>NW_027361818.1:2210000-3410000 GCF_039654945.1 Dendrobates tinctorius | reverse complement strand
GTCATTGCACAAAGGATAGAAGGGGTACCGTATCCCCGGATAACATGTATGGATATCGTACACATTCAAAATATATGTCTATACAGCATGAGGCAGGCTCAGACGGTGTTAGGCCCAGTATGGATTGCACGTCATTGCACAAATTTTAGAAAGGGTACCGTATCCCTGGATAACATGTATGGATAGCGTACACATTCAAAATATATGTCTATACAGCATGAGGCAGGCTCAGACGGTGTTAGGCCCAGTATGGATTGCACGTCATTGCACAAAGGTTAGAAGGGGTACCGTATCCCCGGATAACATGTATGGATAGCGTACACATTCAAAATATATGTCTATACAGCATGAGGCAGGCTCAGACGGTGTTAGGCCCAGTATGGATTGCACGTCATTGCACAAAGGTTAGAAAGGGTACCGTATCCCCGGATAACATGTATGGATAGCGTACACATTCAAAATATATGTTTATACAGCATGAGGCAGGCTCAGACGGTGTTAGGCCCAGTATGGATTGCACGTCATTGCACAAAGGTTAGAAGGGGTACCGTTTCCCCGGAAAACATGTATGGATAGCGTACACATTCAAAATATATGTCTATACAGCATGAGGCAGGCTCAGACGGTGTTAGGCCCAGCATGGATTGCACGTCATTGCACAAACGTTAGAAGGGGTACCGTATCCCCGGATAACATGTATGGATAGCGTACACATTCAAAATATATGTCTATACAGCATGAGGCAGGCTCAGACGGTGTTAGGCCCAGTATGGATTGCACGTCATTGCACAAAGGTTAGAAGGGGTACCGTATCCCCGGATAACATGTATGGATAGCGTACACATTCAAAATATATGTCTATACAGCATGAGGCAGGCTCAGACGGTGTTAGGCCCAGTATGGATTGCACGTCATTGCACAAAGGTTAGAAGGGGTACCGTATCCCCGGATAACATGTATGGATAGCATACACATTCAAAATATATGTCTATACAGCATGAGGCAGGCTCAGACGGTGTTAGGCCCAGTATGGATTGCACGTCATTGCACAAAGGATAGAAGGGGTACCGTATCCCCGGATAACATGTATGGATATCGTACACATTCAAAATATATGTCTATACAGCATGAGGCAGGCTCAGACGGTGTTAGGCCCAGTATGGATTGCACGTCATTGCACAAATTTTAGAAAGGGTACCGTATCCCTGGATAACATGTATGGATAGCGTACACATTCAAAATATATGTCTATACAGCATGAGGCAGGCTCAGACGGTGTTAGGCCCAGTATGGATTGCACGTCATTGCACAAAGGTTAGAAGGGGTACCGTATCCCCGGATAACATGTATGGATAGCGTACACATTCAAAATATATGTCTATACAGCATGAGGCAGGCTCAGACGGTGTTAGGCCCAGTATGGATTGCACGTCATTGCACAAAGGTTAGAAAGGGTACCGTATCCCTGGATAACATGTATGGATAGCGTACACATTCAAAATATATGTCTATACAGCATGAGGCAGGCTCAGACGGTGTTAGGCCCAGTATGGATTGCATGTCATTGCACAAAGGTTAGAAGGGGTACCGTATCCCCGGATAACATGTATGGATAGCGTACACATTCAAAATATATGTCTATACAGCATGAGGTAGGCTCAGACGGTGTTAGGCCCAGTATGGATTGCACGTCATTGCAGAAAGGTTAGAAGGGGTACCGTATCCCCGGATAACATGTATGGATAGCGTACACATTCAAAATATATGTCTATACAGCATGAGGCAGGCTCAGACGGTGTTAGGCCCAGTATGGATTGCACGTCATTGCACAAAGGTTAGAAAGGGTACCGTATCCCTTGATAACATGTATGGATAGCGTACACATTCAAAATATATGTCTATACAGCATGAGGCAGGCTCAGACGGTGTTAGGCCCAGTATGGATTGCACGTCATTGCACAAAGGTTAGAAGGGGTACCGTATCCCCGGATAACATGTATGGATAGCGTACACATTCAAAATATATGTCTATACAGCATGATGCAGGCTAAGACGGTGTTAGGCCCAGTATGGATTGCACGTCATTGCACAAAGGTTAGAAAGGGTACCGTATCCCCGGATAACATGTATGGATAGCGTACACATTCAAAATATATGTTTATACAGCATGAGGCAGGCTCAGACGGTGTTAGGCCCAGTATGGATTGCACGTCATTGCACAAAGGTTAGAAGGGGTACCGTATCCCCGGAAAACATGTATGGATAGCGTACACATTCAAAATATATGTCTATACAGCATGAGGCAGGCTCAGACGGTGTTAGGCCCAGTATGGATTGCACGTCATTGCACAAAGGTTAGAAGGGGTACCGTATCCCCGGATAACATGTATGGATAGCGTACACATTCAAAATATATGTCTATACAGCATGAGGCAGGCTCAGACGGTGTTAGGCCCAGTATGGATTGCACGTCATTGCACAAAGGTTAGAAGGGGTACCGTATCCCCGGATAACATGTATGGATAGCGTACACATTCAAAATATATGTCTATACAGCATGAGGCAGGCTCAGACGGTGTTAGGCCCAGTATGGATTGCACGTCATTGCACAAAGGTTAGAAGGGGTACCGTATCCCCGGATAACATGTATGGATAGCGTACACATTCAAAATATATGTCTATACAGCATGAGGCAGGCTCAGACGGTGTTAGGCCCAGTATGGATTGCACGTCATTGCACAAAGGTTAGAAAGGGTACCGTATCCCTGGATAACATGTATGGGTAGCGTACACATTCAAAATATATGTATATACAGCATGAGGCAGGCTCAGACGGTGTTAGGCCCAGTATGGATTGCACGTCATTGCACAAAGGTTAGAAAGGGTACCGTATCCCTGGATAACATGTATGGATAGCGTACACATTCAAAATATATGTCTATACAGCATGAGGCAGGCTCAGACGGTGTTAGGCCCAGTATGGATTGCACGTCATTGCACAAAGGATAGAAGGGGTACCGTATCCCCGGATAACATGTATGGATATCGTACATATTCAAAATATATGTCTATACAGCATGAGGCAGGCTCAGACGGTGTTAGGCCCAGTATGGATTGCACGTCATTGCACAAATTTTAGAAAGGGTACCGTATCCCTGGATAACATGTATGGATAGCGTACACATTCAAAATATATGTCTATACAGCATGAGGCAGGCTCAGACGGTGTTAGGCCCAGTATGGATTGCACGTCATTGCACAAAGGTTAGAAGGGGTACCGTATCCCCGGATAACATGTATGGATAGCGTACACATTCAAAATATATGTCTATACAGCATGAGGCAGGCTCAGACGGTGTTAGGCCCAGTATGGATTGCACGTCATTGCACAAAGGTTAGAAAGGGTACCGTATCCCCGGATAACATGTATGGATAGCGTACACATTCAAAATATATGTTTATACAGCATGAGGCAGGCTCAGACGGTGTTAGGCCCAGTATGGATTGCACGTCATTGCACAAAGGTTAGAAGGGGTACCGTTTCCCCGGAAAACATGTATGGATAGCGTACACATTCAAAATATATGTCTATACAGCATGAGGCAGGCTCAGACGGTGTTAGGCCCAGTATGGATTGCACGTCATTGCACAAACGTTAGAAGGGGTACCGTATCCCCGGATAACATGTATGGATAGCGTACACATTCAAAATATATGTCTATACAGCATGAGGCAGGCTCAGATGGTGTTAGGCCCAGTATGGATTGCACGTCATTGCACAAAGGTTAGAAGGGGTACCGTATCCCCGGATAACATGTATGGATAGCGTACACATTCAAAATATATGTCTATACAGCATGAGGCAGGCTCAGACGGTGTTAGGCCCAGTATGGATTGCACGTCATTGCACAAAGGTTAGAAGGGGTACCGTATCCCCGGATAACATGTATGGATAGCGTACACATTCAAAATATATGTCTATACAGCATGAGGCAGGCTCAGACGGTGTTAGGCCCAGTATGGATTGCACGTCATTGCACAAAGGTTAGAAAGGGTACCGTATCCCTGGATAACATGTATGGATAGCGTACACATTCAAAATATATGTCTATACAGCATGAGGCAGGCTCAGACGGTGTTAGGCCCAGTATGGATTGCACGTCATTGCACAAAGGTTAGAAAGGGTACCGTATCCCTGGATAACATGTATGGATAGCGTACACATTCAAAATATATGTCTATACAGCATGAGGCAGGCTCAGACGGTGTTAGGCCCAGTATGGATTGCACGTCATTGCACAAAGGATAGAAGGGGTACCGTATCCCCGGATAACATGTATGGATATCGTACACATTCAAAATATATGTCTATACAGCATGAGGCAGGCTCAGACGGTGTTAGGCCCAGTATGGATTGCACGTCATTGCACAAATTTTAGAAAGGGTACCGTATCCCTGGATAACATGTATGGATAGCGTACACATTCAAAATATATGTCTATACAGCATGAGGCAGGCTCAGACGGTGTTAGGCCCAGTATGGATTGCACGTCATTGCACAAAGGTTAGAAGGGGTACCGTATCCCCGGATAACATGTATGGATAGCGTACACATTCAAAATATATGTCTATACAGCATGAGGCAGGCTCAGACGGTGTTAGGCCCAGTATGGATTGCACGTCATTGCACAAAGGTTAGAAAGGGTACCGTATCCCTGGATAACATGTATGGATAGCGTACACATTCAAAATATATGTCTATACAGCATGAGGCAGGCTCAGACGGTGTTAGGCCCAGTATGGATTGCATGTCATTGCACAAAGGTTAGAAGGGGTACCGTATCCCCGGATAACATGTATGGATAGCGTACACATTCAAAATATATGTCTATACAGCATGAGGTAGGCTCAGACGGTGTTAGGCCCAGTATGGATTGCACGTCATTGCAGAAAGGTTAGAAGGGGTACCGTATCCCCGGAAAACATGTATGGATAGCGTACACATTCAAAATATATGTCTATACAGCATGAGGCAGGCTCAGACGGTGTTAGGCCCAGTATGGATTGCACGTCATTGCACAAAGGTTAGAAGGGGTACCGTATCCCCGGATAACATGTATGGATAGCGTACACATTCAAAATATATGTCTATACAGCATGAGGCAGGCTCAGACGGTGTTAGGCCCAGTATGGATTGCACGTCATTGCACAAAGGTTAGAAGGGGTACCGTATCCCCGGATAACATGTATGGATAGCGTACACATTCAAAATATATGTCTATACAGCATGAGGCAGGCTAAGACGGTGTTAGGCCCAGTATGGATTGCACGTCATTGCACAAAGGTTAGAAAGGGTACCGTATCCCCGGATAACATGTATGGATAGCGTACACATTCAAAATATATGTCTATACAGCATGAGGCAGGCTCAGACGGTGTTAGGCCCAGTATGGATTGCACGTCATTGCACAAAGGTTAGAAGTGGTACCGTATCCCCGGATAACATGTATGGATAGCGTACACATTCAAAATATATGTCTATACAGCATTAGGCAGGCTCAGACGGTGTTAGGCCCAGTATGGATTGCACGTCATTGCACAAAGGTTAGAAGGGGTACCGTATCCCCGGATAACATGTATGGATAGCGTACACATTCAAAATATTTGTCTATACAGCATGAGGCAGGCTAAGACGGTGTTAGGCCCAGTATGGATTGCACGTCATTGCACAAAGGTTAGAAAGGGTACCGTATCCCCGGATAACATGTGTGGATAGCGTACACATTCAAAATATATGTTTATACAGCATGAGGCAGGCTCAGACGGTGTTTGGCCCAGTATGGATTGCACGTCATTGCACAAAGGTTAGAAGGGGTACCGTATCCCCGGAAAACATGTATGGATAGCGTACACATTCAAAATATATGTCTATACAGCATGAGGCAGGCTCAGACGGTGTTAGGCCCAGTATGGATTGCACGTCATTGCACAAAGGTTAGAAGGGGTACCGTATCCCCGGATAACATGTATGGATAGCGTACACATTCAAAATATATGTCTATACAGCATGAGGCAGGCTCAGACGGTGTTAGGCCCAGTATGGATTGCACGTCATTGCACAAAGGTTAGAAGGGGTACCGTATCCCCGGATAACATGTATGGATAGCGTACACATTCAAAATATATGTCTATACAGCATGAGGCAGGCTCAGACGGTGTTAGGCCCAGTATGGATTGCACGTCATTGCACAAAGGTTAGAAGGGGTACCGTATCCCCGGATAACATGTATGGATAGCGTACACATTCAAAATATATGTCTATACAGCATGAGGCAGGCTCAGACGGTGTTAGGCCCAGTATGGATTGCACGTCATTGCACAAAGGTTAGAAAGGGTACCGTATCCCTGGATAACATGTATGGATAGCGTACACATTCAAAATATATGTATATACAGCATGAGGCAGGCTCAGACGGTGTTAGGCCCAGTATGGATTGCACGTCATTGCACAAAGGTTAGAAAGGGTACCGTATCCCTGGATAACATGTATGGATAGCGTACACATTCAAAATATATGTCTATACAGCATGAGGCAGGCTCAGACGGTGTTAGGCCCAGTATGGATTGCACGTCATTGCACAAAGGATAGAAGGGGTACCGTATCCCCGGATAACATGTATGGATATCGTACACATTCAAAATATATGTCTATACAGCATGAGGCAGGCTCAGACGGTGTTAGGCCCAGTATGGATTGCACGTCATTGCACAAATTTTAGAAAGGGTACCGTATCCCTGGATAACATGTATGGATAGCGTACACATTCAAAATATATGTCTATACAGCATGAGGCAGGCTCAGACGGTGTTAGGCCCAGTATGGATTGCACGTCATTGCACAAAGGTTAGAAGGGGTACCGTATCCCCGGATAACATGTATGGATAGCGTACACATTCAAAATATATGTCTATACAGCATGAGGCAGGCTCAGACGGTGTTAGGCCCAGTATGGATTGCACGTCATTGCACAAAGGTTAGAAAGGGTACCGTATCCCCGGATAACATGTATGGATAGCGTACACATTCAAAATATATGTTTATACAGCATGAGGCAGGCTCAGACGGTGTTAGGCCCAGTATGGATTGCACGTCATTGCACAAAGGTTAGAAGGGGTACCGTTTCCCCGGAAAACATGTATGGATAGCGTACACATTCAAAATATATGTCTATACAGCATGAGGCAGGCTCAGACGGTGTTAGGCCCAGTATGGATTGCACGTCATTGCACAAACGTTAGAAGGGGTACCGTATCCCCGGATAACATGTATGGATAGCGTACACATTCAAAATATATGTCTATACAGCATGAGGCAGGCTCAGACGGTGTTAGGCCCAGTATGGATTGCACGTCATTGCACAAAGGTTAGAAGGGGTACCGTATCCCCGGATAACATGTATGGATAGCGTACACATTCAAAATATATGTCTATACAGCATGAGGCAGGCTCAGACGGTGTTAGGCCCAGTATGGATTGCACGTCATTGCACAAAGGTTAGAAGGGGTACCGTATCCCCGGATAACATGTATGGATAGCATACACATTCAAAATATATGTCTATACAGCATGAGGCAGGCTCAGACGGTGTTAGGCCCAGTATGGATTGCACGTCATTGCACAAAGGATAGAAGGGGTACCGTATCCCCGGATAACATGTATGGATATCGTACACATTCAAAATATATGTCTATACAGCATGAGGCAGGCTCAGACGGTGTTAGGCCCAGTATGGATTGCACGTCATTGCACAAATTTTAGAAAGGGTACCGTATCCCTGGATAACATGTATGGATAGCGTACACATTCAAAATATATGTCTATACAGCATGAGGCAGGCTCAGACGGTGTTAGGCCCAGTATGGATTGCACGTCATTGCACAAAGGTTAGAAGGGGTACCGTATCCCCGGATAACATGTATGGATAGCGTACACATTCAAAATATATGTCTATACAGCATGAGGCAGGCTCAGACGGTGTTAGGCCCAGTATGGATTGCACGTCATTGCACAAAGGTTAGAAAGGGTACCGTATCCCTGGATAACATGTATGGATAGCGTACACATTCAAAATATATGTCTATACAGCATGAGGCAGGCTCAGACGGTGTTAGGCCCAGTATGGATTGCATGTCATTGCACAAAGGTTAGAAGGGGTACCGTATCCCCGGATAACATGTATGGATAGCGTACACATTCAAAATATATGTCTATACAGCATGAGGTAGGCTCAGACGGTGTTAGGCCCAGTATGGATTGCACGTCATTGCAGAAAGGTTAGAAGGGGTACCGTATCCCCGGATAACATGTATGGATAGCGTACACATTCAAAATATATGTCTATACAGCATGAGGCAGGCTCAGACGGTGTTAGGCCCAGTATGGATTGCACGTCATTGCACAAAGGTTAGAAAGGGTACCGTATCCCTTGATAACATGTATGGATAGCGTACACATTCAAAATATATGTCTATACAGCATGAGGCAGGCTCAGACGGTGTTAGGCCCAGTATGGATTGCACGTCATTGCACAAAGGTTAGAAGGGGTACCGTATCCCCGGATAACATGTATGGATAGCGTACACATTCAAAATATATGTCTATACAGCATGACGCAGGCTCAGACGGTGTTAGGCCCAGTATGGATTGCACGTCATTGCACAAAGGTTAGAAGGGGTACCGTATCCCCGGATAACATATATGGATAGCGTACACATTCAAAATATATGTCTATACAGCATGAGGCAGGCTCAGACGGTGTTAGGCCCAGTATGGATTGCACGTCATTGCACAAAGGTTAGAAAGGGTACCGTATCCCCGGATAACATATATGGATAGCGTACACATTCAAAATATATGTCTATACAGCATGAGGCAGGCTCAGACAGTGTTAGGCCCAGTATTGATTGCACGTCATTGCACAAAGGTTAGAAAGGGTACCGTATCCCTGGATAACATGTATGGATAGCGTACACATTCAAAATATATGTCTATACAGCATGAGGCAGGCTCAGACGGTGTTAGGCCCAGTATGGATTGCACGTCATTGCACAAAGGTTAGAAATGGTACCGTATCCCTGGATAACATGTATGGATAGCGTACACATTCAAAATATATGTCTATATAGCATGAGGCAGGCTCAGACGGTGTTAGGCCCAGTATGGATTGCACGTCATTGCACAAAGGTTAGAAGGGGTACCGTATCCCCGGATAACATGTATGGATAGCGTACACATTCAAAATATATGTCTATACAGCATGAGGCAGGCTCAGACGGTGTTAGGCCCAGTATGGATTGCACGTCATTGTACAAAGGTTAGAAAGGGTACCGTATCCCTGGATAACATGTATGGATAGCGTACACATTCAAAATATATGTCTATACAGCATGAGGCAGGCTCAGACGGTGTTAGGCCCAGTATGGATTGCACGTCATTGCACAAAGGTTAGAAGGGGTACCGTATCCCCGGATAACATGTATGGATAGCGTACACATTCAAAATATATGTCTATACAGCATGAGGCAGGCTCAGACGGTGTTAGGCCCAGTATGGATTGCACGTAATTGCACAAAGGTTAGAAGGGGTACCGTATCCCCGGATAACATGTATGATTAGCGTACACATTCAAAATATATGTCTATACAGCATGAGGCAGGCTAAGACGGTGTTAGGCCCAGTATGGATTGCACGTCATTGCACAAAGGTTAGAAAGGGTACCGTATCCCCGGATAACATGTATGGATATCGTACACATTCAAAATATATGTCTATACAGCATGAGGCAGGCTCAGACGGTGTTAGGCCCAGTATGGATTGCACGTCATTGCACAAATTTTAGAAAGGGTACCGTATCCCTGGATAACATGTATGGATAGCGTACACATTCAAAATATATGTCTATACAGCATGAGGCAGGCTCAGACGGTGTTAGGCCCAGTATGGATTGCACGTCATTGCACAAAGGTTAGAAGGGGTACCGTATCCCCGGATAACATGTATGGATAGCGTACACATTCAAAATATATGTCTATACAGCATGAGGCAGGCTCAGACGGTGTTAGGCCCAGTATGGATTGCACGTCATTGCACAAAGGTTAGAAAGGGTACCGTATCCCTGGATAACATGTATGGATAGCGTACACATTCAAAATATATGTCTATACAGCATGAGGCAGGCTCAGACGGTGTTAGGCCCAGTATGGATTGCATGTCATTGCACAAAGGTTAGAAGGTGTACCGTATCCCCGGATAACATGTATGGATAGCGTACACATTCAAAATATATGTCTATACAGCATGAGGTAGGCTCAGACGGTGTTAGGCCCAGTATGGATTGCACGTCATTGCAGAAAGGTTAGAAGGGGTACCGTATCCCCGGAAAACATGTATGGATAGCGTACACATTCAAAATATATGTCTATACAGCATGAGGCAGGCTCAGACGGTGTTAGGCCCAGTATGGATTGCACGTCATTGCACAAAGGTTAGAAGGGGTACCGTATCCCCGGATAACATGTATGGATAGCGTACACATTCAAAATATATGTCTATACAGCATGAGGCAGGCTCAGACGGTGTTAGGCCCAGTATGGATTGCACGTCATTGCACAAAGGTTAGAAGGGGTACCGTATCCCCGGATAACATGTATGGATAGCGTACACATTCAAAATATATGTCTATACAGCATGAGGCAGGCTAAGACGGTGTTAGGCCCAGTATGGATTGCACGTCATTGCACAAAGGTTAGAAAGGGTACCGTATCCCCGGATAACATGTATGGATAGCGTACACATTCAAAATATATGTCTATACAGCATGAGGCAGGCTCAGACGGTGTTAGGCCCAGTATGGATTGCACGTCATTGCACAAAGGTTAGAAGTGGTACCGTATCCCCGGATAACATGTATGGATAGCGTACACATTCAAAATATATGTCTATACAGCATTAGGCAGGCTCAGACGGTGTTAGGCCCAGTATGGATTGCACGTCATTGCACAAAGGTTAGAAGGGGTACCGTATCCCCGGATAACATGTATGGATAGCGTACACATTCAAAATATTTGTCTATACAGCATGAGGCAGGCTAAGACGGTGTTAGGCCCAGTATGGATTGCACGTCATTGCACAAAGGTTAGAAAGGGTACCGTATCCCCGGATAACATGTATGGATAGCGTACACATTCAAAATATATGTTTATACAGCATGAGGCAGGCTCAGACGGTGTTAGGCCCAGTATGGATTGCACGTCATTGCACAAAGGTTAGAAGGGGTACCGTATCCCCGGAAAACATGTATGGATAGCGTACACATTCAAAATATATGTCTATACAGCATGAGGCAGGCTCAGACGGTGTTAGGCCCAGTATGGATTGCACGTCATTGCACAAAGGTTAGAAGGGGTACCGTATCCCCGGATAACATGTATGGATAGCGTACACATTCAAAATATATGTCTATACAGCATGAGGCAGGCTCAGACGGTGTTAGGCCCAGTATGGATTGCACGTCATTGCACAAAGGTTAGAAGGGGTACCGTATCCCCGGATAACATGTATGGATAGCGTACACATTCAAAATATATGTCTATACAGCATGAGGCAGGCTCAGACGGTGTTAGGCCCAGTATGGATTGCACGTCATTGCACAAAGGTTAGAAGGGGTACCGTATCCCCGGATAACATGTATGGATAGCGTACACATTCAAAATATATGTCTATACAGCAT
The DNA here is from genome assembly GCF_039654945.1 of Dendrobates tinctorius. Taxonomy (NCBI): domain Eukaryota; kingdom Metazoa; phylum Chordata; class Amphibia; order Anura; family Dendrobatidae; genus Dendrobates; species Dendrobates tinctorius. The sequence goes on along the minus strand of NW_027361818.1, from coordinate 3,398,211 downwards.
GAGGCAGGCTCAGACGGTGTTAGGCCCAGTATGGATTGCACGTCATTGCACAAAGGTTAGAAAGGGTACCGTATCCCTGGATAACATGTATGGATAGCGTACACATTCAAAATATATGTATATACAGCATGAGGCAGGCTCAGACGGTGTTAGGCCCAGTATGGATTGCACGTCATTGCACAAAGGTTAGAAAGGGTACCGTATCCCTGGATAACATGTATGGATAGCGTACACATTCAAAATATATGTCTATACAGCATGAGGCAGGCTCAGACGGTGTTAGGCCCAGTATGGATTGCACGTCATTGCACAAAGGATAGAAGGGGTACCGTATCCCCGGATAACATGTATGGATATCGTACACATTCAAAATATATGTCTATACAGCATGAGGCAGGCTCAGACGGTGTTAGGCCCAGTATGGATTGCACGTCATTGCACAAATTTTAGAAAGGGTACCGTATCCCTGGATAACATGTATGGATAGCGTACACATTCAAAATATATGTCTATACAGCATGAGGCAGGCTCAGACGGTGTTAGGCCCAGTATGGATTGCACGTCATTGCACAAAGGTTAGAAGGGGTACCGTATCCCCGGATAACATGTATGGATAGCGTACACATTCAAAATATATGTCTATACAGCATGAGGCAGGCTCAGACGGTGTTAGGCCCAGTATGGATTGCACGTCATTGCACAAAGGTTAGAAAGGGTACCGTATCCCCGGATAACATGTATGGATAGCGTACACATTCAAAATATATGTTTATACAGCATGAGGCAGGCTCAGACGGTGTTAGGCCCAGTATGGATTGCACGTCATTGCACAAAGGTTAGAAGGGGTACCGTTTCCCCGGAAAACATGTATGGATAGCGTACACATTCAAAATATATGTCTATACAGCATGAGGCAGGCTCAGACGGTGTTAGGCCCAGTATGGATTGCACGTCATTGCACAAACGTTAGAAGGGGTACCGTATCCCCGGATAACATGTATGGATAGCGTACACATTCAAAATATATGTCTATACAGCATGAGGCAGGCTCAGACGGTGTTAGGCCCAGTATGGATTGCACGTCATTGCACAAAGGTTAGAAGGGGTACCGTATCCCCGGATAACATGTATGGATAGCGTACACATTCAAAATATATGTCTATACAGCATGAGGCAGGCTCAGACGGTGTTAGGCCCAGTATGGATTGCACGTCATTGCACAAAGGTTAGAAGGGGTACCGTATCCCCGGATAACATGTATGGATAGCGTACACATTCAAAATATATGTCTATACAGCATGAGGCAGGCTCAGACGGTGTTAGGCCCAGTATGGATTGCACGTCATTGCACAAAGGTTAGAAAGGGTACCGTATCCCTGGATAACATGTATGGATAGCGTACACATTAAAAATATATGTATATACAGCATGAGGCAGGCTCAGACGGTGTTAGGCCCAGTATGGATTGCACGTCATTGCACAAAGGTTAGAAAGGGTACCGTATCCCTGGATAACATGTATGGATAGCGTACACATTCAAAATATATGTCTATACAGCATGAGGCAGGCTCAGACGGTGTTAGGCCCAGTATGGATTGCACGTCATTGCACAAAGGATAGAAGGGGTACCGTATCCCCGGATAACATGTATGGATATCGTACACATTCAAAATATATGTCTATACAGCATGAGGCAGGCTCAGACGGTGTTAGGCCCAGTATGGATTGCACGTCATTGCACAAATTTTAGAAAGGGTACCGTATCCCTGGATAACATGTATGGATAGCGTACACATTCAAAATATATGTCTATACAGCATGAGGCAGGCTCAGACGGTGTTAGGCCCAGTATGGATTGCACGTCATTGCACAAAGGTTAGAAGGGGTACCGTATCCCCGGATAACATGTATGGATAGCGTACACATTCAAAATATATGTCTATACAGCATGAGGCAGGCTCAGACGGTGTTAGGCCCAGTATGGATTGCACGTCATTGCACAAAGGTTAGAAAGGGTACCGTATCCCTGGATAACATGTATGGATAGCGTACACATTCAAAATATATGTCTATACAGCATGAGGCAGGCTCAGACGGTGTTAGGCCCAGTATGGATTGCATGTCATTGCACAAAGGTTAGAAGGGGTACCGTATCCCCGGATAACATGTATGGATAGCGTACACATTCAAAATATATGTCTATACAGCATGAGGTAGGCTCAGACGGTGTTAGGCCCAGTATGGATTGCACGTCATTGCAGAAAGGTTAGAAGGGGTACCGTATCCCCGGATAACATGTATGGATAGCGTACACATTCAAAATATATGTCTATACAGCATGAGGCAGGCTCAGACGGTGTTAGGCCCAGTATGGATTGCACGTCATTGCACAAAGGTTAGAAGGGGTACCGTATCCCTTGATAACATGTATGGATAGCGTACACATTCAAAATATATGTCTATACAGCATGAGGCAGGCTCAGACGGTGTTAGGCCCAGTATGGATTGCACGTCATTGCACAAAGGTTAGAAGGGGTACCGTATCCCCGAATAACATGTATGGATAGCGTACCCATTCAAAATATATGTCTATACAGCATGACGCAGGCTCAGACGGTGTTAGGCCCAGTATGGATTGCACGTCATTGCACAAAGGTTAGAAGGGGTACCGTATCCCCGGATAACATATATGGATAGCGTACACATTCAAAATATATGTCTATACATCATGAGGCAGGCTCAGACGGTGTTAGGCCCAGTATGGATTGCACGTCATTGCACAAAGGTTAGAAAGGGTACCGTATCCCCGGATAACATATATGGATAGCGTACACATTCAAAATATATGTCTATACAGCATGAGGCAGGCTCAGACGGTGTTAGGCCCAGTATTGATTGCACGTCATTGCACAAAGGTTAGAAAGGGTACCGTATCCCTGGATAACATGTATGGATAGCGTACACATTCAAAATATATGTCTATACAGCATGAGGCAGGCTCAGACGGTGTTAGGCCCAGTATGGATTGCACGTCATTGCACAAAGGTTAGAAATGGTACCGTATCCCTGGATAACATGTATGGATAGCGTACACATTCAAAATATATGTCTATATAGCATGAGGCAGGCTCAGACGGTGTTAGGCCCAGTATGGATTGCACGTCATTGCACAAAGGTTAGAAGGGGTACCGTATCCCCGGATAACATGTATGGATAGCGTACACATTCAAAATATATGTCTATACAGCATGAGGCAGGCTCAGACGGTGTTAGGCCCAGTATGGATTGCACGTCATTGTACAAAGGTTAGAAAGGGTACCGTATCCCTGGATAACATGTATGGATAGCGTACACATTCAAAATATATGTCTATACAGCATGAGGCAGGCTCAGACGGTGTTAGGCCCAGTATGGATTGCACGTCATTGCACAAAGGTTAGAAGGGGTACCGTATCCCCGGATAACATGTATGGATAGCGTACACATTCAAAATATATGTCTATACAGCATGAGGCAGGCTCAGACGGTGTTAGGCCCAGTATGGATTGCACGTAATTGCACAAAGGTTAGAAGGGGTACCGTATCCCCGGATAACATGTATGATTAGCGTACACATTCAAAATATATGTCTATACAGCATGAGGCAGGCTAAGACGGTGTTAGGCCCAGTATGGATTGCACGTCATTGCACAAAGGTTAGAAAGGGTACCGTATCCCCGGATAACATGTATGGATAGCGTACACATTCAAAATATATGTCTATACAGCATGAGGCAGGCTCAGACAGTGTTAGGACCATTATGGATTGCACGTCTTTGCACAAAGGTTAGAAGGGGTACCGTATCTCCGGATAACATGTATGGATAGCGTACACATTCAAAATATATGTCTATACAGCATTAGGCAGGCTCAGACGGTGTTAGGCCCAGTATGGATTGCACGTCATTGCACAAAGGTTAGAAGGGGTACCGTGTCCCCGAATAACATGTATGGATAGCGTACACATTCAAAATATATGTCTATACAGCATGAGGCAGGCTAAGACGGTGTTAGGCCCAGTATGGATTGCACGTCATTGCACAAAGGTTAGAAAGGGTACCGTATCCCCGGATAACATGTATGGATAGCGTACACATTCAAAATATATGTCTGTACAGCATGAGGCAGGCTCAGACGTTGTTAGGCCCAGTATGGATTGCATGTCATTGCACAAAGGTTAGAAGGGGTACCGTATCCCCGGAAAACATGTATGGATAGCGTACACATTCAAAATATATGTCTATACAGCATGAGGCAGGCTCAGACGGTGTTAGGCCCAGTATGGATTGCACGTCATTGCACAAAGGTTAGAAGGGGTACCGTATCCCCGGATAGCATGTATGGATAGCGTACACATTCAAAATATATGTCTATACAGCATGAGGCAGGCTCAGACGGTGTTAGGCCCAGTATGGATTGCACGTCATTGCACAAAGGTTAGAAGGGGTACCGTATCCCCGGATAACATGTATGGATAGCGTACACATTCAAAATATTTGTCTATACAGCATGAGGCAGGCTAAGACGGTGTTAGGCCCAGTATGGATTGCACGTCATTGCACAAAGGTTAGAAAGGGTACCGTATCCCCGGATAACATGTATGGATAGCGTACACATTCAAAATATATGTCTATACAGCATGAGGCAGGCTCAGACGGTGTTAGGCCCAGTATGGATTGCACGTCATTGCACAAAGGTTAGAAGGGGTACCGTATCCCCGGATAACATGTATGGATAGCGTACACATTCAAAATATATGTCTATACAGCATGAGGCAGGCTAAGACGGTGTTAGGCCCAGTATGGATTGCACGTCATTGCACAAAGGTTAGAAAGGGTACCGTATCCCCGGATAACATGTATGGATAGCGTACACATTCAAAATATATGTTTATACAGCATGAGGCAGGCTCAGACGGTGTTAGGCCCAGTATGGATTGCACGTCATTGCACAAAGGTTAGAAGGGGTACCGTATCCCCGGAAAACATGTATGGATAGCGTACACATTCAAAATATATGTCTATACAGCATGAAGCAGGCTCAGACGGTGTTAGGCCCAGTATGGATTGCACGTCATTGCACAAAGGATAGAAGGGGTACCGTATCCCCGGATAACATGTATGGATAGCGTACACATTCAAAATATATGTCTGTACAGCATGAGGCAGGCTCAGACGTTGTTAGGCCCAGTATGGATTGCATGTCATTGCACAAAGGTTAGAAGGGGTACCGTATCCCCGGAAAACATGTATGGATAGCGTACACATTCAAAATATATGTCTATACAGCATGAGGCAGGCTCAGACGGTGTTAGGCCCAGTATGGATTGCACGTCATTGCACAAAGGTTAGAAGGGGTACCGTATCCCCGGATAGCATGTATGGATAGCGTACACATTCAAAATATATGTCTATACAGCATGAGGCAGGCTCAGACGGTGTTAGGCACAGTATGGATTGCACGTCATTGCACAAAGGTTAGAAGGGGTACCGTATCCCCGGATAACATGTATGGATAGCGTACACATTCAAAATATTTGTCTATACAGCATGAGGCAGGCTAAGACGGTGTTAGGCCCAGTATGGATTGCACGTCATTGCACAAAGGTTAGAAAGGGTACCGTATCCCCGGATAACATGTATGGATAGCGTACACATTCAAAATATATGTCTATACAGCATGAGGCAGGCTCAGACGGTGTTAGGCCCAGTATGGATTGCACGTCATTGCACAAAGGTTAGAAGGGGTACCGTATCCCCGGATAACATGTATGGATAGCGTACACATTCAAAATATATGTCTATACAGCATGAGGCAGGCTAAGACGGTGTTAGGCCCAGTATGGATTGCACGTCATTGCACAAAGGTTAGAAAGGGTACCGTATCCCCGGATAACATGTATGGATAGCGTACACATTCAAAATATATGTTTATACAGCATGAGGCAGGCTCAGACGGTGTTAGGCCCAGTATGGATTGCACGTCATTGCACAAAGGTTAGAAGGGGTACCGTATCCCCGGAAAACATGTATGGATAGCGTACACATTCAAAATATATGTCTATACAGCATGAAGCAGGCTCAGACGGTGTTAGGCCCAGTATGGATTGCACGTCATTGCACAAAGGATAGAAGGGGTACCGTATCCCCGGATAACATGTATGGATAGCGTACACATTCAAAATATATGTCTATACAGCATGAGGCAGGCTCAGACGGTGTTAGGCCCAGTATGGATTGCACGTCATTGCACAAAGGTTAGAAGGGGTACCGTATCCCCGGATAACATGTATGGATAGCGTACACATTCAAAATATATGTCTATACAGCATGAGGCAGGCTCAGACGGTGTTAGGCCCAGTATGGATTGCACGTCATTGCACAAAGGTTAGAAGGGGTACCGTATCCCCGGATAACATGTATGGATAGCGTACACATTCAAAATATATGTCTATACAGCATGAGGCAGGCTCAGACGGTGTTAGGCCCAGTATGGATTGCACATCATTGCACAAAGGTTAGAAAGGGTACCGTATCCCTGGATAACATGTATGGATAGCGTACACATTCAAAATATATGTCTATACAGCATGAGGCAGGCTCAGACGGTGTTAGGCCCAGTATGGATTGCACGTCATTGCACAAAGGTTAGAAAGGGTACCGTATCCCTGGATAACATGTATGGATAGCGTACACATTCAAAATATATGTCTATACAGCATGAGGCAGGCTCAGACGGTGTTAGGCCCAGTATGGATTGCACGTCATTGCACAAAGGATAGAAGGGGTACCGTATCCCCGGATAACATGTATGGATATCGTACACATTCAAAATATATGTCTATACAGCATGAGGCAGGCTCAGACGGTGTTAGGCCCAGTATGGATTGCACGTCAATGCACAAATTTTAGAAAGGGTACCGTATCCCTGGATAACATGTATGGATAGCGTACACATTCAAAATATATGTCTATACAGCATGAGGCAGGCTCAGACGGTGTTAGGCCCAGTATGGATTGCACGTCATTGCACAAAGGTTAGAAGGGGTACCGTATCCCCGGATAACATGTATGGATAGCGTACACATTCAAAATATATGTCTATACAGCATGAGGCAGGCTCAGACGGTGTTAGGCCCAGTATGGATTGCACGTCATTGCACAAAGGTTAGAAAGGGTACCGTATCCCTGGATAACATGTATGGATAGCGTATACATTCAAAATATATGTCTATACAGCATGAGGCAGGCTCAGACGGTGTTAGGCCCAGTATGGATTGCATGTCATTGCACAAAGGTTAGAAGGGGTACCGTATCCCCGGATAACATGTATGGATAGCGTACACATTCAAAATATTTGTCTATACAGCATGAGGCAGGCTCAGACGGTGTTAGGCCCAGTATGGATTGCACATCATTGCAGAAAGGTTAGAAAGGGTACCGTATCCCTGGATAACATGTATGGATAGCGTACACATTCAAAATATATGTCTATACAGCATGAGGCAGGCTCAGACGGTGTTAGGCCCAGTATGGATTGCACGTCATTGCACAAAGGTTAGAAAGGGTACCGTATCCCTGGATAACATGTATGGATAGCGTACACATTCAAAATATATGTCTATACAGCATGAGGCAGGCTCAGACGGTGTTAGGCCCAGTATGGATTGCACGTCATTGCACAAAGGATAGAAGGGGTACCGTATCCCCGGATAACATGTATGGATATCGTACACATTCAAAATATATGTCTATACAGCATGAGGCAGGCTCAGACGGTGTTAGGCCCAGTATGGATTGCACGTCATTGCACAAATTTTAGAAAGGGTACCGTATCCCTGGATAACATGTATGGATAGCGTACACATTCAAAATATATGTCTATACAGCATGAGGCAGGCTCAGACGGTGTTAGGCCTAGTATGGATTGCACGTCATTGCACAAAGGTTAGAAGGGGTACCGTATCCCCGGATAACATGTATGGATAGCGTACACATTCAAAATATATGTCTATACAGCATGAGGCAGGCTCAGACGGTGTTAGGCCCAGTATGGATTGCACGTCATTGCACAAAGGTTAGAAGGGGTACCGTATCCCCGGATAACATGTATGGATAGCGTACACATTCAAAATATATGTCTATACAGCATGACGCAGGCTCAGACGGTGTTAGGCCCAGTATGGATTGCACGTCATTGCACAAAGGTTAGAAGGGGTACCGTATCCCCGGATAACATATATGGATAGCGTACACATTCAAAATATATGTCTATACAGCATGAGGCAGGCTCAGACGGTGTTAGGCCCAGTATGGATTGCACGTCATTGCACAAAGGTTAGAAGGGGTACCGTATCCCCGGATAACATGTATGGATAGCGTACACATTCAAAATATATGTCTATACAGCATGAGGCAGGCTCAGACGGTGTTAGGCCCAGTATGGATTGCACGTCATTGCACAAAGGTTAGAAGGGGTACCGTATCCCCGGATAACATGTATGGATAGCGTACACATTCAAAATATATGTCTATACAGCATGAGGCAGGCTCAGACGGTGTTAGGCCCAGTATGGATTGCACGTCATTGCACAAAGGTTAGAAAGGGTACCGTATCCCTGGATAACATGTATGGATAGCGTACACATTCAAAATATATGTCTATACAGCATGAGGCAGGCTCAGACGGTGTTAGGCCCAGTATGGATTGCACGTCATTGCACAAAGGTTAGAAGGGGTACCGTATCCCCGGATAACATGTATGGATAGCGTACACATTCAAAATATATGTCTATACAGCATGAGGCAGGCTCAGACGGTGTTAGGCCCAGTATGGATTGCACGTCATTGCACAAAGGTTAGAAAGGGTACCGTATCCCTGGATAACATGTATGGATAGCGTACACATTCAAAATATATGTCTATACAGTATGAGGCAGGCTCAGACGGTGTTAGGCCCAGTATGGATTGCACGTCATTGCACAAAGGTTAGAAGGGGTACCGTATCCCTGGATAACATGTATGCATAGCGTACACATTCAAAATATATGTCTATACAGCATGAGGCAGGCTCAGACGGTGTTAGGCCCAGTATGGTTTGCACGTCATTGCAGAAAGGTTAGAAGGGGTACCGTATCCCCGGATAACATGTATGGATAGCGTACACATTCAAAATATATGTCTATACAGCATGAGGCAGGCTCAGACGGTGTTAGGCCCAGTATGGATTGCACGTCATTGCACAAAGGTTAGAAGGGGTACCGTATCCCCAGATAACATGTATGGATAGCGTACACATTCAAAATATATGTCTATACAGCATGAGGCAGGCTCAGACGGTGTTAGGCCCAGTATGGATTGCACGTCATTGCACAAAGGTTAGAAAGGGTACCGTATCCCTGGATAACATGTATGGATAGCGTACACATTCAAAATATATGTCTATACAGCATGAGGCAGGCTCAGACGGTGTTAGGCCCAGTATTGATTGCACGTCATTGCACAAAGGTTAGAAAGGGTACCGTATCCCTGGATAACATGTATGGATAGCGTACACATTCAAAATATATGTCTATACAGCATGAGGCAGGCTCAGACGGTGTTAGGCCCAGTATGGATTGCACGTCATTGCACAAAGGTTAGAAGGGGTACCGTATCCCCGGATAACATGTATGGATAGCGTACACATTCAAAATATATGTCTATACAGCATGAGGCAGGCTCAGACGGTGTTAGGCCCAGTATGGATTGCACGTCATTGCACAAAGGTTAGGAAGGGTACCGTATCCCTGGATAACATGTATGGATAGCGTACACATTCAAAATATATGTCTATACATCAGGAGGCAGGCTCAGACGGTGTCAGGCACAGTATGGATTTGATGGCCCAGATTACACAGCGGAGGAGCAGGGAGAGGTAAAGATTGCAAATGCTGGGGCCCTGGCCAAGCAAGGGGGGCACACTCGTGGGCGTCGGTACTGGCACTGGGCCCCTCATAGTACAGCGGTGTGTCTGACGGCGGGTGTGCACCACCACCGTCAGAGACACTTGATTGTACTATGAGGGACCCTGTGCCAGTGCCCGCGCCCAAGAGTCGGCCTACCCACCTGTCCAGGGCAACGGCACTCGCACGGTGTCGTGCGCTAGGTGGTGACCCCGGCCATGGGGGGGGAGGCAGCACAGTTAGGGAGTTTTAGAAAGTGGCATATGTTGATGTTGGACATTCAACTGATGCAAAAGGCGAAATAGGTGAAGTACCAGGAAGAGGTGGACCAAAGCAAGCCATTTTTCTGTCACCCTATGTGTCATCAGGGGAAGGTGGGACAAAATCCTTGGAAACCCATGCGTGGTTCATTTTAATGAAGGTTAGATCATCCACATTTTGGGTAGACAGACGGGTCCTTTTTTCTGTCCGGATTGATCCAGCTGCACTGAAGACTCTTTCCGATAGCACACTTGCAGCTGGGCAAGCGAGCTCCTGTAAGGCATATTGGGCCAATTCAGGCCAGGTGTCCAGTTTAGCGGCCCAATAGTCAAAGGGGAATGACCTGTGTGGGAGAACATCGATATGGGAGGAAAAGTAGTTTGTAACCATAGTTGACAACTGCTGTCTCCTGTCACTTTCCATCGATGCAGTATTACCAGTTGTGTGAGCGGTATTTGAAAAATCAGTCCACAACATTGTCATGAAACCCCTGTCTCCAGCGCCACTTCTGCTGTGTGCACCACGAACACCTCTGCCAAGCTGCCCCCGGCCCGTACGGCTCGTGTGAGAACCATCACCGCTGCTGTGTGCTGGGAATGCCTCAAGCAACCGATTTACCAGAGTTGCTTGTTTATTAGCCAATATTAGGTCAAGGTTCTCCTGTGGCATGATGTTTTGTAATTTGCCTTTATAGCGTGGATCCAGGATGCTGGCCAACCAGTAGTCGTCATCGTTCATCATTTTGGCAATGCGGGGGTCCCTTTTTAGGATCCGCAAGGCATAATCTGACATGTGGGCCAATGTTCCCGGTGTCAATGATGCACTGCGAGTGCTGGGTGGAGGAGCACTTTCTGGCAAATCCACATCCCTCCAGTCACGCACAAACCCTGTACCAGACCTTGCCACGCCAACATTTTCACTTGCCCCACGAGATGCATCCTCCTCCCCTAAGTAATCATCCCCATCATCCTCCTCCTCCTCCTCCTCTTCTTCCTCCACCTTGTCCAGGAGAGGTCCCTGAGCTGACAATGGCTGAATGTCAACAAGGATTCCCTCCTCCTCTTCCTCCTCATCAACATTGGCTGCAGACGCCTGCTCCTTAAGGTGCGTCAAAGTTTGCATGAGCAGACGCATAAGTGGGATGCTCATGCTTAGGATGGCGTCGTCTGCGCTTACCAGCCGTGTGCATTCCTCAGAACACTGAAGGACTTTACAAAGGTCTTTCAGCTTCGACCACTGCACGCCTGTCAACTCCATGTCTGCTCTCAAAGTGCCTGGCCGTGTATCCTCCCACAAATGCATTATGGCCTGCCTCTGCTCGCACAGCCGCTCCACCATGTGCAGGGTGGAGTTCCACCTTGTTGCAATGTCGATAATGAGGCGGTGGTTGGGAAGGTGGAGCAATCGCTGCAGCTTCTGCATACGAACGGAGTGTACAGGCGACCGGCGGATGTGCGTGCACAGTCTTCGCACCTTCTGGAGCAGGGCTGTTAACTCCGGATAATTTTTGAGGAAGCACTGCACCACCAGGTTCAAGGTGTGAGCCAAGCAAGGTATGTGGCTGAGTTTTGAAAGGGCTATGGCTGCCACAAAATTACGGCCGTTATCACTAACTACCTTGCCTGCCTCAAGATGTACACTGCCCAGCCATGACTCAGTTTGTCGCTTCAAGTACTCGGCCAGCACCTCGGCGGTGTGTCTGTCGCCCAAACACATCATCTGCAACACAGCCTGCTGACGCTTTCCACTAGCTGCTCGATAGGGGGACACATCGTGTGCAACAGTGGCAGCTGCAGATGGAGTGCTCGTACGACTGCACTCTGTGGACGAGCTGTCGCTTCTGGAGGAGGAGGAGGAGGGTCGAACGCCTACAGCCAACTGTTTCCTAGACCGTGGGCTAGGCAGCACTGTCCCACCACCGCTGTCCCCTGTGGACCCTGCATCCACCACATTAACCCAGTGCGCAGTGATGGACACGTAACGGCCCTGGCCATGCCGACTGGACCATGCATCAGTTGTGAGGTGCACCTTTCCGCTCACTGACTGCTTGAGTGCATGGACAATGCGGTCTTTCACATGATGGTGGAGGGCTGGGATGGCTTTGCGAGAGAAGAAATGGCGACTGGGTAGGTCATAGCGTGGTACTGCATAGGCCATGAGTTCGCGGAAAGCTGTGCTTTCCACCAACCGAAAGGGCATCATCTCAAACGAGATTAGTTTGGCAATGTGGGCGTTCAAACCCAGTGTACGCGGATGAGAGACTGAGTACTTTCTTGACCTACTCATAGTGTCTGGGAGGGTGAGCTGGACTTGAGAGCTGCATATGGTGGAAGTAGCGGTGGACAGGGCGGACTGAGAGAGGGTTGATGATGGTGATGGAGTTGGTGTTCTTTCTGATGGCCTAGAATCAGTCTTTCGTTGATATAACAGTGGGATTCCCTGACTGCTGTGGCCTTGCAACGACACCTCAACATTTGCTGCTGTGCTAACCGGTGTGCTTACAGTGGGGGAAACAATGTAGCGTTGCTGACTACCTTCGTTGTGATCAGTTGCACATGTGGCACTTGAGGTTTGGTGTTGTGTCCACGCTTGCAAGTGCATGCTGGTTAAATGTCTAAGCATGCAACTGGTATTCAAATTTTTCAGATTTTTCCCTCGGCTAAAGGTCTTTGCGCACTTCTTACAGATAACCTTGGCCTGATCATGAGGATTTTGTTCAAAAAACTGCCACACTGCACTCTTCCTACTTTGGCAGACATTTTGCGGCCTAGCACACTGTGATCTTTTGACCCTCTGGACAAGCTGTCCAGCAACTCTTTTGATGTTTGGAACCTGTCTTTGGAGTGCTCCGGGCCTGCCAGATAACAGCTGTTGCGATGTCGATGTCTGCTGTGGATGCTCCTCATCTGAGCTATTGGAAGCAGCACCCTCTTCCTCCAATGGATGCCAATCTGGGTCAACAACTGGGTCATCCATCACCTCCTCTTCTATGTCATGTGCACCTTTCTCTGTGTCACCGTGTATGGTGGTATAGTGTGCGGGAAGGGGCACCTGAGTCTCATCAGGGTCAAAATCTGGCTCTGTACACTGCGAGGACAATGTAGTGCTCTGAGTGAATGTACCAGCAGAATCATCCATCAGCGGCTGTGCATCAGTGCACTCCATGTCAGATTCATCTTGGCCTGGGTAATTCACCATTTGACTTGATAATCCAGGCATGGTATGTGAAAACAGCTCCATGGAGTAATCAGTAGTATGGCCTGCGTCATCTTTCAATCTTGGTTGGGGTGAAGGACACAAGGAAAGGTGTGGTTCATGAACATGAGCCTCCAATGACGACTCAGTGCTTTTACTTTTTACAACTGAAGAAGAGGAGGCGATAGAGTTGGAGGCTGAGTCAGCAATGTAAGACAAAACTTTTTCCTGATGCTCTGCCTTTAAAAGCGGTTTGCCAACTCCTAGAAAACTAAGCGTTCGAGGCCTTATGTAGACAGACGATGACGCAGGGTCAGCACCTCCTGCATTTGGTCCTATTTTGCTCTTGCCACTACCATCAGATCCACCACCAACACCATCATTACCACCTGCCAACCCCCGCCCAATTCCACGGCCTCTTCCACCAGCCTTCCTCATTTTTGGTAGAAATGTAGACAAAATCCAACAAACTATATAGTAATGTAAAACAAGGTACAAGGTGTCTATAGGACAGGGGAGTTTTAGAATTTCTGCACACACTTGTGGACACTGGACACTTGTGGATTGTGTGCGGCCCACTGATATCTGAGCGCTATGTGACACGCTCGATGGCACAGCTGCCTGTGACCAAAGTGACGAGAGGATAATGGAGATTTTGAATCTCTGCGTACACTTGTGGACAGTGGACACTTGTGGATTGTGTGCGGCCCACTGATATCTGAGCGCTATGTGACACGCTCGATGGCACAGCTGCCTGTGACCAAAGTGACGAGAGGATAATGGAGATTTTGAATCTCTGTGTACACTTTTGGACACTGGACACTTGTGGATTGTGTGCGGCCCACTGATATCTGAGCGCTATGTGACACGCTCGATGGCACAGCTGCCTGTGACCAAAGTGACGAGAGGATAATGGAGATTTTGAATCTCTGCGTACACTTGTGGACAGTGGACACTTGTGGATTGTGTGCGGCCCACTGATATCTGAGCGCTATGTGACACGCTCGATGGCACAGCTGCCTGTGACCAAAGTGACGAGAGGATAATGGAGATTTTGAATCTCTGCGTACACTTTTGGACACTGGACACTTGTGGATTGTGTGCGGCCCACTGATATCTGAGCGCTATGTGACACGCTCGATGGCACAGCTGCCTGTGACCAAAGTGACGAGAGGATAATGGAGATTTTGAATCTCTGCGTACACTTTTGGACACTGGACACTTGTGGATTTTGTGCGGCCCACTGATATCTGAGCGCTATGTGACACGCTCGATGGCACAGCTGCCTGTGACCAAAGTGACGAGAGGATAATGGAGATTTTGAATCTCTGCGTACACTTTTGGACACTGGACACTTGTGGATTGTGTGCGGCCCACTGATATCTGAGCGCTATGTGACACGCTCGATGGCACAGCTGCCTGTGACCAAAGTGACGAGAGGATAATGGAGATTTTGAATCTCTGCGTACACTTTTGGACACTGGACACTTGTGGATTGTGTGCGGCCCACTGATATCTGAGCGCTATGTGACACGCTCGATGGCACAGCTGCCTGTGACCAAAGTGACGAGAGGATAATGGAGATTTTGAATCTCTGCGTACACTTGTGGACAGTGGACACTTTTGGATTGTGTGCGGCCCACTGATATCTGAGCGCTATGTGACACGCTCGATGGCACAGCTGCCTGTGACCAAAGTGACGAGAGGATAATGGAGATTTTGAATCTCTGTGTACACTTTTGGACACTGGACACTTGTGGATTGTGTGCGGCCCACTGATATCTGAGCGCTATGTGACACGCTCGATGGCACAGCTGCCTGTGACCAAAGTGACGAGAGGATAATGGAGATTTTGAATCTCTGCGTACACTTTTGGACACTGGACACTTGTGGATTGTGTGCGGCCCACTGATATCTGAGCGCTATGTGACACTGCCTGTGACCAAAGTGACGAGAGGATAAGGGAGATTGGATTGCTTTTAAAAATGCAGTTTGCGGAGCAGTGGGTAAACAGCAATGCCAGCGTGTCAGGAAGCCTTAGAAGGCAGCCCAACAACCAACACCACTGATACACCACAATATAGCCTCCCCTTGCACTGCACACACAGTGACTTGTGTTGTGCAGGCCAAATCGCTAGCACCAGAAGCAGTTTTTTTGTCTTCTTCCCTGCCTAACGCTCTCCCTACAGAATCAGCAGCAACCTCTCCCTATACTAAGATCGGCAGAAGTAAGATGGCGGTCGGCGTGCACGCCCTTTTATACCCCCTGTGACGCCCACCAAAGCAAGCCAATCACTTGCATGCCCTTCTGAAAGATGGTGGTGACCCCTGCCTATGTCATCACGTTGCCCACAGTGTCCGTGGATCCTGATTGGCTGAAAAAGAGCGCAAAACAAACTTTTGAAACGCGACTTTGGCGCGTAAGTCGCCGACCTCGTGGCCGACCTCATCCTAGGGTCGGGTTTCGTTTCATGAAGCCCGACTTTGCCAAAAGTCGGCGACTTTTGAATTTTTTCGACCCATTTCGCTCAACTCTACTTCCATGTTTTAATTGCCTAAATGAAGACGTTTTTAATGGGACAGGGAATGCAATCATGGCAGTGAAGGTGAATTGTATGCTTTGTAAGACTGAGATCACAGACATCCATGCAAGCTCCATGCAAGGCACATTATACAAGTCTAGAATGGTGGCCCTAAAAAAGGTAAAGCATCTTCAACTTCAATATCGTCATAAGAAGTATCAGCTCAACTTTACAAAATAGTACAGTTGGAAATTGGTGAGTTGAAGAGATTATATGAAAGTTAGTAGACTAGACTCTGATTGGTGCAAATGGGTCTGGAAGAAACAAGGAAAAAAGGGTCTGACTGATCGAGAAATTGAAGGAACTGTCAAGTTCGGTGGAAGAAGCCTGATGATATGGGGTTGTCTCACAGCCAAAGGCGTTCAATACTTGACCAAGATCAATAGTGATCTCAATGCTGAGATATATTTGAGTATCCTACAAGACAAATTACTTTGTACATTCGAGTACTATGGCTTTGAAAAGGATGACAAAGTGTTCTAGCAAGACAACATACCAAAATATGTCGAAATGTGCAAAGAAATGGTTCAATGACAATAAAGTAGATGTACTAGATTGGCCCCCACAGTCGCCAGACTTAAGCCCGATCACACATTTGTGGGTAGAGTTGAAGAAAAAGCTTTATAGATGCTCCAGAGAGTTGACCAGTATGCATCAATTTTGTCAACGTGTAGAAGAGACATGTGATCAGATTTTGGTCAAGACATGCTTGAATCTAATTTACTTATTTATCTTACTCATTTATATTGCGCCATTAATTCCACAGTGCTTTACAGACATTATTGACACTGTCCCCGATGGGGCTCACAATCTAAATCAGTATGTCTTTGAAATGTGGGAGGAAACCGGAGTACCCGGAGGAAACCCATGCAAACACGGGGAGAAAATACAAAACTCCTTGCAGATATTGAGAGCATGTCCAGAAGGATTAAGTGTTGGAAAAAATTGTGGATTTAGTAAGTACTAACAAAATAATTAAAACTAACATTTTGATTTTTAGGAAAAAAACAGTAACAATGCAGTGATATGACAAAATCTGCTTAACTAATCATATGCTAAATAGTTGCAAGTCAAATTTATGTATGGGATAGTCAAGATGATGGTCTATAAAATGATGACAGTCTCGTATTCAAAGAAGTAGTGGATGGTGAGATATGGAGCCTGAAAGTCTAAAGTTCCAAACACTGTTACCCTTTTGCTTGTCAGTGTATATAACATTAATTTGAATTGGAGGCGTATATTTCATACGCTCACTGTGAGTTCCTCAATAACCGGCTTAGTAGTGGAAGCAGCCATGGCTTATTCCATCACTTGCCTGTCAATTGCGTAATTGTTCCGACAATTGGAGACAGTGAAGTGGCTTCCTCCTAACAAACTGCTGGCAGTGGTGGTCTCTTCATGATCCAACCAGTGTTATCACTCACATATTTGTGGCAAGCGGTGGGATTTGCATGATTCTCTCTGGTGTTACCCTTGACACTGTATCTGTGAATAATCATTAGAAATGAGCATATCAATATGCGGATGATTGAGTTCCAGTCAAATTCCTCAAAATTGTTGGCTTCAAGCAAATTCAAATACTTTCAGATTTATTTCATGGTTTGACAAAAAACTTGCCTGACACCATTTTCCACTGCTGAAACATTACGGAGTGGACCATCATCATTTTGTGTGGCAGCACTGGCTTCTCCTTAATGCCCTGCAGCTGTGACATCTATTATATCTTCTACTGTACAGTGTTGGTCAGTACGCTTATTATCACAGATGACTAATACAAAGACAACAATTAAGTATCTCTCTTTCTGTGCAGTGTAAGCTGTTAAGGTCAGCAGGGTTTTCTCTCTCTCTATAATGGAGTGTAAGTTCCTATGGTCTTCAAAATCCTCTCTTCTGTAGAGCATCAGCTCTTACAATCAGCAGGGTCTTCTTTCTCTTCAGTGTAGAGTGAAAGCTCTTATGATCAGCAAAGTCCTGTCTCTCCTGTAGAGTTTAAGCTCTTATGGTGAGCGGGTTCCCCTCTATCCTGTAGAGTGTAAGTTATTATGGTCAGCACAGTCCTCTCTCTCTAACGCCTGTTAAGTGTAAGCTCTTAATGTCACCTAGGTTTTATCTTTTTTTCTCCTCTCTCCCACATATTTTTCTGAGCAATTACAAGCTTTCCAGCATTGAGACTTGAGCAAATTTATTTGATGCAAACTTAATTTTTTGAGAAAGTTCAAAGAATTTCATAAGATCTGCTCATCTTTTATAATTATTCTCATTTGGCCATTGTATAGTACTTCTGTAGGAGAGAGAACCCCCGCTATGTAACTGGGCAGGAACTAAGGGGGCTGTCACTTAGGTTCCCAGGGGGTATGTTCCCGGGGGAAATAGTTACAGGCCAGGACAGAGACTCTTCTGGAAAGTGCGGAGGCGGGGCGACTATAAAAGGAGCACAGGAGACCAGCAGGGGGCACTCGACGAGAAGAAATACAAGAGGCAGAAAGGAGGAACCTAGGTGGCGCTGGAGAGCAGGAGTGAGTCATCATCTTCCAGAGAAACAGGACGGGGGCCCACCTGATCCAAGGAGAGGATGGTACCGGGCGACGTGAGGAAGAGACACAGTGCTGACACCCGCGGCTGCCACTGCCTCGCTCCATCCCATGGCTGCGGCCTGTATGCTGCCACCCACGGCCGCCACTGCCCCACTTCATCCCGTGGCTGTAGCCTGTATGCTGCCACCCGTGGCCGCCACTGCCACACTCCACACCGTGGCTGCGGCCCAGACACTGAGACCCGCGGCCATCACTGCGCAGCTCCATCCCGCAGCTGCGGCCTTTCGCCACTTCGCCTCCAAGAGGGGCGGTCTCGATGCTGGAAAACTCTTCTGGGGCCTGTTGTGCCCCCTCTGCATCTGGGCATAGGAATGCCCGAAGCCTCCGACAACTCCTCGTCGGATGGGCCCAGCGGCTGAGACGCCGAACGGACACCTCCCGGACAACAACTCTGCAAGATGTCAGAGAAGGATAAGTGACACTCTCTTTGATGTTAATTATAGTTTCCGGACTCATAGTCGGCCATATCGTGGCCAGCCTATTTGCCCGCACTTGCCAGGTAGTCTTATATCGGGTTATTTGTGTATTATTGTCTAACTTCCCTGCATGGAAAACTATTGTCAGCTTACCAGTTATTCATATAATCCATATATAAAGGTGGAATTTAAGCTTGCTCCGTCTCTGGCTCATCACTGCATCCAGAGTACCTGCGAGTACCACACTTCCATTCCACAGTACATGGTATAATGCTGTTAGAGCATCCAACAAAAGGCATAACATAGGGCATCATTCATTATGTTTAGGTGACATGGATGTTGAACTGTTTAAGATGAAATATTTTTAAAAAATCATATTTTTCAAATACATTTAGTCGTCTCAACCTACTTGTGGATATTTCACAACTTTCAGAATATGAGCCATGAGTATTGAGAATGTTGATGTACTGTAGCCAATAAAAGCAGCCAGTTGATTCCTCTCTTGGCACTGGTAGTTGGGTATAGCTCTGTTTTGTCCTGTTATCATCCATAATGTGCCTTCAAGTTCTCTCTGGAGGACTCGACAGGAATCGTAAATCTGGAAACCCAAAGTCATGTTGGGCAGAATGTTGGGATTATCGTTGATCTCCTTCATTGTATACTTTATAATCTGTAACTGAAGATATTTATCGAGCTGAAATCTACAATAAAAAGACATTAAAAATCTAGACTTTACGAAGGCTGAAAATGTCTCCAGAACTCAATGAAATGTTTATGGAATTACCCATTTATAATTTGAAAGGCAATTAAACAGTCTTTTTACACTAAAAAAGGAAATTTACAGAAGAGCAATTAATGACGTATATGTCTGAAGGCGGGGACAGTGACACCAGAACTTATTGGGCCCAGGGCTCACATGTCATAACAACTATGCATTTGCCTTTGGAACACGAATGCTGACACCGCTGGATCTGCACTGGCATGGGAGTATAAGTATATGTGTTTTTATTTTACAAGTGCAAACATTCAGATTGAAAAAATGGTTGTCCTAGTAGTGCACAAACCCTTTAGCTCAATGTTATTCAGCTGAACAGTATTTCACCACATTCAAAATTCGGCCTTTATATCCTCTATCTGTAATGATGAGCCGCTTGTTCTGACATCCTATCCCTAATCTGTAAAATTGTAAAATGTCCGCTGCTTTCCCTGACCCCATCTTTTATTGTACCTGTGACACCCCCTAGTTAGGTCATGTGATGTGATAGCTGCATCACGGGGGGAGTATGCGCGAGCGTGCCTGACATCTTGAGACTACACCTCTGATGATGCGATCTTCAGCGGTGTGTAAAATGGCACTGGCAATTTATTTTATTCTTGTTGTGATTCTCACAATTTGACTAACAATGTATTAGAATTCATAGAGAAATGCAAATTTCAGCAAATTTTGTTTGCAGTGGATTTAGTGCCCAGTAAAAATATAAGTGACACCAAAGTCCTCAGACAGTAGTAGTAGAAGAAAAATCCCTTTTGAATCTGACTGCTTCAGGAGGTCTCACAACTACATATTCCAAGTTTATTCATGGAGCTCTACTGCATCACTCTTAACATGCCATGATTGTCTTGTGTGTCCCTCTACTCAGTTGCAAATACAAACCTTTAAGAAGAAGGTCATAGGCACTGTAAATTCCAGATAAAATTCTTTATTGTTCATCACATCAAAAGCAAATGGCAATATTTTGTCAAATTTTTATTTTTTTATAAATGTAAATTAGGAACAAAACATCGCTGTTTGCCTGTGATGATCAATAAAGGTTGAAATATTCTGGAACCTGTGTTGCCTTGAACCTTCTTTTGATTTAGCTACATAATCCAACCAAATCTTGGTAGGACCAACATGACTGACCCTTTAAAACCTCACACATACAGTATATTAGGTCATCAACTCATCTCACCACAATTGATGGATTTGTATGAATTTTATTAAAGGCCAGCTGTAAAATCTGAAGGTCTGAGAGTGGACATGGTCAACCATCTCTCATGTAAGGATACACATCTAAGGTGCTCTTTGCTCTCAAGACAAGAAGAAGAAACATCTTAAATATTGAAAAGACAGTGACCTAAAATTATACAATACCACAGATGACAGCACAGAATACTGATAACTATATTTTTTACGAATATAGATCTTTAAACCCTAAACATTTTTGTAATTTGCTTTATTGTAAATTACCCATCACTCTCCCTATACAGCTATTCCCTTTTTTTTTCTTTACTTCCTGTGAGATATTGTTTGAAGGGAGTCTCGGTAATCTTTCCGCAGCTTCAATTACCCTTCTCTCCTAAATTAGGATGTCATCAGTGGTCACTGCTGTTGTCATTTAGGACAACTTCCCCTCCAACCCCTGAAGAAGTCCTCTTTCAGGTGGGAAATGGAGACGTGACCGCAGCTTCAGTGTTGACTGCCACATTTCTTCTGTGTCCACCAGTCTCAATTTCCATCACCGCCCTCATCTTTCGTGAATGTTTCAATGAGTTTATTAGAATATTAACATTTTAGAGTTGATAGTTCTTAATGGCTAACCATTAATGTTAGTCATTTAAAAAGGTGCTATCAACTACTAAGGACTCTCAGATTTTATTATTTTTCTATCTACTGCCTAACAGGTACAAATATCTATTTATTGGATTAAAATATATAGTTGAAAAAAATTCAGAAATTCCTTACTTTCTACAGATGACCGGTCCAGGCTTCTCATGGTAAGTTATTTTAGTATTTACTTTCTCCACATGTAAGGCTAATACTGCTCCAACCATGATATCTCCACTCCACAACATAGCCGTCTGGTCTGCAGAATTCAGAGCACAGCTGCGCCCACTAGAATAAAAGGGCGTGGTGAAATTATACTGAAAAAGGTGCCATAGTATCTTGAAGAAAAACATCCCCAGCCTGGTTTTGTAAAATTAGATACAATAGATAACTGGACTGTAGTTTATTATTAATGCTGTAAGTTATTGCACTTGATAAAACATAGAAAACAATTTAAGGAATGCTAAATAACAAAAATAGGAAATAAAAACTATTACTAACTATCCCAAGCTTGAAATACAGACCATTTACATCCTCAGGGCCATATCTTTCATGTACAGTTGCTTGCATTTATCTGAAGCCTGCACATATTCTCATACACTGCAAGCTGCTCAACTTCTATCAGTGTAAAATCCATGAGCTTTCTCTCATATCCCCCTGTAATTCCTCTTTGTTCTCTCCTGAATGTAAATCTATTCTGACATATTTATAGCCAATTAAAACTATGAAAATCAAAAGGTGTGTAGAGCTTCATGACAAGCCTGAGGAACTGAAAGAGGGTTACAACCCAAGTTATTAGGATTTCACACTGAACAGGACTGAGCAGCCAGCAATGTATGAACATAGCTGCAGACTACAGAAAGCAACTCTCTGAAAAATGTTTATAAGCGAATTAATTGCATCATGCATGTGTTTGTAGCCACGATTACTTGTATTTTAGAGAATAAATTGTACATACATTTGCCTATAGTGTTTAATGACAAATAACAGGTATTACAGCTGCTTCAATATTGCTTTACAGTCATGCATCAAGGGTGCCAAAAGTGTTGGCACCCTTGAAATTGATGAAAAGAATGAAGTTTTTTTTCCCAGAAAATTATTCCATTTACACGTTTTGTTACACACATGTTTATTTCTTTTGTCGGTATTGGAACAAGACAAAAAAACTTGAAAAATAAAGGCAAAATGGACATAATTTCACACAAAAAAAACAAAAATTTGTAGACAAAATTGATGGCACCTTTCCAAAATTGTGGGTTAAAAACTTTGTTTCAAGTATGTGATGCTCTTTCAAACTCACCCTTGGCAAGTAACAATTTCAAGGAGGCCAAGACACTC
This sequence comes from Dendrobates tinctorius, assembly GCF_039654945.1. Taxonomy (NCBI): domain Eukaryota; kingdom Metazoa; phylum Chordata; class Amphibia; order Anura; family Dendrobatidae; genus Dendrobates; species Dendrobates tinctorius. The sequence goes on along the minus strand of NW_027361818.1, from coordinate 3,375,256 downwards.
TCTATTTTTTTATTTTATTTCAATGTGCTTTTATACATTTAAATGATTGTGCATACATTTTATAATAATGAAAATATATTTTTAATAATAATACAAAGTGAAAATACTAATCATCATAAATGCAATACCTCATTGTGCTGAGACTCACACCTGTAACTTCAGTGAGTGCGACAGCTGCCAACTCATGTATAAATGTATACCTTTATATAAACACATTAAAAGGGTTTGATCCATCCCAGGTGAACATAAAATCAGTAACTAAATTTTTCCTATAGGGACATAATAATTATTCCTTTTATAGAACACGAAATGCACTATATAATGTTTCTGGACATCTTTGTATTTATCGCCTGTGTCTCTTGGGTTGGATGGTAGGTCCTCTGAGAGGAAGATCTGAGATGAGATAATGTTGAAGGCAACTGATTGCTGTGGTTACCTTTTTTAGCCTTGACCACCTTTTACATATTGTATTATGTAGATGTAAATATCATATAATTCTCCAATCTCTAAAAGATAGGCTAAAATGGCTGAGGTTTTTCAATTATGCTTATTTTCTACACTTAACAGTTCTTTTGCTGCTGGTCAGTGGGATTTCTTGGTACTTTTATATTTTCTTTTCCAAAAATTTTATTTTTGACTTGAACAGGGAAAGAAGTTGGAAATGGAGGGGGAGGGGAGGGGAGGGTAGGACAAGGAAGGGGAAGGAAGGCGGAATATAGGATAAAAACATACAAAAACAGTAAACAGTGAGCAAACATGTGGTACCATTGAGCATAATGGTTTGTATAACGCCAACAGAAAAATGTAAAACACAGCTAAATTGTAACTTATTGGATAGACGATGGGAATGTGTGATCCCATCTTTACCATTTATTGTGGAATTTTTTAAATTGGTCATGTGCAAAACAAATTTGAGCTCATATGTTCTGTGTTGAACCAGTAGAGATATGATGTCTTCTATCTTTGGGAGGAAATGTCCCCTCCAGTGATATGCTATCGAGTTCTTAATAATTAAACAAATGTGTAGGACTAAAGGTTTCAAGGAAGAGTCTATGCAATCTGAGTTTAACGAATGTAATGCTAAATGGGGGGAAAGTATCAAAGGTTTACCTAGCAGTTTCCCAATAATCTTGGATGCTTGATGCCAAAGCAATTTGGTTATTGGACAGTCCCAGAATATGTGGAAGAGGTCACCTCTGTTGCCACAATTTCTCCAACACAATGGAGAGTTGGCTGTCCCAAAGTGTGCCATTCTAACCGGGGTGTAATACCACCTAGATACCACCTTAAAGTGGGTCTCCTGAAGTGGCATAGATAGTGTTGAGTTATATGATAATGTGAAAGCTTCTTCCCATTCGTCCAGGGAGTGCGTAGACCTAGCATCCTTCTCCCATCTTAGCATAAAGGCGCTTTTTTGGGGGGTTGACATTTGATTGAAACATTCATAGATAAATTTATGACTCCAGAAGATTTTGTGATCTATAATACTAAGGATTTTGACAGTTGTCTCAGTAAAAATTGGTTTAAGTTTGAGGAATGCCGACATGTTATCTTTTAAGATTTGATATTCAAGGAAAATTGTTGATGACTAGAGTTGAGCGATACCAGCCGATACTTGAAAATATCGGATCGGAATGGATCGGCCGATCTTAAAAAAAAATATCGGTATCGCCGATTCCGATACCGGGAACCAATGCAAGTCAATGGGGCCAAAATATCGGAATTAAAAAAAACCCTTTCTTTCCTTGTAGGTTAATTCTACATGAAGAAAAACAACTAAGAATAATGTAGAATGTATTGTGGGAGGTGGAGGAGACATTAAAGCCATAGAGTTTTAGCCCAATCAAAAGGAATAGCAGGAATTAAACTTTTTTTTTAAAGACGTTAGGAGTTACAAAGATATTGACTATGTTAGCCTCATTTATATTTTGCCAGACATGTATGTCTTCTTCTTCTTTCTTCTTCTTTCTTATTCTTCTTCCCTTTTTTACCTTCTTCTTCTTCTTCTTCTTCTTCTTCTTCTTATTCCTTTTTTTACATTCTTCTTCTTCTTCTTCCTTTTTTTACATTCTTCTACTTCCTTTTTTTACATTCTTCTTCTTCTTCCTTTTTTTACATTCTTCTTCTTATTCCTTTTTTTACATTCTTCTTCTTCTTCCTTTTTTAAATTCTTCTACTTCCTTTTTTTACATTCTTCTTCTTCCTTTTCTTACATTCTTCATATTCTTCTTATTCAACAATTATTATTCTACATATTCAACTTCTTCATCTTCTTCCTATTCTTCTTCATCATATTCTTGTTTGTGTCAGGCATTCCTGTAGTTGTTATCTAGAAAAGTTAGAAGTTTACACCTTCCGTTCTGCCTGTCACAAAAGATTTACAACAGGATTTGTCCGCGTTCAGTTTGGCCTGCAGCAGCAGGCCTTTTCCAGGGGCACCACGAGGAGGAACGGACTCACCCCCATACACTGCTTAGTCTTCTTCTGCTTATAAATAAGATAATATCATTTGCTCAGAGTATTAGTCTTATGCTTAATGTTCTTCTGCTTTGTTTTTTTATGCTTCTTTGTCTTCTCTCTCTTGTTGTTCTGCATCTTGGTGGTTGTCTTCCTGTTCTTTGTCCTCTTGAACCAGCTGACGGTACTGGCACCCGGAGGGGCAGCAGAAGGAACAAGAGCCAATGGCACTACCGAGGACCAGCTGACGGTGCTGGAACCCGGTTACTAAGCAGGAGGTACCTGTGCTACAAAGCACTACCAAGGACCAGCAGACGTTGCCGGAACTCGGATACCGAGATGGAGGCACCTAGGCCAAAGGCTCTGACGAGAACCAGCTGACGGTGCTGGAACCCGGAGGGGTATCAGAAGTTACCCCTGAAAAGCAAAGTTGGCATGCCGCAAGCTGGCCGCAGTTACCGAATCACACAGTCCTACAGGGGGTGCTTGTCCTACTGGCACTATGGAACAAGCCTTTCTTAACAGAACCCGCAGTCCACATAGGAAGCACCTAAACTGCTGGCACCCTAGCCTCGGCTAACCCAACCGCAACACGACATGGCAACTTGGGGTGGCAAACTGACATTGACACTTCCCGGAAACAGCAGGCAGGGCTGGAACCAAGCTGGGCAGGAGGGAGTACCCGTGCCAAAGTCAGTTATGAGCAGCAACTGGCGATGTTGGAGCCCAGGACAAGCACTTAGCAGGCTGAGGCCTGATGTGCTGTCAATTGGGAGGCAGCAGGACAGATTGCCATCAAAACAGCAGGGGAACAGCTGACGTTACTGAACCCCACAAACACAGGAGCTAGTGTTTTACTCTGTGAAGACGGCACTTCCGAGCAACAACTGGCTGTGTTGAAGCCCAGGGACAAGCACGGAGCAGGCTGAGGCTGCATTGAAGAAATTTTAAGATCGGTTGTAGACTACTAATTTTAACCAAGCTCCACTTAGGCCTGTGGCTTCACTGATTTTCGTATTTCCCCTGTCCTCCAACCCCGCCAGTTACAGCTCCGAAGTGGCGTCTGCACAATCCACACTTGTTCCTGTGTTACAGGTGTTCAGTCCGGTCAGTTAATCCCCTGATGTGTGTCCGGCAATGTCGCCTGCTCTGTCCACATTCCCATTATAGGAATGTGGACAGAGCAGGCGACATTGCCGGACACACATCAGGGGATTAACTGACCGGACTGAACACCTGTAACACAGGAGCAAGTGTGGATTGTGCAGACGCCACTTCGGAGCTGTAACTGGCAGGGTTGGAGGACAGGGGAAATACGAGAGACAGTGGAGCCACAGGCCTAATTGGAGCACGGTTAAAAATCAGTAGTGGTACGACTGTGTAGGCAGCAGGAGACTTTGCCATCTACACAGCAGGGGATCAGCTGACGTTACTGAACCCCACTGAGACACGGGAGCAAGTATCTCTTTCCGTGTGGACGGCACTTCCGAACTACAACTGGCTGTGTTGAAGCCCAGGAAATAGGAGGGTGTAGGCAGAGGCCTACTGTATTTTGAATGAGGTGACAGCAGGAGAGACTGCCATCCACACAGCAGGGGATCAGCTGACGTTACTGAACCCCACTGAGACACGGGAGCAAGTATCTCTTTCCGTGTGGACGGCACTTCCGAACTACAACTGGCTGTGTTGAAGCCCAGGAAATAGGAGGGTGTAGGCAGAGGCCTACTGTATTTTGAATGAGGTGACAGCAGGAGAGACTGCCATCCACACAGCAGGGGAACAGCTGGCATTGCTGAACCCCACTGAGACACGGGAGCAAGTATCTCTTTCCGTGTGGACGGCACTTCCGAACTACAACTGGCTGTGTTGAAGCCCAGGAAATAGGAGGGTGTAGGCAGAGGCCTACTGTATTTTGAATGAGGTGACAGCAGGAGAGACTGCCATCCACACAGCAGGGGATCAGCTGACGTTACTGAACCCCACTGAGACACGGGAGCAAGTATCTCTTTCCGTGTGGACGGCACTTCCGAAATACAACTGGCTGTGTTGAAGCCCAGGAAATAGGAGGGTGTAGGCAGAGGCCTACTGTATTTTGAATGAGGTGACAGCAGGAGAGACTGCCATCCACACAGCAGGGGATCAGCTGACGTTACTGAACCCCACTGAGACACAGGAGCAAGTATCTCTTTCCGTGTGGATGGCACTTCCGAACTACAACTGGCTGTGTTGAAGCCCAGGAAATAGGAGGGTGTAGGCAGAGGCCTACTGTATTTTGAATGAGGTGACAGCAGGAGAGACTGCCATCCACACAGCAGGGGATCAGCTGACGTTGCTGAACCCCACTGAGACACGGGAGCAAGTATCTCTTTCCGTGTGGATGGCACTTCCGAACTACAACTGGCTGTGTTGAAGCCCAGGAAATAGGAGGGTGTAGGCAGAGGCCTACTGTATTTTGAATGAGGTGACAGCAGGAGAGACTGCCATCCACACAGCAGGGGAACAGCTGGCATTGCTGAACCCCACTGAGACACGGGAGCAAGTATCTCTTTCCGTGTGGACGGCACTTCCGAACTACAACTGGCTGTGTTGAAGCCCAGGAAATAGGAGGGTGTAGGCAGAGGCCTACTGTATTTTGAATGAGGTGACAGCAGGAGAGACTGCCATCCACACAGCAGGGGAACAGCTGGCATTGCTGAACCCCACTGAGACACGGGAGCAAGTATCTCTTTCCGTGTGGACGGCACTTCCGAACTACAACTGGCTGTGTTGAAGCCCAGGAAATAGGAGGGTGTAGGCAGAGGCCTACTGTATTTTGAATGAGGTGACAGCAGGAGAGACTGCCATCCACACAGCAGGGGATCAGCTGACGTTACTGAACCCCACTGAGACACGGGAGCAAGTATCTCTTTCCGTGTGGACGGCACTTCCGAACTACAACTGGCTGTGTTGAAGCCCAGGAAATAGGAGGGTGTAGGCAGAGGCCTACTGTATTTTGAATGAGGTGACAGCAGGAGAGACTGCCATCCACACAGCAGGGGATCAGCTGACGTTACTGAACCCCACTGAGACACGGGAGCAAGTATCTCTTCCCTTGTGGACGGCACTTCCGAACTACAACTGGCTGTGTTGAAGCCCAGGAAATAGGAGGGTGTAGGCAGAGGCCTACTGTATTTTGAATGAGGTGACAGCAGGAGAGACTGCCATCCACACAGCAGGGGATCAGCTGACGTTACTGAACCCCACTGAGACACGGGAGCAAGTATCTCTTTCCGTGTGGATGGCACTTCCGAACTACAACTGGCTGTGTTGAAGCCCAGGAAATAGGAGGGTGTAGGCAGAGGCCTACTGTATTTTGAATGAGGTGACAGCAGGAGAGACTGCCATCCACACAGCAGGGGATCAGCTGACGTTGCTGAACCCCACTGAGACACGGGAGCAAGTATCTCTTTCCGTGTGGATGGCACTTCCGAACTACAACTGGCTGTGTTGAAGCCCAGGAAATAGGAGGGTGTAGGCAGAGGCCTACTGTATTTTGAATGAGGTGACAGCAGGAGAGACTGCCATCCACACAGCAGGGGAACAGCTGGCATTGCTGAACCCCACTGAGACACGGGAGCAAGTATCTCTTTCCGTGTGGACGGCACTTCCGAACTACAACTGGCTGTGTTGAAGCCCAGGAAATAGGAGGGTGTAGGCAGAGGCCTACTGTATTTTGAATGAGGTGACAGCAGGAGAGACTGCCATCCACACAGCAGGGGAACAGCTGGCATTGCTGAACCCCACTGAGACACGGGAGCAAGTATCTCTTTCCGTGTGGACGGCACTTCCGAACTACAACTGGCTGTGTTGAAGCCCAGGAAATAGGAGGGTGTAGGCAGAGGCCTACTGTATTTTGAATGAGGTGACAGCAGGAGAGACTGCCATCCACACAGCAGGGGATCAGCTGACGTTACTGAACCCCACTGAGACACGGGAGCAAGTATCTCTTTCCGTGTGGACGGCACTTCCGAACTACAACTGGCTGTGTTGAAGCCCAGGAAATAGGAGGGTGTAGGCAGAGGCCTACTGTATTTTGAATGAGGTGACAGCAGGAGAGACTGCCATCCACACAGCAGGGGATCAGCTGACGTTACTGAACCCCACTGAGACACGGGAGCAAGTATCTCTTCCCTTGTGGACGGCACTTCCGAACTACAACTGGCTGTGTTGAAGCCCAGGAAATAGGAGGGTGTAGGCAGAGGCCTACTGTATTTTGAATGAGGTGACAGCAGGAGAGACTGCCATCCACACAGCAGGGGATCAGCTGACGTTACTGAACCCCACTGAGACACGGGAGCAAGTATCTCTTTCCGTGTGGACGGCACTTCCGAACTACAACTGGCTGTGTTGAAGCCCAGGAAATAGGAGGGTGTAGGCAGAGGCCTACTGTATTTTGAATGAGGTGACAGCAGGAGAGACTGCCATCCACACAGCAGGGGATCAGCTGACGTTACTGAACCCCACTGAGACACGGGAGCAAGTATCTCTTTCCGTGTGGACGGCACTTCCGAACTACAACTGGCTGTGTTGAAGCCCAGGAAATAGGAGGGTGTAGGCAGAGGCCTACTGTATTTTGAATGAGGTGACAGCAGGAGAGACTGCCATCCACACAGCAGGGGATCAGCTGACGTTACTGAACCCCACTGAGACACGGGAGCAAGTATCTCTTTCCGTGTGGACGGCACTTCCGAACTACAACTGGCTGTGTTGAAGCCCAGGAAATAGGAGGGTGTAGGCAGAGGCCTACTGTATTTTGAATGAGGTGACAGCAGGAGAGACTGCCATCCACACAGCAGGGGATCAGCTGACGTTACTGAACCCCACTGAGACACGGGAGCAAGTATCTCTTTCCGTGTGGACGGCACTTCCGAACTACAACTGGCTGTGTTGAAGCCCAGGAAATAGGAGGGTGTAGGCAGAGGCCTACTGTATTTTGAATGAGGTGACAGCAGGAGAGACTGCCATCCACACAGCAGGGGAACAGCTGGCATTGCTGAACCCCACTAACACTTGAACGAATGTGTTTGGCTCTGTGGAGACGACACTTCTGAACACCAACTGACGCTGTTGGAGCCCAGGATTAGGCGAGGAGCAGGCTGGGGCCTACTGGATTTTGGCAGGTGAAGGCAGCAGGAGACTTGCCATCTCCACAGCAGGGGAACAGCTGGCAGTGCTGAACCCCACTAACACTTGAACGAATGTGTTTGGCTCTGTGGAGACGACACTTCTGAACACCAACTGACGCTGTTGGAGCCCAGGATTAGGCAAGGAGCAGGCTGGGGCCTGTTGTTTTTGGCAGGTGAAGGCAGCAGGAGACTTGCCATCTCCACAGCAGGGGAACAGCTGGCAGTGCTGAACCCCACTAACACTTGAACGAATGTGTTTGGCTCTGTGGAGACGACACTTCTGAACACCAACTGATGCTGTTGGAGCCCAGGATTAGGCGAGGAGCAGGCTGGGGCCTACTGGATTTTGGCAGGTGAAGGCAGCAGGAGACTTGCCATCTCCACAGCAGGGGAACAGCTGGCAGTGCTGAACCCCACTAACACTTGAACGAATGTGTTTGGCTCTGTGGAGACGACACTTCTGAACACCAACTGACGCTGTTGGAGCCCAGGATTAGGCGAGGAGCAGGCTGGGGCCTGTTGTTTTTGGCAGGTGAAGGCAGCAGGAGACTTGCCATCTCCACAGCAGGGGAACAGCTGGCAGTGCTGAACCCCACTAACACTTGAACGAATGTGTTTGGCTCTGTGGAGACGACACTTCTGAACACCAACTGACGCTGTTGGAGCCCAGGATTAGGCGAGGAGCAGGCTGGGGCCTACTGGATTTTGGCAGGTGAAGGCAGCAGGAGACTTGCCATCTCCACAGCAGGGGAACAGCTGGCAGTGCTGAACCCCACTAACACTTGAACGAATGTGTTTGGCTCTGTGGAGACGACACTTCTGAACACCAACTGACGCTTTTGGAGCCCAGGATTAGGCGAGGAGCAGGCTGGGGCCTACTGGATTTTGGCAGGTGAAGGCAGCAGGAGACTTGCCATCTCCACAGCAGGGGAACAGCTGGCAGTGCTGAACCCCACTAACACTTGAACGAATGTGTTTGGCTCTGTGGAGACGACACTTCTGAACACCAACTGACGCTGTTGGAGCCCAGGATTAGGCGAGGAGCAGGCTGGGGCCTGTTGTTTTTGGCAGGTGAAGGCAGCAGGAGACTTGCCATCTACACAGCAGGGGAACAGCTGGCATTGCTGAACCCCACTAACACTTGAACGAATGTGTTTGGCTCTGTGGAGACGACACTTCTGAACACCAACTGACGCTGTTGGAGCCCAGGATTAGGCGAGGAGCAGGCTGGGGCCTACTGGATTTTGGCAGGTGAAGGCAGCAGGAGACTTGCCATCTCCACAGCAGAGGAACAGCTGGCATTGCTGAACCCCACTAACACTTGAACGAATGTGTTTGGCTCTGTGGAGACGACACTTCTGAACACCAACTGACGCTGTTGGAGCCCAGGATTAGGCGAGGAGCAGGCTGGGGCCTACTGGATTTTGGCAGGTGAAGGCAGCAGGAGACTTGCCATCTCCACAGCAGGGGAACAGCTGGCATTGCTGAACCCCACTAACACTTGAACGAATGTGTTTGGCTCTGTGGAGACGACACTTCTGAACACCAACTGACGCTGTTGGAGCCCAGGATTAGGCGAGGAGCAGGCTGGGGCCTACTGGATTTTGGCAGGTGAAGGCAGCAGGAGACTTGCCATCTCCACAGCAGGGGAACAGCTGGCAGTGCTGAACCCCACTAACACTTGAACGAATGTGTTTGGCTCTGTGGAGACGACACTTCTGAACACCAACTGACGCTGTTGGAGCCCAGGATTAGGCGAGGAGCAGGCTGGGGCCTACTGGATTTTGGCAGGTGAAGGCAGCAGGAGACTTGCCATCTCCACAGCAGGGGAACAGCTGGCATTGCTGAACCCCACTAACACTTGAACGAATGTGTTTGGCTCTGTGGAAACGACACTTCTGAACACCAACTGACACTGTTGGAGCCCAGGATTACGCATGCCGCATGCAGAGGCCAATGGGCAGCGGTTTTTATGGAGGTTGTGGACTACTACTGATTCTAACCATGCTCCACTTAGGCCTCTGGCTCCACTGTCTCTACTATTTACCCTGGCCTCCAACCCCGCCAGCTACATCTCTGAAGTGGCGTCAGCACAATCTACACTTGTTCCTGTGTTACTGGTGCTCAGTCCCGTCAGTTGATCCCCTGATGTTTGTCCGGCAAGTTCGCCAGCTCTGTCCTCATTCCCACTACTGGTTATGGGAATGTGGACAGAGCAGGAGACCTTGCCGGGCACACATCAGGGGATAAACTGATGGGACTGAGCCACAGGAACACAGGAACAAGTGTAGATTGTGCTGACGCCACTTCAGAGATGTAGATGGCGGGGTTGGAGGTCAGGGGAAATAGTAGAGACAGTGGAGCCAGAGACCTAAGTTGGGCACGGTTAAAAATCAGTAGTGGTTTGAATGTTGATGAAGCTGGTGACTTTGCCGTCCACACAGCAGGGGATCAGCTGGCATTACTGAACCCCACTAACACAGGAGCTAGTGTGTTTCTCTGTGCAGATGACACATCTGAGCGACAACTGGCTGTGTTGAAGCACAGGGATTATAGTTCAGGTGGTAGAAAAATGAACACACCAGCAGACCTGGATACAGTTGCCAACCACTAATTTAGTCTGTAAGAGGAATGGCAAAGTCTTTGGAGATCCAGGCCTTGTTCATTTTCAGAAAAGTCAGCCGGTCAACATTATCGGAAGATAGTCGCGTGCGACGGTCTGTTAGTACACCACCTGCGGCACTAAAGACACGTTCCGATAATACACTGGCAGCAGGGCAAGCCAGCACCTCCAATGCATACTGGCTAAGCTCTGGCCATGTATCCAGCTTAGAGACCCAAAACTTGAAGGGGGAAGAGCCATCTGGGAGTACAGCGACAGGGCAAGACATGTAGTCTGACACCATCTGATGGAAGCGTTGCCTCCTGCTGACTCGAGGCGTCGCTGATGGTGTAGACAATTGTGGTGGACACTCAAAACTTTGCCACATTTGGGCCATAGTGGCCTTGCCTTGTGCTGCGGCGCTGCCTCTGCTCCCTCTTTGTGCAGAGTTTCCTCCACTGCCTCGACACAGAGATCTGCTTTTTAGAGCACTAGCAACAATGCTGTCGGGTGGAATGGAAAACATTATGGACTGCACCAGTGACTCTTCGTACTCCCGCATTTTACGCTCCCGGTTCAACGTTGGTATGAGCCTTTGTACGCTGTCCCGGTAGCGAGGATCTAGGAGGGTGTACACCCAATAATCAGCCGAGACGAGAATGTGGGCGATGCGGCGGTCGTTTCTCAGGCACTGAAGCATGAAATCAACCATGTGCTGCAGACTCCCAACTGCCAAAGAACCGCTGTCCCCTGTTTGAGGCGTGACCTCGGCCTGCTCTGCATCACCCCACCCTCGCTGTACATACTGAGTAGAGGTTTGTGTACCTCCCTCCTCTGGAGAGATGTCTTCCTCCTCCATCGACTCCTCCTCATCCTCCTCACAAAGTGTCCCCTGCCTAGGCCTTTGTGAGGAAACACGTAGCGCAGACTGTCCAGAAGCAGATGGCATTTGGGACTCCTCATCCTCCACCTCTTCCGAAACCTCATCCCTTAGTGCTTGCAGTGTTTGTTGAAGCAGGCAGATAAGGGGGACAGTCATGCTGACTAGTGCATCATCTGCACTCGCCATCCGCGTGGATTCATCGAAGGCACGCAAAACGAGGCAGATGTCCTTCATAGAGGCCCACTCAATGGTGCTGAAGTGTGAACGGCGCACAGTGCGACTTGTTTGCGCCTGATGCAGCTGGTACTCCATGACTGCTGCCTGCTGCTCACACAACCGCTCCAACATATGTAACGTTGAATTCCACCGGGTGGGTAGGTCACATATGATGCGATGTTCCGGAAGGCCAAATCGTCGCTGCAGAGCAGCGAGGCGCGATCTTGCCGTGCTGGAACGTCGCAAGTGAGCGCACTCTATGCGGACCTTGTGCAACAGTGCATCAAGATCCGGATAGTCCCTCAGAAAGCTCTGCACGACCAAGTTAAGAACATGTGCCAGACATGGGATGTGTGTGAGGTTGCCTAGGCCAAGAGCTGCCACCAGATTTCGGCCATTGTCACACACTACCAAGCCCGGCTGGAGATTCGCTGGCCCAAACCACACATCGCTCTCCAGCTTGATAGCATTCCAGAGCTCCTGCGCTGTGTGGCTTCGATTCCCCAAAGAAATTAATTTGAGTACAGCCTGTTGACGTTTGGCCACGGCTGTGCTCATATCGGTCGTAACAGGCTCCTGCTCTGCTGTTTCTGAGGAACTTGAGTAGGAGGAGGAGTCTATGTGTACAGACTGGAGTCCTGCAATCCGTGGCGTTGGAAGAACACGTACAGCGCCACTCTCCAGATCCGTACCCGGCTCCACAACATTGACCCAGTGGGCAGTGAGGGAAAGGTATCGTCCCTGTCCATGGTTACTGGTCCACGCATCGGTGGTCAGGTGGACCTTGCTACTAACGGCGTTTAGTAGCGCATGTTTTATTTTGCCCTCAACATGTTTCTGCAGTGCAGGGACGGCTCGCCTGCTGAAATAAAAGCGGCTGGGCACGTTGTATTGGGGGACTGCCAATGCCATTAAGTCCCGGAAGGTGTCAGTGTCCACCAGCCTGAATGACAGCATTTCAACTGCCAGAAGTTTGGCAATGCCAGCATTCAGAGACTGTGCTCGGGGATGGTTTGCCGAGTAAGGGCGCCTTTTATCCCATGCCTGTGCTACCGATGGCTGTGATGGATGGGAACGTGCTGCTATGGGTGTAATCTGACAGGGTCTCCGGACAACAGTGGCAGAGGTTCTTCTTTGGCGATCCTGTGAGGAAGCCGAACCAGCAGTGTGTGAGCTGGAGGAAGAGGCCCCAACACGAACTGAAGAGGTGGTAGGTGGTGCTGTACGTTGGCCTACGTCTTCAGGGTGTCTCTGCAACTCCAACTCGTGCTTGGTGCGCACATGTTTCCACATATTTGTGGTATTGAGGTTGCTGACATTTCTCCCTCTTTTGACTCTCTGATGACACAGCTTGCATTTGACAAAGCAAATGTCATCTGCAACTGTGTCAAAAAAGGACCACGCACTGCAACTCTTGGGAGCGCCCGGTTTGCCTTTGGAATGAGGAATGCTCCTAACGGGTGCCGAAGTGGAGGGTACAGGCAACCAAGTCTTCCCCCTCCCTCTGCCTCCTGTTTTGGCCGGTAGGGGAATCTCTTCCTCCGAGCTGCTCCCACCACCTTTCTGTTCCTCACGCCATGATGGGTCAAGGACCTCATCATCTTCCCTCCCCTCTTCAAACAGCTGCTTCTCCGGGGTTGTCTCGCCAGCACCGTACGCACCAGAAAGTGGCAACTGAGTCTCGTCATCATCTGATGCGTACTGAGGAAACCAGGGAAAGAGTCTAGAGGAGATCATTTGCATATTCCCAGTGCCTTCTGGGATAAGTGAAGAGTCTCCGCGAGCTCAACGATCACTGGGTTTTGGCCGTTGCAGCTGAAAAGAGGAAATCGGAAAAACCAGGGGAAGAGTCTTGAGGAGATCATTTGCATATTCCCAGTGCCTTCTGGGATAAGTGATGAGTCTCCGCGAGCTCAACGATCACTGGGTTTTGGCCGTTGCAGCTGAAAAGAGGAAATCGGAGAAACCAGGGGAAGAGTCTTGAGGAGATCATTTGCATATTCCCAGTGCCTTCTGGGATAAGTGAAGAGTCTCCGCGAGCTCAACGATCACTGGGTTTTGGCCGTTGCAGCTGAAAAGAGGAAATCGGAGAAACCAGGGGAAGAGTCTTGAGGAGATCATTTGCATATTCCCAGTGCCTTCTGGGATAAGTGAAGAGTCTCCGCGAGCTCAACGATCACTGGGTTTTGGCCGTTGCAGCTGAAAAGAGGAAATCGGAGAAACCAGGGGAAGAGTCTTGAGGAGATCATTTGCATATTCCCAGTGCCTTCTGGGATAAGTGAAGAGTCTCCGCGAGCTCAACGATCACTGGGTTTTGGCCGTTGCAGCTGAAAAGAGGAAATCGGAGAAACCGCGCGCCGACAGGCTCATCTTTCATCTTTTTAAGAAATCTCAAGATGGAAGAGGCCAGGAGCCATTTGGTGAGCTGCATTTCTTGCTACATGTTCACAGATTTACCAGTGGAAAAGCCAAACTTCACATGCCACAAATGCAAGCTTGTGACCCTGTTGGAGGAAAAGTTGCAAAATCTCGAAGAGAGGTTAGCTACGTTGAAGATCATTAAGGAAGGTGAAGAGTTCTTGGACAGAGCAGAATTATCTCTTCATGTTACAGAAAGAGAAGAAATTCGAAGTGCACCTGAAGAAACAGAGGAATGGAGACATGTGACCCAGAGAAGCAGGAGGATCAGGAGGCAGTCAGCACCCATACTGCTCAGGAACCAGTACCAGGCTCTCACGCAGGAAAACAATGAAGAAATACATCAGGATAAGACTTTGCCAACAAACAGCAACCTTGTACGCCTTCAGAGTCCTCCTGGATGGAGAAAGAAAAATGTTGTGAAGAAGAAACGGAGAGTGGTGGTCATGGGGGATTCCCTGTTGAGAGGAACAGAGGCCGCTATCTGCAGACCGGATATAACTTCAAGAGAAATGTGCTGTCTTCCAGGTGCAAAAATTAAAGATGTGTCTGACAGGATATCAGGACTCTTCAGACCTTCAGATGACTACCCATTCCTGCTACTACATGTGGGGACAAATGACACCGCAAGAAACGACCTGGAAACCATCTGCAGAGACTTTGAAGACTTAGGCAAGAAAGTGAAAGAACTGGGAGCTCAGGTGGTCTTCTCTTCCATCCTCCCAGTGGATGGCCATGGAACAAGGAGGTGGAATAAGATTCTGCAGGTGAACAACTGGCTACGTCGATGGTGCCGTCAGCAACGATTTGGATTTCTGGATCACGGAGTGAACTACTTATACGATGGACTACTTGCTAGAGATGGGGTGCACCTTACGAAGACTGGAAAGCAGGTATTTGGAAGTCGCCTTGCTACACTTGTAAGGAGAGCTTTAAACTAGAACAACATGGGAAGGGAAGCAAAAGACCAGAAAAAGCCATACACCTGACAAATGCTACTGAGAACTCTGCTATTAGAAGTGGAAAGGAAGAACAAAGACGAAAGAATCTAATTAAAAAAAATATTGGAGAAAGAGAAACCAATCACAAACTAAAATGTTTCTATACTAATGCACAAAGCATGGGCAACAAACAAGGAGAATTGGAACTACTAACACAGGAAAAGAAATATGATGTCATTGGAATCACTGAAACTTGGTGGGACAATACACATGATTGGAATACAAGACTAGAAGGATTCAACTTATTTGCAAGAAACAGACTTGATAAACGAGGAGGGGGTGTCGCATTGTATGTTAGAAATGCGTATATCTGCACAGAGATTGAAGCTTCAGAGACTGGGAGTTCTGTGGAAACTGTTTGGGTAAGAATACAAGGACAGAACAATGGAAAGGACACCATTGTAGGCATTTACTACAGGCCGCCTGTGCAAGCTGAAGATATGGATGAACTCTTTATGCATCAAATGGCCAAGTTCTCCAAAAAATATGACATAGTTGTCATGGGAGATTTCAACTATCCAGACATTTGTTGGGAATCTCTCTCAGGCAAAACTAACAGGTCAAGGAAATTCTTATCCTCTCTTGCTGACAACTTTATCTTCCAAAAGGTAAAGGAGAAAACAAGGGGAACTGCTACCTTGGATCTAATCCTTATAAACAGGGAGGAAATGGTTGAGGAGGTAAAAGTGACTGGGACCCTAGGAGGTAGCGACCATGCTATTTTAGAATTTTGGATAACTAGAGGCGGAAGACCTATGAAGACTCAGACGTCAAGGTTAGATTTCAGAAAGGCAGATTTTAAGGGATTCAGAAAGAGAATTGGAGGGATCCAATGGCTGGATATCCTTAAAGACAAAAATGTCCAGGAAGGATGGGAAATCTTGAAAAATGAAATTCTCAAAGCACAGTTGTTAACAATTCCGAAAAGAGGGAAGAATAGAAAGCATTTAAGGAAACCAGGATGGATGAACAAAGAACTTAAGCACATGCTAAAAAGGAAGCAAAAAATGTTTATAAAATGGAAAGAAGGAGGCATATCTAAAGAAGAATATAATGCTGTCTGCAGAACCTGCAAGGCACAAATCAGATTATCTAAAGCTGAAAATGAATTGAGGCTTGCAAGAGATGTCAAAAGCAATAATAAAGGATTTTGGGGATATGTCAAAAGTAAAAGAAAAGTCAAAGATGCTATAGGATTTTTACAGGATGAAAATGATGAAATGGTAAGACAGGATGTTGAGAAGGCTGAACTTTTAAATTCCTATTTTGCATCTGTTTTCTCTCAGAAAGGAAATGTAACATCAACTGTTATTCACTGTCCTATTAAGGGAATAGAAGAATCCAGGATATCTATAAACAGAAAGATAGTGAGGAAACACTTAGCTAACCTAAATGTATTCAAGTCTCCAGGTCCAGATGAATTACACCCCAGAGTACTGAAGGAGATAGCAGAAGAAATTTTTGAACCCCTCTCCATAATCTTTGAAAATTCTTGGAGAACAGGAGAAGTGCCAGAAGACTGGAGAAGAGCAAATGTTGTTCCTATCTTCAAAAAGGGGAAGAAGGTGGACCCAGGCAACTATAGGCCGGTGAGTCTGACTTCTATACCAGGAAAGATCTTTGAACAAATTATTAAACAACATGTATGTCAATACCTGGATAAGAATGAAGTGATTAAACAGAGTCAGCATGGGTTTGTAACTAATAAGTCATGTCAGACTAATTTAATTTCCTTCTATGATGGTATTACTGATTGGGTGGACCAAGGAAATGCTGTAGATATAGTATATCTTGACTTCAGCAAAGCATTTGACAAAGTCTCTCATACAATCCTTATTGAAAAAATGACTAAGTATGGAATGGACAAGGCAACTGTTAGGTGGATTCATAACTGGCTTAGTGATCGGACCCAAAGAGTGGTCGTAAATGGCTGCACATCCAGTTGGAAGAATGTCTCAAGTGGGGTACCACAGGGCTCTGTCCTGGGCCCTGTATTGTTCAACATCTTTATCAACGATTTAGATGAAGGAATTGAGGGTAAACTGATTAAATTTGCTGATGACACAAAGCTAGGAGGGATAGCTAATACTAGAGAAGAGAGAGAGAGGATTCAAAAAGATTTAAATAAACTGGAGAAGTGGGCAGCAACTAACAGAATGGTTTTTAACAGGGAGAAATGCAAAGTACTACATCTGGGCAATAAAAATGAAAAAAGCATATATAGAATGGGAGGAATAGGGCTAAGTGACAGCACATGTGAAAAAGACTTGGGTATACTAATAGATCACAGACTGAATATGAGTCAACAGTGTGATGCAGCAGCAAAAAAGGCAAATGCAATTCTAGGATGTATTAACAGAAGCATACAGTCTAGATCACGTGAAGTCATTATTTCCCTCTACTCCTCTTTGGTCAGACCTCATCTGGAATATTGTGTCCAATTTTGGGCACCACATTTTAAAAAAGACATCAACAAACTGGAGCAAGTTCAGAAAAGAGCAACCAGAATGGTGACCGGTCTGCAAACCCTGTCTTATGAGGAAAGGTTGCAGGATTTGGGAATGTTTAGTTTGCAAAAGAGAAGACTGAGAGGAGACTTAATAGCTGTCTACAAATATCTAAAGGGCTGTCACATTGTAGAAGGATCAACTTTATTCTCATTTGCACAAGGAAAGACTAGAAGCAATGGGATGAAGCTGAATGGGAGGAGACACAGATTAGATATTAGAAAAAACTTTTTGACAGTTAGAGTGATCAATGAGTGGAACAGGCTGCCACGAGAAGTGGTGAGTTCTCCTTCAATGGAAGTCTTCAAACAGAGGCTGGACAGACATCTAACTGGGATGATTTAGCGAATCCTGCTTTGAGCAGGGGGTTGGACCAGATGGCCCAGGAGGTCCCTTCCAACTCTACGATTCTATGATTCTATGATTCTATGAGGTGTGCTGACCATAGGCACTGGCCCACTCGCCTCTTCAGATTCAGAGGGACAAAGAAGTTGCGCATCACTGCATACTCCCTCTTCTTCACATTCAGGAATGCTGCTTGGCTGGCCCCCTCTTTCCAAGCCAACAGATTCGGAGAACAGAAGTAGAGACTGTGATGGCTCCTGTCCATGTCTCTCTGACTGCCTGGGCACTTTGGCAGGTGGTGAAGAGACAGATGGTTGCTCTTCGGTGCTCTGACCCTGAGAGGATGCGGAAGTAATTGAAGTCGATGCGTTAGCTGCCATCCATCCGACAACGGCTTCAATTTGTTCCTCCCGCAGCAGTGGGGTACGTTGAGGTCCTACAAAGCTGCGCATAAAGGACTGTTGCCTGCTAAAACTGGGGGATGCTGATCCACTGGTGCCCGCAGCAGGCCCAGAATCCCCACGTCCTCTACCTGTAGAATCCCCACGTCCTCTCCCTGCAGAATCCCCACGTCCTCTCCCTGCTGAAACTCCACGCCCACGCCCACGCCCACGCGCCTTACTCCCTGCATTCTTCATCTTGCAAGACTGCTTAAGATAGGCAGAAAAGTACAAAGGGGGGCCTTAGTGTGCTTATTCCTGAACAGCTGGTTACAGGTACAAGAAACACTAATTTTATGAAGTGTGTGTGTGTGGACTACACTTTAATAGGAGCTGATGTGGCCTACACAAGTTCCAAATGTAGTGTTTGGTGAACTTTTTTTGTGGTTTCTTTGTTGGAAACAAACTCAAAGTATGTGAACAAAGAATTGAAACTGATAGTATCACCAACTTTTTGGAGCTATTACAATGCAGGCAGGTAACCTACAATGCAAAAGATGAGGCTCCAAAAAAATTGGGTAATACTAATCTGGCTGCGCCGGCAGGGCACAAGCCAGAAAAAAAGGCTCCTCTATCTACTCCTATATAGTGTTTGCAACCAACCAATGTTGATGGATGCACACTAATAGGAGAAGAAAAAATGAGCTGCACTCAAAGACAAATATGTGTGAGGCAGTGACGCACGTTGAGCGTCCTACAACCAGACGTAGCTGCAGGACACTCTACTCAGCGTGAGCTGCACTCACACACAGTCAGAGACCTCTCAGACAGCCGTCAACAGTGCAGCTAAGTGGGCACTGGCACTGACAGGCTGCAGAAAGGCTCCGCTGTGTACTCCTATATAGTGTTTGCAACCACCGTAGATGGAGACGGATGGATGCACACTAATAGAAGAAAAAATGAGCTGCACTCAAATAAAAATATGTGTGAGGCACTGACGCACGCTGAGCGTCCTACAGCCAGACGTAGCTGCAGGACACACTACTCAGCGTGAGCTGCACTCACACACAGTCAGAGACCTCTCAGACAGCCGTGAACAGTGCAGCAAAGTGGACACTAGCACTGAAAGGCTGCAGAAAGGCTCCGCTGTCTACTACTAGTGTTTGCAACCAACGTATATGGATACGGATGGAAGCACACTAGATTGAAATTATGTCAAAAATGCAGCTCAAAAAATAAAAGATGTATGAGGCAGCAGTGATCACACTGGGTGGCATACAGCCTGACGTGGCTGCAGGACCCACTCCACAGCGTGAGCTGCACTCACACAGCCCTTGCAGACAGCTGTGAACACTGCTGCTAGGGCAAAGAAGGCTACAGTGGTGGTTTATGTAGCCTGGGTAAAGCACTAGATGTTTGGTGGAATCGCTATTTCTAACTGTCCCTCACAGTCTTCTACAGCAGCCTGTCCCTAACTGAATTCACAGCAGAGTGACCAGAAATGGCGGCTGCGGTGGCTTTTATAGTGCATCATGACATCATTTCGGCAGCCAATCACAGCCATGCCAATAGTTAACATGCCTACATGCCTAACAGGATGTGCCCACACTTCGGAGGATTCCCATTGGCTTAATCAAAGCAAGCAGGCTCATAGCATGATGGGAACTTCCGATTCCGATTCCGGAATCCGATATGACAAAAGTATCGGAAGTCCGTATCGGAATTCCGATACCGCTAATATCGGCCGATACCCGATACTTGCGGTATCGGAATGCTCAACACTATTGATGACCAATTGCGTTTATTTTTTAAATTTGCAAATTTTAAGAATTTGTTTCCATCATAAATGTCCCCTAGAGTGTTGACTCCTAGTTCTTTCCAGATACAATTCAGGTTGTGACCCATGATAGCAGATATTAATACAAGAGATAATTTTTTGAGGATGTTTATTTTATAAGTCCCTCTTTTAGGGGTGGACAATTTTTTCCAGGCCAGAGAGATCGCCTGGAAGATAAGATGGGTTGTCGAGCTTGGGAATTTGCGGGTGATAACTTTATATATAATATTTTTTAGTTTAATGCCTTTATTTATTTTATTTTCCAGATCCAGCCAAGCTGGTGGGTCCGAAGTAGACAGCCAATAGAAACTGCTTTTTATTAATAAAGTGTGATAATGGGCAGAAAGATTTGGTATTCCCATACCACCATTATTCTTTTTATTATATAAATTTGAAGATGCTGACCTCGGTTTTTTACCACTCCATATAAATGAGTTTATCAAGGATTGCAAATTCGTGAGGTAAGAGGTCGAGATTGGTAGAGGAATACACCTTAAGACGTAGATTATTTTTGGTAGTATATAGGTTTTGACCGTGAAGTTCTTGCCCCACCAAGACAAGTCCTTGTCGCCATATATAATACAGTCCTTTTTAATTACTTCTGTTAAGTTTGTTAAATTCGCTTTGATTAAGTCTGGTATGTTATTATTTAATTTAATTCCCAAGTATGTAATATCATTTGTGGACCAATTGAGGGATGACATGCTTTTTATAGAGTTTATCTGATGATTATTTAAATTAAAGGGTAAAATGTTCGACTTGTTTTCATTTATTTTGAAATTTGATAGAATGGAAAAAATTTTCAGTTCCTTAAAAGCTTCGGGAGTGGATGACGTCGGATCCGTAAGGGTAAGTATAATGTCATCTGCAAATAGGTTTAATTTATGATGTCTGTTGGGGGTGACTAGTCCTTTGATATTTTGATTCTGCCTAAAATGCTCTGCTAGTGGTTCGAGGGCCAAATTAAATAGTAGGGGGGATAAGGGACAACCCTGTCTAGTCCCATTTGAAATTCTAAAGGCTTTGGATAAATGGTTATTGGAAAAGACTCTTGCAGTGGGGTTAGTGTAAAGGGCCAAGATAGTGTTTATTAAATTTTGATTTAGACCGAATTTATACAAGGTATGTTTTAGAAAGGACCAGTCAAGGCGGTCAAAAGCCTTTTCTGCGTCTATGGATATAAATACTGCCGGTGTTTTGGCTTGGTTGATTAGTTTGATAGAATTGATTATCCTTCTGGTTGCATCACACGTCTGATGGCCCTTTACAAAGCCCATTTGGTCATTTTTTATTAGTGAAGGTAAGATTATACTCAGCCTGTTGGCCAGAATTTTTGAGTACAACTTTGTGTCCGTGTTCATTAACGATATGGGTCTATAATTTGTAATATTGCTTGGATCGCCCTTCGGCTTGGGGATTAGGGAAATCGTTGCCTCTAGCATTTCAGGGGGGAAGCTTTCTTTTTATGATACCCAGTTAAATAAGTCAGAGAGGTGTGGGGACAGTAGTTCTTGAAACGTTTTATAATATGAATTGCCAAATCCATCAGGTCCTGGGGATTTAATCAAAGCCAACTTTCTGATGGTGTCTTGTACTTCTTGCGAAGTAAATGGGGATGTCATAAAGTCTAGGTCGTCTGGAGTCATGGTAGGTAATTTTATTGATGACAAGTAGTTTTCGACCTCTTTAGTAATTGTTGGTGGGGGTAGAGAGTTTTTTGCAATATTATATAATTTTGAATAGTGTTCAGCAAATTCTTCCACAATATCTTGTGGGTGGGAGAGGATAGTGCCGTTTGAGGTAATTATTTTATTTAATCCATTATGGATTCTTTTTTTCCTCAGTCTGTTTGTCATATATCTAGTGGGTCTGTTTAATGCTGCGTAATGTTTGTATTTTGATGCTTTGATCGCTTCTTCATACGGTGAGTATATTAAAGCTTTTAGATCTTTCCTTAATTTGAGCAGTTCCATTTGGACATGGATTAATGGTTTACTAGCATTTGTTTGTATTTTTTCTTTATTATTTATTTCTGTTTGAATCAGTTTTATTTTAGCATTGTTTTCCTTTTTTATTTTTGCTGCTATTTCGATGAGTATGCCCCGCAACACAGCCTTATGGGCACACCATCTGATGGCTGGGTTGGTCGACACTGAATCATTCTCGTTGAAATAGTCTTTAATGGCTTTTTCGATTTTAACTTTGTTGGTTGGGTCAAATAGTATGTTAGTATTACATTTCCATAAGCGGATGTTCTTATGGGGAGGGCCTGTTAGAAAGTCTCCTATTACCGGAGAATGATCAGAGAGACTCCGGTTTCCAATACTTACCTTTTGAAACTTTGGGAGGGAGAAAACGTCTGTTACCAAAAGATCTATCCTCGACGCTGTTTGGTGAACATCTGAGTAATGGCTGTATTCCCTGAAAGTGGTGTTAAGGCACCTAAAAACATCAAACAACTCATTCCTAAATAACCATTGGTTCAGATTTTCAGTGCAATCTCTGGTCTTAGAAGAAGAATCTATGGAGCTGTCTGGGACAGAGTTGAAATCTCCCATCATCAGTAATTCTCCCTGTCTGACTTTGTTGACTTTTCTTATTAGTTTATTTAGGAAGCTTGTTTGTTTACGGTTTGGAGCATATATATTGGTTAGTGTGAAACCTTCCATTTGTATCTGTGTGTTCTTCCAAAAACTCGAATGATACCGTATTTTTGATAAGTGTGATCACCCCTGCCTTCTTCTTTACATTATTTGATTCAAAAGTGTGTGGAAATTTGGGATGAGAGAAGTAGGGGTGATTACCCTGCAAAAATTTGGTTTCCTGAACACAAATTATGTCTAAGCGTAATTTCTCAATTTCTTTCCAGATAGAAAACCGTTTACCAGGGCTATTCAAGCCACGAACATTATAAGTTGATATTTTTATGCTCATTGTAAATATTAGCAGATGAATAACCAATATAACAGTATAACAACAAATCTAACTTTGCTAACTAAGCAACAAAAATGTCTGCGTGAACTCAAGTATTAAAAGAACTCTCATGTAGAGCTCACCACGTAGTATCTCGCTCAATAGCGAGTTACCAGAATGTAATGGAGGGAAAGAAATGTGGTTTGGGAAACCATGAATAGAATCCCTTTGCATTATTTTAAACCATCCTAACTTCATTTAGAATAGAAAAACTTAACCAGGTTATACTTTACTTTATGATTTATGTCCTTTTAGAGATTTAATGAACTCGGTCCCATCGTCCACAGAGAATAGCGGTATGGTTCTCCCTTTATGGCGAACTAGGAGTTTCAGGGGGAAACCCCAATTGTATGGGATACCTTCTTCTCTGAGGGTCGCAGTTATGTTGTTAAACGACCTCCTCGCATCAAGAGTATCCTTGGAGAGATCTGCGAACACTTTAAGACCTCTATATGGTTCCGGAAAAGTCTTTTCTTTTTTTAGGTACTGCAGTATCTTCTCCTTTGTGTTGTAAAAATGTATTCTTAAGATAGTGTCCCTTGGTAGGTCAGCAGAGACTCTTGTCGGTTTAGGGATCCTGTGGGCTCTATCAATGATTAATTCCGAGTCCGTAAGCGTAGGTATTGCCTTCCGAAATATATCTTTGATGTGAGTTGGGAGGGCTTCTTGGGTAATGTACTCCGATATACCCCTGATCTTGATATTATTCCTGTGGCTTCTATTTTCCTGGTCCGCCAGTTTGATTTTGAGCTTTTGGATTTCAGATGATAGATATCTGATATCTTCGTTTGAGTTTTTTGCGCTGTTTTCTAATTTGTAAAGTCTTTCTTCATGTTCGTCTATTTTTTTATGAATTTCCCTTTTGAATTTATTGTAGTTTGCTTCCAAAGTGCTTTTTATTTCTTCCAGGTTTGCTTGTAAGTCCTTCCTGACTTCTGCAAAGATCCGTCTTATCATCGTCTCCATACAGGCTTCTGAAATTCCTGACGCTGAAATTGGGTCCGATTTTGTTGCCCCAAGTGGTGGGAAATTTTCTTCGTAGTTAGGTCCCATTTTCCCTTTCTTTGTTACAGTCTTTTCAGGGCTTAGGTTGGGTGAGATGTCTGTATATTCCTCCTCTTCTTCCGAAGATTCGACTAATGTATTATATCTTTCACTCGTATCACCAGGGTTTCTCCTTTTGTCATTGCGGGAGGTATCCATTTCACCGGATGTTATTTCAACTTTTGAAGATCTGGTGTTAGCTTTGTCATAGTGGTCCGAAAGACGATTATCCATCCTATTCGGTGACCTAGACCTGGATTTCTCTGGAGTGGTGAATTTAACGTGTTCCGTTTTGAAGTAACTTTGAGAGCATGTTTTTCCAGGTTTGTTGAAGGGTTTATTTAAGTCTTGAGGGAGTTTCCCTTTGGTTTTGATGATGCTCATTTTATATATGAGTAGGCTCTTTAACAATAATAAAAGTTTAATTCCCAGCGTCACTCTTACAATGATGTTTCCAGGAATAAGACTGCAAATTTGGGGTCCTTATTTACTTGGCGTCACGACTGCGACCCTGCAACAGTACAAATATGAGCAGCTCTTATTTATTTGGTGTCGCAAATGCGATCAAGTGTCACTCCGATTGGGGTTGTAGTTGCGATCTCGCGACAAAGTTCCCAATAGTGACGCCGTTTGGGGTCGCAGTTGTGATGTTGCGGCAAAGGTCCCAGTAGTGACTCCGTTTGGGGTCGCAGTTGCTATCTCGCCGCAAAAGATCCCAGTTGCGACTCCTTTAGGGTCGCAGTTGTGATCCCCGCGGGCGGAAGTTCGTGACAGTGTTATTAAGGTGTTTTTAATGGTCTGAAGCTGGCGGTTTTCACGGTGGGGACTAGGGGCAGCCGCCTCTAGTAAAATAAAATGTTAAGAAGGGGTCTACGGGCCGGGTCTTTGTGAAGCTTTAGGGGGAGAGAGTGCTGCAGCACTGCTTACCACTATTGATGACTGTAAAGTAGATGCTCCTCAGTATGATTTAGATAGTCCTGGGTCCTTGTCCTGATCTGGGAAGGTTGTGGGTTCCCGTCCTTGAGGCTATAAGGCTTGCTGTGTGGTAGAAGCAGGTCTCTGGAGATGATTGAAAATTGAGCAGGCAGGCTGCAGAGCCCCAGGTGCAGAGCAGGCCTTAAGGGCTATGTCCTCTTCAGATGGGCCGATTTTCTTGGTTCTGGTGTCAAAACGCTTCTTTCAATGTTAGGAAACTTATTCTGGTGGTTGTATATCCGGATGGTTTGAAGAAGTTGAGATAATAGTCGAATTGAAGGATTCCTCACAGGAGCTCCCACTTCCTGCTTCTCACATCAGAGAGCTCCAGGCCACGCCCCCGGTACTTTTATATTTTCAAACCAATGGGTTCACTGATGATCTTGCACCACTCATGCCATCCCTATATGCTTCATATTCGGCACATTTTATTCTGTTCTCCTTCTCTCTTTAACTTTTAGACCCTGGTGATAGATGCCACCTTATTATACATGCCTTAGCCACACTGGTAAACCCAGTACATAAATTGAGTAATCACCTTTAATCCAACTTCTCTCAACCAGGAGTATGTTTGGGGGGAGCAAACAATAAAGAGAATCAACAAGACCAAACAAGTGCAATTTATTTGTCTTTTAATCAACCAGTGTCAACGGATATTACATACTTTTCTCATAGGTTGCACTGTAGCAACAGGTTGCAATGCATTGGATTGTGATGTCATCTAGGTCCATGTGTGTGGAGACAGCGGTATTCATTATTTTAGGGAACTAGTTTGAGGTCTGAGTTAACTTTTAAAGTCTGATCTTATTTTGGGGTCTGATCCAGAGTTTAATGTAATTTAGGGGATTAGCCAGAATTAATTGTAGGGTATGGTCTAAGATCTTAATTTACTATTAAGTCCTGCCCAGTGCTTTAATACATTAAAGAGCCTGATGTGGTGCCTGAACATTATTTGGATGTCTGACTTGAGTTCTTAATTAATTTCTGTGTCTGGTCTGTGGTTTAGATTAATTCTATGATCTGAATTGGTGTTTTATCTATTAAGGGATCTGATCTGAGGTCTGAAATAATCTAGGAATTTGAGCAGATCATAAAAGACCTTGTGATTGATGGTCTTCTTATATGCTCTTATGTCTTCTCTTTCATCTTGTGTCTTATATCATCTTGTAATGGATCGTCATCAATGCCGTTCTTCACTCTGCGCCATGCGACCTCATGGAGCATAATGGATCATCATTGATATTACTGACATCTGTAGCACTGCACATGGTCATGTGTGACGTCATGGGCAGGGCCGCCATCAGGGCATTACTAGCCTTACTGGTGTAAGGGGCCCCGGGAGCTGGAGGGGCCCCATGCTCAGAATTTTCATAAACCGGCGTTCTGTGTGTGTGGAGGGAGCAGGAGTCATTGTGACAGACAGCTGGGAGAGGCAGCCAGTGCTGAGCAACAGGAGGGTGGGACTTTCCAGCAACCAATCCTGGCTGAGCGCGGGCTTACTGCAGTGCAGTTATAGTATTCTCCCATCACACAGTCTGGAGCGAGTCACTGAGCAGCAGTGCAGCCCTCAGTCCCCCGGTGAGTGTCTGAGCCTGTGTTGTTTAAGTGTATGGCCAGTGTCTTGCCAGGATCTACTGTAGTCCAGCCCCTGTAGCAGATGGATCCTCAGTGAGTGGGCTGTGTGCTCAGTGACAGCGTCAGTCACACTATCAGCACAGCAGCCACTCACCAAGGAAGGACGCTGCTATGTCCTGAGTCTGACCCCTGCCTGTATCAGCTATAGACCAAGATAACAGCAGAGCTGAGTGCCCCCATCACCTCCTACAGAGAAGCATAAGACCACTGAGCACAGCCTGCCCCCTGACAGGACACAGCAGCCCCCTCTCAGGAGTCCCTGCATTTACTCTCCAAACTTATGTAAAAAAACTTCAGTCTTCAGAATGGAGCTGTGGTGTCCTGTCAGGGGCAGAGGGGGCACAACAGCCTTATCCTTCTCTGGAGGGGACAGGGGGCCAGGACACTGCTCATCAGGATTTATAGCATCTCCCAGACATGTTATGTAACCCTAACCACACACTATAATCACAAACACAGTATAAGTTAGGGTATATGCACACATGGCAGATTCTGCTGCGTTGTACCCTTAGGCCATGTGCACAGGTTGCGGATTCTGCTGCGGATCCGCAGGGGTTTTGGCTCTAGAACCGCAGCTAAGCTGCGTCGTACAGTACCATTGTTTTCAATGGAAAATGAAAAACGCTGTGTGCATGCTGCGTATTTTTCCGCGGGTTCAAATCCGCAGCATGTCAATTCTTTGTGCGGAATCCGCAGTGGTTTCACACCTCCATTGTGAGGTGTGAAACCGCAGGGCTAATCCACAGGTAAACCGCAGGACTTTTGACCTGCGGATTTTTCCAAATCCGCACAGAAAAATCCGCAGCACGTTTCACTACGTGTGCGCATAGCCCAAAAGTCTATCTAAAACCAAAACTGTTGTGCACATGCTGCGGCTCTAAATCTGCAGCATGTCAATTCTTTGGCTGATCCGCAGCATTTTTACACCTCTTTTATTATAAGAATCCACAAGTGTAAAAACGCTGTGGAAATCTGCACAAAATCTGCAGAAAATCCTCAGGTAAAACGCAGGTCATTTTACTGGCGGATTCAGTGAAATTTGTGTGGAAAAATCCGCAGCAGAATCTACAACATGTGCACACACCCTAAAAGTATGCAAAAATTCCACAGTATTACAGAAAAGTAACTGAGGCCGGACTCCAGCATGAGAGGCTGATGAGAGAAGATCTGCAGGGGAAATGAAGGCTCTTAGTCCTCGCTCACACAAGCGTATAACACGGCTGAGCGCTATGTGATGTTTTATTGCATAACACTCAGCACAGTGTTATACTATGCGGCATCGCAGATCTGTGAATTTTTCTACAGACCGAATTCGTCTGTGGAAAAATAATCTGCAGCACGCCGTGAGTGGCTTTGGAATTCGGATCACACAGACCCATTGAAATCTATGGATGCGTGTGAACCATCAGGCTGCACTCAGCTGTCAGCTGAGTGCAGTCTGAATCCACGACCTCAGACAATGGAGAAGATGGAGAAATTAAGTTCCCTGTCTTCTCAAAGTGCTCCGATTATTTCATGCAAGAGAATCAGATGACACTTGGATGAGAGTTTGAGCTGAGTGTCAGTAGCATAATTAAGCTGATTCTCTCACATGAGAGAATCATCACTCGTGTGACCCCGGCCATACACTTTTTTCAGCTGGATAATTCTTTTATATACCTTAATAATTCCTAATATTACCAAAAACTTTATAATATAAGTATCCTTCCCAAACCCACTGACCTAAGCAGGGCCGCTATCAGGGCATTACTGCCCTTACTGGATGGGGCCTGATGAGCAGAGTGGGCCCGGAGTGGGGCCCTGGTCACTATGTGGTGGTAAAATGTGGTCTGGTCATGGCGTGATGGTATTTGTTCCTTGTATATGGGATTTTAGTTCACCATGTGGTGGTAATATGGTGGCTGGTCATGGTCCGGTGGTATTTGTCCCTTGTATGTGGCATTATTGGTAATTTTTAAAATGGAAAAATAAATAAAAATATGCCGAAACTGTATTGGATATTTTAGCAAATGTTTAGTAAGTTACAGTAGAGTAGGGCCCGACCAAAAGAGTCTACTTTGTCATGGTGGCGGATTAAAAAATCTTTTGGCCAAAACAAAAGCTGCAGGCAATGTATGTGGTGATGGGAACTGTTAATGTGTGATTTGTGAGGACATGGTGCAGAAGTGGAGTTGTTCCAAGAGAGAGTGGTGGGACTTTGGAAGGTTCGAGGGGTGGAGACGGGGCTGGGTAGAGCCTGGGCGGAGTTTCAAGGGGCCCCGAAAATTTTGCCAGTATGGGGCCCCGAAATTCCTAGTGGCAGCCCTGGTCATGGGGCCAACTATAGAGTGGCATTGTCAAAGGCCACAATGTGAAGAAAGTAGAAGATAATGGAAGGATAAGATGGACGGTCAAGACGCTGATGGGATATGTATAGAAAGACCAAAGGAGAGGTGAATATACATAGTAACATAGTAACATAGTTAGTAAGGCCAAAAAAAGATATTAGTCCATCAAGTTCAGCCTATAAAATTCTGTCAGAATAAATCCCTAGATCTACGACAATAACTGTAAGGTACAATATCGTTACGCTCCAGGAAGACATCCAGGCCTCTCTTGACCCCTTCTTTTGAGTTCGCCATCACCACCTCCTCAGGCAGGGAATTCCAGATTCTCACTGCCCTAACTGTAAAGAATCCTCTTGTATGTTGGTGGAAAAACCTTCTCTCCTCCAGCCTCAGAGAACGCCCCCTTGAGACCGTCACCTTCCTTGGTATAAACAGATCCTCCGAGAGATATTTGTATTGTCCCCTTATATACTTATACATGGTTATTAGATCGCCTATCAGTCATCTTTTTTCTAGACTAAATAATCCTAATTTTGCTAATCTCTCTGGGTATTGTAGTTCCCCCATCCCCTTTATTAATTTTGTTGCCCTCCTTTGTACCGGCTCTAGCTCCATTATATCCTTCCTGAGCACCGGTGCCCAAAACTGTACACAGTACTCCATGTGCGGTCTAACCAGAGATTTGTACAGAGGAAGTATAATGCTCTCATCATGTGTATCCAGACCTCTTTTAATGCACCCCATGATCCTGTTTTCCTTGGCAGCCGCTGCCTGGCACTGGCTGCTCCAGGTAAGATTATCATTAACTAGGATCCCCAAGTCCTTCTCCATGTCAGATTTACCCAGTGGTTTCCTGTTCAGTGTGTAATGGTGATATTGATTCCTTCTTCCCATGTGTATAACCTTACATTTATCATTGTTAAACTGCATCTGCCACCTTTCGGCCCAAGTTCCCAACTTATCCAGATCCATCTGTGGCAGAATACTATCTTCTCTTGTATTGACTGCTTTACATAGTTTTGTATCATCTGCAAATATTGATATTTTACTGTGCAAACCTTCTACCTAATAAATATGTTGAAGAGAATAGGTCCCAACACCGACCCCTGCAGTACCTCACTGATCACAGCGACCCAGTTAGAGAATATACCATTTATAACCACCCTCTGCTTTCTATCATTAAGCCACTTAATTAACCATTTACACACATTTCCCCCAGACCCGGCATTCTCATTTTGTGTACCAACCTCTTATGTGGCACGGTATCAAACGCTTTGGAAAAATCAAGATATACCATGTGTCATGCTCACGCCTCGGCTGATTGGTGCGAGCTGTGCCACAGACCAGACTACCATGGAAGGGGCGTGACTACGACAGCTACCTCGGTCTTCACTGGAGCCTCTGATGGTGAGGTCAGGCTTGTGCGGCAGATAGCTGTCGGGTTCCACTCCAGGGTGGTGTCTGGCTGTGGTTGCTGATCCCACTCACTTGGACAGAAGCTACAGATAAGCAGGCAGGTAGGCACGGCAGGCACGGCTGAGACACAAGGCAAGCAGGCATGGCTTGGAGACACTGGGCAAGCAGGCACGGCTTGGAGACACTGGGCAAGCAGGCACGGCTTGGAGACACTGGGCAAGCAGGCACGGCTTGGAGACACTGGGCAAGCAGGCACGGCTTGGAGACACAGGGCAGGCGGGCACGGCCTGAGGCACAGGGCAGGCGGGCATGGCTTGAGACACAGGGCAGGCGGGTGTGGTGTATGAAGGAACAGGCAGGGACCTGTTCACACAGCAGGAACAGGTACTGATACAGGCAGGAAGGAGTGGAGCATGAAGGAACAGGTTTGGACCTGTTCACACAGGAGGTGCAGGTATGGATATGGATAGGAGAGTGGAATATGACAAAAGCAGGAGGGTGGAGCCGCAGGAGTGCGGAGTAGGAGTGCGGAGTAGGCGGAGCCGCAGCAGTGCGGAGTAGGCGGAGCCTGTAAGAGTGCGGAGTAGGCGGAGCCTGCAAGAGGGCAAGGTAGGTGGAGCTTGCAAGAGGGCAAGGTAGGCGGAGCTTGCAAGAGGGCAAAGTAGGCGGAGCTTGCAAGAGGGCAAGGTAGGCGGAGCTTGCAAGAGTGCAAGGTAGGCAGAGCTTGCAAGAGTGCAAGGTACAGGCATGGAGGACACAAGGAAATACACAGCAGGGAAGGAACTACAGACAAGGAGACTGACAGACAGAGGTAAAACATAGCATTTCATTTTCCACCGTGAATACCGTGGAGAAGAAGGTGTTTAATATATTAGCTTTTTCCTCATCATCTACAACCATACTTTCCTCACAATTTTTTAATGGGCCTACACTTTCACTTTTGATTCTTTTACTATTGATTTAGTTGAAGAACAGCTTGGGATTAGTGTTACTCTCCTTAGCAATGTGCTTCTCCATTTCCTTTTTGGCAGCTTTAATTATTTTTTTAGATAAAGAATTTTTCTCCTTATAGTTTTTTAGTTCTTCAGCGGTGCCATCCTGCTTTAGTAGTGTAAATGCTTTCTTTTACTGTTAATTGCTCTTACTTCTTTGTTTAGCCACATTGGTTTTTTTCCTATTTCTTGTCCTTTTATTCCCACAAGGTATAAACCGCTTACAGATGTTCTTAAACATTTCCCATTTATTTTCTGTATTCTTATTTCTGAGGACATTGTCCCAGTCACCAGATTAAGGGCGTCTCTAAGCTGGTCAGACTTTGCATTCCTAAAGTTCAGTGTTTTTGTGACTCCCTGACATGTCCCCCTAGCGAGAGACAAGTGAAACTGTTCAATATTGTGGTTGCTATTTCCTAGATGCCCAACAACCTGCAGATTTGTTATTCTGTCAGGTCTATTAGATAGTATTAGGTGTAAAGTGCTGCTCCTCTGGTTGGATTCTGCACCAATTGTGAAAGATAATTATTCTTGGCTATTAGCAGAAACCTGTCGCCTTTATGGGTTTCGCAGGTCTCTGTTAATATCCGGGTAGTTAAAGTCCCCCATAACAAGGACCTCATTATGGGTTGCAGCTTCATCTATCTGCCTTAGTAGTAAACTTTCCATGTTTTCTGTTATATTTGGGGGTTTGTAACAGACCCCAAAGAGAATTTTGTTACTATTTTTCCCTCCATGAATTTCGACCCAAATGGACTCGACATCCTCATTCCCTTCGCTAATATCTTCCCTTAAAGTGGACTTTAGACAAGACTTTACATAAAGACAAACCCCTCCTCCTCTCCGATTTTTACGATCCTTTCTAAACAGACTGTAACCCTGTAAGTTAACTGTTAACTGCCCAGTCATAGCTTTCATCTAACCATGTCTCGGTTATTCCCACTATGTCATAGTTACCTGTAGATATTTCTGCTTCTAGTTCTTCCATCTTGTTTGTCAGGCTTCCGGCGTTTGCGAGCATGCATTTTAGAGAATTTTGCTTTGTTCCAATCTCCACCCTGTTAATTGTTTTAGAAATTTTCTTACCTGCCTTCTGAGTATGTTGTCTTGGATCTTCTTTGCCACACCTCATATCATTCATCAGTATAATATCTGGTTTCATGTTCGTGTCTAACGTTTTACTTCCCATCCCCTCTTCTTCTAGTTTAACGCTCTCCTGATGAGAATGTGTGGCGAATGTATGTTTCCCAAGTTTGTTGAGGTGTAGTCCATCTCTGGCGAGGAGTCCACCGTACAGGTAATTCACACCGTGGTCCAGGAATCCGAATCCTTATTGTCTGCACCATCGTCTTAGCCAGTTGTTCGCATCAAGGATCCTGTTCCAGCTCCTGGTGCCATGCCCGTCTACTGGAAGGATAGAAGAAAAAACTACCTGTGCATCCAGTTCATTTACTTTCTTCCCCAACTCTTCAAAGTCCGTGCAGATTGTCGGTAGGTCCTTCCTTGCCATGTCATTGGTGCCAACATGTATCAGAAGAAATGGGTGGACGTCCTTGGAACTGATGAGCTTTGGTATGCTATCGGTCACATCCTTGATCTTCCCACCTGGGAGGCAGCATACTTCTCTTGCGGTTATATCCGGTCTGCAGATGGCTGCTTCTGTGCCTCTCAGTAGTGAGTCTCCCACCACCACCACTCTTCTTCGCTTCTTGGCTGTACTTTTTGTTGTCACTTCTGGGTGTTGCTGTGTGCCCTTTTCTTCTTTGCTTGCTGGTAGTGCCTCATCCTTAGGTGTACCATCGTCATCCTCCACAAGGAGGAGGTTTATTGGCTTTTCTCAAGTCTTCCTAGCCCTCTGGATCAAGCACAAATTCTGGCCCATGAACATCCTTTCGCTTAACTTGAACAACTCGAAGCTCTAAAAATGTGGATTTGTTAAATTCTGATTTTTAGAGGAAATTTTTATGATTTTATATAGAATCAATTTATTTTATTAAAATCAATTTTCTCATCTCTATTCTGCTGATTAAAGTCTTATATTTAATCTATCTAGCTGTCATTAATATACATTTGGGAAAATAATAGGTTCACATACTGTTCCTCTATGTGTTAAATATGTACTGTTTAGTATGTGTTTTGTGAGCAATGGGAGTTATGCTTTCTCTGCTAGAGACCACAACACACACACACAATTTGCCTCACTCCCTCACTTGTCTGAGCTTTGCAGACATACCCTAGCTGGGATGGGGAGGAGTCGAAAGTTGTTGTTTCAGTGAAGAAGAATGAGAAAGGACACTCTGGGAAGCCATGTTAAGACATTTGCTCGATCCAGGAGTACAGGTAAAGAAGCATCAGGGAACCAGCCCCTGGACCATCCATGCTTTCAGAGCAGGGTGGTAAGCTGAGAGACTGCATGGGATTATACAACCAGCAGAAAAGTGTTGTCTCTTGGAAATACTGCAATAACCCAGGATCAGTGAAGGATAGTGCAAGTGGGAACTTGAGCTGTGTCACAAAGGATTCAAGCTGCAAGTTGCTGAAGGAGAAATACACAGTGAGTAGAGGCAATGCTGGGAAGTTCTAAACTCCGGAAAGCCTTGGCCCTGATGGGATTAGAATAGCAGGAAGCTTACACTGAGTCACAGCAGAGAGGGAAAGATAACTTCCATTCTCCAGAGCACACTGTAACCTGGTGAGAGTTGTAATATCTCCTCTGAACTGCACCTGAACTACAGTAAATGATAAAGTGACTTTCCTTGTCTCCTGCCTTATTACTCCGTGCCTTCTACTTGCATCACAATTTCTGGGGATCTGCCCTGGTTGGAGAGGGTTTAACATCTGCAGTGCCATCACCATTCACTCCCCCATGGATCATCTGCAGTACCGGCTATACTACAGTCGAACGCTCCAACTGGCATCACGAATCACTACATAAACTTTATCCCCATCCAATTCTACCCCTTTTACATGACCGCCTGAGCCCAACGGACCGGGTCACCGCCACTGTGACATCTCCCATTAAAGTTAACGGGCTCGGTAACGAGTATCCCACGGCCCCTCGGGTGCGTCATATGTCAATCATCTCTAGCTTACGCAATGTAAGAGTTTAGGCGCTGTTACACTGAGGATTCTTTAAAGATCAATCATCAATTTTTTCTATGGAATTTTTCGGATATGGTTAAAAAAAAATTCTGAAAAATACAGACTCACCATTATATGATACAAATTTTTTTATTTGAGCTTTGACATGGTACGCTTTGTAAAAACATGCTTTCGGGAATTAACTTGTGGTTGAAACAGAATAACATAACATTTAGGAAAAAACATGCAGGAGAGAATGGCCCAACTAGAAGCCATTATTGCAAAGATCTCCATTGCCACAGTGTATTTACCACTCGTACTTAGTGATGCTGGAATGAACGACACCCATACTGTGAGGAACGCCAGCATGCTGAAAGTGATGAACTTGGCCTCATTGAAGCTATCTGGAAGTTGTCTTGCCATGAAAGCAACAAGGCAACTTATAAGAGCCAAGAAACTTAGATATCCTAAAGTCAACCAATATGCCGTGGAGGAGCCTCGATTACATTCAATAATTAGGACTCCAGACTTAGCTTTTAAGTTATATTCAGGGAAAGGAGGAGAAAAAATAAGCCACATTATACAGATGAGAAGCTGAATGACAGTTCCAATACAGATGACCAGGTAGGAGACGTGAGGACTGGTCCATCTCTGTAAATCACTGTTGGGTTTAGTAGCCCTAAATGCAATCATAACTAAGATAGTTTTGGCCAAAATGCAAGAAACACATAATGCAAAAATCAAGCCAAAGGCCATTTCATGTAGAAGGCATTTTACCCTTTCTGGATAGCCGATGAATCCCAAGGAGCACAAAAAACAAAGGGACAAACAGATCAGAAGAAGACAACTGATGGTGTAGTTGTTGGCACGAACAATGGGAGTGGTCTTATAACAAATGAGTAATCCTAAAATAGCTAAAGGGACAAAGGATGATGCAACACTGGTGGATGCCAATGTGATGCCCAACATCTCTTCATAGGAGAGGTATTCAATCAGTTTTTGTAGACATATGTCTCTTTCATCATTTGGCCACTTATTCCATGGACATTTAGAACAATCAGTTGCATCTGAGAAGACATTTAACATTTTTTTTTTACATTTTGTACACTTTTTGTTATTAATATTTATGGTTCCATGACAATTGTGTACAAGATAATTGTGTACGGACAATTGTGTACAGAAAATTGTGTACAGGCCAATTGTGTCCAAGGCCAATTGTGTACAAGGACAATTGTGTACAGGGCAATCGCCTTGTACACAATTGCCTTGTACACAATTGTCATTGTACACAATTGGCCTGTACACAATTGTCTGTACACAATAGTCCGTACACAATTATCTTGTACACAATTGTCCTGTCACCAATATTTATATTAAAAATTGAATGAGAAGCATACCAGTTTCATTAGAAATTTCTCCTAGTGAGCAGGGAACACATTTGAAACAGCAACTTGGTTGTCCTGGAATAGAAGCTTTTCTGGAGCCTGTTAGACAACTTTCACTGCATCTTGAGATTGGAACCTAGAAATAATAAAAAGGATGAATAATGTTATATGCCTAATAGAAATTTATTACTGTGTGTTAGAAATCAGTAAAATTTTAACATTTTCAAAATAGAATGTTTGATGTGAAGGCATATTATGGCATGTGGAGCAGGTACTGTTACTGTACAGGGATGGAGTTGACATCCTGTGACAGCTCGACACAACTAGGGTGCCAACCTCCGCGGTCAGGAAGGGCCTTATTAGGGCTTACTAGGGCAGAGTAGCTTTTTGCCCCTTATCTTCAATGGAAGTCTTCAAACAGAGGCTGGACAGACATCTGACTGGGATGATTTAGTGAATCCTGCTTTGAGCAGGGGGTTGGACCAGATGGCCCAGGAGGTCTCTTCCAACTCTACGATTCTATGATTCTATGATCTTGTTAATTATTCAATTGTTTGGATTTGACTTGGATCCCTGACCCCCTGTGTATTTTTAGGCAATCTTACCATTATATGTTTTTTAGTGACTGAATTAAAAGTTATTTTTTAGGGATTATTCTTTTTCTGGTTTTATATCCTGTGACAGCTCACAAGATTCTGGTAACCAAGTTGCTTTACAGTAGAGCTAAGCCAAACGGGTCGGCAAAATTCAGAATCCGCCGACTTTTGCTAAAGTCGGGTTTCGCCGATCGAAATAATGCTTCCAGCGCCTTTTCTGTGCCAATCATGAAGGACGCACACTGTGGGCAACGCAGTTACGTCGGCAGCGGCCCCCACCATGTTAGAGAAGGGCATGCAAGTGATTGGCTGGCTTTGTGTGGCGTCACAGTGCCTATAAAAGGCCATGACCGCCGACCGGCATCTTACTTCTGCCGATCTTAGAATAGGGAGAGGTGCTGCTGCTGCTGATTCTGAACAGAGAGAGCGTTAGGCAGGGAAGAAGAAAAAAAACTGCTTCTGCTTATAGCGCTTTTCACTGTATAGTTAGTGTGCAGTCTAAGGCTAGTTTCACACTTGCTTTTTTTTGCAGCGCGTTTTTCCCGCAAAAAAACGCATTGAAAAAACGCATACATAAGCATACAACTGCTGCGTTTTTTTCAAGCATTTTTATGAGCATGCATGAAAAAAACGCAGCGTTTTTATGCGTTTGTATGCGTTTTTAGTGCGTTTTTACCGCGTTTGCGTTTTTTTCCAACATTTTTAGGTGGCCCCTCACACTACCCAAACCATGACTTTACTAACCCTAACCCTGACCCTAACCCTAACCCTAACCCTGACCCTAACCCTAACCCTAACCCTGACCCTAACCCTTAACCAAATCATACTTAACCCTAACCCAAACCCTAAACCCTAACTAACCCTAACCCTAACCCTAACCCTGACCCTAACCCTAAACCTAACCCTGACCCTAACCCTAACCCTAACCCTAACCCTAACCCTGACCCTAACCCTTAACAAAACCATACTTAACCCTAACCCTGACCCTAACCCTAACCCTAACCCTAACCCTGACCCTAACCCTAACCCTAACCCTAACCCTAACCCTGACCCTAACCCTAACCCTAACCCTGACCCTAACCCTTAACAAAACCATACTTAACCCTAATCCTGACCCTAACCCTGACCCTAATCCTTAACAAAACCATACTTAACCCTAACCCTGACCCTAACCCTAACCCTGACCCTAACCCTAACCCTAACCCTAACCCTAACCCTAACCCTGACCCTAACCCTTAACAAAACCATACTTAACCCTAATCCTGACCCTAACCCTGACCCTAACCCTTAACAAAACCATACTTAACCCTAACCCTGACCCTAACCCTAACCCTGACCCTAACCCTAACCCTAACCCTGACCCTAACCCTAACCCTAACCCTAACCCTGACCCTAACCCTTAACAAAACCATACTTAACCCTAATCCTGACCCTAACCCTGACCCTAACCCTTAACCAAACCATACTTAACCCTAACCCTGACCCAAACCCCAACCCTAACCCTGACCCTGACCCTAACCCTAACCCTAAACCCCCTTAACTAACCCTAACTCTAACCCAAACCCCTAAATTCCATGGTTTAAAAAAAAAAACGCATATGCAAAAAAACGCATACATGAGCATGCCAGTGCGCACATATGCGCATCCATAGGCTATAATGGCCATTTTTAGCGCAAAACGTGCGCATATGTGCGCATGCGCTTTTTTGCAGGGCCAAAAAATGCAACATGCTGCGTCTGGAAAATACCAACGCACACCCCAAAAAAACGCAGCGCATGAAAATCGCATACATGCGCTTACAAGCGCGCAGGTATGCACACCCATGTTAAATATAGGGGAAAAAACGCATGCGCAGGTATGCATTTTTTTCCAGCGCTAGAAAACGCAAATGTGAAACCAGCCTTAGTGGAGGATTTTTGTTGTGTGCAGCAGCGCTGGTGGGGATTAGGCTGTCTTTTAAGGCTACCTGATAGCTGAATTGCTGTGTGCACACTGCTGTTCAAACTGCTTTTTTCAAAGCACTCCAACTTTTATTATTTTGTTCTGCTCAGTTACCGAGCGTTCATTTTTTCACACATCGTATAGCGGTGTACACTCCTCACACACTACTGTGTATCAGCTGGTATCACGGACAAATACAAGCTGTGTGTGACTCTGGAAAAAAAAAAGAGATTTTCCATTTTTCCAGACCTACACCGTAAAGAGCTGTCGGCTTTTCAAACAGTGAAGCTATTTGTGTGTGACTCTGGAAAAAAAAAAAGAGGAGATTTTCCATTTTTCCAGACCTACACAGTATAGAGCTGTCCGCTTTTCAAGCAGTATTTCATATCTGCTGTTTGATTATGGTCAAATCTATACAGAGACAGCGTGTGTCACTCCGTATAAAAATAGACGGAGATTTGCAATTTTCCATACAGACACCGTATAGAGCTGTCCGAAATAAATACATATACGGACATTTACATTTCTCCATACACCGTATTGAGGTGTACGATTCTCAAACAGTATTGTATATCTGCTGCTCGCATTACAGTCACATCTATACAGTCAGCGTGTGTGTGACACTGTAAATACATATAAGGAGATTGTTAGTTTCACTAAAAACGTATACAGCTGTACACTTCTGATACAGTACCGTATATCTGCTTGTTGGATTACTTTCAATTACATACTGGTAGAGCGTCTATGACTAACAAAATATATTCTGAGATTTAATTTTTTTAATACACCTTACACAGCTGGATGCTCCTCATAAAGTACCATCTCTCTTCTGATATTTTTGGTACATTTTCCCAAACATGAGGAAGTATGGTGGAAGAGGCCGTGGACATGGGCAGGGGGACGCAGCTGGTACTGATGGTGGTGGTGCATCGGCTGGTTCTGGCAAAAGCACAATAGCAGCTAAGGCAGGAGGTGTTGAGCCTGCATCATCGTCTGGTACAAGAAGGCCTTTAAGGTTCCCTTTTCTGGGAGTAGGTAAACCGCTTTTAAAGCCGGAGCATCAGGAACAGGTTTTGGCTTACATTGCCGAAACAGCCTCCAGCTCTATTGCCTCCTCTTCTGAAGTTACAAAAACTGCAAGCACAGAGTCGTCAGTGCAGGCTTCTGGTCAGGAACCACCCCTTTCCTTGTCTCCTTCACCCCCACTAAAAGTGAAGGATGCGGCAGCCCACACTTCAGATTACTCCATGGAGCTCTTTTCACAGGCCATGCTTGTGTTATCAAGTGAAATTCTGAATTCCCCAGTCCAACATGAATCAGAGATGGAGTGCACTGATGCACAGCCACTGCTAGATGATTCCGCTGGTACATTCACCCACAGCACTACATTCCTCTCGCACTCTATAGAGCCAGAATGTGACACTGATGAAACTCAGGTGCCGCATACTATACCACCTTACACAGTGACACAGAGGGCAGTGCAGATGAAAGTGCGGGTTCCCTGAGCAGG
Source organism: Dendrobates tinctorius (assembly GCF_039654945.1). NCBI lineage: Eukaryota > Metazoa > Chordata > Amphibia > Anura > Dendrobatidae > Dendrobates > Dendrobates tinctorius. The sequence goes on along the minus strand of NW_027361818.1, from coordinate 3,335,570 downwards.
TGGTGGGGTCCTACTTGTGGGTGATGGCAGTGGCACAAGGCCCCTCATAGTATGCAAAAGTGTCTCTGCCGGTGGGAGGGCCCACTCGCCGTCAGACATACCGTCGTACTATGAGGTGCCCTGTGTCGGTACCATCGCCCACGAGTGGGCCCCCCATGCTTGCTCAGGGCCACAGCACTTGCAATGCTTACCTCTCCCTGCTCCACCGCCGTGACGTCTTCCGCCTTTCCTGACAGTGACATTCAGGCTACAGAGCGCGGTGACATCACATCTGCTTGCCCTCTATCGAAACAGTACAAGTGCAGAGAGCTTTAAAATGGCAATGCTGAGGAGTCCAGAGTAGAGCAGTGCCCAGCAAGGAGAGGTATTTAATTTTTTAAAATGTTGGGAGCATTTTTTGGAGAGCAATATACACTGGAGAATGATATATGAGGCCCATCATTCACTGAAGCTTCATCCATTTGGCCCATCATATACTGGAGCATTCCAAACGGGGGACATCAGACACTGGAGCAGCATTTACGGGGCCCATTATACACTGGATGATTAGAAATGGGGCCATTATATATGGAGCATAATTTGGGCCCATAACACACTGGATCATCGTCCATGGGGGCCAATATATACTGAAGCATTCCAAATGGGGGACATCAGACAGTGGAGCAGCATTCTCGGGGCCCATTATACACTGGAACATTAGAAATGGGGCCCATTATATATGGAGCATAATTTGGGCCCATAACACACGGGAGCATTGTCCATGGGGACCAACGTATACTGGAGCATTCCAAATGGGGGACATCAGACACTGGAGCAGCATTTACGGGGCCCATTATACACTGGAGCATTAGAAATGGGGCCCATTATGTTTGGAGCATTATTTGAGCCCATAACACACTGGAGCATCATCCATGAGGACCATCATATACTGTAGCATTATGTGGAGCTCATCATATACTGTATGGGACATTATATGTGACCAATTATTCTGTATAAACAAATATATGGGGCTCATTATTCTGTATGGCGCACTAGCTGGTGGCCATAATACTGTATGGAGTAATATACTGTGCGTTTTTTGAGCTATTGTAGAATTTAAAATAGATATCAGTCATGTCATATAAGAAATGAAGTATTTTTCATTGTACTATACCTATATTTCTGTGCTGTATCTGAGCATTATGAATTGTTGTAGGTGTTAAAAGACACTCTTTGGCCCAGGGCACACGAAAACCTGGAGCCAGCCCTACCCACCCACAATGTTAGCAAAATACCCCCCCCAGTTTTCAATGTGTAAACTATTATTATAAAGTAAATTAAGGTTGCCAAGCTTAAGTAGTAAGAATTGATGTCGTTGGCATTGAAATGGGCATTGTAGGTGTATTTACTGTCCTCCACTCCCTGCCGACTTTGATTCCCCATTGACTTGCATTGGGTTTCGTGTTTCAGTCGGACCCCGACCTTCGTTCGACCCGACTTTTTAGAAAGTCGGGTTTCATGAAACCCGACTCGACCCGAAAAAAGGAAAAGTCGCTCATCTCTACTTTACAGAACTAAGAGCTAGATTCTGTAAGCTTATTGGTGCCAATGATTTGCTGGCAACCAGTGACCAAACTAGATTGCTGTGGTATGAGCCTTTTAGATACTGCATAAGACTGGCTTAATCCTTATGCCGACACTCCTGCATGATACCTCTTCCCCTCCATGCAGGGATGTCAACATACTTTATACTCTGGCCACTCAGTGAGCACCCCATCTCCTACTTCCTGTCCTGCTCCTGTGCAACCCACATAGGTTTCCCGGTGGCATGCCTAGTGCACGCACTCCCCTGATCTTAAAGGGACAGTGCATATCTTGAAAATGCTTCCAGCCAAAAGCTGGGAGGCATCTTGCATAAAAGGCACCCTCCCCAGTAGGGAGGTGCATGAGCAACACCTGTAGTTTACTATATCTCTTATGTGTGCAACTGTATGTTGCCAGATACTCCGTTCTAATCTAATGATTCTTATATGTTGATCCTGAACCTGTGCCCTCATTCCTGTATAGTATGTTACATTGACCTGAAGCGGCTCCAGTGGTACTCGAACCCTGAACCTGATCCGGCGATGCATGAACCACGAAACCTCACAGGCAGTACCTGAGCTTTTTAGCCACACTGGCAGTACCTGAACCCTGAAGCTTCACCTGTGTTATCTTAATCCTGAAGCCACAACGGTCAGGTGATTCTGAATCATACTAATTGAACAGGCTCCGAATTCAGTCCTTCCTGTGACTTCTAGTCCGTGACCATGACTGCTATCCTGCCCTTTTTGAAATCAGCAGCTGCAATACTAAAACCTACCTAGGAGTAGTACCTGATGGCTACCTGCAGATCAAGCCTGAGTCCACCATCAGGAGCTCCTCTGAAAACCAGGTAGCCACTTAGCTATGAACCTTCCAAGGTAAACCCGGCCCAGTGGCACAATGTGTCCTTGATCCACGTGTGTCACCTGCATCTGTGACAACTGGGCCATTTTGCTCCAAAAGTTTAGAGATAAAGGGAGATTGGAGACTGGTCTGTTGTTATTTGTGCAGGATGAATAGAGAGAGGTTTTTTTTTTTAATAATGGAGTAATGGTAGAGTGTTTGAATTAGGTGGGTAATGTTAGTAGTAGTCTCTAGGAAAATATATAGTCAGTGACCGCTGGATAATGGAAAGTAGCAAACTAAGTTGTCCAGAATTTTGCAACCTTACTTCGATTCAATACGAAAAAAAAATAGTAAAAGAGCCATACTACATGCAGGAGTGGAAGGGTCGAATTCTTATCATCCGAGGGGAAAAAAGGAGTGTGTTGTCGTCTTCAGCAGTGCAACTTGAGGCTGAAAAGTTTCCTTGAAGATGATAGAACCAAGGCGCTCCAGCCAGTAAAGACCCTGATAAACACACGGCTCACGGAGTCAGCAGAGTGTGACGTTAGTTAGGTAGAGTACAGAGTCCTGCGGTATCCATTGGCCAAAACCTATATGTTTCGGGGAAAACACAGTCCCCTTTCATCATGGTGTGATGGATAGGAGCCACAATATGGGTTTTTAGATATGGTGACTCCACCCCACCCAATTGCCACAATGAGCCCAGAGTCCAGGAGAAAAAAGGAAGGAGGGAGATTGCTCCTTTTAAGACAATGGAATTGGATAGTGTGGATAAATAAAAATCAATCTATATATGTTGTAGTGCATATGTTTCCATTTTTTATGGAAATAGAATGATTTAAAAAAGTATACATATATTACAAAAGGGAGGAATTTGGATAATATAATATTGTAGTGCATCGGTAGCACCGTATGCAGTGAGGAGGCAGTGACTCACAAAGTTCCAACACAAAGTCTCTTTAATGTGTTACTCCACAACATTAAATGTCATAGAATCATAGAATCATAGAATCATAGAATCATAGAATCGTAGAGTTGGAAGGGACCTCCTGGGCCATCTGGTCCAACCCCCTGCTCAAAGCAGGATTCGCTAAATCATCCCAGTTAGATGTCTGTCCAGCCTCTGTTTGAAGACTTCCATTGAAGGAGAGCTCACCACTTCTCGTGGCAGCCTGTTCCACTCATTGATCACTCTAACTGTCAAAAAGTTTTTTCTAATATCTAATCTGTGTCTCCTCCCATTCAGCTTCATCCCATTGCTTCTAGTCTTTCCTTGTGCAAATGAGAATAAAGTTGATCCTTCTACAATGTGACAGCCCTTTAGATATTTGTAGACAGCTATTAAGTCTCCTCTCAGTCTTCTCTTTTGCAAACTAAACATTCCCAAATCCTGCAACCTTTCCTCATAAGACAGGGTTTGCAGACCGGTCACCATTCTGGTCGCTCTTTTCTGAACTTGCTCCAGTTTGTTGATGTCTTTTTTAAAATGTGGTGCCCAAAATTGGACACAATATTCCAGATGAGGTCTGACCAAAGAGGAGTAGAGGGAAATAATGACTTCACGTGATCTAGACTGTATGCTTCTGTTAATACATCCTAGAATTGCATTTGCCTTTTTTGCTGCTGCATCACACTGTTGACTCATATTCAGTCTGTGATCTATTAGTATACCCAAGTCTTTTTCACATGTGCTGTCACTTAGCCCTATTCCTCCCATTTTATATATGCTTTTTTCATTTTTATTGCCCAGATGTAGTACTTTGCATTTCTCCCTGTTAAAAACCATTCTGTTAGTTGCTGCCCACTTCTCCAGTTTATTTAAATCTTTTTGAATCCTCTCTCTCTCTTCTCTAGTATTAGCTATCCCTCCTAGCTTTGTGTCATCAGCAAATTTAATCAGTTTACCCTCAATTCCTTCATCTAAATCGTTGATAAAGATGTTGAACAATACAGGGCCCAGGACAGAGCCCTGTGGTACCCCACTTGAGACATTCTTCCAACTGGATGTGCAGCCATTTACGACCACTCTTTGGGTCCGATCACTAAGCCAGTTATGAATCCACCTAACAGTTGCCTTGTCCATTCCATACTTAGTCATTTTTTCAATAAGGATTGTATGAGAGACTTTGTCAAATGCTTTGCTGAAGTCAAGATATACTATATCTACAGCATTTCCTTGATCCACCCAATCAGTAATACCGTCATAGAAGGAAATTAAATTAGTCTGACATGACTTATTAGTTACAAACCCATGCTGACTCTGTTTAATCACTTCATTCTTATCCAAGTATTGACATACATGTTGTTTAATAATTTGTTCAAAGATCTTTCCTGGTATAGAAGTCAGACTCACCGGCCTATAGTTGCCTGGGTCCACCTTCTTCCCTTTTTTGAAGATAGGAACAACATTTGCTCTTCTCCAGTCTTCTGGCACTTCTCCTGTTCTCCAAGAATTTTCAAAGATTATGGAGAGGGGTTCAAAAATTTCTTCTGCTATCTCCTTCAGTACTCTGGGGTGTAATTCATCTGGACCTGGAGACTTGAATTCATTTAGGTTAGCTAAGTGTTTCCTCACTATCTTTCTGTTTATAAATATCCTGGATTCTTCTATTCCCTTAATAGGACAGTGAATAACAGTTGATGTTACATTTCCTTTCTGAGAGAAAACAGATGCAAAATAGGAATTTAAAAGTTCAGCCTTCTCAACATCCTGTCTTACCATTTCATCATTTTCATCCTGTAAAAATCCTATAGCATCTTTGACTTTTCTTTTACTTTTGACATATCCCCAAAATCCTTTATTATTGCTTTTGACATCTCTTGCAAGTCTCAATTCATTTTCAGCTTTAGATAATCTGATTTGTGCCCTGCAGGTTCTGCAGACAGCATTATATTCTTCTTTAGATATGCCTCCCTCTTTCCATTTTATAAACATTTTTTTCTTCCTTTTTAGCATGTGCTTAAGTTCTGTGTTCATCCATCCTGGTTTCCTTAAATGCTTCCTATTCTTCCCTCTTTTCGGAATTGTTAACAACTGTGCTTTGAGAATTTCATTTTTCAAGATTTCCCATCCTTCCTGGACATTTTTGTCTTTAAGGATATCCAGCCATTGGATCCCTCCAATTCTCTTTCTGAATCCCTTAAAATCTGCCTTTCTGAAATCTAACCTTGACGTCTGAGTCTTCACAGGTCTTCCGCCTCTAGTTATCCAAAATTCTAAAATAGCATGGTCGCTACCTCCTAGGGTCCCAGCCACTTTTACCTCCTCAACCATTTCCTCCCTGTTTATAAGGATTAGATCCAAGGTAGCAGTTCCCCTTGTTTTCTCCTTTACCTTTTGGAAGATAAAGTTGTCAGCAAGAGAGGATAAGAATTTCCTTGACCTGTTAGTTTTGCCTGAGAGAGATTCCCAACAAATGTCTGGATAGTTGAAATCTCCCATGACAACTATGTCATATTTTTTGGAGAACTTGGCCATTTGATGCATAAAGAGTTCATCCATATCTACAGCTTGCACAGGCGGCCTGTAGTAAATGCCTACAATGGTGTCCTTTCCATTGTTCTGTCCTTGTATTCTTACCCAAACAGTTTCCACAGAACTCCCAGTCTCTGAAGCTTCAATCTCTGTGCAGATATACGCATTTCTAACATACAATGCGACACCCCCTCCTCGTTTATCAAGTCTGTTTCTTGCAAATAAGTTGTATCCTTCTAGTCTTGTATTCCAGTCATGTGTATTGTCCCACCAAGTTTCAGTGATTCCAATGACATCATATTTCTTTTCCTGTGTTAGTAGTTCCAATTCTCCTTGTTTGTTGCCCATGCTTTGTGCATTAGTATAGAAACATTTTAGTTTGTGATTGGTTTCTCTTTCTCCAATATTTTTATTAATTAGATTCTTTCGTCTTTGTTCTTCCTTTCCACTTCTATTAGCAGAGTTCTCAATAGCATTTGTCAGGTGTATGGCTTTTTCTGGTCTTTTGCTTCCCTTCCCATGTTGTTCTAGTTTAAAGCTCTCCTTACAAGTGTAGCAAGGCGACTTCCAAATACATGCTTTCCAGTCTTCGTAAGGTGCACCCCATCTCTAGCAAGTAGTCCATCGTATAAGTAGTTCACTCCGTGATCCAGAAATCCAAATCGTTGCTGATGGCACCATCGACGTAGCCAGTTGTTCACCTGCAGAATCTTATTCCACCTCCTTGTTCCATGGCCATCCACTGGGAGGATGGAAGAGAAGACCACCTGCGCTCCCAGTTCTTTCACTTTCTTGCCTAAGTCTTCAAAGTCTCTGCAGATGGTTTCCAGGTCGTTTCTTGCGGTGTCATTTGTCCCCACATGTAGTAGCAGGAATGGGTAGTCATCTGTAGGTCTGAAGAGTCCTGATATCCTGTCAGACACATCTTTAATTTTTGCACCTGGAAGACAGCACATTTCTCTTGAAGTTATATCCGGTCTGCAGATAGCGGCCTCTGTTCCTCTCAACAGGGAATCCCCCATGACCACCACTCTCCGTTTCTTCTTCACAACATTTTTCTTTCTCCATCCAGGAGGACTCTGAAGGCGTACAAGGTTGCTGTTTGTTGGCAAAGTCTTATCCTGATGTATTTCTTCATCGTTTTCCTGCGTGAGAGCCTGGTACTGGTTTCTGAGCAGTATGGGTGCTGACTGCCTCCTGATCCTCCTGCTTCTCTGGGTCACTTGTCTCCATTCCTCTGTTTCTTCAGGTGCACTTCGAATTTCTTCTCTTTCTGTAACATGAAGAGATAATTCTGCTCTGTCCAAGAACTCTTCACCTTCCTTAATGATCTTCATCGTAGCTAACCTCTCTTCGAGATTTTGCAACTTTTCCTCCAACAGGGTCACAAGCTTGCATTTGTGGCATGTGAAGTTTGGCTTTTCCACTGGTAAATCTGTGAACATGTAGCAAGAAATGCAGCTCACCAAATGGCTCCTGGCCTCTTCCATCTTGAGATTTCTTAAAAACGATGAAAGATGAGCCATCGGTTTTTCCGATTTCCTCTTTTCAGCTGCAACGGCCAAAACCCAGTGATCGTTGAGCTCGCGGAGACTCTTCACTTATCCCAGAAGGCACTGTGAATATGCAAATGATCTCCTCAAGACTCTTCCCCTGTCCATTTCACACAAGTGCATAGCATTCATGTTTAGTTCACACAAGTGCATAGCCTTAATGCCCAGTTCACATAAACAAAGCAGTACATAGTGCCCATTATCCTGCAGCTGGGTACATATCCTCTGGATTGCAGTCACTACAAACGCTAGTCCACCTCTGACCAGTTGCCACGGGTGACTGCACCGCCGTGTTAATGTCTCTTACTCACAGCTTTACACAGTCCATAATATCCTTTAGTTTGCAGCTGTTAAACACACTAGTCCTCCTTCAGGCACAGGACAGTCTACCTCCAGTTCACCTCTGGGCACTAGACCGTCCACATACGAGACCGGTTTCTGTGGGCGACTGCAGCACTGTGTATGCTGCAGGTGCTAGGCTATTCAGCTGCCCTGGCTGATGGCTCTGCTAGTCTGTGTTGCCTCACACAGTTATAGCGCTGCAAAGCCTACTTCTCTGCACAATAGCACACACCAGACTGATACTGGACCTGACACACTCAAACCCTTTCCTGCACGGCTTTTAACAAATGAACCTGTAGCCTTCAGCCACATGGAAAACCCGGGTCTGGAATGAAACGGACTGTATGACTACCATTCTGCAGTCGGTTTCACAACACAACATCCCAGAGCAGGTTTTCCCTACATCTGCCTTGGACACTAGCATATACAAGACTAACACTTATTTTTTATTATTAGTCTGCATTGCAGTCATAGCTACTCTCGTGACTGCGATGCATTGCTATGGCCTACATACGCCTCCATGCGCATACTGGGGAGAACACACAGTGACCCCTACCTGTGACATCGGTCACTGTTTCACCATGGCAATCATAGCTATGCATGCGACTGCAATGCCCCCTCATAGCTTCAATATGCCTCTGTGCGCACCCCGGGGAGAACAAACAGTGACCCCTACCTGTGACACAGGTTGCTGCCTCACATATAATATAAGGTAGAACTCCAAAATGCAATGATTAAAAATACAATAGTTAAAATAATTTAGAGATAATATAAAAATGATTTAAAAACATGTACTTAATGATGGATCACATAATATTGGTTAAATGTTAATTTATTCCGAATACCATTATGATAGAGTGACTGGCGTTTGTGAATACATAGTACTTCACATACAGGCCTCATCAACCTGTATCTATTTGGGATCCCAGATTTTGTAGGTGGGAACTGCAAAAGAGAAAGAGGTAGAGGAGCCCAAAAAGAATTGTAAAATATATGTAAGAACAACCATGTGTTTCTCACACTGTCATGTGCTTTTTACCTCTGGTCACTGGCGTCAACTGATGGGACCGCTGCTCCCACCAGCCTGTTATTAATCCTAAACGGAATACCCGGAGTTAAAGTCTAGAGAAAAATATATAAAATATATATCAAATTTTATTATTAGTCACAATACAAAAAATTGACAGAAAAAATATATATAACACTTTAGAATAGTAGCAGACTAAAACAAGAAAAACTCATCAATGACTCGTGTATGAAAGACATCAAACACTGTTCAAAATAACAGGAGGGACCATCAGGCAGATCCTCATTCACTCCAAAAAGTATCAATAAGAGATATATTTAAAGTGCATAATGCCAAATAACAGGCAGTGAATGCAGAAAAGATCACCTGCTCAAGCAAAGACACAGGGTACAAAAATGTATGAAAATGCAAATATCCCCAGTACTGAAATAATAGCGCTTCAGAAAATGCTATGCCTGTCCATAAGTACCTGCTAGTATGTTTGCACGGTGCAGCCCCGACGCGCGTTTTGCATGGGCTTCCTCGTTGACTAAGTCTGCTACTTTCCAGTATCCAGCGATCACTGACCACATATTTGTCTGGAGACTATTGCTAACATTACCCACCTAATGCACATTTTTATTACCCTATTTGTACAGGTGTTTATTGCTACTAGTATACACTAGCAATCTACCTCACTCTAATTGGCACTAGTGCCCTTTTAGCTCGTAATTTCAGTTTCAAATATACCTTTCTTATACATTTCTTTAGATTAATATACCTGTTTAGTGTGATAGTATTTATTCATGTAGAGAATGAAATATAAAAACAGAAAAGAAAAATGTTGAGTTCTGAAGACCCAAAATGTGTTGCGTCAATAAGGGGTTAGTAGTACAAATGCCTATTTTGGTCCTATTTGAGGAAAATGTTTTTGGTTAACAGATAACTTCCCCAAAGTTAAGTTCAATGCATATTTTACTGTTTGCCTAAATCCATAAACGACAGTCATAAACTTGGACCTCAGTGAATGAAAGCCATTACACCAGAATCACCAATGTAAATCACTTTGAAATGTGAGAATAATTTTTGTTCAAGGCGTAGGTGTACAAAAATTTTCAGACTTTTGGTCTTTCTCAGACTGTTTCACATAGCTCTACCAAGATTTATCTCTAACCAAAGTAAAATTTGTGGCAAGTCTTACAGAGGCATAAGCAACTTATCAGCTACTACTGATTCATAAATGGGGTTTCCCACTACTGGGACAACCCCTTTTCAGTCTGAGTGTTTGCCCTCATTAGAATAAAAACATCTTTACTCACCTCCAGCACCATACCAGAGGTGTCAGCACTCACGGCCCATCTAATCTCTCACTTCCTCTTGATTACTTATATGATTGAATGCAGGGCCAACAAAGCCGGTGCCGATTGAGTGCAGGAGTCACGTGACGTAACAACCTCACATGAGCCCCAGAAATGTGAGTGCCGACATCACTTGAATGGGATGTTACGGGGGTGATAATAGGTGGTTTTATTTTAACAGAGGCAGATATGCAGATTAAGAAGGGGTTGTCCTAGCAGTGGACAACCCCTTTAAAAAGTGTGTATCTCTTAATGAATCTGGAGCGTCTGACTCCAGGAAGCTTCCTCATCAAGATCCTCGTGAACGTCACTGATCTTGATGAATCCAGGCAGTTGATTTTACTACTTCTATTCCCTTTGGAGTCTATTAGGTTTCCATACCTTATAATTACCAAATGGCCATCGAACAGATGTTGTGTTAATAATAAGGTCTCCTCTGTTGTAGTTGGCTGTATTGATATAATTCCCCACCTTGACTTGTTTCATGGAACCTCCAAGGTCAATTTGCCAGTTGATGATATGATATATTGGAGGAGGATCTCCGTTCTTATCAAAAAACAAAACCTTTCCATTGCTCAGGTTCACTCGGGCCTTCTTCATGTAATGGAAAACCTATTGTGAGAATTTGGTGGTGTTTAGGTTATTAAGAAAAAATAGATAAATAAAAAAGATATATAAAAACTTTAAAGCTTTAATTTTTTTAGATGAAGCGATCCCTCTTGTCACATACCATGTTTGTAAAAGTGCAGAGAAACTTCAAATCTCAATTATATAACTCAGTTTTTGGCACAAACTAGTCTTTAGAAAATTATCATAGTGGGAGTAGTGATGTTATTTTGGTGTTAAAACATTTGTTGAAGATTTCAATCATTTGAAAAACTATGAAAAGTAAAAAGCATGATTTCCAAACTACAAAAATGGAAAACCTAGCACACCTTACCACCCCATCAGAATAAGCCCAAAGACTATGTTTTCTGAGAATGAAACATTTCTGGTGTGGAGACAGCTTGACATTTGTTACACTGAGTGACTTCTCAAAGGCAATCCGTGAGTAGGGATAATCAGGGAATCTGAGGTCAAAAGCCAGGAGGGTACATTATGAACACAAGGAAAAGACCAAAGCGTAGTCAGGTAACAGTCCGAGGTCAATACAAGGAGGATAGCTAATGAGAGCAAAGGGGTTAAACAGATGGATGGTCAGAATGAGGTCCAAAGTCAAGCATCGAAAGATCAACAAACAGAACACAAGGTACAGAGAGACAAACCTTTTAAAAGCTGAATATTTGTCTGGCAATCACCTGGGATAATGAACACCTGGAGACAGTCAGCACCTCCCAGTCTCAGTTTAGATGGCCAAGCTGTCAATCAAAACACAGATAGATCAGTGCAGTCTTCCACCAGACTGAATGACTGAGTTCTCAAACAAAGTACTAACAGCTTCAGCACGCCCTTGTGCAAGATTGGAAGGTTGAGCCATCAGTAACTGCATCCCAGACACACTAAGGGGTGGAATCGTGACAGTATCCCCTCTTCCAATGGACCCCCAGGCTTGCCAGGAAATTTTAGATGGAAGGCTCTAACTAACTGCTCAGCCTTCACGTCTCATGCTGGGACCCAGGATGTCTCCCATGGTCCGTATCCAATCCAGTGGATGAGGTATCGATTGAAATTTCATACCATAGGGGAATCAGCAACACTCTGAACATCATACTCCAAGACACCGTCATCCAAAATTGGAGGTGGTGGGAATGAGGAAGACACTGCTGAAGGGACAGACTCCTTTAATAGTTATTTATGGAATATGTTGGGAATGCAAAGGGATGACAAAAGCATTAATCTTAATGCCATTGATTTGACCACTTCTAGGATCTCATTTGGACAAACAAACTTTATACCCAATTTTGTTGATGACACTTTAAGTTTACTATTCTTAGATGACAACCAAACCTTATCTCCAATCTTAAAAACAGGACCCACTGAGTGTCTTCTGTTTTTGGCGACTCTGTGCGGACCGAATATTCTTTTGAACCTCCCTCCAGAAAGCCTTTGTACGGCGACCTCCAACCCAGGACATTCAGAGCCAATTCTAGAAAATTCACCAAAATAGGGATGAAAACTGTAATTACAGAAAAATGTTGAGGTTCCAGTATACTGACTTTCTCAACTGTTAAAGGCAAACTCAGCGAGAGGTAAATTTGAAGACCAGTCCTCCTGCCAAGCTGCCACAAAGCACCTTAATATTTGTTCCAAAGATTGATTTGTCCTCTCAGTCTATCTGTTTCTTTCAGCTGGTAAATGAATTTCAAGTTTACTACAAAAATCTCTGCAGAATTTAGAGACAAATTGTACTCTTCTATCAGACACAATGTTAAAAGGGATCCCATGTAATCTTACAATATAAGAAATAAACAACCTGGAGAGTGCCTCTGCAATAGGTAGTTGTTAGGGTTTGCAGATTGCACCAAATATAAATTATGAGAAGCTGCGATCGAAACCCGGGTCCACCGAGTGGTGATTGAGGAACGCAGCAAGTTAACAATGGCGGCGCGATGCTGCTTGCAAGCACCGTAAATGCACGGAGTTAAATGTCACTCCGTGTGGAAGGAGTGCAAAGTACCTGCTCGGTTGCTCCACAGAGCAGTACAACAAGAGAGAGCACTCGTGCCTATACCCTGTTAGGCTTCACAGGAGCATAGTGATAATGATGCTAATTGGGGTCCCTATAGCTACCCCCCCAGGAAAGTCTAAGATGGTGGTTGCGCTTCCTCTGACACACGGTGTGCCATCCGCACATGTGACTTAGGGTGCCCAGTATCAGATGCTAAGCCAAGCGGGAGTTCCAACTCTACACTGCCTGTCTAGATACACACTCGCAGTGCTAGTAGCGGCACTTGCGTACAGTGCTGGTAACATATCCACCAACACACCAAACACAAATGATCTTAGTGCGCCAATGTACGCCCCAAAGACTCTTCTATATGCTCCGCTTAAGTCCAGTCAGAGAGGACCTTGCTTGTGGACCAATCCAGAAACGCCACATCACCTGAGCAGCTGACAACCGACCACCCATGAGAGGTCATCACCTCACGAGCATGCTCAGTAGAGTGATTTCTGGACTTAGCCTCTGGAACGTCTCTTCGCTACTGCCTGTTGCTAGTTACTATAGCTTTGGCTGTGTAACCAAGAGCACAGCAAGAGTCTGAGCAAGACTCTGAGACTGACATCTTTGCTAAGCAGCCTCCACTGTGGCTGGAGCAGAATGAGAGACCACAGAGGCAGACAAGGGTTTGGGACATACCCTGTGCAGTGGGAGAATCCCGGTGCCTGTCAGTAGTCCTGACAAAAGAAAATGTAAAAACAAAATGAGCATGTTTGCTGAATCGGTCAACTAACACCCAGATAGCAGTTTTCCCACCAGACAGAGGCAAATTGGCAATGAAATCCATGGAAAAATGAGTCCATGGTCTTTCTTCAATTGGCAATGGAGCCAATTTCCCAGCTGGCCTGATGTGATTGACTATAGCATGTGAGCAGACTTTACAAACAGATGCAACATTTTTAATATCATATTGCATGGACAGCCACCAAAAAAGTCTAGTAATGGCTTTCCATGTAGCAGTAAGCCCAGGATGACCACTCAAGGTGAAATCATTAAATTCATGTAACATAAGCAATTTTAGGTACTCAGGTACAAATATTTTGGGCCCTGGAGTAGCAGAAGGAGACAAAGAATGAAATTTACAGATCTCTTCCAATTCTAAAGTAACCATAGCTGTTGTGAGTTCATTTTCCCCTTCACCTTTGATGCCTGATGAACTCCCTCTGCTGGTGAAGAGAGGTAGTGAAATTGATTGGGATGGGAAGAGCCTGTTATCTGAACAGGCGGAGTGTGATTGGACATCTGGAATTTCTGAGTGGATATAAGGCAGCCGACGCCCTGCAGGGTTTGCTGGTGATCCTTTCTGCTCTGAGCTCTGGCATCCAGTTTTAGTTCCTGTCTACTAAAAGCTAAGTTTAGCCCTGCTATTATTCCATGAGATTTTGTCTGGTTTCCTTAGTGTTTGTATTCAGCCAGTCCTGGTTGGGACTGGCTGAATTCCATTTTTGTCTCTGATCAGTTGATCTCTTTGCTCTGTTTTCAGAATATACCTGAGTGCTGATATAGTGATTTTGAAGTCTAGCGACTTCAGGGCCTTTTTTTTTCCTATCAGACGGTTGGGACATTTTTGTAGGGTTTTTTGCGGATTGCAGCCAGCATCTTTTCTGTCCTGTCCTATCTAGTTAGTTGGGCCCCATCATTTGCTCAGCCTGTCTTTCTGTCTGTATTTGTGTTTTCATCTGTTTTTCACCGACAATACATGTTGGGGGCTGTCTATTGCTTTGGGGTCTGCTCTGGGGCAGTTTAGATTTTCCCTTTCCTTCTTTAGGCTTATGTAGTTCTCTGGCTGTGACGAGGGGTCTAGGGCACCGTAGGAACCCCCCACGGCTACTGTTAGTTGTGGTGTATAGGATCAGGGGTCTGCAATCTGATAGCTACCAACCTCTCCGGTTTTCTGGACTTAGCTTGTATTTTTGTTTTCTCCTCCTCCGGTGACTCATTCATAACAAATAGCAACCACAAGAACCTGAGGACAAATGGAGGATGAAGGTTCTGGTGGAGAAGTTGAATTGAAATTATGAAATAATGCATCAGCTTTCACATTTTAAACCCCGGCCTGAATGTAATGGAAAAATTATACCAAGAGAAAAACAAGGACCGTCTGTCCTATGTAGGAGTGAACCATTTAGCTGATTTAATGTAAGCTAGGTTCTTTTGATCAGTGACTACAGTAACTGGATGAACTGTCACCTCCAAAAAATGCTTCCTTAGCCAATTTAAAAGCAAATAATTCACAATTCCCAACATCATTATTTCTTTCCACAGGTGAACATTTTTTCGAAAAAAAGCACATGTACGCAGTTTAGTCAGATTTTTGGGCCCTGAAATAAAACTGCCCCTACTCCGACCTTCGAACTATCCACCTCCACAATGAATTGTTCTTGGAGAATCAGGTTGGATTAGAATGGGAGCTGACATAAAATACTCTCATAATTTTTTGAAAGCCCTGATAGCACCCAACAAGATTTCCCCCCTTATGTGTAAGGTCAGTAAGAGGTAAGCAATCTGAGAAAAACTTTTGATAAATTTCCTATAATAATTGGTGAATCCCAGAAAACATTACAAGGCCTTAAAGAGAATCTGTCACCTATTTTTTCGAGTATCAGCTGCCGGCACCGCAATCAGGGGCTTATCTACAGCATTCTGTAATGCTGTAGCTAAGCCCCTGATGTAACCTGAAAGATAAGAAAAATGAGTTATATTATTCTCACCCAGGGGCGGTCCGGGTCCGGTTGTGGTCCGATGGGTGTCTCGGTCCGGCGCCTCCCTTCTTCTAATGATGACATCCTCTTCTTTGCTTCCCGTCGTGGCTCCTGTGCAGGCACACTGCTCTGCCCTGTTGAGGGCAGAGCAGAGTCCTGCAGTGCGCAGGCGCCAGACCTTTCCTGGCGCATGCGCACTGCAGTACTCTGCTTTGCCCTCAACAGGGCAGAGCAGTGTGCCTGCGCAGGAGATGTGATGGGAAGCAAAGAAGAGGACGTCATGGTTAGAAGATGCGAGGGGTCAGACCGGACCACGACACTATCGGACCAAAACTGGACCCGGACCACCCCTGGGTGAGTATAATATAACTAATTTTTCTTATCTTTCAGGATACATTGGGGGCTTATCTACAGCATTACAGAATGCAGTAGATAAACCCCTGATGGCGGTGCCGGCAGCTGATACTCAAAAAAATAGGTGACAGATTCCCTTTGAGATCAAGAGGTTTAACCCAATCAATTATGTCTTGTACCTTCCCAGGAACCATCTTAAACACTTCTTCTGACAAGATAAACCCCAAGAAAGAAATTTACTAAACAGAAAAAAAACTCTAATTTAGCGAACAAATAGTTGTCCCTCAACCTTTGTAATGCAACACGGAGTTGTTTCTGGTGACAGCCTATACAGAGTGAGAAAGTTAAAATATCATCCAGATAAATTACAAGATATTTTCCAATGCAATCAAAGAAAAGATCATTCGTAAAATATTGATACATAGCAGGTGCATTGGATAGCCTAAAATGGCAGGA
Organism: Dendrobates tinctorius; assembly: GCF_039654945.1. Lineage (NCBI taxonomy): Eukaryota > Metazoa > Chordata > Amphibia > Anura > Dendrobatidae > Dendrobates > Dendrobates tinctorius. The sequence continues at coordinate 3,319,256 of NW_027361818.1, read as the reverse complement.
CAAGATTTTCAATTTGACCCTCAACTATTAAAATGCTATTTTCCACTCATCACCCTTCCAGACCGGTATCAAATTGTAAGCCCCTCTAAGATAAAGTATATAAAACACCCTGGCCCCCAGAAGCTCATTAAATAAGTTGGGGATGAATGAAGGTGGGTCAGCATTTTTATCCGTGATTTTATTTAGTTCTCAGAAATCAGGGCAAAAACAGAGACCCCATCTTTTATTTTTACAAAGAAAAATCTAACAGCTACAGGGGAGGAGGTAGGACGGATATGACCCTTCCATAAACTTTCTTTAAGACCTTATTACCTGGCCATCCATTTAGGCTCAGGCAAATTGTAAAGGTGAGCTTTATATAACTTGGTATTAGGGACAAGATTAACAGCGCAATCATAAGGATCATTGAGAGGTAGTATCTCAGCCTCTTTTTCTGAGAACACATCTCTGAAGTCCTTTAGGTACCCCGGCAGACCTGTCAGACTAGCATATTTGCACAGTTTTTAGACATTTCTTGGAATAATTGTGGCTCCATTTAACAACCTCCTTCTGACACCAATCTATAACACTACTGTGAATCTGCAACCATGGAAACCCCAGTAGTAACAACCCAGCAGGAAAATTATCCAAAACAAAAAAGGAGATAGATTCAGAGTGGAGTACTCCCACTTGGGGAGTGAAATTTACAGTTACTCTTTTGACCAAATTCCAGGCTAATGGTGTCTTATCGAGGGCGAAGATTTGAATGGGTCTTTCTAAACTAAGTCAGACATAGTCCAAGATCTTGTGGACGTCTTTTCTCCACCATACGAAGCCTGGCAACTCTAACTTCTAATGGCTCCACCTCTGGAAAATTAACATGCTCCAGGGAAGTATAAATAGCAGCCTGCTGTTCATCATGTGTCTCAGGGACTCTTGGGTGCATTTGTACAGCCTGAGTCATGGTCTTCACCACAGAAAAAGGGGCATCATGAAGGACCAGAGCATCCTTAAGAGTTTCGGAACTGCCTTTGTGGAACTAGCACCTGAGAGTCGCATTAATCCACACAACTTCAGTGGAATACCGTCAGAACTCAGTATAGTAGTAATCCTCAGCTGGGTGACCCCTCTGTGTCTGGTTCATGTTTTCAGCCTCAGCTGCCTGGATCCTGCCGAGTTCATTATAGATCAGACCTAAACTGTAAAAAAAGGCGTCAACAGAAGACAGTTCTGGGGCTTATGAGGACAAGGAAAATGCCAAAGGGAAATGATTATTCCAACCTGTTGGAACTCATCCCCTGACGACCAGGGATGCACGGTAAAAAAAACTGTAGATCTCATTGAATACCCTAAACTGGTCTTTCTCTCCTGTAAATTTATCAGGAAGGGTCATTACAGGCTTGGGAGAGGCCAACTGTACATCAAAGGGTACAAACATCAAATCCACTGCCAGCAGTGGAGGGCTATAGGAGGTATTCATAAAATGCATTTATCTGACCCCACAACTGATATTGTGATGACTCCAGACTCTAACATTCCTTATTCAGATCCTGAGTCATCTGTGTCAAATTCGCCACCTGGTCACTAAGCATGTTAAGTTCATCCATACTGGGGAAAAAAATACCATATTGGCCAGCAGTAATGCGATGTTCAGTCACTTTTCTCAGACAAGACGTGAGATAGGATAGCCAAAGAGTCCGAGGTTAAAAGACAGGAGAGTAGTTCATAAACAGAAGGAAAAGACAAAGGTGTAGTCAGGTAATGGTCCGAGATCAAAATACCAGGAGAATAGCGGTTCAGAGCAAAGGGATTGTACAAACAGATGGTCAGAACAAGGTCCAAGGTCAGGCAGGGAAAGATCAACAGACCACAAGGCACAGAGAGACAAACCACATAAAAGCTGAATGTACATCTTGCAGAGGTCTGGGACTAACAGTCCAGTTAAATAGCCTGGCAATCCCATGGTACAATGAACTCCTGGAAAGAGCAAGTCCCAGTCTCAGATTGGATGGCCAAATTGTCAATAAAAAAAAACGAAAGCTCAGTAAGCCCCCATACACCAGACTGAATGACTGAGCTGTGAAAGTACTGACAGCTTCAGCACACCCTGTACCAGATCGTATACCTGAGCCATCAGTAACTACATCCAAGACAAACTGAGGGGTGGAATTGTGACAAAATTCACATGCAGATTTTGCAATGAAATTTTAAACCCGTTCCCGTCTCTTCAACATTTGGCCAAAAATTTGGACCAGCCTATAAAAATATAATAGATGGGTGGCAAATGTTAGATCACCAGTACTTTGATTTTAAAGGTATGAAAGCATAAAAGCTTAACCAGTGCTCCATATATCTCATAGCGACTATAGACATACCGAGGAAAAGGAGGATATAGGTATAGTCACAATGATCCATAAAGTGTCACCTGTCTTTTGGATAGGTTATTAATACTAATGATTTAACTCCCCCTTAATAATAACATAATAAAGTAAATTGTGTAATTTTTATTTTATTTTAGGTACAAGTTTCTGTTAGAAGTCAGGTTTCTGCGGTCACTATGCAGGAATCCAGACCCTCACATTCTGCAGTCTCCTGCTTTTTATCCACTGCAGAAGAGATTGCAGAGGAGATTGCCTTGCAGCAAAACTCTCCTGAGGCTAAGTCCTTCTGTCCTCTTACTGAACATGCTCATGGGACGATCTCCCATTGGAGATCGGGAGTCATGTGCTCAGGTCCTGCTCCAAATCTCATTTGTCCATCTCAGAGATCTGGAGGCGTGCGAAGGTCCCGGCTGCTATAAATTACGCGCATGGCTGTTCCTCCATGCGCTAGTATAGACCATACATACTGCTGCTGTGTGAATGACGATGAATGCATGATTCTGGTGAATGACTCATTTGAAACCCCTACCCTTTGATATTACGCTTGTGTGAGGGATTGAGTTCAGTACCAGCGCCAGCACGCCTCTGCTTCATTGTCCACAGCTGCTAGCGTCCGACATTGCGCTTGCGTCTAGCATTGACGTTTAGCGGCAGTGTCCTACGCCACGCTGCAGTAGCAGCCCACTTAAGCGTTCGTGGCTGCAACGCTACACACATGGTAGGTCTAGAAGGACTTAGTACCGCCATCTTTGGCTATTCCTGTGACCTTATACCGTATGTGTAACTACTCTGAGTCCTTATGACCTTAACAGGCTCAGCTCTTTTGTTTATGTTCATAGGCATCTCTGTGATTTAACAGAGATTGCTCTGTGCACTTGGGTGACGGTGTGCACAATACCACCATATTGCTTCTGCCACCACTTAGCAGCGGTTATTTCACCTACTGCACGGTGGACCCCGAGTGGCGAACGCACTTTATTTATGTTTTTTATTTAGTGCGTTCCGCCGTTCCTAACAGTTTCTTACTTGCCATGGGTTAATGTTCGATGTATCTGAACATCTTCCATTTAGAAAAGGCCCTTCTCCATCTCTACATAAACTCAGGTCATGCATAGCATTTGCAATGACATAGATAGCATTGTAGAGATTATATAAATGTCCAAGGTTGGTGATATTATTAAGGCTTAGTTTAAATATTTCCAATCTATCATCTTCTGTACAATTCCTGTTAAGTGCTTCACGGTGGAAGTTCATGTTTGTGAAATCCAGAAAAGAACAATCAATAATTTCTTCCCAAAACATCACATCCCAGAACTGTGAAATTTTTGAAAAATTCAAATTCTCAATAAAATCTTCAAATCCCAGGATACGTTCACTGGAATAAGTAAAGCCAAGGGTTCCTGCAAGTAGTTTGTAATATCTTTCAAAACTCAGTAAATTGGAAGTTGCCCAGCCTTCACTGGCCACCCAAAGCTTATCAGTGATATTATGATGTAGAAATTCCTCAAAAAGCAAAATTATATCAACATCAGTTGCAAAAACAACTATAGTCTTGGCTCTGGAGTTCTTGATGGTCTGGATGATACGTGGAATGTTTCGATCCGGACGATTGCTCTGGACATATTCTAAAAATTCCACACAAGCTCCGTATTTGATGAATTCTTGTCTAATTCCTTGTATGCCCTGGTATCCATAATCATTAGAATCAGCGATCATCCCCACCCAGTTCCATTCGAAGTGTAACAACAGTTGAGCCAGCCCTTTGGACTGGAAAGCATCACTTGGAGCAGTACGAAGAAAGAATGGGAACTCAGTCCTGTCACTGAGCAAGGAGCCGGTGGAAACATGACTGATCTACAGAATAAAAAAGAAAAATTTTACTTTTTAATTACGGTACATACTATATATATAAAATAGAAATATTCAGTACCAGTCTAAAGTTATTAGAATGTGCCTCTTGGTTGTAGGATTAGAGTGAAATCGATAAACCCCAAGATATTTTAGCTTTTTCCTAAAGTACAATCATGAAAACCATCAATTGCTAGAGATAAGCAAACCTGTGGATGTTCCGGTTGGCCTGGCTTGATGAATATACAGTAAAAAGTTTGGTTTGGGTCTGAACTTCACCTCAAACTTAAGCCTGGACCCAGTCCCAACAGAAGTTAATGGGGACCTGAACTTTGGTGCTTTTAAATGGCTGTAAAATAGTCATAGTGAGGGCTAGTGGGGTGCAAAAGGAAGCTAAATAAGGGTAAGAGTAAGACAATTGCCCTGCAAAAAAATATGAATTGGGAAATGACTTACAGGAGTTCTGTCATTATAGCAATAATTTTAAAAATAGTAAGTACATTAACATAACAATTGTGACAGTGCCCTCATAGAGGCTGAGGATAGTTACTTGTCCAGTTAAAAATTCCAACCACAGACCATGATTTCTCCCACAGTCCATGGGACAGAGTCTCCTTAAAGGGACAGGCATCAGGACTGTGCACAGTAACCTACTGACAGTGTCAGGTCGGCACTGTTATACTGATTACAATGACACCTTGGTTGATGAGATCTATCTTATGGTTGATCTTTGATCCTTATTTTCAGTTTTGAGTTAATGATATGCTTGTGCTTTGAGGCGGCTTGTGCGGGAACTTCATGTGGTGCTGTGCTTATGTATTCATTTGGCTTATGACAGGACATGGATCCTTCAGCGACCTGCCCCCTAGTCTCCATAATGAACATTACACATATCGAGGGGGAAAAAAACCCTTCTGCAGGCAGATACCGGCTGTGGCACCTGCTCTGCAGCATGATCACATATGTATTGTGTATATAATTAATTTGTTAGTTGCTCTCCTGATATTCATTAAAAAAAAAATTGTTTGACAATGGTGCCCACCACGCCTGCACAGTAAGCAGCTATCGGTGTATATAGAGGTGATCCAATAACTGCTGCTGCACAGGTGCCGGCGGTGCCATCTTGCTAGAGAAAAAGTATTTCCTCCTCTAAGATGACGCCGGCGGCGCCTGCGCAGTAGCAACAATGGGCAATTGCGTTACCAGCCTCAGAAAACACATCAGCAGCACCTTAGATAAAAGCCTGCATATACAGTATGATGCACACATATCCAAGTAGCAGACATATCTCAATTAGTGATGAGCGAATTTGTTCAGAAAATGATTGCCAAACATAGATTTGACACTAGTATGGCACATTTGGATTCGTGATCGGAAACATGAGCAAAATTTTATAAAATTGGGAAAAAATGGAAATATTTGGTAAAAGTGTTGGAAAATATTTGTGTTGCTACTAAAGTATTTCCAGCACTTTGGCTGCGATCATGGTGGTGTATGATGAGCGTGGGGAATGTGTTTGATTAGGGTAGGGAGTTTGAGGAGCACAGGGAAGCGGCGTGCTTGAAAAATGTAATTTTTTTTCTAACTTTATGTGTGCACATTGCGGCTAGCCAATCAGGGAGCCGGAAACACCCACAATAACATGTATTATTGGCTGCTGAAATCACATGTCCCTCTGCATATAAAGAGCGGACTTCTTGTTTTAGCACCATTTTGACACTGTAACAGCACAGAAAGGCTGCTCCTGATGCTGGGAATGTTTGATGCTAGATTTTACATAGCTAGCTAAGCGGCTGTTTCTTACTCAGATAGTTTACCTAGGTAGGGTCCTGTGTGGTGGTGAAATTGACCTTCCAGCAATTTTTCTTTCTTTTTTCTGCCATTACTGAGGTCCACAAACAAAGACAGCAGGGCACATTTCATACAAGTGTGTTGCGCACTGCTTCTATTGTGCTCCCTGCATGAGTCGACTGTTCTAAATCTTATTTTTTCACTTGCTGCATCTTGTTATTTATCGGCAGAGAAATTCCACTGTCTGCATATCTCATGCAGATTAAAAAAAATATTCTGTTGCTAAACGTGACACAGCTCATCATATCCTACATTGCAATTTTGTGGTAGTGAAATGAAGCTGTCTGCAGAGCTTATGCACATTAAAAAAAACATTTTTTCCATTGCAAAAGGTGATACAGCCTGCCATATCCCTGTTGTAATTTTCTGACGGTAAAATGAAGCTGTATGCAGACCTCACGCACATTAAAAAAATTAAAAAAGAAAAAAAATACTGTTGCTAAATGTCAAATAGCCTGCTATATCCCCCATTGTAATTTTCTGGCTGTTGGCAGACCTCACGCACATTAAATTTTTTTTTTTTTTTCTGTTGCTAAATGTGATAGAGCCCACCATAACCAAAGTTGCAATTTTATGGCAGTGAAATTGTTGTGTGTGCAAAGCTGTTGCACTTAAAAAAAAATCCGATTGTGAAATTGTTTGGAGCGTATCTTCTAGGTTATACAGGTGTCACCCACACTAAAAAAAAATGTGTTCAGTAGGGGAGATCTTATTCTGAAATAGTTTGTAGCATCTACTGTATATTATGCAAGCCTAACCCACAGGCCCAAAAAATTTCTTCGGTTACTAACATCACACAGTAGGATAGATCTCACTTTGAAATTGTTTGGAGCATCTAGTCTATTTTACACAGGCCTCATCCACAGAAAAAAAAAATCTTGTTACTAATGTTCTATAGTAGGGGAGATCTAACTTTAAAAAATGTTTGTAGCATCTATTTTATGTTATAAAGGCCTCATCCACCAATAAAAAACATTTCTACTGTTATTCACGTTCTACAGTAGAGGAGATCTCACTTTGAAATTGCTGGCAGCATCTAGTCAATGTTATACAGGTCTCATCTAACAAAACCATATAATTTCTTCTGTTACTAAAGTTCTACAGTAGGGGAGATCTCACTTTGAAATTGTTTGTAGTATCTAGTCTATGTTAATCAGGCCTCATGCACAGGCCAAAATTTTTTTTTCTGTTACTAACATCATACACTAGGGGAAATCTCACTTTGAATTTGCTTGTTGCATCTATTCTATTTTATTTAGTCCTCATTGAACAAAAAAAATCATCTGTTACTAAAGTTCTAGAGTAGGGGAGATCTCATTTTCAAATTGTTTGTAGTATCTAGTCTATGTTATACAGGCCTCATCCACAGGCCAAAAAAATTCTTCTGTTATTAACATCATACAGTAGGCGAAATCTCACTTTCAAATTGTTTGTAGCATCTAGTCTATGATATAAAGGCCTCATCCACAGGCCAAAAAATATTTCTTCTCTTACTAACATCATACAGTAGGGGACATCTCACTTTCAAATTGTTTGTAGCATCTAGTTTATCTTATACAGGCCTCATCTGCAGGCCAACAAAAAAATTGTTCTGTTACTAATGTCATACAGTAGAGGAGATATCACTTTGAAATTGTTTGAAGCATCTAGTCTTTGTTAAAATGTTCTCATCCACAGGCCCAAAAAAATTCTTCTGTTACTAACGTTCTACAGTAAGGGATATCTCACTTTGCAATTGTTTGTAGCATCTCGTCTGTTATACAGTCCAATTTTAAAATTGTTTGGATCATATTTTCTTTGTCATACAGGCCTCATCAACACTCAAACAATTCTTTTTTTATGTGACTAAAAACGTGTGATTCAGCACGCCATATTTCACCTTGTCATTTACTGCTGCTGTTTGCAGAGTAAAAAAAATCTAATTTTTTGTTGCTAATACTGTGCTCCTACCACACTATCTGAGCAACATGACTGGGAAAAAACAAGGTTGTGGTGGAAGGGGATTGGGCTTGGTGTTCAAGGTGTATGTGGGGTAGGTGGTAATGTATCCACTATCTTTCTTTGGCACACGCACAGTGTTACATCTTGTTGATGAGGCCCAGAAGGAGTATGTGCTCATGTAGATGGCAAGCAAAGCTTCAAGTGGCCTCTTCTCCTCTTCATCCACCTCAAAATCACACCCAGTACAATCCACAGAGAAGGCACCCAAATTACCCTTGCTTCCCTCATGTCACAACTCTCCAACTGTACAACTGACTGTATGGAACCACAGATGGTGAGTCTGAAGAGCTGTTCACAAATTCTATGCCTTGTGCATCAGAAGTGTTCTCAAGAGCTTCAGAGTCAAGAGGAGAAAATCCGCCACGATGCCCAAAAAATTTTTAGCTTTTGTCTGGGGCAGGATGAAGTAGGGTCCAAGCAGCATCCTGACCCTTGTCTCTGAACATTAACCCCCATGTCTTGATGAGACTCAGATATCTGAAGGTCACGTGGACTATACTGTGCTGCCAGGGCAGAAAGAGGAGGAGGGTGACTCTAAGGACGAGGAATGCAATAACACAGAGGATTATGATGAGGTGATAGATCTCAGTTGGCATGAACACAGAGGCACGCAGATGAGTAGGTCATCTAAGGAAGAGGAGGAAGATGAGGAGGTTATGTCGTGCTGTACGTAGTGATGCAGCCACGATGAGCAATGCATCCTCTGCCACAAATGTGGCTGTGACTAGCAACGTTCATGGGTCTGCAGCTCACAGTGGTGGCAAGGATTGCCTAGCCTGGGCCTTTTTTGACACCACAAAACATGAGCCAACTCACATAATCTTACAACTTTGCAAAAAAAACTGAGTAGAGGAAAAAGCTGCAATAATTTGACTAATACATGTATGAATCTTTACTTGTACAATCAACATGCGTTGCTCTGGGAATCCCACTGCACTAAAATGCGGAACAGCGGACATCAACAACCATCAGCCTACCCATCAATTGAATCTGCTGCTTCTTCCTCCGCCTCTGTTACCTTGTCAAGTATTGTGACGCAGTTCTCCAACTGCAGAACCTTGGGGTTCTTTACCAGTGCCAGTGATGCTGACTGAGAGCGTGCCGTCCACTGTTTTTGACCGATCTCAGTGAACGAGCATACCACAACTTTATCAATCCACCATAACATGTCAGCCTGCACCTCTCTCAAGGTCCAGCAGTTTGTCCAGTTCACCATACTCCACCTTCTCTTAGCACTTCAGCCAACCCACGGTCCCACAGCTGTGGTCACATAAAATATTGTTTCTTCCTATGCATGACAAAGCTGAGAGGTTGAACTCCACCATCTCCAATCTGTAGGCCATAGAAATGCTGCCTTTCTGCCCAATAGATACAGATTGGTTCTGAAATCTGATGGCAGTCACAGTCCCCCAGTACCAGCTGCTCAGGCTCAATAACCATTACTTTTTTAAGAAAGCTGTGCTTGCGCTACACCAGCATGTCACAGACAACATCACCCATGCAATGACTAAATCTCTGTCTGCCAGGGTGCATTTCACCACAGACACTTGGATGAATAAGCATCTCACTGACTGGGCACTGGGTGACTCTGGTGGCAGGCGCTGCTCCACAAGTCTTGGAATCCCCAAGGCTTGCAAGACAAACCTCTATATTTCACACTTCCTCCACTGTTTCTGCCTCCTCCACCTCCTCTAGGGCTTCCATCTGCATCCTTAACTCGTCTGCCTTAATAAGACACGCGTTTCATCATTGCAGAGCGAATCCCCACCACCTCTGCACTGCACAGCCAGGGCTCACCGCAATTAGGCAGTGTTAAAATTGATATGCCTTGGAGATTGCAGTTATACAGCTGAAGAGTTGTGGACAGCTCTACAGTCCAAGTTTGAGCAATGGCTGTCTTCGCTGAACCTGCATACAGGGAAGGCCGTGTCCGATAATGGTGCAAATTTTGTAGTCGCCCTATGCCGAGGCAAGCTCACACATCTATCTTGCATGGCTCATGTCGTCAACCTGGGGGTACAGCATTTTCTCCGCCACTACCCTGTTATGGGTTAACCACTGCACAGAGCATGGAATCTGTGGGCTCATTTCTGCTGTCCGCATGCCTCAGATCATTGACTTGCATCGATACAAGTCTTTGTGCATGCCAGTTAACAGATTGGTATGTGATGTGCTGACACTGTGGATTTCCACTCTGCACATGTTGCAGTGACTGGCAGCAGCAATGAGCCCTCATGCAGTATGTTATGTCATATAGCCTGGGCCAGTGCAGTACGGACGTGGAGCATCTTTACACAGTGGTCACAGGTTAAGGACCTCTGCACCCTTCTGCACAGTTTCGAAATGGCTACTAAGATATTTAGCACTGACAATGCAGTCATCAGCATCACTAATCCGGTCATCTTTATGCTAGATCGGACTTTGATTAGCTTGATGGAGTAGGTGGTGGCCCCAAAGGGAGAGGAGGAAGCAGAATAGGAATGCGGAAGAGATAATATTTTCTCAAAGTTCCATACTGTTGTCACACAGGCGAGTGTCACGGGAGGAAGGACTACTGCAATTAAGTGGGGCTGGTGATAACAGACAAACTGTTAGTGAAGGTACAAGATCCAAGAAACAAATGGAGGAGGAAGAAGTTATGGGCGAGCAACTGTCAGAAGATGAAGAGGATAATCATCTACTCTCTGTTGTTCTTAGTTGGCGTCAGGGAATGAAGGAAACAAGCATCAGTGTTACTCAGCCACCAACACATTAGGGGCTTGGACCTCATGCAACATCATCCACGTTTAGTTGTGATTTGAAATAGTACTGACTAATGGGTTGCCACTCTGTTAGATCCATGTTATAAGATAAAATTTTGACAGATGCTTACTGCTCTGGAAAGGGACCCATGAATGCTGGAGTATCAAAACATGCTTTTACATAAACATAAGAAAGGTTTTCCCCAAAACAGAGGTGAGAAACACAGTGTGCATTGCAGCTGTAGACTTCCAACCTCCGGCACATCAAATCGTCAATGCCAAAACATTAGCAGCAGCAGCAGAAGTATAAGTGCAAGACCAGTTCATGTACCAGCACAACAGAGTCCAAGTCTGACACATGGTGAATGAATGGAGAGGATGGTGCAGGAGTATCTAGAAATTAATATCAATACCATCAGGGAGGGTTTGGACCCTTTCACATTTTCATCTTCAAAAATGGATGAGCGGCCATAGTTCACCTCTCACGCCTTGGAGGTTTTATCATGCCGAGCAGCTAGAACTATCTCACTACGTGTCTTCAGTGCTGCTGGTGGTATCTTGAAGGATAAGCAGACTGTACAGACTAGGCGATACTAAATGTTTTAGTGTTCTGCATTAATCTTGCATCATTACACTCTGTGATATATTTAGTGTGGCTTCTGCGCCTGCTGTTGCATCTGTGCCTATTAATACCAGAAAGTTTGCAGGCATATAAATATATATTTTTTGTTCTATGCAGTTATCCATTGGAGGTTGCTACCTCCTTCTTTCTGACTGTACCCCACCCATCAGCCCAAGGGTGTTTATAATTAACTCTGGTTCCTACCAGCTCACTTAAATGTGTAACTTGGAACCCAGGAGAGGCATGTTTGCCCGTTTACACTGTAGACTTTTATAGCAGAAGAAAAGCATTTAATAGATGATAGGATCCATCAGAGAAGTGTCACCTTGTCACGGTTGATGGGCTCACATGAATTTATGTGCTAAGAACCTTCACTTTCGTAAGTAATTTTTAAAATAAGTTATTACTCAGCAATTATGAGAGATTTGGTGTCCGCATATACAGTATATTAGTCTCTACAGAGTGGTGCTGTGTTCCTCCTTTTTGCAAGTTATGTATTCATTGCAGTAGGCACGTGTTCATACTATATGGTGGTGCTGGTCAGGTTTTTTGTTCTATGCTTATAAATACTTGTTAGGTGCCAGGATTCTCCCTCTGCACAAGATAGATTCCAAACCTTCTCTGCCACTGAGGTTTCCCATTCTGCTTCAGCCACAGTGGGAGCTGCTAAGCAAAGACATCGGTCTCAGCGTCTTGCTTACACGGATGCTTTTCTGTTATGAATGAGTCACCGTAGGAGGCAAAAACAGAAATACTAGCTAAGTCCAGAAAACCAGAGAAGTTGGCAGCTATCGGATTGCAGACCCCTGAACCTATCAACAACAACTAGCAGTAGCTGTGGGGGGTTCCTACGGTGCCCTAGACCAATCGATCACAGTCGGAGAACAACATAGCCTAAAGACAGAAAGGGAAATCTAAACTGCCCCAGAGCAGACCCCAAAGCAATAGGCAGTCACCAACATATAATGAAGGTGAAGCAAGATGAAAAAACACTCACACAGATAGAAAGATAGGCTGAGCAAATGATGGGGCCCAAGCTAACTAAATAGGACAGGATAGAAAAGCTGCTGTCTGCAATCCGCCAAAACCCTATCAAAACAAGAGCCAACAGACTGATAGGGAAAAAAGCCCTGAAGACGCTAGGCTTCAAAAAGACTATATCAGTACTCAGGTATTTTCTGAGGACAAGCAAAAAGGAATTCAGCTCACCCCAGCAGGGAATGGCAGAAATCCAGAAAAACAAGGCAAAACAAAAACAAAACACAAATGCAAAAAGCAGAGCAGAAAACTTAGCTTTTGAGGAGCAGGAATCAGACTGGTCTCCTAGAATCCCTCAGGGAAATCACCAGCAAGGCAGAAATGCGTCGGCTGCCTTATATCCAGTCAGCAATTCCAGTCACCCAATCATCATCATCCTGCTTAGGTGCTTGGTATCAGCCTCACTACCTTCCTTCACCAGAAGAGGGAGTTCATCAGACCTCAATGGTGAAGGGGAAAATGAACTTACAACAGTACCTCCCCCTTGAGGAGGGGGTCACGGAACCCTCATGCATGCCACCGGGGCGATCAGGGTGAGCCCGATGAAAGGCACGCACCAATCTTTTGGCATGAATATCAGAGGCAGAGACCCAGGAATTATCCTCCTGACCATAACCCTTCCACTTAACCAAATACTGGAGTCTCGGTCTAGCCAGACGGGAATCCAGTTTCTTCTCTACCTCATATTCCATGTTACCTTCAACCAATACAGGGTCCGGAGGTGCCACCCCAGGAACAACTGGTTCAACAAACCTCTTCAACAAGGACTTATGAAACACATTATGGATTTTAAATGTGACAGGAAGAGCCAAACGAAAGAGACTGGATTAATAATCTCCAAAATCTTGTAAGGTCCAATAAATCTAGGCTTAAACTTAGGAGAAGCCACCTTCATAGCGATATTTTTTGATGATAACCACACCATATCACCAACCTTAAACTGGGGACCAATGGTCCTATGTCGGTTGGAAAACCGATGGGCCTTTTCCTGGGAGAGAGATAATTTATCCACCACTTGGTCCCAGATCTGGTGCATTCTCTCCACCACAGTGTCAACACCTGGGCAGGCAGAAGGCTCCACCTGCCCTGAAGAAAATCGAGGATGAAACCCAAAGTTACAAAAAAAAGGTGACATCAAAGTGGCAGAACTAGCTCTATTATTTAAAGCAAATTCGGCCAAGGGCAAAAATGAAACCCAATCATCCTGATCAGCGAAAATAAAACATCTCAAATATGACTCCAAGGTCTGGTTTGTTCTCTCCGTCTGCCCATTGGTCTGAGGTTGAAAAGCAGAGGAGAAGGACAACTGAATTCCCAGCTTGGAACAGAAAGTCCTCCAAAATCTAGACACAAACTCAACTCCCCTGTCAGATACAATGTTCTCAGGAATCCCGTGCAAGCGAACCACCTGTTGCAAAAACAGGGGCACCAATTCAGAGGAAGACGGCAACTTAGGGAGTGGTACAAGATGAACCATCTTAGAGAACCTATCACAAATCACCCAAATAACAGTCATTCTCTGAGAGACAGGCATATCAGAGATGAAATCCATTGAAATATGGGTCCATGGCCTCCTGGGGACCGGCAAAGGCATCAACAACCCACTAGAGCGAGAACAAGGTTTAGACCGGGAGCAAGTCCCACAGGACTGCACAAAATTCCTGACATCACGAGACAAGGCGGGCCACCAAAAAGACCGACTCACCAGATCTCTAGTACCAAAAATACCTGGATGACCAGCCAATGCAGAGCAATGAACTTCAGACATCACTCTCTTCTTCCACTGGTCAGGAACATACAACTTTCCACTGGGACAACGCTCAGGTTTTTCCTCCTGGAACTCTTCCAGAGCACGTCTCAAATCGGGCGAGATGGCAGAAAGAACTACCCCTTCGCCTAAGATGGTAGCAGGCTTGGTCACCACAGGAGAATCAGCAAAGAAGCTCCTAGAGAGAGCGTCAGCCTTGACATTCTTAGTGCTAGGAAGAAAAGAGACCACAAAATCAAAACGTGTTAAAAACAAGGCCCACCTAGCCTGTCTAGGGTTCAAGCGTTTGGCCGACTCCAGGTAAATCAAATTCTTGTGGTCAGTGAGGACCACGACTTGATGTTTAGCTCCCTCCAACCAATGTCTCCACTCCTCAAATGCCCATTTCATGGCCAACAGTTCCCGATTCCCCACATCATAGTTACGTTCAGATGGAGAGAACTTTCGGGAAAAGAAAGCACAGGGATTCATTTTAGATGTTACAGGATCCTTTTGGGACAAAACAGCTCCTGCACCAATCTCAGAAGCGTCCACCTCTACCTGGAACGGGAGTGAGACATCAGGTTGCCGCAAAATCGGGGCAGAAGTGAATCTTCGCTTCAGCTCCTGAAAGGAAGAAACAGCCTCCGGAGACCAATTCAACACATCAGCACCCTTCTTAGTCAGATCAGTCAATGGCTTGGCAATACTAGAAAATTTTGCTACAAATTTCCGATAAAAATTAGCAAAACTCAAAAACTTCTGGAGGGCCTTCAAAGAAGTGGGCTGAACCCAATCATAAATGGACTGTACCTTGGCCGGATCCATTTCAATAGTTGACGGAGACAAAATAAATCCCAAAAATGAAATCCTCTGTACCCCAAAAAGGCATTTCGATCCTTTGACATACAGGGAATTCTCCCTCAAGATCCGGAACACAGTCCGAACATGTTCCACATGAGAATCCCAATCCTTGGAGAAGATCAAAATATCATCCAGATAGATAATAAAAAATGTATCCACAAAGTCTCAGAAAATGTCGTTCATGAAGCACTGGAAGACAGAAGGGGCATTAGTGAGCCCAAAAGGCATCACCAGGTACTCAAAATGTCCCTCCAGAGTATTAAACGCCATCTTCCATTCATCCCCATGCTTAATGCGGATAAGATTATACGCCCCCCTGAGGTCAAGCTTGGTAAACCAGCAAGCACCTTTAACTCTGGAGAATAGATCCGAAATCAGGGGTAACGGATACTGATATTTAATAGTAATTTTGTTGAGGGCACGATAATCAATACAAAGCCTTAATGAACCATCCTTTTTTGCCACGAAAAAAAAAACGGCACCTAAGGGTGAAGAGGATGGTCTAATATGACCCTTCTCCAACACCTCCTTAATATAGGATCGCATAGCCTCATGCTCGGGTACAGATAAATTGAAGAGCCGACCCTTGGGAAATTTACACCCCGGGCTCAGTTCAATTGCACAGTCATAACTCCTATGAGGAGGCAGAGACGCAGACTCATTCTCACTAAATACATCATAAAAGTCCACCAAATAGTCAGGAATATCATGTGACTGAGGAGAGGTGGAAAACACCGGAGCCTCACTAAAGGCACACCGACAACCCCAACTCACCACAGACACAGATTTCCAATCCAAAACTGGATTATGAATCTGTAACCAGGGAAACCCCAGAACAACAGTATAATGCAGATTATGCAACACCAGAAATCTGCAATTTTCTTGATGGTCTGGGGCGACCCGCATTACCACCTGGGTCCAAAACTGGGGTTTATTTTTAGCCAAAGGAGTAGCATCAATTCCCCTCAAAGGGATAGGCGTCTGCAGAGGTGTCATTGGAAATCCACAACGTTTAGCAAAATCCAAGTCCATTAGGTTTAGGGCTGCTCCCGAATCCACAAACTCCTTGGCGGAAAATGTGGACAGGGAGCAGATCAGAGTAATAGCCAGAAGAAACTTAGGTTGAACACCACCAACAGAAAACGTGTGTGCAAAGCGTTTCTCTCGTTTGGGACAGACAGAAATAATATGCGAGGCATCTCCACAGAAAAAAACACAACTTATTACGCCTTCTGAACTCCTGACGCTGCTCTCTGGAAAAAACTATATCACATTGCATAGGTTCAGACATTTGTTCAACAGGTGGCAACACCTCTCGTGCAGCTTTGCGTTCGCGCAAACGCCGATCAACCTGAATGGCTAATGACATAGAATCGTCAAGACCAGAGGGAACAGGAAATCCCACCATAGTATCTTTTACGGCTTCTGACAACCCCTTCCGAAAGAGAGCAGCCAAGGCATTATCATTCCAGGTAGTAAGTACCGCCCACTTTCGGAATTTTTGACAGTACAATTCTGCAGAATCACGACCCTGGCTCAATGCCAGCAGGGTCTTTTCAGCCTGATCAATGGCATTAGGTTCGTCATACAACAACCCCAAAGCTTGAAAGAATGCGTTCACATTAGTCAGAATAGGATCATCTGGTTTCAAAGAAAACGCCCAATCCTGGGGATCACCACGCAGCAAAGAGATGACAATTTTAACCTGCTGCGTGGAGCTCCCTGACGAGTTAGGCTTCAAGGCAAAAATTAATTTACAATTATTTTTGAAATTCAAAAATTTAGACCGATCCCCAAAAATACATCAGGTGTAGGAATCTTTGGTTCAGCAGCATGTGAATGAGCAAGGTAGGCGGAAATTCCCCGCACTTCCACAGCGAGCTGCTCCACACGATCAGACAATTGCTTTATCTCCATTGAGAGAAAAAAAAATTCCCCCTACGGCCTCAGAGATATAGAGGAAAAAATATACACTTTTTTTTTTTTTTTCTACAATTCTTTCCTGCTATTGAGTACCCTAGAATCTGCGGTTTGGCGGGTGATTCTGTTATGAATGAGTCACCGTAGGAAGCAAAAGCAGAAATACAAGCTAAGTCCAGAAAACCAGAGAAGTTGGCAACTATCAGATTGCAGACCCCTGAACCTATCAACACAACTAGCAGTAGCCGTGGGGGGTTCCTACGATGCCCTAGACCCCTCGATCACAGCCGGAGAAATACATAGGCCTAAAGAAAGAAAGGGGAAATCTAAACTGCCCCAGAGCAGACCCCAAAGCAATAGGCAGCCCCCAACATATAATGACGGTGAAGCAAGATGAAAATACTAACACAGACAGAAAGATAGACTGAGCAAAGACGGGGCCCCAAAACTACCTAGATAGGAAAGGAAAGGAAGGCTGCTGTCTGCAATCTGCCAAAACCCTATCAAAGACATAAGCCAACCAGCTGATAAGAAAAAGGCCCTGAAGCAGCTAGGCTTCAAAAACTGAATCAGCACTCAGGTATTTTCAGAAGACAGAGCTAAATGAATTCAGCACACCCCAGCAGGGAATGGCAGAAATCCAGAAAAACAAAGCAAAAACAAAGTCAAAGCACAAAAGCAAAAGGCCGAGCAGCAAACTTAGCTTTGGAGGAGCAGGAATTCAGACTGGTCTCCAAGGATCCCACAGAGAAATCACCCGCAGGCCAGAAGGGCGTCGGCAGCATTATATCCAGTCCGTAACTCCACTCAGCCAGTCACAATCATCAGCCTCAGGTGTTTGACAATCAGGCTCACTACCTTTCTTTACCAGAAGAGGGAGTTCCTCGGGCCTCAGTAATGAAGGGGAAAATGAACTCACAACAATTGCCTTGGTGAAGCTGCAACAGGCTCTGCTAAAACTAATTTGTTTAGGTGACAAACAGCACATTGCTGTTTATACCTTTGGAAAGGTATAGCAGACCAGACAGATCTGTGGCTCTCGCCGCTGAACCTACAGCCTGGCATGGTCGTGTGTGATAATGGTGGCAGCTCTGATCCACATGCTCAACTTAGTTGTTCAGTGGTTTCTGAAAGCCTACCCAGATTCAGCTAAGCTACTTGTGAAGGTACGCCATGTGTGCCCCTTTTCAGTAAGTCAATGGCAGACAACTCGCAAGTGCCAGCTCATTGACTGGGACTGTTACATGAGTAGGCATGGATGCTTAACATCTGTGAGGTTCTATAAAACTTTGAGGAATCAACCAAGATGGTGAGCAGTATAACCAGTGTAACCATCCAGCTTCTGTGTCTACTGAAACGCTTGCTGCTCACAACTAAAGAGGAAGCTTTGTAATAGGTACCAAGTGGATAGGAGGAAGAAAGCACACAGGGTGATACCACCAAGCTCAGCCTCATCTCATCTTCTCAGTGTGGAATGGGTGATAATGAGAAGAAGGAACAAGAGATGGTTGCCTGCGCTTCAGGGGGTTCTATCCACACCAGCTTCATTCCATCTGTTCATGTTCTTCGTGGATGGGCTAAAGAGGAGCAGAGGGATGAGGAAAAGGAGATGAAGAGTTGTCCTTCTGGTAGGGACATGGAAGTCTTGCCTAATGGGAATCTGGCTGACTTTAGGTCTCTCTGCCTTTCCCATAACCCTCACATTATATGCCTTTTGGTCAACACTGATTAATAATTGCTCAGCCTTCTTGACCCATGCTACAAGGAGATCTTTCCTTCTCTCCAGCCTACAGTGGAGAGGCCTGGTGCAATACCAGAAGGCCCTAGTCAAACTATTAGTACAAAAAGTTTTATCTAACAACTCTGGCAGCAGAGGTAATAGATCCTTGGGCAAACAAGGAGGAGAGATAAGGGAGACAAACACCATGTCTAAAGGGTGTTTTACACATAGCGATATCGCTAGCAATATCGCTATAACGTCACCGATTTTGTGACGTTATAGCGATATTGCTAGCGATATCGCTGTGTGTGATACCTCTGACCGGCTCCCCCGCTGTCCATCGCTGATCGTGCGAGAACGGCCGGCTCCATTTCTCGTCGGGCGCTTCCTGCTGGGCTTCCTGCTGGCACCGATGAGCGACGTGTGGAGGCAGGCGGGAGGACGTCAGGATCGCCGCGTCTGAAAGGTAAGTATCGTCCGCTGTATCACTGCTGCATTGCTGTGAGATCTGCCTGTGTGGCAGCTCACTAGCGACCATTTAGCGATGCACCAGCGATCCTGACCGGGTCGTATCGTGGTCGGGATCACTGGTGCATTGCTAAATGTAAAAGGGCCTTAACAAAGGCAGGGGAACACTATTAAAAGTCTGGGACTGTTACATTTGACCCTCCCAGTGCCCAGACCATTATATGCAGGGTTCTCTAACAAAGGGGGAAAAGTTAATTAAGATGGTGGAGTACCTAGCCAACTGTACTAGTATCCACTATGATTCCTTTGTGCTGTACAACTATTGGATGCCAAGCTGAAGACATGGCATGAACTGTCCCTCTATGCCTTGGTGCTGACCTGCCCTGCTGCTAGTGTTTTGTCAAAGAGGGTTTTTCATGCTGCTGGAGGCATAATAACTGATAGGTGCATCCATCTGTCACATAAGAATGCTGACAGACTTACTCTTATAAAAGTGAAGAAGGCCTGGATTCCTGGATTGGCCCAGACTGCTCAACCCCACCGGATGACAGCAGTGGAACATAAGCCCATTTAAAATGTTCTTTTTTTTCTGGAGTATTCTCCTGCACCCCTTCTGACCCCAAAAATGGTATATGGTTCATGGTTTCTTCTTTTTCTTGTCCTCCTCCTTCAACATATCAACAGGGTCATCGGGCGACCGTCACTAAAAAGTTTTATAAGGTCATCGGTGGCCATCGCTAAAAATCTTTATAGGATCTTAAGGCAGCCCTCATTCCAAATTTTTGGAAAGTCATCATGCGTCCCACACTCTTAATTTTCCCAGTTTTCCCAGGGTGTGTATAATGCCTTCCTGCATAATTTGTATAGGATGTGTATGAGGCTTACTTCTACAATTCTGTTTTATATATATCACCTGAGGTAAATGTTTTTCTGCCCTTGCACTTAGTGCAAAGGCTTGACCGGTTTAGAAGTCCCACTCTTTAAAAATGGGAAGCATGTTCTCTGAGGGCCTCCTCTATGTGTCTTCCAGGGTGTACTGTGGTCCATCATTCTAATTTTTAGCAGCCCTCGCACTTAGTACACAGGTTTTATCAGTCTAGGAGTCACTCTCCTTAAAAATGGGAAAAAATATATTTTCTGAGGCTCTTCTCTAGGCTTTATTAGTCTAGACGTCCCACTACCTTACAATTTTAAGAGAATGTCTATGCTACCCTTCTTTTTGCCTAATAGGGGTGTATTGAAGTCCCTAATTCTTCTAATTTTGGAAGTTCTTGCATTTTTCTCATAGGCTTTAGGAGTTTCAAAGTCACTGCTTCATAAATAAAACAGGATGTGTCTGACCACGTCACGCATACCACGTGTCAATATTAGGTAATAAAATGGTAAAATTACATTTACCAGGCATTTTTTGTCTGTTTGTTTTTTTCTTTTGAATTTTGCTTTATATACAAATTATTGTACAGGAAAGAATGTGTCCTAAAATTTTTCCCTGTAAAATCCTTTTTATCTTCGGTTTTGTATGCTGTATCTGTGAAAGTGGAGTAATACTCTGACAACATTGTTCTCTGCAGCAACCTTGGAGTCAGAGATACATCCAAGCATCTTCCACATGCTAGTTCCATTCATTTCAGCTATTTTTCTGCCTCCCACAGCCCTCCTGTTAGGGTCTTCAAGAAAAATGTTTGAGTTTCCCATTGACTTCTAATATACTTGTTACTCGAGACCAGCAAATCTGAGCATCCGACCTGCTCAATTCGAGTACTGAGAACTCGAGCATTTTAGTTCTTGCTCATCACTAATTTCCCTGCTGATTCTCCTGGATCTCTCTGCCGCATTTGACACTGCGGATCACCAGCTCCTCCCCACTATGCTCTGCTCTATAGGCCTCAAGGACACCGTTCTCTCCTGGTTCTCCTCCTACCTCTCTGACCGCTCCTTTACTGTATCTTTTGCCGGCTCCTCTTCCTCTCCTTGTCTCTTTACTATCAGGGTCCTGCAGGGCTCAGTCCTAGGCCCCCTCCTCTTCTCTCTATACACTGCCCCTATTGGACAATCAGCATATTTGGGTTCCATTATCATCTCTATGCTGATGACACCCAATTATACACTTCTTCCCCTGACATCACCCCTACCCTATTTCAAAATACCAAGGATTGTCTATCTGCTGTCTCTATCATCATGTCCTCCCTCTATCTGAAACTAAATCTCTCCAAAACTGAAATTCTTGTGTTTCTCCCCTCTACTAACCTCACTCTACCTAACATCGAAATAACCCTGGAGGGTTCAACCATAACTCCCAAGCAGAATGCCCGCTATCTTGGGGTCATATTCGACACTGAACTTTCCTTTACTCCGTACATCCGATCACTCAGTCGCTCTTGTCACCTGCATCTTAAAAACATCTCCAGAATCCGACCTTTTCTCACCTTTGAAACTGCTAAGACTCTTACTGTCGATCTTATTCATTCTCGTCTGGACTACTGCAACTCTCTTCTGATCGGTCTCCCTCTTACCAAACTTTCTCCTCTCCAATCCATCTTGAATGCGGCAGCCAGGGTCATATTTCTGTCCAGCCGCTTCACCGATGCCTTCATCTTGTGCCAGTCATTACACTGGCTTCCTATTCACTACAGGGTCCAGTATAAACTCATCTCTCTCACCCAAAAAGCTCTCCACAGTTCTGCACTGCCTTATATCTCCTCTCTCATCTCTGTCTATCGCCTTACACGTGCCCACCATTCTACAAATGACCTAAGACTAACATCCCCCATAATTCGAACCTCGCACCTCCGTCTCCAAGACTTCTCTCGTGCTGCGCCAGCTCTCTGGAATGCACTTTCCTAGATGATCAGACTAATACCTAGCCCCGACCTATTCAAGCGCGCTTTGAAAACCCAACTCTTCAAACAAGCCTACCACATCAACTACTCAGCAAACTAACTTTGCCCTGTTCCCTCCTTCCAAATATTATTCTGAATCTGCACCCTACTATTCATCTATCTCCACACCCTCCATGCACACAATAACTGCACTTGATACTTGACTATTGCACTTAAACACACGGGCTGATGACCGGATCATGCAGTTTTATATGAAAATCCCTATTTATTATAATTGCCAGACCTGAAATAACAAGCACTTTTCACCGACTGTGTCCCTCCCATTTCCTTGTAGATTGTAAGCTTGCGAGCAGGGACCTCACTCCTAATGTCACTGTTTAAATTGTCTTAACTTGAATTTAATTTATTGTCTGTACATGTCCCCGCTTAATTGTAAAGTGCTGCGGAATATTTTGGCGCTACATAAATAAAAAATTATTATTATTATTATTATTATTTCAATAACAACTGTCCAAAGTAGACTTCAACAAGCAGGCCCTTAAAGTTAGATTGTTACATGGATGTCACTAATGAGGACTGCAAACAAGATGAAGAGACTTTTTTGGGCAAAGCAACATTAGATCAGCTGAAATCTGTACTTTGTGTTCTGATGAATCATAATTTGAGATTTTTTTGTTCCAATTAATTAAAAATGCTGGCATTTTGTACCCAAGAAATGTTACCCCACTACCCAAATTGATTACTATTTCTGGTGAAACGCATTGAAGGCCAAAACACTTAATGAATTCATCACCACTTTTGGTGGCGTGTTCCTATGTGCACCCTGTCAGCCATTCAGAAGATGCACTGAATTCATTAAAAAGAACCTTTCATCATGATGTCGCTGCTATACAGAATCAATAGATGTCTTCAGTGAAGAAATTGGCATATTGGTTGTTGCTTAATCAGAATTTGAAATTTGGGTTTCGTAAGCATTTGGCGCTTTGGGGAGGGAAATTGGAGCTGGACTGTGGGTAGGTCTTTGGCTCTGCCTTAGCGCTTCCACCTGCCTCTGGTGTCTGTATCTTCCTCTTGTGTTAAATTTCTCACCGGTGCCATCCTAGCCACAAGCAGTGCTTGGGCAGGTTTATCTCTTGGTAGGATTTAGTAAAATGGCACAGACTGATCCTCCTGCGATCTTAATTAAAATGGCACCAGTGGAGGCGCATGCACAGATAGACCTCCCGGTGGTCTTCAGTAAAATGGCGTGGGTGACGATGCATGTACAGTTTGAGATATTGGTTCTTCATTGAGCCGAGATCTAAATATGCACGTGTCACCACCCTCTCCATTTTCCTGAAGCTCGGCAAGAGATCAATCTGCTCAATTGCTGGCCACAGCTAGGATGGCAGCAACTTTCGAGCAAGAAGATGATGCTACAGACATAAGAAACAAATACTCGATACACAGTCATGCCCCATAGTCCTGCTCTAATGCACCAACAGCTTATGAAGCCCAAACTTCAAACGCTTTATAACAGAGACCACTAAGTAATGAAAAATAGTACAACAATAGAAACTTTTCCTCTTCTGCTGGAATAACTTCATCAGTGATGAAAGCTGATTAATGAAACCCCCAATGCATGCCCTAAGACAGTACTAATATACAGCACTATTCGCCAATCTGACATTCATGCACATAGTGTTTGCCTGACTTGTGGTCCAAATGACTTGCTGTTATTTACTACTATGTACTTTGCGCACACCTTACCACATCAATAGCATATATAGTATTATGTATATTCTACTACAGTGCTAAATATTTATAGCCTTTTATGGCTATTTGCCATTACACTGTAATTCTGATATTTTGAGGATAATTTTCCTGTGTTTCCTCGAGTTATAATTAGAGTAGATCTAAGTGCGGAGTGTGCAATCATATAATCCCTTTAAAAATATGAAACTTTAATAAATTGAGATAAAAAAACACCCCCCTAGTGCAATAACACAATTAACAAACTCTATACAATAATAACCTACGATAGCCTGCTATTACTTCCTGACAGTGGAGGTTGGCTCCCTAAAGGATATGATTTGGCGTCCCCACTCCGCGGCGGCTGTCGCAGACTCGCCCTAAATGACCCTTATAAACTACAGGTGGGAAAACAATAAGCAAATAAAAGAGATGAAAGATAGTGCTTAATATAATACACAGGCTATTAATGTACAATATATAAAAGACAGGCTATTACATGTAAACATAGAGAAAACAGAGAAACCTCTTGTATAACCAATAGATAGTAGCAAGTCTTGTCTTTTTGGGTATTAATAGACTACATTTATAGTCAGTGGGGTCTTCTCTCTGTACAGTAGAGTGTAAGCTCTTATAGAAAGCAGGGTCCTCTCTCCTGTAGAGTGTAAGCTCTTAAGGTCAATGGAATCCTCTCTCACTTTCTTTCCTGTAGAAAGTAAGCTTTTATAGTTTGTGAGGTCCCCTCCTGCAGAGAGTAAACTCTTATGGTTAGCAGCATCATCTCTCTCTCTTTCGCTACTGTAGACTGTAAGCTCTTATGGTCAGTGGGGTCCTCTCTCACTTCTGTAATGTACAAGCTGTTATGGTCAGCGGAGTCCCCTCTCTTTCCCTGCTGTTGGAAAGGTTAGAAAGGTCCTCTCTGTCTTTCTCTATCTCCTCTCCCCATGTGTATTCTACAAGCAATCACAAGTTTTTCTTATTGGTGAACTTTAATTTCAAAAGATCCTCTCATCTATAATAACCATTGTAATTTGGCAACTGTATAGTACTTACTGTACGTTCCATCATAATTATCCTGTTTGGTGACTGGGATGTTGACAGTGATGAACATACTTGTTAAATTGTTTAAAACCAAATATTTTAAATACGTTTTTTTTTCAAATACTTTTAGTCTCAACCTACTTGTGGATACCTGATAACTTTCAGAATATGAGCCATGAGTATTGAGAATGTTGACGTAGTGTAGCCGATGAACGCAGCCAGCCGATTCCTCTTTTGGCACTGGTAGTTGGGTATAGCTCCATTTTGTCCTGTTATCATCCATAATGTGCCTTCAAGTTCTCTCTGGAGGACTCGACAAGAATCATAAACCTGGAAACCCAAAGTCATGTTGGGAAGAATGTTGGGATTATCGTTGATCTCTTTCATTGTATACTTTATAATCTGTAACTGAAGAAATTTATCCAGCTGAAAGCTAGAAACCAAAAAAAAACACTAACAAATTTAGAATTTAGAAAGGCTGGAAAATCCCCCAAAAGTCATTGACAATCTTATAGAATTATCTTTTAATAATATGAAAGGCAAGATATTAAGCAATCACCTTACAATCAATAAAGTAAATTCCAATTAGGTAAATTATATAAGCCCCTTCCCAACATATGTACAGTCACGTCGTATGTCGGGTCCCAGACTTTGAAGTCAAACTTGGAGAGCTGTATTTAAGACATGTCAGAAAGGAGTCACCTCATTGGTGCTTCCGTTACATGATCTCGAGGAGAGAATGGGTTTCCATGACAGTCGGGATCTGCTGAAGATGTCCATGCTTGTCATGTCGATTCTCCTGTGAAAGCTGGCCTGTAGCTGGCGTTCATAGGAGACTGTGATTTTAGCACTGCCATGTATACTACAAGTGATTCCACAATCTTAGATTTAAGTCCCCTAAGGGGACTAATAAATAAGCATCATGACCCCTTGCCCTCTTGCCTGATTTCAACCTTGAGAATTCCCTGGCTCAGAATGCTTCTTCCAGGCTACTTGTGCTCTTACCAACAAGGCTTGGAAAGCCAGCAGCATAGCTTGGAGTTAGGACTGAGTCTTCCATCTTCTCTATCACTATGTGTAACTAGCTTTGAACCCGTTCTACACCCGGGTGGTGAGCATTTTTATTGGTATATAGTCTCCCATCCTGGTATGTGCTGCCCCCGTCCTATCCTGGTATGCATGGAACCCTCATCCCTATTCTGGTATATATGGTCCCCCCTCATCCCTATAATGGTATGTATGGCCCCCTCATCCCTATCCTGGTATGCATGGTACCCCCTCATTCCTATCCTGGTATGCATGGTCCCCTCACCCCCCTATCCTGGTATGCATGGTCCCCTCACACCCCAATCCTGGTATGCATGCTACGCCTCACCCCCCAATCCTGGTATGCATGGTCCTTACGCCCCCCAATCCTGGTATGCATGGTCCCCTCGCCCCCCTTTTCGTGGTATGCATGGTCTGCTCACCCCCCTTTCATGGTATGCATGGTCACCTCACCCCCCTTTTTGTGGTATGCATGGTCCCCTGACCCTCCTTTCGTGGTATGCATGATCCACTCACTCCTCTTTCGTGGTATGAATGGTCCCCTCACCCCCCTATCCTGGTATGCGTGGTCCCCTCACCCTCCTTTGTGGTATGCATGGTCCCCTCACCCCACTTTTGTGGTATGCGCGGTCCCCTCTCCCCCCTTTCATGGTATGTGTGGTCCCCTTACCTCCTTTCATGGTATGCGTGGTCCCCTCACCGCCCTTTCATGGTATGCGTGGTCCCCTCACCCCCCTTTCGTGGTATGTGTGGTCCCCTCACCCCCCCTTTTGTGGTATGTGTGGTCCTCTCACCCCCCCTATCCTGGTATGTATGGTCCCCTCACCCCCTTTCCTGGTATGCGTGGTCCCCTCACTCCCCTTTTGTGGTATGCATGGTCCCCTCACCCCCCTATCCTCGCATGCATGGTCCCCTCACTCCCCTTTCGTGGTATGCATGGACCCCTCACCCGCTTTCATGGTATACATGGTCCCCTCACCCTCCTCTCGTGATATGCATGGTCCCCTCACCCTCCTTTCGTGGTATGCATGGTCCCCTCACCCCCCTTTCATGGTATGCGTGGTCCCCTCACTCCCCTTTCGTGGTATGCATGGTCCCCCCACCCCCCTTTCGTGGTATGCGCGGTCCCCTCACTCCCCTTTCATGGTATGCATGGTCTTCTCACCCCCTTTCATGATATACATGGTCCCCTCACCCTCATTTCGTGGTATGCGTGGTCCCCTCACCCCGTTTCGTGGTATGCGTGGTCCCCTCACTCCCCTTTCGTGGTATACGTGGTCCCCTCACTCCCCTTTCGTGGTATGTGTGGTCCCCTCACCCCCTTTCGTGGTATGCGTGGTCCCCTCACTCCCCTTTCCTGGTATACGTGGTCCCCTTACCCCCTATCCTGGTATGCATGGTCCCCCTCACCCCTATTATACTACACACATATAAAAAAAAAACATTTATACTCACCCTTCTTCCCTGTGCTCCAGCGCTGCCTGTCACTTTCTGCTGGAGGCCGGGGAGGAGTCTGGCGCCGGAGTACACGCATGCCCATAGCGCTGTCCGGCGCCATATTGCTGAAGACACTGCAAATGTGTCTTCAGTAAAATGGTGCCGGATCCAATTCCGGCTGTTCTCTTGGCCTGGTCTTACAGGTAAGTATGTAAGTATGGCGCCGGACATAGCGGTGTGCAGTGTGTATGCGTACCGCCATCTCCGGCGCCATACACACTCCTCTCCGCTGGCTGCCTCATTCCATCTGGAGCCAGACTGCGCAGGCACGTCAAGCTTGCGCAGTCTATAGAGGCTTCGGACAGAGTGACGCTTACAGCGTTATATTATAGATGATCTGGGTCTTTATTAGAATTTTTGCTATTACTACCACTACGATAAGCACAGGCAGGTAACATAGTGAATGGATAGCAAGAGGTAGATACACAGGAAACACCAGTATGATTTGGAGCAGAAGCAGAGAGCGTAGTTAGTGAATAGCCACAAGTTGGTAGATAGGAAGCAGCAGTAGGATATGGAAGAGCAGCATTACTAAGAAACTCTCCTTCCTTGGCATCACTGAAACCTGGCTCACCCCCTTTGACAAGGCCTCTCCAGTTGCACCTTTTTATGGAGGAATCAATCTTTCTCACCCCCTCCCACCCCAGCAACAAGCACGGTGGAGGAGTTGGTTTTCTCTTCTAAAATAACTGTTCCTTCACCAAAATTACACAGCCACCCTTTGTTACTCTCCCTTTTTTTAAGTGCACTCTGTGTGCATCTAATCCACCTCCAACTGGCTGTCATTTACCGACACTAGGGCTAACCACCACCTTTTTTGATCACTTCACCACCTGGCTAATTAATTTCCTTTCCGCTGACATCCCCACTATCATCATGGGCGACTTCAACATCCCCATTGACACTCCCCACTCAGCTGTCTCTAAGCTTCTACAGTTAGGTCCATATATATTTGGACAGAGACAGCATTTTTCTAATTTTGGTTCTTACCACAATGAATTTTAAACAAAACAATTCAGATGCAGCTGAAGTTCAGACTTTCAGCTTTCATTTGAGGGTATCCACATTAAAATTGGATGAAGGGTTTAGGAGTTTCGGCTCCTTAACATGTGCCACCCTGTTTTTAAAGGGACCAAAAGTAATTGGACAGATTTAATAATTGTAAATAAAATGTTCATTTCTAGTACTTGGTTGAAAACCCTTTGTTGGCAATGACTGTCTGAAGTCTTGAACTTATAGACATCACCAGCCGCTGTGTTTTCTCCTTTTTGATGCTCTGCCAAGCCTTCACTGCGGTGGTTTTCAGTTGCTGTTTGGTTGTGGGCCTTTCTGTCTGAAGTTTAATCTTTAACAAGTGAAATGCATGCTCAATTGGGTTGAGATCAGGTGACTAAAATGAAAACCTGGCACTCAACTTGGACAAGTGGTGTTTACCCACGTCCAGGAGGACCAGGCTGTGCTGATATTTTCAACTATTAAGATTATCATGCATTACAGCAGCATTCTGACCATTTGATTACTGGCGTTATCAGTGAATAACATAAAAAGCGCCCTCCTTCAAGCTACTTTCAAACATACTAGCACGTAACTGATGAAGATCTATATTGACAGAAACGTTTACTGGTACTACAATAAACTGCCTCACCAAGCATTAAGTTGAGTGCCAGGTTTT
Organism: Dendrobates tinctorius; assembly: GCF_039654945.1. NCBI lineage: Eukaryota > Metazoa > Chordata > Amphibia > Anura > Dendrobatidae > Dendrobates > Dendrobates tinctorius. The sequence goes on along the minus strand of NW_027361818.1, from coordinate 3,290,248 downwards.
CATTTTATCATATATGGTTGGGGAACCTAACTTGGCACCACTACAGTAGTGCACACGGTGTTTTCTACTAAGAGATCAGGTGACTGACTTGGCCATTCAAGAATATTCCACTTCTTTGATTTAACCGCTTCCCGACCGCCCACTGTAGATAAATGTTGGCGCTTGCTGGGCTTTGTGCAGCGCCGACGTTTATCTACTGTCGGCGGTTTTGTGCCCCCCGGGACCCCCTCATACCTTATAACGCGGGGATCCCGGTGCACAATGCATGCTGGGACCCCCGACGTCATCGAGACCTGATTGGTTCAGGTCGTGATGACGTCGCGTCACAGCAGCCAATGAGAGAGCTCGCTGGGAAAGCTGCTTGTTTCCCGGTGATGTCCCTCATTATAACGCGACTTCTCCTCTGAGCTCATGCTGACAGATGAGCAGAGGTGAAGCAGCGTTACTGTGTGACTAGATTGCTGCCTGGCACAGATGATCGCTGCCTGGCACAGCTGTGCTAGGCAGCGATCTTGTCACACAGTAACGCTGCTTCACCTCTGCTCATCTGTCAGTGTGAGATCAGAGGAGAAATGGCGTTACTATGTGCCGGGCAGCGATCTTGTCACATAGTAATGCTGCTTCTCCTCTGATCATCTGTCAGTGTGAGATCAGAGGAGAAGTGGTGTTACTATGTGCCAGGCAGCGATCTTGTCACATAGTAATGCTGCTTCTCCTCTGATCATCTGTCAGTGTGAGATCAGAGGAGAAGTGGCGTTACTATGAGTCAAAAATACAAAAAATAAAAAACACAAAAATAAAAAAAAGTAAAGAAAAAAAAGCAGGTAGGCAGGCTAGGGTTAGGGTTAGGGCTAGGGTTAGGGCTAGGGTTAGGGCTACGGTTAGGGCTAGGGTTAGGGCTAGGGTTAGGGGTGTGTTGGGGTTAGGGTTGGAATTCGAATTGGGGGTTTCCACTGTTTAGGTACATCAGGGGCTCTGTAAACGCAACATGACGCCTGCAGACCATTCCATCAAAGTCTGCATTCCAGAACGTCACTACTTCCCTTCCGAGCCCCACCGTGTGCCCAAACAGTGGTTCCCCCCAAATGTGGGGTACCAGCGTACTCAGGACAAATTGGACAACAACTCTTAGGGTCCAATTTCTCCTGTTACCCTTGTGAAAATAAAAATTGGGAGCTAAAAGATCATTTTTGTGGAAAAAAAATGATTTTTTTATTTTCATGGCTCTACATTATAAACTTTAGTGAAACACTTGGGGGTTCAAAGTGCTCACCACACATCTAGATAAGTTCCTTGGGGGGGTCTAGCTTCCAAAAAGGGGTCACTTGTGGAGGGTTTCCACTGTTTAGGCACATCAGGGGCTCTGCAAACGCGACATGACACCTGCAGACCATTCCATCAAAGTCTGCATTCCAAAACGTCACTACTTCCCTTCCGAGCCCCACCGTGTGCCCAAACAGTAGTTTTCTTCCACATATAGGGTACCAGTGTACTCAGGACAAATTGGACAACAACTTTTGGGGTCCAATTTCTCCTGTTACCCTTGTGAAAATAAAAAATTGGGGGCTAAAAGATCATTTTGTGGAACAAAAATGTTTTTTTATTTCCATGGCTCTACGTTATAAACTTCTGTGAAGCACTTGGGGGTTCAAAGTGTTCACGACACATCTAGATAAGTTCTTTAAGGGGTCTAGTTTCCAAAATGGGGTCACTTGTGGGGGTTTCCACTGTTTAGGCACATCAGGGGCTCTCCAAATGCGACATGGCGTCCTATCTCAATTCCAGCCAATTCTGCATTGAAAAAGTCAAACGGCACTCCTTCTGTTCTGAGCTCTGCCGTGTGCTCAAACAGTGGTTTAGCCCCACATACGGGGTATCGGCGTATTTGGGAGAAATTGCACAAAAAATTTTGTGGTTCATTTTCTGTTTTTACAGTTGTGAAAATTAAAAAAAAGGTTCTGAAGTAAAATGTTTGTGAAAAAAAGTTAAATGTTTATTTTTTCCTTCCACATTCCATTCATTCATGTGAAGCACCTGAAGGGTTAATAAACTTTTTGAATGTGGTTTTGAGTACATTGAGAGGTGCAGTTTTTAGAATGGTGTCACTTTTGGGTATTTTCTGTCATATTGACCCCCCAAACTCACTTCAAATGTGAGGTGGTCCCTAAAAAAAATGGTGTTGTAAATTTTGTTGTAAAAATGAGAAATCGCTGGTCAACTTTTAACCCTTATAACTTACTAAAAAAAAAAATTATGTTTCCAAAATTGTGCAGATGTATAGTAGACATGTGGGAAATGTTATTTATTAACTATTTTGTGCGATATCACACTCTGATTTAAGGGCATAAAAATTAAAAGTTTGAAAATTGCAAAATTTTCAAAATTTTCGCCAAATTTCGATTTTTTTAACATATAAGCGCAGTTCATATCTAAGAAATTTTACCACTATCCTGAAGTACAATATGTCATGAGAAAACAATGTCAGAATCAGCAGGATCTGTTGAAGCGTTCTAGAGTTATGGCCTCATAAAGTGACATTGGTCAGAATTGAAAAAATTGGCCTGGTCACGAAGGCAAAAACAGGCTCAGGCGCGAAAGGGTTAATAAACTCCTGGGTTGCTTTGGCTTTATGTTTTGGGTCATTGTCCATCTGTAGTATGAAACGACGACCAATCAGTTTGGCTGCATTTGGCTGGATCTGAGCATACAGTATGGCTCTGAATACCTAATAATTCATTCAGCTGCTTCTGTCCTGTGTCACATCATCAATAAACACTAGTGACCCAGTGCCACTGGCAGCCATGCATGCCCAAGCCATCACACTGCCTCCGCCGTGTTTTACAGATGATGTGGTATGCTTTGGATCATGAGCTGTACCACGCCTTCGCCATGCTTTTCTCTTTCCATCATTCTGGTAGAGGTTAATCTTGGTTTCATCTGTCCAAAGAATGTTCTTCCAGAACTGTGCTGGCTTTTTTAGATTTTTTTTAGCAAAGTCCAATCTAGCCTTTTTATTCTTGATGCTTATGAGTGGCTTGCACCGTGCAGTGAACCCTCTGTAGTTACTTTCATGCAGTCTTCTCTTTATGGTAGATTTGGATATTGATACGCCTACCTCCTGGAGAGTGTTGTTCACTTGGTTGGCTGTTGTGAAGGGGTTTCTCTTCACCATGGAGATTATTCTGCGATCATCCACCACTGTTGTCTTCCGTGGTCACCCATGTCTTCTTGCATTGATGAGTTCACCAGTGCTTTCGTTCTTTATCAGGATGTACCAAACTGTAGATTTTGCCACTCCTAATGTTGAAGCAATTTCTCAGATGGGTTTTTTTCTGTTTTTGCAGCTTAAGGATGGCTTGTTTCACCTGCATGGAGAGCTCCTTTGACCATTGTTTCCTTCACAGCAAAACCTTCCAAATGTAAGCACCACACCTCAAATCAACTCCAGGCCTTTTATCTGCTTAATTGAGAATGACATAACGAAGGGATTGCTCACACCTGTCCATGAAATAGCCTTGGAGTCAATTGTCCAATTACTTTTGGTCTCTTTAAAAAAAAGGGTGGCACATGTTAAGGAGCTGAAACTCCTAAACCCTTCATCCAATTTTAATGTGGATACCCTCAAATGAAAGCTGAAAGTCTGAACTTCAACTGCATCTGAATTGTTTTGTTTAAAATTCATTGTGGTAATGTCTAGAACTAAAATTAGAAAAATGATGTCTGTCCAAATATATATGGCCCTAACTGTATCTCTCACTTCCTCCTTCAGCCTTTATCTAGGGTCCTCCACAGTCACTCACAAAGATGGCCACACACAGGACGTCATCTTCACCTGTCTCTGTTCCCTATATAACCTCTCTAACTCACCTCTTCCCCCGTCTGACCACAACCTACTCACATTCTCTTCCTTCTCCTCTGTAGGTGCAAATCCCCACTCCACAAACTAGCACACCATCACAGAAATCTTAAAGACCTCGATTTACACTCACTTTCTGAGCCCCTTCTCCCTCTTGCGGACATAGGATCCTTACACGATGCAGATGATGTAGCCACATTACATTACATCACAACAGCTACAGCTCTTGATTTCTAAAACTTAACATGGACAAAACCGAATTCATCATCTTTCACCATCTCACTCAACCCTCAACAGTCAATGGCTGCTCACCCATTCATAGCTGTTAGAGTCTTGATGTGATCATGAGCTGTCATCTCTGCAAGGAAAGAACCAGAGCCTGCATGAATTGCAGAGAGACTACTTTGGACTTACCTATATATCTAAGGTCGTAAATGAGTTAGTTGCACGCCACTCAACAAAAATTCTGCAAACCAAAAATACTATGTTGCTAAGTAATTACACGCATGGAAAATAAGTTGAGGCAGCAGCTAGCATTAATATTGTAGCGCATACACTTGTTAAATTGTACTAGTAAAATATTTATGCAAAATCGTAACCTTTTTTCTATATTTTTATTTACATTTTTTTCCTTGGTTTAACTTGTCATTCATGGTAAAAAATGCAGCAAAACCTGAAATTGCTATGATGCTAAGTAGTTAGATATAGGTTCATGCCCATAAAGGAATATGGAGCAACATTATATAATATGGTCTTGGGATGTGCAGTTGTTAACTCAGACAATTAAAATAGGTATTAAAAATTTAAAAGTCTCTGTTTTTTAAAACATTTAAACAAAAAATGATACCATCTGTACCGCTGGGAAAAATTATGGGAAATGAAAAACTAACATACTAACATAGTTAGTAAAGCCGAAAAAAAACATTAGTCCATCCAGTTCAGCCTATAAAATTCTGTCAGAATAAATCCCCAGATCTACGTCCTTCTAAAGAACCTAACAATAACTGTAAGATACAATATTGTTACGCTCCAGGAAGACATCCAGGCCTCTCTTGAACCCTTCGACTGAGTTTGCCATCACCACCTCCTCAGGCACGGAATTCCAGATTCTCACTGCCCTAACAGTAAAGAATCCTCTTCTATGTTGGTGGAAAAACCTTTTCTCCTCCAGACACAGAGAATGCCCCCTTGTGACCGTCACCTTCCTTGGTATAAACAGATCCTCCGAGAGATATTTGTACTGTCCCCTTATATACTTATACATGGTTATTAGATCGCCCCTCACTCGTCTTTTTTCAAGACTAGATAATCCTAATTTTGATAATCTCTCTGGGTATTGTAGTTCCCCCATCGCCTTTATTAATTTTGTTGCCCTCCTTTGTACCCGCTCTAGTTCCATTATATCCTTCCTGAGCATCGGTGCCCAAAACTGTACACAGTACTCCATGTGCGGTCTAACCAGAGATTTGTACAGAGGAAGTATAATGCTCTCATCATGTGTATCCAGACCTCTTTTAATGCACCCCATGATCCTGTTTACCTTGGCAGCCGCTGCCTGTCACTGGCTGCTCCAGGTAAGTTTATCATTAGCTAGGATCCCCAAGTCCTTCTCCATGTCAGATTTACCCAGTGGTTTCCTGTTCAGTGTGTAATGGTGATATTGATTCTGTGACATCGGCGGCCGTGCCCGCCGATGCCCCTTCAGCGGCGGTGCCCGCCGCAGCTCCTCCTCACCTGCGTCCTCCTGTCCACTCGCACTTCCGCTCTGCTCCCCGCGCTGCTGCGGGTAACCGCGCCGGTCTTAGGCCGCGCACGCGCGTTCTCCCTCTCTCTTCTGCTAGTAGGGGGCGTCGCTGAGGGGAGGGTCTGTAGGGCGTACTTCCGGCCTCTGGTTATATCAGGCGTCCGCTCTATTCTGAGGGCGCCTGGTGATTGTGTGACCTCTTGCACCCATCGGCCCTTACCTTCTAGTGTACCCTGCCTATCCTTTGCTGTTCTCCCTGTGTGCTCTTTGGCCTGCTCCACTTCCGTCAGTCTGTCTCTGTCCCGTGGTCCCCCTCTGAACCCCTTCCTGTGGAATCCTGGCCAGTATTTTCCGTTATCCTTGCTCTGCCTGTCTATCCATCGAGTCGTCCCTCCTGGCACCGGCTGTCGCGGTTCTGCCCCCTGCGGCCCTGCCCCTAACGATCCCTGTACAGGGGTCGGTCTTCACCAGGTACGCTCGGCCCAGGGGCTCCGGATCCACGACCCAGAGGGTCCACTCTTGGACGTATTAGCCTAGAGTTGTCACAGTATCACCAGGCCATGGATCCCGCCGGTGCCGCAGCCGCCACACAAAAGGAATTACTTTTCCTTCGTGAAAACCAGACCCGGATAATGTCCTTTATGAAGTCTATGGACACCCGGCTATCCGCCCTGCAGACCTCTGACCCCGGGCACGCTCCCCTCCTAGTCAGTCTCCAGCAGGAGCTCGCGCAGCAGCGCGACGCTCAATCCCACATCTTAGGTTACATGGCATCCGTGGATGATCGATTGCTTGCTCTGCAATCCTCTGCTGCCGCAGCAACTTCCCCCTCTGACGTGGTCTCCACCCCGGCTCCCCGTCTGGGTAAACCCCCCAGGTACAGCGGAGACCCTAAGTTATGCCGGGGTTTTCTAAATCAATGCAGGCTACATTTTGAGCTTGCCCCCCTTCAGTATCCTACTGACCGCGCCAAGGTGGCGTTCATTGTGTCCCATCTCGAGGGTGAGGCCCTCTCCTGGGTGAACCCCCTGTGGGAGAGGGATGACCCCGTAGTGTTAAATATTCTGACCTTCTTGGAAACCTTTCGCAAGGTATTCGATGAACCGGGTCGCTTAGCATCCTCCACGGAGGCCCTTTTTAACCTCCGCCAGGGTTCCCTCACAGTGGGGCAATACGCCATCCGCTTCCGGACCCTCTCTTCAGAGTTGGGGTGGAACAATGAGGCTCTTGTGGGAGCCTTTTGGAGAGGCCTCTCCAGTAAGATCAAGGATGAGCTTGCCGGGCGAGACACCCCCACCACTCTGGAGGACCTTATTTCTCTGGCCACTCGTATTGATCTACGCTTTCAGGAGCGCGCTCGAGAGGCGGTCGGAGAGAGAAGGTCCTTTAGGCTGTACCAGGCTCCTGTCCCTCGTTTCTCTGCATCTCCTGTTAGTACCGCTCCTGAGCCAATGCAGATTGATCGTGTCAGACTGTCCGAGCAACGGCGCAGGGAGAGGATGACCAAGGGACTCTGCCTGTACTGCGGAGGTGCCAACCATTTTGTGCGTTCTTGCCCGGAGAAGCCAGAGAGGTCGGGAAATGCCTCCACCTAGGTCAGGTAAGAGAGGACCCCCTAGGTGATCAAAATTCCTCTCTCCCCCTTACCCTTTCAGCTTTGATAATTACAGGTCGGGAGCGTGGATCTGTGGAGGCGTATGTGGACTCGGGTGCTGCTGGTAACTTTATCCGCCAGGAGGAGGTTGATAAACTCCGGATCCCAGTGATTGTATTAAGGAACCCTCGTGCTATTTCCTCCGTTGATGGTAAACCTTTACCCGGACTCATCACCACAGTTACCGTCGAAGTGGACCTTCAAATCGGAGCACTCCACCTCGAGAGGATAGCCTTTTATGTCCTGCCACAACTAGCCCATGCTGTTCTTCTAGGTCTTCCCTGGCTCAGACGGCACGAGCCGGTGATTGACTGGCGCTCTGGGGAAGTTCTCCGTTGGGGGCACTCCTGCCAGGAGCACTGCCTACGGGCTCTCACTCGTCCCCGTCCATGCTCGAAGCCTGCCGACCTTCCGGGCCTACCCGCACCCTATCACATGTTTGCCGATGTGTTCAGCAAAAAGGAAGCGGACTCCTTACCACCTCATCGCTCCTTTGACTGCCCTATTGACCTGGTCCCCGGAGCCAACCCTCCCAGAGGGAGAACTTATCCTCTATCCCCAGCAGAGACCACGGCTATGACGGAATACATACAGGAGAATCTGGCCAAGGGGTTCATCCGGAAATCCTCGTCTCCTGCGGGCGCAGGTTTTTTCTTCGTCCGGAAGAAAGATGGGTCCCTGCGACCCTGTATTGATTACCGGGGCCTGAACAACATCACTGTTAAAAACCGGTACCCGCTCCCGCTGATTCCTGAACTCTTCGACCGGCTGAGGGGGGCCAGAATCTTCACGAAGTTGGATCTGCGGGGAGCTTACAACTTAATCCGAATCCGAGCGGGGGACGAGTGGAAGACGGCCTTCAATACTCGGGACGGCCATTATGAATACTTGGTCATGCCGTTCGGTCTCTGCAATGCTCCGGCGGTGTTTCAGGAATTCGTAAATGAGGTGTTCCGGGACCTACTCTATTCCTGCGTGGTGGTTTACTTGGATGATATCCTCGTTTTCTCGGCCGATCTCTCCTCCCATCGGAGAAGTGTACGCATGGTCCTGCAGCGCCTTCGAGAAAATCGTCTTTACGCCAAGATTGAGAAGTGCCTCTTCGAGCAAACAGCGTTACCTTTCTTGGGATATATCATCACGGATTCCGGCCTTAAGATGGATCCGGAGAAGCTGTCCGCGGTACTCCAGTGGCCTCGTCCAGTTGGCATAAAGGCCATCCAGCGTTTCCTCGGCTTCGCTAACTATTACCGACAGTTTGTACCCCACTTTTCTACAGTCACCAAGCCCATCACGGTCCTAACCCGTAAGGGGACGAAGTCTAACGTCTGGTCTTCCGAAGCCGAGGACGCCTTTCTGGCCCTGAAACGCTCGTTTGCCTCTGCTCCGATCCTACACCGCCCAGTGGCTAGTAGACCCTTCATCCTGGAAGTTGATGCCTCCTCCACTGGAGCTGGGGCGGTTCTGTCCCAACAGGCTCCATCCGGACGTTTAGTCCCCTGCGGGTTCTTCTCCAAATCCTTTTCTCCTGCGGAGTGCAACTACTCCATTGGGGACCGGGAATTGTTGGCCATTAAGATGGCGCTGGAGGAATGGCGATATCTGCTCGAAGGGGCAGTGCATCCCTTTACTATCTTTACGGACCACAAGAACTTGGCCTACCTGCAATCTGCCCAGAGACTCAATTCCAGACAAGCCAGGTGGGCCTTGTACTTTTCCCGTTTTGAGTTTAAGCTCCACTTCCGGCCCGGCAGTAAGAACATTAAAGCTGATGCGCTTTCCAGGTCTTTGCAGCCACCTGAAAAGGAGGAGGATCCATCATATATCATCGAGCTGGCTAAAGTTATCTCCGTGGCCCCTGTGAGATTCTCTACCCTTCCGCCGGGCAAGACCTTCGTTCCTTCAAACAAACGTCTGGAAGTGCTGCGCTGGGGACATTCCTCCAAGGTTGCTGGGCACGTTGGGATTAAGAAGACTCTTTTGCTTCTCTCCCAGTATTACTGGTGGCCCTCTCTCCACCAGGATGCAAAGGACTTTGTAGCCTCTTGCAGGACCTGTGCTCAGAACAAGGTTTCTAGGACTCTGCCCTCCGGTCTCCTTCATCCGTTGCCTGTGCCAGAGGCCCCTTGGCAGCAAATCGCCATGGATTTCGTGACTGATCTGCCTCGCTCTGCTGGATGTAATACCATCTTAGTCGTCGCAGACCGCTTCTCCAAGATGGCCCACTTTATTCCCTTGTTCGGACTGCCATCTGCTCCAAAGTTGGCCGAGATCTTTATCCACCAGGTTTTCAGGCTGCATGGTCTTCCTCTACGAATCGTAACCGATCGAGGGGTCCAGTTTACCTCCCGATTCTGGAGGGCCCTCTGTCGGCTCCTGGGCACGTCTCTCGACTTCTCTTCAGCGTATCATCCTCAAACCAACGGCCAAGTGGAACGGATTAACCAAATTTTGACCACCTACTTACGCCACTTTTCTAACGCTCATCAGGATAATTGGGTCTCACTCCTACCTTGGGCGGAATTCGCTCATAATAATCATCCCAGCGAATCAACGTCCAAGACGCCGTTCTTTGTGGTAACTGGGCTAAATCCTGGGGTTCCGTTGCCTTTTTCCGCATCATCTGGAGTCCCTGCAGCAGATACTCTCGCCAAGGAATTTTCGCAAATTTGGAAGGAGACCAGGGAGGCGCTCGAGGTAGCCAGCGTCCGAATTAAGAAACACGCAGACAAGAGACGAAGGGATCTACCCCCGTACCATCCCGGGGACAAAGTCTGGCTTTCTACCAAACATATCCGCCTGAAAGTCCCTGCTTACAAATTAAGTCCTCGATACATCGGTCCTTTTGAAGTACTTGGGCGCATTAACGAAGTAGCCTACAAATTGAGGTTGCCGGCATCGCTCCGGGTCCCTAACGCCTTCCATATCTCGCTCCTTAAACCTGTGGTTTTGAACCGGTTCCAACCAACCTCCATGTCCCCTCCCTCGCCAATTTCTTCTAACGATGTCTTTGAAGTAAAGGACATTTTGGCTATGAAAAGGGTCAAGGGTAAAACTCTTTTTCTTATCGACTGGAAGGGTTTTGGTCCAGAGGAGAGGTCCTGGGAGCCCCGAGAGAATGTCGATGCCCCCCTTATCATGAAAAGATTTCTGACCAACCTCAGAAGGGGAGGACATAGGGGGGGTACTGTGACATCGGCGGCCGTGCCCGCCGATGCCCCTTCAGCGGCGGTGCCCGCCGCAGCTCCTCCTCACCTGCGTCCTCCTGTCCACTCGCACTTCCGCTCTGCTCCCCGCGCTGCTGCGGGTAACCGCGCCGGTCTTAGGCCGCGCACGCGCGTTCTCCCTCTCTCTTCTGCTAGTAGGGGGCGTCGCTGAGGGGAGGGTCTGTAGGGCGTACTTCCGGCCTCTGGTTATATCAGGCGTCCGCTCTATTCTGAGGGCGCCTGGTGATTGTGTGACCTCTTGCACCCATCGGCCCTTACCTTCTAGTGTACCCTGCCTATGCTTTGCTGTTCTCCCTGTGTGCTCTTTGGCCTGCTCCACTTCCGTCAGTCTGTCTCTGTCCCGTGGTCCCCCTCTGAACCCCTTCCTGTGGAATCCTGGCCAGTATTTTCCGTTATCCTTGCTCTGCCTGTCTATCCATCGAGTCGTCCCTCCTGGCACCGGCTGTCGCGGTTCTGCCCCCTGCGGCCCTGCCCCTAACGATCCCTGTACAGGGGTCGGTCTTCACCAGGTACGCTCGGCCCAGGGGCTCCGGATCCACGACCCAGAGGGTCCACTCTTGGACGTATTAGCCTAGAGTTGTCACAGATTCCTTCTTCCCATGTGTATAACCTTACATTTATTATTGTTAAACCGTATCTGCCACCTTTTGGCCCAAGTTCCCAACTTATCCAGATCCATCTGTAGCAGAATACTATCTTCTCTTGTATTGAGTGCTTTACATAGTTTTGTATCATCTGCAAATATCGATATTTTACTGTGCAAACCTTCTACCAGATCGTCAATAAATATGTTGAAGAGAATAGGTCCCAACACCCACCCCTGCGGTCACCACTGGTCACAGCGACCCAGTTAGAGAATATACCATCAATAACCATCCTCTGCTTTCTATCACTAAGCCAATTACTTACCCATTTACACACATTTTCCCCCAGACCCAGCATTCTCATTTTGTGCACCAACCTCTTGTGTGGCACGGTATCAAACGCTTTGGAAAAATCAAGATATACCACATCCAATGACTCACCTTGGTCCAGTCTATAGCTTACCTCTTCATAAAAACTGATTAGATTGGTTTGACAGGAGTGATTCCTCATAAACCCATGCTGATATGGCGTTAAACAGTTATTCTCAAGATAATCCAGAATAACATCCCTCAGAAACCCTTCACATATTTTACCAACAATAGAGGATAGACTTACTGGCCTATAATTTCCAGGGTCACTTTTAGAGCCTTTTTGAATATTGGTACCACAGTTGCTATGCACCAGTTCTGTGGAACAGACCCCGTCGCTATAGAGTCTCTAAATATAAGAAATAATGGTTTGTCTATTACATTACTTAGTTCTCTTAGTACTCGTGGGTGCATGCCATCCGGACCCGGAGATTTATCTATTTTAATCTTATTAAGGCTGGTTTCACATTTGCGTTTTTTAGCGCTGGAAAAAAACGCACACCTGCGCATGCGTTTTTTCCCCTATACTTAACATGGGTGCGCATACCTGCGCGCTGGTAAGCGCATGTATGCGATTTTCATGCGCTGCGTTTTTTTGGGGTGTGCGTTGGGATTTTCCAGACGCAGCATGTTGCATTTTTTGGCCCTGCAAAAAAGCGCATGCGCACGTTTTGCGCTAAAAATGGCCATTATAGCCTATGGATGCGCATATGTGCGCACTGGCATGCTCATGTATGCGTTTTTTTGCATATGCGTTTTTTTTTTTAAACCATGGAATTTAGGGGTTTGGGTTAGAGTTAGGGTTAGTTAAGGGGGTTTAGGGTTAGGGTTATGGTCAGGGTCAGGGTTAGGGTTGGGGTTTGGGTCAGGGTTAGGGTTAAGTATGGTTTTGTTAAGGATTAGGGTCATGGTTAGGGTCAGGATTAGGGTTAAGTATGGTTTTGTTAAGGGTTAGGGTCAGGGTTAGGGTTAGGGTTAGGGTTAGGGTCAGGGTTAGGGTTAGGGTTAGGGTTAGGGTCAGGGTTAGGGTCAGGATTAGGGTTAAGTATGGTTTTGTTAAGGATTAGGGTCATGGTTAGGGTCAGGATTAGGGTTAAGTATGGTTTTGTTAAGGGTTAGGGTCAGGGTTAGGGTTAGGGTTAGGGTTAGGGTCAGGGTTAGGGTTAGGGTTATGGTTAGGGTCAGGGTTAGGGTCAGGATTAGGGTTAAGTATGGTTTTGTTAAGGATTAGGGTCAGGGTTAGGGTCAGGATTATGGTTAGTATGGTTTTGTTAAGGGTTAGGGTCAGGGTTAGGGTTAGGGTTAGGGTTAGGGTCAGGGTTAGGGTCAGGATTAGGGTTAAGTATAGTTTGGTTAAGGGTTAGGGTCAGGGTCAGGGTTAGGGTTAGGGTTAGGGTTAGGGTCAGGGTTAGGGTTAAGTATGGTTTTGTTAAGGGTTAGGGTCAGGGTTAGGGTTAGGGTTAGGGTCAGGGTTAGGGTTAGGGTTAGGGTTAGGGTTAGGGTCAGGGTTAGGGTTAGGGTTAGGGTTAGTTAGGGTTTAGGGTTTGGGTTAGGGTTAAGTATGATTTGGTTAAGGGTTAGGGTCAGGGTTAGGGTTAGGGTTAGGGTCAGGGTTAGGGTTAGTAAAGTCATGGTTTGGGTAGTGTGAGGGGCCACCTAAAAATGTTGGAAAAAAACGCAAACGCGGTAAAAACGCGCTAAAAACGCATACAAACGCATAAAAAGCTGCGTTTTTTTCATGCATGCTCATAAAAATGCTTGAAAAAAACGCAGCAGTTGTATGCTTATGTATGCGTTTTTTCAATGCGTTTTTTTGCGGGAAAAACGCGCTGCAAAAAAAAGCAAGTGTGAGACTAGCCTTAGCCGGTTTTGCACCTCTTCTTGGGTTAGATTGGTGACCCTTAATATCGGGTTTTCTTTGTCTCTCGGCATTTCATTTTCCACCATGAATACCGTGTTGAAGAAGGTATTTAATATATTCGCTTTTTCCTCATCATCTACAACCATACTTTCCTCACAATTTTTTAATGGGCCTACACTTTCACTTTTGATTCTTTTACTATTGATATAGTTGAAGAACAGCTTGGGATTAGTTTTACTCTCCTTAGCAAGGTGCTTCTCTGTTTCCTTTTTGGCAGCTTTAATTTTTTTTTAGATAAAGAATTTTTCTCCTTATAGTTTTTTTAGAGTTTCAACGGGGCCATCCTGCTTTAGTATTTTAAATGCTTTTGGTTCGCCCTCCCAGGGCTGTGGGGTACTCGATACCGGGTCGGTATCGGCGGGATGTGTTACAGCAGCGGGGTCCCGGTCCATGGCCCTGGGCACCCAAGTAATGGGGGGGATGTAATGCTTTGAATGATGTTAGATGAATAGTTCATGACGCCACCTGTGGTGTTCGGCAAGTGAGATGTTAAGCCGACGCTGCCTGCAGATCCTCTGAGGCTGGTGGTGTGTTGCAGCCAAGATGGTGAAGCTCCCCACAGGTGAAGCTGTAGCCCCAGGGCAGTGTAGATGTGGAGTTAGAGGAGAGGCACAAGCGGTGTAGAAGCTGGTACCCAGATGCAGCGGGGCTGGATGCATTCGTGCAAGAATGAATGGAGGACACCAGGGCTTGCAGTTCCAAAGCTTTACTCACAGTCTGTAGTACACACAGGTGCCTGCCTCCTTGCCGTGTCCTCCGGGTCAGGGACTCAGTCAACCTCCAGGCAAGATGGAATGCTCCCTTCCTACGCTCCGCCAACATGTGCCTTTCTGAACGTCTCCTCTATAGCGCCTTTAAGTGTGAAGTACTCCCAGTACTGAGTTACTCTGGAGTGCCTCTTGACAGATGTTCCCAAGAACTCTACTTGTATGGCAGACAGCTGTAGCCTGCTTCGGGGACTCCCTACTCCTGAGTCCCGGCTCACTATCAATGTTGCTGTTGTGCCCCCAAGTCTTAGATGGGAGTAGTGCATTTACAGCCCACTACTCCACCGGTGTCTGCTGTAGAACCATTAGTGTCCATACAACCTCGGGGACCAGGCCCCGGCCTTGCGCTTAGAACTTCTAGGCAGGGTTCTTCCTATAACCCACGTCCTCTCTGTTCCCTTTTACTCCTTCATTCCTCTCTAATCTCTCTCTCCTATGGAAGATCAGGTTTCAGTTCAATGTCTTTCTCCTTTCCTTTCCCGTGCCAGCAGACCCAGGTCACTCAGGTCTGCTGCAGCACCTCCTTCCTCCATCCCTCTCTCAGGGATCTTCTTTCCTCATTGGTCTCTGAGTGGCTTCCTCTCCCAGACTGACCTGTAATTCTAAACCTTCCCGCTCTTTTATGTATTCTCAACTCCACCGCCTCCCAGCACGTTTCGTGTTCCAAGCAGAGAACCACCAAAGGTGCTCTGCTACTCTCTAAGCAAGGAGCCGCAATGTGGCTTTGCTGAACTACTCTGTTGTGTGGGGTTCGAGTGTTGGAGCGTGATCAGGAGAAGGTGCAGTACCTCTGTGGCGAATGAAGCCTCAGGGGCGCCACACTTTCTTTTTACTGTTAATTGCCCCTCTTACTTTTTTGTTTAGCCACATAGGGTTTTTCCTATTTCTTGTCCTTTTATTCCCACAAGGTATAAACTGCTTACAGTGCCTATTAAGGATGTTCTTAAACATTTCCCATTTATTTTCTGTATTCTTATTTCTGAGGACATTGTCCCAGTCAACCAGATTAAGGGCATCTCTAAGCTGGTCAAACTTTGCCTTCCTAAAGTTCAGTGTTTTTGTGACTCCCTGACATGTCCCCCTAGCAAAAGACAAGTGAAACTGTACAATATTGTGGTCGCTATTTCCTTGATGCCCAACAACCGGCAGATTTGTTATTCTGTCAGGTCTGTTAGATAGTATTAGGTCTAAAAGTGCTGCTCCTCTGGTCGGATTCTGCACCAATTGTGAAAGATAATTATTGTTGGCTATTAGCAGAAACCTGTCGCCTTTATGGGTTTAGCAGGTCTCTGTTTCCCAGTTAATATCCGGGTAGTTAAAGTCCCCCATAACAAGGACCTCATTATGGGTTGCAGCTTCATCTATCTGCCTTAGTAGTAAACTTTCCATGATTTCTGTTATATTTGGGGGTTTGTAACAGACCCCAAAGAGAATTTTGTTACTATTTTTCCCTCCATGTATTTTGACCCATACGGACTCGACATCCTCAAACTAGGTAGGGTAAAACACCAAAAAAAAGCACCTGCAACAGGTTATTAAATTCAGTTGGCATGTAAGGGTCTAAATAATTAAACTTTCATATGACAGAAGAGTGAAAAAAAATTACACAATTTAGACAGCTGCATTTATATTTTTGTGATGTAAAGGTTTTTCTTCACTTTATAAAAAATATAAAAACTTGCTAAACAAAATATGTAGCTTGTTTCTAGTCCATCACACAAGTCAGAAGCACACTTGTTATGATACACAAGCCTTGGTTTCAAGCTTTTTCTTCAGAAAGAAAATTAGGACAGACTCGGAAGAGCGTTCATCTGGTCTCATTGTTTGCAATATGTGAAGAATAAGAAAAAAAAGGAAAAATACTTCTATTACAGTGCTGTACTGCAATTTATTACAGATCAATCAATAGTTACACAGACTATCCAGCTACAGCACCTCCCTATCACTTGAATATTTGCAGTATTATTCACAGACTGAAACATCCACTTCTATTGGTAATGTCTTTCAGCAGTTCAGTAGTACACCACAATCAGTTTCCAGCTTTTATGTCCCCTAGTTGTAATGATGAGCTGTGCACTCTTAAGAGCTCTTCTTGTGAGGTAGTTCCTCTGAGTTCAAGTCTGGGTAGGCACATGGATACTGGGCATTGTTGCAGCAGCAGAAAAGCACTTAGGAAATTAGGAGCGAGTTCTGGAGGCCACAGCATTTAAAAAGCTAGAAAGCAGGTATGGAGCAGGTACTAGAAGCATTGAAGGCCACAGGCAAACCAGAGACAGAAAACAAGTATGGAGCAGGTACTTGAAGC
The DNA here is from genome assembly GCF_039654945.1 of Dendrobates tinctorius. Taxonomy (NCBI): domain Eukaryota; kingdom Metazoa; phylum Chordata; class Amphibia; order Anura; family Dendrobatidae; genus Dendrobates; species Dendrobates tinctorius. The sequence goes on along the minus strand of NW_027361818.1, from coordinate 3,273,821 downwards.
ACAGTTAAACTAAGAGTCTTAAAACCAAGACACAGGTGTGTGTCTTGGTGGGCCTTATATGGCCCTTTTCAGATAATCACATGGGAACACTCCAGGCCACATGTAAAGCCTGATATGGAGCACAATAGAGTTCAGTGGAACAGAGTGAAGGGAGCTGAGCTCAGTCCCGGGACAGGTGTCTGACATGCTTGATAATCTCCTTAAACTGTAACATCTTACAATGTCTACTGCTTTCCCTCCTCCCATCTTTTATTTTACCTGTGATAGACCCATGATTTGTTGTGCTAAACCATGTGATGTGATTTTATAGCTGTAAGACATTACAGGTAGTATGTTTAGATGCACATGACACCATGAGACTATTTTCTGCTCATACAATCTTCAGCAGTATGGGGAATAGTATTTGAATTTATTTTTTATGATCCTCACAAATTGAATCTTTTTCAATTTGGTAGAATTTGTGGGGACCTGAAAATTTCATGGAATTTCATTTCTGATCATCTTTAGTGGTCAATGAAAATATAATGGACACCAAAAGTTAATAACAGTCGACAGATGAAAAATCCCTTTGGTAAATATAGACCTTATGGCTGGAATCTGGCTTCTTCAATGGGTCTGACAGATACTTAATTAAAATGTATAGATAGATCTCTACTGCATAACTCTTAACACTACTCCATGCTTGCCTTGTGCAGCTGTAGGAGAACAGAACACAGGAGATAAAATGCCTTGTGGCTTCCAGGCCTGAACAAAATTCTGCAGAACTAATCCATATGAGAGAAGCTGCATGGAGGACCAAATTAGCCACTTCTCTGGGTCAGGTGATGGTGACGAAGCTAGCTTTGGATACAAAAGGCCTGTGCCAAGAGGAGAGAGGATTTGGCTCCAAGGTAAGTGACAGTTGCTTCTGCTGCAGCTCCAGCAGCTGAAACAGTTGGTCGTAGTCATGTGTATCAGCAAAGCTCAGACTAAGACGACTATGGTCAAGCACGGAAGAACAGATCTATGCCAGTCAAGGTCCAGACTCCACCTGTCGATGGTCAATCACCAAAGACCCGAACGTCACCGGTCAAGGCTCCCGACCCAGTTGACGCCAGTCAACAGCCGAGGACAAGCCCCCATCCATACGGACCAAGGAGACATTTATCAGTGGTCAAGTTCTGAAGAGGCCCTGAGAAAATCCAGCCAGAGACACAAGCTTGGGCTGGTGATCAGAGGTGAAGGGTGAGATGGGCTGTCACTTTCAGCAGAGACTTACGATACCAGGCGTGGGCAAATGGAGGACTTCAGGCCAAATGGGATCTGGCTGACACTAGGGCAGCCCAGAAAGAGCTTATAGACTTTGTTAGGAAAATGTGCAGTTAGTGAGATGGAGCAGCAGTCCCTTGTCAGGGGTCGAATAGTCTCAGAGGTGCCTTAGTGACTTTTTTCCGCAAATACAGTGCTTGCCTTCTCCAAGCCAAACAGAAGTTGACCCATAAATCCTGAACTGCCATTTAAGTCATATGTCATTTTGTGCATTAACTAATGTATCTCTGTATATATAATTGCCTGTTAATAGTATCGTGAAAGCTTTGTTCATGTGATTTACATGCGATAATAATCTTTCTTGTATTAACCCTGTTAAGTAAATAAAGTAGCAGTAGATTGTTGATCCCTGCCTGGTGTATCCACTGTTGCATTTTAACTATCTGCTTACATTTGGCATAGTCGCAGGATGCAACATTCAAGTGTGGAAATTGTGTAACAGGTTGAAACACTCTCCACCAGGGGAAGTACTCCCTGGGTGCCATACTCAGTAACCTCAAAAAAGTTCACGAGGAATAATTTGCAGTTGTAGCATTGGGTGGAGAGACTGCAGAGCATGTTGTGTAAATATCCCATGACCCCCTCCATACAGCAGAGCTAGCCTTACTGACCCTCGAAGGAAAGGCACTACAGACAGTTATGTACCGGCAGCCAAAAGATCATGGCATTGTAGAGAAGGTAATTAAGATCTGAGAGGACATGCACAGTGACACTACTGACCTTGGCAATTTATAAATGTGCCTATTCCGACGGGTCCAAGAGTAAGGTAAGACTGTAGAGTAGTATGTCAATGCTCTGCAGGAAGTGATGGCCCATATCATCCAGAAAACTCAGAAACAATATTGGGGGCTGGGGTCTTTAGACAAAGTGCTGTGGGACCAATTAGTTGCGAGCCTGAGGGATTCCTATTGTAGACAGGCTCATGACCGAGACAAAGAAGTAACTGCCCTAACAGTTGTAGCCCGGATCTATCAAGTGGCAGTATCTTTGGAAGCAGCTAACAGAGAACCTGGCTAGGCCAAGAATTAAGTCAGGAGATCAGGGGCCTCTGAGGAGAAATGCGCAGTATAAACGGATCTTCTTGCCACCTTCACAGAAGTGACCTTCAATGCGGTACAGAGGTAGACATGAAGTGAAATATGCTACCCCACCAGGCCCATCACCTCAAATTCATCACCTCTCAGGAGAATGCAGAGTGGAGTGTTGGATCTGCAGCAGTAAGGGACAAATATTCCAAGCATTGCACGAGCAGGGGCCCTGAAGGGAGAAGCAGTCAGTTAAAGTAATGCGTCCCACAGTTTAGAAGCGCACCATAGGGCCCAGTACCCTGAATGAAAGGGATGAAGACTCCAAAGATACTGTTTCTGAAAGGCCTATCACCTGGACTGAATTTGATGCTTTATGGACACGGGGTCCCAGGTAATCGCAATGCCTGAATACTTTTGAACTGACTTTCCTGATGCTGGCTGGACTATGAAGGGGTCAAATAATAAACTCGTGGCTGCCAACCAATTACCCATCCCAGTGGCCAGGGTGATGTGGATGACCGTTCGGATGTATGGAAGAGACTTAGGAAGAAAAGGGATTGTGTTGATTGAAGGGCCAATGATTCCAGGACCTATCATGACCCTGGGGATGAATGTCCTCAAGGAGGTGGGAGAGTTTCTTGCTGATGAACTCCGAGCGAGTTACTGGAATCATGTGACTAGATCTAGATACCATTCCAGTCAAAGAGTGTTCCAACAACTCATCCGACCACAAACCATGAGTGGAGAAAAAGTTTTGGTGTTATCATTCATATTCTCTAAAAAAAATCCAAGAAAGCAAAAATTCTGCCGGGGTATGTAAACTTTTGAGCACAAAAGTATGAAACTTTTGTTTCAAGGTTGAAGGAAAGATGAATGCAGCATGTTATCAGCAAATCCTTGAGGCAAATTTACAATCATCAGCCCGGAATCTGCGCTTGGGACGTATTTGGACATTCCAGCATGACAATGATCCAAAATACAAGGCCAATTTGACCTGTCATTGGCTATATCAGAGCAAAGTGAAGGCTATGGAGTGGCCATCTGAATCTCCTGACCGCAATATCATTGATCCACTCTGGAGAGATCTTAAGCGCGCAGTTCATGCTAGACAGTCCAGGAATTTACAGGAACTGGAGGCTTTTTGCCAAGAAGAGTGGGCAGCTTTACCATCTGAGAAAATAAAGAACCTCATCCACAACTACCACAAAAGACTTCAAGCTGTTATTGATGTTAGAGGGGGCAATATTTGGTATTAAGAAGTGGGGTATATGAACTTTTGATCAGGGACATTTGGATGTTTTGGATTGTCATTATGATTTAAAAAGAGAAAACACAGTAGTCTGACAATAAATGGCTTCACCCAACCACTAACCATGAATGAAGAAAACGTTTTGGTGTTATCATTCATATTCTCTGAGAAAAAGGCCAAGAAAGCAAAAATTCTGCCGGGGTATGTAAACTTTTGAGTACAACTGTATATGAAATATGAATAGCATTACCGCTGTAGATAATAAGAAAAAATTCAGACACTTAGCACAGTCAGTGCTAGGTGCCAGTCAGTCTTTTGTTATTTATACCTCTTTAAAGCTAGAGCTACTGGCGTTGGTATGGGCCATGACAGAGAAGTTTGCAGGATACTTGTCGGGATTGGAAGTTCAGGTATGAACTTATAACAATCCCCTCGCTCATCTGGAGAATGCATAGATGGGTGTGGTGGAGCAAAGGTGGGTCACAAAACATGGTCAAATACTGGTACAAAATCTTGTACTGTTCAAAAGCCCAGAATACACATGTGGATGCATTACTCTGGGTCACCTTAGTGGTTCTGATGAGAAACACAGAAGAAGATCTTTAGGGTGAAGAAACTCCAGACTGCAGCCGGTTTTCAGCAGCCATGGTGGCCACTCAAGAAATTAAACAAAAGAGAAACACCATGCAGCTCAGTTCCTGCGGTGCCCAAGAGATGAGGGCGTCCAGCTGCAGCATTGCCTGAAATTGCGGAGGTAAGGAATACCTGACCACGAGTTTTGAACATCACTACCAGCAAGTGGCACTGTTTTGGCCACAAAATGTTTTTAAAAACTGTAATTTGAGGCCAAAATGCTACTGTTTGCATTTAATGTGATGATTAATAAAGATTCAATTAATTTAGAAACTGTGGAGCCTCTAAACCTTTTTTTATTTAACTACATAATGTAACCTAATCTTGGTCCAACATGACTCATTTTTTAAGATCTCGCACATATTAGATTTTCACCAGATCTTACCACAATTGATGGATTTTGGTGATTTTGATTAAAGGCCAGCTATAAAATCTGGAGGATTAAGAGTCATCATGTTCAGTCATATTTCATAACAACACACATCCAGGGTTCCCTTTGCTCTCAAGACAAGTAGATGAAACATCTTAAGAGTTAAAAAAAACACTGCTCTAAAATTAAACTATGTCACAGCTGAAACAACACAGATTACTACCTTAAAGCAGTGGACCAATACCTACGGTATCTTTAAGCCTTAACCACTTTTGTAATTTGCTTTATTATAAAATTCCATTACATTCTACCTATATAGCCTGTATGTGATTTTTTTTCTCTTCACTTCCTCTGATTTTTCCTTAGAGATGAATTTCATTAAGAAACTCACAGTAGCATGGCCTTACAGTCACTTCTCTGCAGCTTCTATTATCAACCCCCCAAAGCAGGACATCATCAGAGAGTAATGCTGCAGTCTCTTATCAAATCTTCTATCACAACCGAATTTTCATAAACTCCTTTTTTAGGGTGGTCACTGGCCCATTTCTTCTGCTGCTTATTGCTTACAGATTTGGTCACCGTCTGCATCTTCTATCACCACTGCCACATTCCCTTCTTATGACACTGCCGCATCTTTACTTGAAATGAGACGTCATCAGCATGTGGTGATAGAAGCAAGGTGAGTTATAGCAGCAGCACCCCAGGGCTTTCATCACCACATTCAAACAAATCACTATCAAGGAGCGGCATTGGCATCACTCACCCTACTTCTATCACCATCCCCTGGTGATTATTCGTTTGAGAGTGATGAAAGAAGCTATGGGGTGATTTTAGAATCAATCACCCTGCCTCTCCCCATGTTGATGCTTTGTCTCAGGGAAAGAAGCAGTGGTGTTAGAAGCAGGGACGACAACCGTAGATGCTGACTGTGGGCCACAGCAAAAGTGTGATGGTGGACCTCCGGAGCTGTGGTCACTTCTCCATTACCCCTTCACAGCAGTACATCATCATAGGTTGACAGTAACAGAAAGCGTGATGAGTAACCGCAGCACCACCTCCTTGATGACATCCTTTTTCAAGAGGGGTGAAAAAAGTTGGGGTAAGTGACTGTGAGGTCATCCTCCTATGATGTCCTATTTGATTCTCGCCTCACACAAGACATCACAGGAAGCAAAAAATAAAAAGCACACATAGGGAATAGCTGAATACAGAGAATATGTAGAGACTTTTTTTAATAAAGCTAATTACAAATATGGTTGAGGCTTAAAGACAGATAATTATAAGGGAATTATAAGTACTGGAGAACCCCTTGAAAAGAGTCTCCAAATTACATTCATTATTTGCTTGAGCTGTTCCTTATGCACGACTCGGAAAAGAAATGCTATATTATTGATCTGCGTCTTTTCCATTTTCACAGTCTGTACCTCTGTTAAAAAAGACTCTATGTTTATATGGTAAAGGAAATATAACAATCTGCACATTTCAAAACAGTAAATTAAACGTAATACAATAGATATTGCTGTTATGGTCCCAGTCTCTCTTAAAAAAAAGTTAACCTTGGAGATCCCATCATAATGGGGAAGCTCCTTATGGCTGGCTATCAGAGCACTTTTTCTGAGTTTCTGGCTACAGCTAAAGCCCCCGTCACACACAGTGATCTCGCTAGCGAGATCGCTGCTGAGTCACCTATCAGCGACCGGCCCCTCTGCAGGTATCGCTGATCGTTGTGGAAAGCCCTGGACATTTTTTTGATTGTTGGTCTCCCGATGGCCAGCACGCATCGCTGCGTGTGGCAGGCGGGAGACCAGCGATCAGTGACTTGGAGCTAGTAACCAAGGTAAAGAGCGGGTTTCGCCGCGTGGCGCTTAGAAACCCGCTGTGTACCATAGTTACCAGCGCGCTGGTGCAGGGAGCTGGTAACCAAGGTAAATAGCGGGTTTCCAAGCGCCGCGCAGCGCTTAGAAACCCGCTGTTTACCTTGGTTACCAGCTCCCTGCACCAGCGCGCTGGTAACTAAGGTACACAGCGACGCTCCCGCTGGTCGTCGCTAGTGCTGATCGCTGGTGAAGCTGCCTGTTTGGCAGCTCACCAGCGATCATGTAGCGACACAACAGCGATCCTGACAAGTTCATATCATTGTGGGTATCGCTGGTGAGTCGCTATGTGTGACGGGGCCCTAAGTCTTTACTGATCTTGGCCATTGTGGTGTAAGTCGTAAGTACGACTATGTATTACAGACTTATTTTATAGTCAAAAAGGGTCCATTAAATCATAGAATCATAGAATCGTAGAGTTGGAAGGGACCTCCTGGGCCATCTGGTCCAACCCCCTGCTCAAAGCAGGATTCGCTAAATCATCCCAGTCAGATGTCTGTCCAGCCTCTGTTTGAAGACTTCCATTGAAGGAGAACTCACCACTTCTCGTGGCAGCCTGTTCCACTCATTGATCACTCTAACTGTCAAAAAGTTTTTTCTAATATCTAATCTGTGTCTCCTCCCATTCAGCTTCATCCCATTGCTTCTAGTCTTTCCTTGTGCAAATGAGAATAAAGTTGATCCTTCTGCAATGTGACAGCCCTTTAGATATTTGTAGACAGCTATTAAGTCTCCTCTCAGTCTTCTCTTTTGCAAACTAAACATTCCCAAATCCTGCAACCTTTCCTCATAAGACAGGGTTTGCAGACCGGTCACCATTCTGGTCGCTCTTTTCTGAACTTGCTCCAGTTTGTTGATGTCTTTTTTAAAATGTGGTTCCCAAAACTGGACACAATATTCCAGATGAGGTCATTAATATCTGTCTTACTATTTATAGGCAACAGTAAGTGACGATAACGCTGTATATCCTTATTTTGATGTGCTATCAAGTTACGGTGCTCTAAGGGGTTTATTAAAATATTTATAACAGTTGAAAAAAAAGTCAGAAATTCCTTACTTTCTACAGATGACCGGTCCAGGCTTCTCTTGGTAAGTTATTTTAGTATTTACTTTCTCCACATGTAAGGCTAATACTGCTCCAACCATGATATCTCCACTCCACAACATAGCCGTCTGGTCTGCAGAATTCAGAGCACAGCCGCGCCCATTAGAATATAAGGCCATGGTGAAATAATACTGAAGAAGGTGCCATAGTATCTTGAAGAAAAACATCCCCTGCCTGGTTTTATAAAAATAAATATAATACACAACTGGACTGTATTTCTTTATTAATGTTGCAAATTATAACACATAAAAAATAATTTTAATAATACCCTACAACCCAAGAATAAGGTGCATTGAAAAGTGCAAGGTACCCCAAGCTTAAATTAAAGACCATTTATATCTTCAGGGGCATCTTTTTTTGTGTATTCTTTTATTTTGGCTAAAAATAATATTTGCAAATGGATTTCATTGTTTGTTTTCTGAAGCCTGCATGCATTCTCATACACTGCAAGCTGCTGAACTTCTGTCACTGTAAAATCCATGAGATGAGCTTTCTGCCAACTCGGTCAGTAATTCGTCTCTGTTCTCTCCTGAATGCAAATCTATCCTTACATACTTACAGCAAATTAAAACAATGAGAGTCAAAAGATGAGCCAACTTTATGATGGTCTGAAGAACAGATAGTGGGGGCACAAACTAAGTCATTAGGTTTTCACAATGAGCAGGACTGAGCAGTGTGCAATGTATGAAATTACATGCAGGCTACAGAAAACAACCCTCGGGAAATGTTTGAGTCACCAGTTTTTGAGTCTCTGAACAAATGCCACCAACTTTATCTACTCCTCTACCACATTCCATGAACATGTCTATCATCTCCTGACTCCCCCTTATAGCTACAAAAATTCCATTTTAATTGCTCCCTTGCTGTATGTAAATGAGGATCATCTGGTCAGAGGGACATGCTCCCTTCAGCTTCTGTTGCTCTTCTCTACTCCTAATGGTCATCCGCAGGTTTTGATTGATGTGGATGACGGGTCCTTCATCGTCCACATTGCGAAACCAAATCTCACGCCTGAGCAGTAGCTTTGTAGGCCCGAGCAGGTGCATATTGCTCTGCCCTACTATGGGAAACCTTATTTTGGTCATTTATGGCGGCACAGAAAATAACCTCGAGGGCAAAAGTTTGCAGAATATTGGATCCAGAGTTATGTTTCTCTTAGCTTGCGCAGTCATGTTTTTTACTTGGACCTGTGAGGCTACTGTGCTGGCACAAGATTTTGTTTCGCTGTCTGGATAACACAAGACCCGTCATCTACACCAGTGAGAGGCAGAGGACTGCGATTGGGAGAAAGACAGGACAAGGACACCCCTCAGACTTGACCATCATCATTTACATAAAAAGTGGGAGCAATTGAAATGGTATTTTTGTGGTTATACAGAGGAAGCTGGGAGATGATAGACACGTTTGTGGAATGCAGATGAATGTGGCTTGGAGACTCAAACACTGGTGACATGTTCCCCTTAAATAACAGATTTTAGAAGTGTTTTAATATTTCTTTATATATTTATTTTTAATTGCATTATTTTTTAATGAATTTTTTATTTTATTTTTGTTATTCAATTAAATCATTATGCACAAAGTATTTTAAATAATTATTATTAATAATTCAAAAATTAAAAGGATATTGTAACAGCAATGTAAAAATACATAAAAATAATAATAATGATGATCATAAACGCCACTAATGACATACCTCATTGTACCGAGACTCTCACCTGTAATTGCTATATGAGTAGGACAGCTGCCATCTCATGTACATATGTATACTTATATATACTCGTACAAAGGGTTTTCTCCATCCCAGGTGAACATAAAATCAGTAAATAAATTCTCCCTACAGGGATATGATAATTATTCTTCTTTTTATAGAAGACGCTATGTGTTGTTTCTGGACATCTTTGTATTTGTCGCCTGTGTCTCTTGGGTTGGATGGTCGGTCCTCTGAGAGGAAGATCTGAGATGAGATCATTTTGAAGGCAACTGATTATGGTGATTACCCTTTTCTAGTCTTGATTAATTTTTGCATAATATATCATATAGTTGTAAACATTACACATTTTTCCAATCTCTAAAAGTTAGATTAAAGTGTATTTTCGATAATGTTTATCTATTACATTTAACAGGTCTTATGACGCTGGTCAATAGGATTCGTTGCTGCTTTTGTATTTTCGGTCCAACGGGATAACTTACGATCTTGCACCACTCATGACATCTATAAATGCTCCATAGTCGGCACATTTTCTTCTGTTCTCCTTCTCTCTTTAACTCTTAGACCCTGGTGATAGATGCCACCTTATTATACATGCTTTAGCTACACTGTTAATCCCAGTACAGCGATAGGATGATCACTGTCAATCCAACTTCTCTCACCTAGGTGTACACACGTAGTCAAAATTGTTGATACCCCTTGTTTAATGACAGAAAACCCCACAATGGTGACAGAAATAACTTGAATCTGACAAAAGTTAAATCAAAAAATCTATGAAAATTAACAAATGAAAGTCAGACATTGCTTCTCAGCCATGCTTCCACAGAATTTAGAAAAAAAATAAAACTCGTGAAATAGGCCTGGTCAGAAATGATGGTTCCTTAACTTAAATTTTGTTGCACAACCTTTTGAGGCAATCACTGCAATCAAACGATTCCTGTAACTGTCAATGAGACTTCTGCACCGCTCCACAGGTATTTTGGCCCACTCCTCAACAGCAAACTTCTCCAGTTGTCTCGTGTTTGAAGGTTGCCTTTTCCAGATGGCATGTTTCAGCTCTTTCCAAAGATGCTCAATAGGATTTAGGTCAGGGCTCATAGAAGGCCACTTCAGAATAGTCCACTGTTTTCCTCTTAGGCATTCTTGGATGTTTTCAGCTGTGTGCTTTGGGTTGTTATCCTGTGACTGAGACCAAGCTTTCTGACACTGGGCAGCACATCTCTCTCTAGAATCCCTTGATAACCTTGAGATTCCATTGTGCCCTGCACAGATTCTAGTCACCCTGTGCCAAATGCAGCAAAGCAGCCACAGAGCATAACCAAGCCTCCTCCATGTTTCATAGTAGGGACAGTGTTCATTTCTTGATATCCTTCATTTTTCCATCTGTGAACATAGAGCTGATGTGCCTTGCCAAAAAGTTCCATTTTTGTCTCATCTGTCCATAGGACATTTTCCCAGAAGCTTTGTGGCTTGTCAACATGTAGTTTAGCAAATTTCAGTCTGGCTTTTTTATTTTTTTTCCAACAATGATGTCCTCCTTGGTCGCCTCCCATGAAGTCCACTTTGGCTCATACTAAGACTGATAGTGTGATCTGACACTGATGTTCCTTGAGCTTGAAGTTCAACTTTAATCTGTTTAGAACTTTTTCTAGGCTCTTTAGTTACCATTCGCATTATCCATCTCTTTGATTTGTCATCAATTTTCCTCCTGCAGCCACGACCAGGGAGGTTTGCTACAGTCCCATGGAGCTTACATTTTTCAATAATATGTGCAACTCTAGTCACAGGAACATCAAGCTGCTTGGAGATGGCCTTATAACTTTTACCTTTAACATGTTTGTCTATAATTTTCTTTATTATCTTCTGAGACAACTCTTTCCTTCGCTTCCTCTGGTCCATGTTGAGTGTGATACACACCATGTCACCACACAGCACAGTGAGTATCTGTAGCCCTCTATATGGCCACTCACTGATTCCAAGACTGTAGACACCTGTGATGCTAATTAGTGGACACACCGCGATTTAACATGTCCCTTTTGTCACTTTATTTTCAGGGGTACCATCATTTCTGTCCAGGCCTATTTCATAAGTGTTATTTTTAAAAAATTTCTGTGGAAGCATGGCTGAAAAGCAATGTCTGACTTTCATTTGTTCATTTTCATAGATTTTTTTATTTATTTTTACTTTTCACAGATTCAAGTTATTTCTGTGACCACTGTGGGTTTTTATGTCACTAATCGTGGGGTAAAAACAATTTTGACCACTTGTGTAGGTTCGAAGGGAATAAACAATAATGTGAATCAACAAGACCAAACAAGTGCAACTTTTTTTATCTTTTAATTAACTATTAACAAACGGTGTTGCTCTCTTTGCTAATAGGTTGCTCTTAAGCTGCCGGCTACAATGTTGTTGTTCTTGATGTGATCTAGGACAAGTGTGGTGACAGTGGTATTCATTAATTTAGGGGATTGGTTTGAGATCTGAGTTGATTGGTTTGAGGTCTGAGTTAACTTTAAACTCTAATTTGGGGTTTGAACTTATTTTGGGGTCTTATCCAGCATTTTATTTAATTCAGAGGTGTAGCCAGTTTTAATTTTAGGGTCTGTTCTGAAATCATAATTTACTTTGAAGTTCGGTCTTAGTGCTTGAATTTATTAAAAGATCTGACATGGTGCATGAACTTATTTAGAGGTCTCACTCAGCTTCTGAATTAAAGAAGGAGTTGTCCAGTCCAAATCAATAAGTTAGTAGTCACTTTGTATGACTGCAGACTTATGAATCCCCCAACGCACGCATTGTGCGCTGTGAGGATTCACTGATTTTTGACCCGGAACTGAAAGGTATGTATGATTTATACATACTCCCAGGCAGAGCCCATCCAGTGGGTGTGACCTCAATTCATACACTTGTATAGAGCTAGGCCACACCCCGAATAGAAATGCATCAATCCAGTGGGCGTGGCCGACTAGAGGGCGAAGACTAGCTCCATACAAGTGTATGAAGCGATGCTGCGCCCAATGGATGGGCTCTGGCCGGGAATATGTATAACTCATGCATACCCTCTGGTCCCGGCTCAGAAACCGCAGTTCACAGCACATAGCGCATGCGCTGGGGGATTCATAAGTCTGCAGTCATGGAGGGATGTGGAATTTCAAACCTTGTTTCTCCTCTTGAAGACAATAACCTCAATGTGTATTTAGTGTCATGTGGTTTTATATGTAATATTGATGTGCGTCTCATATATTACGGTAAAGTACAGGTTGTACTGTAAGTCATAGAAAGTGTTAATGTACCATGTGAGTATTGTATAGTTCAGGATAAGCTTAGGATTAGTTTAGGAAAAGTATGGTTTATGGAGTGAGTGGTTTAGCAGCAGTAAAGAACATAGGATAAGAATAATAGGTTTAGCATGTGAAATAGGAAATAGTTAATGGTAGAACTAGCCCAGTGGGTGGGAACTGGTGGTGATAAAGAGAAGTTTTAGCGAAGGGCATAGTGAAGGTCAAGTTCAGGTGCAGTGGGTTGCTAGAGGCAGCATGTATCGCTTGTTTCAGGCATTACGGGAATCCCAAGTGGTCACTCCTGTCATTTCCGTAGCCCAAAGTCTGGCATAGGGGCTGCCGGACACATCGTGTCCTCTGGCATACTATGGAAGCTGGACAAGGACCTGCATAGATGGAAGGTGAAGGCCGGTCCAGGGTGCACTGCTAAGGTGGACAGGAAATCCCTGAGGCTGATGGAGTAAGTGAGCTCAGGAGTAGTCTAGGACCAACTAGAGACGGGACTGAAAAGAAGTTGTACTAAGAAGGAAGAAAATGAGAATTGCTGTGCACTTTCCACCTGTCACCACCTGAGGATCTTGAACTGACCAGTAAATGTTTGGCCATTGTAAAGATCTTGGTGTACTCTGAATTGTGTGTGGCGGCTCCTGAGAATGGATGTCTGGATCCAGTGGAGGCATGAGGCCTGCAAGTGAATGTAGCATACTGGGGCTAGACTGTGTCTGAGATATCATTTGTCTTTAAAGTGTCAGAGCATATCCAGACAGCAGCATGGCTTTGACTATCGCTCTGCAGCACTTTGCAATCACATAGGAAAACACGGCACTTCTGGAATTTTGGTGGAGCACAAATAGGATAACCAAATCTGTCAGCTGCGATGTAGAAATAATTGGCACTTCCTGTCTTAAGGGTACTTCACACTAAGCGAGATCGTTAGCGAGATCACTGAAACATCACCAGCGATCCTTACCAGGATGTATCGTTGTTGGGATCACTGGTGCGTCACAATGTGTAATGGTAACCTTAGGAGTGGACAATGTAGACAACGCGCTTCCACACAGTTATCCTCTATACAGATGATTGATGAAGGTCAGCTATTGACCGAAAGGTCTCTTAATTTTCTGGAATTTCTTCATTCAATAAATAAGTTCTTGAATACACCTATATGAGTTCCAAGTATTTCTACAGAAATAATATAGTCAGTCTAGAATTGTTTCTGCATTTCTATGTGGATCTAAGTTATTTTTGTTGCTAAAGAAGAAAATACTTCAATAATTGAATAAATAAGGCTACTCTAGTGTAAGCAGCTCACCTGGTGAGATAGATTCTCTGAGCCATAGGTCTATGTGAACAGCACCAGTTGGTGGTGATGATGCAACAAAGCTGAACTTATTGGATGACACATGGATCTAGGAGGACCAGGACAGCAGGGTATGTAGAACGACAGTTGGGTAAGCAGATCTGGAACCACTGGATGCAGTAGGAGTGTGGCCACACACCAGAATAGCAGAGATGTATATACAATCTAGAATCTTGCAGTCAGAGATTAGTTACACACAAGAACAGCAAAGTCCTAAATGTGTGATATCACCAGAATAACAGAATATTGAGATAAATTGCCAGGTACCCTGATAGCAAAGATGAGAGTGTAAGCATATACCTCGACACAGCAGAACTGAGAATGTAATAGTTCCAGGAATAGCTGAACTGAGTTATTGGTTGCTGGATTACAAACAGGAATGGCTGAAAAGAGATGTTATCTGCTACCTACAAAGCTGAAAACTTTGTTGACCTTTGTTGACAATTGAGCCTGGATTAACAGGACTGGTATCTTGTTGCTGGATTGCAGACAAGAGTTGCAGGGAAGATAACTAGTTACCCAGCTGGAGCATGTGGTAACAGTGTGCCGTACTTCCTGAGTACTCAAGCAGCACAGAGCTGCCTGAGTCAGCCTTAAAAAGACCTTAAATGATGACATCAGTGGTGATTACCAGCTTACCCTTGTAACCTGAGGCAAATGAGCATGGATGAAATTGGCCATAAGGGGGAAAACAACTCCTGGAGTTGGAACAGACAGGTGAGTAACAACTTGATGATGTACTATTCTGTTTATTCACTTAAATTGACTCTCCAGTGAAAAAAAAATGAAAACTCATCTTTTAGACTTTAAAAGAAAGCTAATATCCCCTAAAAAGTGTAACTTATATGAATGTATCCATTATAGAGTTCTTCCACTTCAGAATGAATTTTCCCACCAGGCAGTTTGGGTCAGTGGGTAGGTAGCATAAGCCACAATATCACACTCAGCTGCAGTGGTTGTAGTTATAAAGCTTTCTCTGCAGCCTGCCAGGTTGCTGAAAATATTTCAGACATCAATTGCAGACTAGTGAAAGAAAGTGGTGGATCTCAGAATGGCACCAGTAAGGTATATAGCACTTTTTGGGAGATGTAATGTTCGACTTCTCTGGTCAAATGATATCTTTTTATATCAGTTGCCTGTAGTCTCACTTTAACAGAGTTGTCCTCTTTTCTGGACAATTCTTTTACTTAAATGTATATATGTTGAGCTTAAAAACAATTGGGTTTCATTAAAAATTTGGCACCATTTGCCTTTTGAAGTCTTTGCGTTGTATGGCCCATTGCTGGCTGGAGAATGATTTAACTGAATTTGTTAGTGAGCTCATTCTCACAGGTTGACTCACAAATGACTCTCGTATCTGTCTTCTCTTAGCTTTTGTCAACTGATTTATGACCTCAGATCACATCAAAGCAGAACTTATGACCACAGACCACATCAATTGAATGACCAGGGAAACAAATAGCCTGTAATAACCAAATGGTGAAAAATACAGTTGAGCGAAACAGGATGTCTTCCTGGAGCGTAACAATATCGTATCTTACAGTTATTGTTAGGTTCTTTAGAAGGACGTAGATCTGGGGATTTATTCTGATAGAATTTTATAGGCTGAACTGGATGGACTAATGTCTTTTTTCAGCCTTATTAACTATGTTACTCTGTTACTATGTTAGTTCGGCCAGCTTCATAAGTCGCCGACTTATGGCAAAGACGGGTTTCGCCGAGCAAAACCCGACCATAGCGTGAGGTCGGCCATGCGGTCGCCGACCCGAGCACCAAAGTCTCGTTTCCCATAATGCTTACAGGAGCCTTTTCTCAGCCAATGAGCAAGGACGCACACTGTGGGCAACATGATGACATATGCAGCATCCGGGGAGAGAGAAAGAGAAAGAAAGAGAGAGAGAGTGTCGCGCTGCTGCCGCGTCCCTCCTGCTTGCTGCCACGGTCCCTGCCGGCTTCCACACCGCTGCTGCAGCCGTCCCGGTCACTGTCTGCTTCCACGCCGCGGTCTCGGCCGCCTCGGTCCTCACCGCAGTTCTCCGCCCCCCCCGGTACACTTACCCAGCACACGCTCCTGCCCTGTCTCCTGCGCTCTGATGGGCACGCCCCTGCCCGGCTTCCTGCTCTTCGTCGGGCGCGCTCACACTGGGTTCAGGAGCGCGCACACCCTCCATTCCCCCTGAAGGCACGCGCTCTCCTCACTCTGCTCTGGGAGGGGTCGTGACCCAGAAGTCCCTGACACATTCCCTATATCAGGCCACCTCTACCTCCTGGCGGTGCCAGGTTATCACTTGTGCCCTGCTAGTGATTCTGGCCCCACTTCCCGCTGTGCGTACCCCTGCTTTCAGCCTGCCTATATCTTATCTGTCATCTCCACTGCTCTCTCTCCTAGGATCTGGAAGTCCAGGGTTCCGTTCCGTCCTGTTCTGGCCTCCCAGCTGTGTCCTCCAGTCCGTGCCTGGTCCCTGCTGTCTTGCCCGTGTTCCTGTCCTGTCCGCCATCCGTGTTCCTGTCCAAGGGAGACCCTCCGCCAGCCTCTCCGGCCTCCTGTCGTGTCTCCCGTGTCCTTTCCCTGGGTACCAGCTGCCATGGTGATAGTTACCCGCGGGTCTGCCCCTAACACTCCCTGTATAGGGGGTGGTCCACCTGGTCAGCTCACCCGTGGGAGGTTCGTTGCCACGGTCCAGCGGGTCCACTCCAGGAGTACTTCTAAAGTCTCACAGAATAATCATGCCATGGATCCCGCTGGTACCCCAACCCCAACCCAAAAGGAACTTTTGTTCCTCCGAGAAAATCAGGCGAGGATAATGTCGTTCCTCAAGTCCATGGAGTCCCGTCTATCGTCTTTGCAGGCCTCTGATCCGGGGACTGCCTCTCAGATCGCTGGCCTCCAGCAGGAGCTTGCCCAGCAGCGCGACACTCAGGCCCACATTTTGAATTATATGGCCTCGGTGAACCACCGCCTGCTAGCTCTCCAGACCGCAGCTGCTGCTCCAGTTCAGGCGGCAGTTCTGCTTCCGTCACCCCATTTGGTTAAACCTCTGCGTTATAGTGGAGATCCCAAGCTGTGTCAGGGGTTCCTTAACCAATGCCAGCTGCATTTTGAATTGTCGCCTCAGCAGTACCCCACCGACTGAGCCAAAGTAGCCTTCCCACTTGGACTGTGAGGCGCTGGCCTGGGTAAATCCCTTGTGGGAACGTCACGACCCATTAGTCTCCCAGCTTGCAACCTTCCTGAAGACTTTTCGTAAAGTCTTCGATGAGTCTGGTCGCCTGGTCTCAACCACCGAGTCCTTATTCAATCTCCGCCAGGGTACTCTCTCTGTGGTGCAGTACGCCATCCAGTTCCGTACGTTGTCCTCCGAGCTTGGATCGAACAACGAGACCCTGGTGGGGGCTTTTTGGCGCGGTTTGTCCACTTGAATTAAAGACGAGTTGGCTGGGAGAGACACACCTACGTCTTTGGATGGCCTTATTTCTCAACGCGTATTGACCTACGTTTCCAGGAACGCTCCCGCGAAGCTTCCAGGGAGAGAAGACCTCCTCGTTTTTCTCGCTCTATACGCAGCCCTCCTCATCTGTGATTTTCCTCGGCGGCTTCAGCACCAGAGCCCATGCAGGTGGACTAACTCAAACCAGTGGAGCAGCATCCCCAGGAAAGACGTACACACGGTCTTTGCCTCTATTGTTGCAGCGCCACCCATCTGCGTTCCTGTCCGGTGAGGCCGGGAAACGCCTCCACCTAGGACAGGTAAGAGAGGCCTCCCTAGGTGTCAGTGATACCTCTCTACCCTTGACCCTCTCTGTTTTGTTAATCCTGGGTACCAAACCTTTTTCTGAGGTGGCCTATATTGATTCAGGGGCAGCAGGGAATTTCATCGAGGCGGTAAAAAGATTGCGGATACCTGTCAGGTCATTGGAGATTCCCCAGCAGTTAGCTTCAGTCAACGGTGCTCCCCTGCGCGAGACTGTTACCTTGGTCACTGAAGAGGTGGAGTTACAGATCGGAGCCTTGCACCGAGAGAAGATAGCCTTCTTCGTACTGCCTTCATTATCCCACACCTTGCTTTTAGGTCTTCCTTGGTTAAGGATACACGAACCTGTCCTGGATTGGCGATCTGGAGACATTCTTCGTTGGGGTCAGTCCTGCCAGACTAAGTGCCTCCTACTTGTGCAGCCTCTCAAAACTTCACCTACTGGGCCTTCGCCGACATCTTCAACAAGAAGGAGGCAGAGACTCTTCCCCCGCACCGGCCATATGATTGCCCAATCGATCTTGCTCCGGACTATACTCCACCCCGGGGGCGAATTTATCCTTTGAATCCTCTTGAGTCCCAAGCCATGACCGAGTATGTTCAGTAAAATTTGGCCAGAGGCTTTATCCGGAAGTCGTCTTCACCCGCTGGAGCAGTATTCTTCTTAGTCAAGAAGAAAGATGGGTCTCTTCGTCCTTGTATCGACTATCGGGGTCTTAATGAAATTACTATCAAGAACAAGTACCCACTTCTTCTCATCCATGAGTTATTCGATTGGCTGCGTGGGGCGCAAATCTTTACCAAACTAGATCTCCGTGGAGCCTACAATCTCATCCGTATTCGCTCCGGAGATGAATGGAAGACCGCTTTCAACACGAGGGATGGACACTACGAATATCTGGTCATGCCCTTCGGTTTGTGCAACACTCCCGCAGTATTCCAGAAATTTGTAAATGACATTTTCCGAGACCTTCTGTACTCCTGTGTGGTAGTATATCTGGACGATATCCTCGTCTTCTCTCCTGACCTGTCCACCCACAGGAGAAATGTCCGTCAAGTACTGTTGTGCCTGAGGGAGAATCGCCTGTATGCTAAGCTGGAGAAATGCGCCTTTGAACAGTCCTCCCTTCCGTTCTCAGGCTACATCATCTCCGACTCAGGCTTACGTATGGACCCAGAGAAAGTATCTGCCGTGCTCAACTGGCCGCGCCCCCACGGCTTGAAGGCAATTCAGCGATTTCTTGGTTTCGCAAATTACTACCGGCAGTTCATTCCTCATTTTTCCTCTCTGACTGGTCCTATCTCCTCTTTGATCCGCAAGGGAGCTAATCCTCACATCTGGTCATCCGAAGCCGAGAACGCCTTCTTGTCTCTGAAACAAGCCTTCACCACGGCACCCGTGCTCCATCGCCCAGAGGCTAACAAACCTTTCATCCTCGAGGTTGATGCTTCGGCAACCGGGGCCGGAGCTGTCCTTTCTCAGAAATCCCCCTCTGGTCGGCTTGTTACGTGCGGTTTCTTTCCCAAGACTTTCTCCACATCAGAACAGAACTATTCCATTGGAGACAGGGAGCTGCTTGCCATTAATTTAGCCCTGGAGTAGTGGAGGTATTTATTGGAGGGAGCCGTACATCCGTTTACAATCTACATGGACCATAAGAACCTAGCTTACATTCGCTCGGCACAGAGACTCAACCCTCGGCAGGCCAGGTGGTCCCTGTTCTTTGGCCGATTCGATTTTGACCTGCACTTCCATCCCGGCAACAAGAACCTCAAGGCTGACGCTTTCTCCAGGTCTTTCTCATCCGGAGATATTGAGGAAGAACCCACGCACATCTTGGACCCATCCAGGCTCATCACGGTGGCACCTGTCTCGTTAGTTTCGCCACCTCCTGGTAAAACTTTTGTGCCAGAGAAGGACTGGAGATGGGTCTTACCCTGGGGGCATGCTTCCAAACTTGCAGGTCATGTCGGCCTTAAGAAGACGCTTGTCCTTGTGTCCCACTACTACTGGTGGTCTACTCTTCTCCAGGATGTCCGAAGTTTTGTTGCCTCCTGTCCGTCCTGTGCCAAAAACAAGCTGCCCAGGCAGCTGCCCTCCAGTCTTCTACACCCGCTTCCAGTTCCTTCGGCTCTTGGCAACACGTTGCCATAGATTTTATTACCGATCTACCCAAGTCTGCAGACTGCACCGTCATCCTTGTGGTGGTAGACAGATTCTCCAAGATGGCACACTTCATCTCTCTCCCTGGGTTACCTTCAGCGCCTGACTTGGCGAAAGTTTTCATTCATCACATCTTCCGTCTCCATGGACTGTCCCAGCATATTGTTTCGGACAGAGGAGTCCAATTCACCTCTCGATTTTGCAGAGCCCTATGCCGGTCTATGGACGTCACACTTGACTTCTCCTCATCATACCACCCACAGTCCAATGGTCAAGCAGAGCGGACTAACCAGAATTTGGTGAACTATCTCCGGCACTTTTCTAATGCCCATCAGAATGACTGGTCTGACTTACTCCCGTGGGCTGAATTTGCCTTTAACAATCACATCAGCGAATCTTCTGCCAAGTCACCTTTTTTTGTCATCTACGGGCAACATCCGGGTGTACCTCTACCGGTTCCTCCTGTCTCGGGTGTACCGGAGGCTGATCTTCTGTCCGGGGATTTCTCCAGGATCTGGCAGGAGACCAAGGCCGCTCTTGAGTTAGCACGTGACTGGGTGAAAAGACACGCAGACAAGAGACGTTTGGATTCCCCACTATATCATCCGGGTGATAAGGTTTGGCTATCCTCCAAGTTCATTTGTCTAAAGATCCCTTCGCATAAACTGGGACCCCGGTACATTGGACCCTTTGAGGTCTTTGCTCGTATCAACGATGTCTCCTACAAACTGCGGCTTCCCGCCTCACACCGCATCCCTAATTCCTTTCACGTGTCCTTTCTAAAACCTGTCATCCTTAATCGGTTCCATGCCTCTGCTACCCAGTCACCTCCACCTGTCTCTGCTGATGATGTCTTTGCGGTTAAAGACATTTTGGCTGTGAAAAACCAAAGAGGGAGGACCTTTTTCTTGGTTGATTGGAAGGGCTTTGGTCCCGAGGAGAGATCCTGGGAGCCTCGGGAGAATATCCAGGCTCCTCGAATTTTGGCTAAGTTTCTTTCCAGTCTGCGGAGGGGGGCGCGTAGGGAGGGGGGTACTGTCACGCCGCTGCCGCGTCCCTCCTGCTTGCTGCCGTGGTCCTCGCCGGCGTCCACACCGCTACTGCAGCCGTCCCGGTCACTGTCTGCTTCTACGCCGCGGAACTCACCGCGGCTCTCCACCCCCGGCACACTTACCTAGCATACGCTCCTGCCCTGTCTCCTGCGCTCCGACGGGCGCGTGCCCCTGCCTGGCTTCCTGCTCTTCGTCGGGCGCGCGCTCACACTGGGTTCAGGAGCGCGCGCACCCTCCATTCCCCCAAAGGTACTCGCTCTCCTCACTCTGCTCTGGGAGGGGTCGTGACCCGGAAGTCCCTGACATGTTCCCTATATCAGGCCGCTAGTGATTCTGGCCCCACTTCCCGCTATGCGTACCCCTGCTTTCAGCCTGCCTATATCTTATCCGTCATCTCCGCTGTTCTCTCTCCTATTTCCCAAGACTTTCTCCACATCAGAACGGAACTATTCCATTGGAGACAGGGAGCTGCTTGCCATTAATTTAGCCCTGGAGGAGTGGAGGTATTTATTGGAGGGAGCCATACATCCGTTTACAATCTACATGGACCATAAGAACCTAGCTTACATTCGCTCGGCACAGAGACTCAACCCTCGGCAGGCCAGGTGGTCCCTGTTCTTTGGCCGATTCGATTTTGACCTGCACTTCCGTCCCGGCAACAAGAACCTCAAGGCTGACGCTTTCTCCAGGTCTTTCTCGTCCAGAGATATTGAGGAAGAACCCACGCACATCTTGGACCCATCCAGGCTCATCACGGTGGCACCTGTCTCGTTAGTTTCGCCACCTCCTGGTAAAACTTTTGTGCCAGAGAAGGACTGGAGACGGGTCTTATGCTGGGGGCATGCTTCCAAACTTGCAGGTCATGTCGGCCTTAAGAAGACGCTTGTCCTTGTGTCCCACTACTACTGGTGGTCTACTCTTCTCCAGGATGTCCGAAGTTTTGTTGCATCCTGTCCGTCCTGTGCCAAAAACAAGCTGCCCAGGCAGCTGCCCTCCAGTCTTCTACACCCGCTTCCAGTTCCTTCGGCTCCTTGGCAACACATTGCCATGGATTTTATTACCGATCTACCCAAGTCTGCAGACTGCACCGTCATCCTTGTGGTGGTAGACAGATTCTCCAAGATGGCACACTTCATCTCTCTCCCTGGGTTACCTTCAACGCCTGACTTGGCGAAAGTTTTCATTCATCACATCTTCCGTCTCAATGGACTGTCCCAGCATATTGTTTCGGACAGAGGAGTCCAATTCACTTCTCGATTTTGGAGAGCCCTATGCCGGTCTATGGACGTCACACTTGACTTCTCCTCATCATACCACCCACAGTCCAATGGTCAAGCAGAGCGGACTAACCAGAATTTGGTGAACTATCTCCGGCACTTTTCTAATGCCCATCAGAATGACTGGTCTGACTTACTCCCGTGGGCTGAATTTGCCTTTAACAATCACATCAGCGAATCTTCTGCCAAGTCACCTTTTTTTGTCGTCTACGGGCAACATCCGGGTGTACCTCTACCGGTTCCTCCTGTCTCGGGTGTACCGGCGGCTGATCTTCTGTCCGGGGATTTCTCTAGGATCTGGCAGGAGACCAAGGCCGCTCTCGAGTTAGCACGTGACAGGGTGAAAAGACACGCAGACAAGAGACGTTTGGATTCCCCACTATATCATCCGGGTGATAAGGTTTGGCTGTCCTCCAAGTTCATTCATCTAAAGATCCCTTCGCATAAACTGGGACCCCGGTACATTGGACCCTTTGAGGTCTTTGCTCGTATCAACGATGTCTCCTACAAACTGCGGCTTCCCGCCTCACACCGCATCCCTAATTCCTTTCACGTGTCCTTTCTAAAACCTGTCATCCTTAATCGGTTCCATGCCTCTGCTACCCAGTCACCTCCACCTGTCTCTGCGGATGATGTCTTTGCGGTTAAAGACATTTTGGCTGTGAAAAACCAAAGAGGGAGGACCTTTTTCTTGGTTGATTGGAAGGGCTTTGGTCCCGAGGAGAGATCCTGGGAGCCTCGGGAGAATATCCAGGCTCCTCGAATTTTAGCTAAGTTTCTTTCCAGTCTGCGGAGGGGGGCGCGTAGGGAGGGGGGTACTGTCACGCCGCTGCCGTGTCCCTCCTGCTTGCTGCCGCGGTCACCGCCGGCTTCCACACCACTACTGCAGCCGTCCCGGTCACTGTCTGCTTCTACGCCGTGGTCTTGGTCGCCGCGGTCCTCACCGCGGCTCTCCGCCCCCGGCACACTTACCTTGCATACGCTTCTGCCCTGTCTCCTGCGCTCCGACGGGCGCGCGCCCCTGCCTGGCTTCCTGCTCTTCGCCGGGCGCACTCACACTGAATTCAGGAGCGCGCGCACCCTCCATTCCCCCGAAGGCACTCGCTCTCCTCACTCTGCTCTGGGAGGGGTCATGACCCAGATGTCCCTGACACGTTCCCTATATCAGGCCACTAGTGATTCTGGCCCCACTTCCCGCTGTGCGTACCCCTGCTTTCAGCCTGCCTATATCTTATCCGTCATCTCCGCTGTTCTCTCTCCTATGATCTGGAAGTCCGGGTTTCCGTTCCGTCCTGTTCTGGCCTCCCAGCTGTGTCCTCCAGTCTGTGCCTGGTCCCTGCTGTCTTGCCCGTGTTCCTGTCCTGTCCGCCATCCGTGTTCCTGTCCTAGGGAGAACCTCCGCCAGCCTCTCTGGCCTCCTGTCGCATCTCCTGTGTCCTTTCCCTGGGTACCAGCTGCCATGGTGATAGTTACCCGCGGGTCTGCCCCTAACACTCCCTGTATAGGGGGTGGTCCACCTGGTCAGCTCACCCATGGGAGGTTCGTTGCCACAGTCCAGCGGGTCCACTCCAGGAGTACTTCTAAAGTCTCACAGAGACAGAGTTTTTGTGCAGTTTTAAAAAGCGGTCCAGCATGTAGATGTGTTTACTGTCCTCCACTCCCTGCCGACTTTGCTTCCCCATTGACTTGCATTGGGTTTCGTGTTTCAGTCAGACCCGACTTTTCCCGATAGTCAGCCCGACTTCGTTCGACTCGACTTTTGAGAAAGTCAGGTTTCATGAAACCCGACTCGACCCTAAAAAAGGCAAAGTCGCTCATCTCTAGTGAAAAATATTCGATGAAACCCAATTGCAGAAATTAATTTTTGCCCCAAATACAGGCACTAAGTTAAAAAAAAAAGATCGCCAGAGGTGGGAGTTGGTTCTATTTCCAAAAAAAAAAATTACACTTTTTTTTCTGTTGAAAAACATAATGCTCAATATAGACAAGTGAGCGATGAATCAATTTACAAGTTATGATTTTTTTTTATTAAAATTTCTTTTAACACTGATAAATGCAGAAAATGAGAGCATTTCTTTCTTTTTAATTCTTCAACAGAAGGTGTTTTCTTGAGTTTATATTGGGTTTAAACAGAATAACGTAACATTTGGATGCAAACATGCAGCAAAGCATCGCCCAGTTTGAGGAAAGGATTGCAAATATTTCCATTGCTACAGTATATTTTCCACTGGTGCTGAGGGAGGCCGGAATATAAGACACCCAGACACTTAGGAAAGCCAGCATGCTGAAGGTGATGGACCTAGATTCATTGTAGTTACCAGGAAGATGTCTAGTTAAGAAAGCCAGAAGAAAGCTAGCCAAGGCTAGCACTCCCAAGTAGCCTGTTGTACACCAAAAGGCCATGAGTGACCCTTCATTACATTCAGCTATGATAACTCCAAATTTTGCATTCAAGTTGAATTGTGGGAAAGGGGGCCCCGTCAATAACCACGTAGCACTTAATATTAATTCAAGGAATGTTCCAAGTATGATCACAAGATATGACATTTGAGGTCTGGCCCATTTAGTCAAACTACTGTTTGGTTTTGTGGCTCTGAATGCAATCATGACAATTACAGTCTTGGCCAGGACACATGAGACACAAAGAGCAAAGGCCATCCCGAATGTCACTTGTCGGAGAAGACACTTGAGATGGTCTGGATATCCGATAAATGCCAGAGATGAGAGAAAACAGAGAGACATGGAAATCAGGAGAAGACAGCTAATAGTATAATTGTTGGCTTTTACTATGGGAGTGGCCTTGTTGTGGATCAAAATGCCAAGGATGCACAAAGGAATTAATGAAGATGTGACGCTGATTGACATCAAAATGATGCCTAAAGTCTCTTCATAGGAAAGGTATTCAGTAAGTTTTGGTAAACATTTATCTTTTTGTAGGTTTGGCCATTGGTCCCATGGACATTTAAGGCATTCAGTCACTGCTGAAAGTAAGATCGAGAAACGAAAATTAATATACATCTATATAATAGTTCTAAAGACTATTTTTCTTCATTAAAGGTACTGTCTGTTATAGAGGTGTTGCTCATTACTTTTATATAATGTAGATGACCTATCCTAAAGATAGGTCAACAATATAAGATTGGTGGGTGTGCACCAACTAACATTAGCTGTTTCTTTTTTAAACCCAAGATCATGCTCTCATGTGAATGGTGTCACACAAAAAAACACACAATGATGTGGTCTATTGTAGCACATTCTAAAAAGAGAAGCTCCACCAATAATCCATTTAATGTCCCTTTACAACAGAAGCCCACAGTGAAAGATATGGATCAGTGGCTTCAAAGCTGGTTGAGCTTCCAGTATCCACCTGGACTCCCATCCCAGTGGAACTAGGAGCTCAGTCTAGGTCAGCTTTCCTCTCAAAAGTATCTGCAGGGGGAGCAGAACCTGATGACCACACATTTCCCTTTGACTGATCTGGAAGGAACTCATTCCAAAGGAGTCACACAGTAAAAACAATTAAAATACAGTGGGGCAAAAAAGTATTTAGTCAGTCAGCAATAGTGCAAGTTCCACCACTTAAAAAGATGAGAGGCGTCTGTAATTTACATCATAGGTAGACCTCAACTATGGGAGACAAACTGAGAAAAAAAAATCCAGAAAATCACATTGTCTGTTTTTTTTTCATTTTATTTGCATATTATGGTGGAAAATAAGTATTTGGTCAGAAACAAAATTTCATCTCAATACTTTGTGATATATCCTTTGTTGGCAATGACAGAGGTCAAACGTTTTCTGTAAGTCTTCACAAGGTTGCCACACACTGTTGTTGGTATGTTGGCCCATTCCTCCATGCAGATCTCCTCTAGAGCAGTGATGTTTTTGGCTTTTCGCTTGGCAACACGGACTTTCAACTCCCTCCAAAGGTTTTCTATAGGGTTGAGATCTGGAGACTGGCTAGGCCACTCCAGGACCTTGAAATGCTTCTTACGAAGCCACTCCTTCGTTGCCCTGGCGGTGTGCTTTGGATCATTGTCATGTTGAAAGACCCAGCCACGTTTCATATTCAATGCCCTTGCTGATGGAAGGAGGTTTGCACTCAAAATCTCACGATACAAGGCCCCATTCATTCTTTCATGTACCCGGATCAGTCGTCCTGGCCCCTTTTCAGAGAAACAGCCCCAAAGCATGATGTTTCCACCACCATGCTTTACAGTAGGTATGGTGTTTGATGGATGCAACTCAGTATTCTTTTTCCTCCAAACACGACAAGTTGTGTTTCTACCAAACAGTTCCAGTTTGGTTTCATCAGACCATAGGACATTCTCCCAAAACTTCTCTGGCTCATCCAAATGCTCTCTAGCAAACTTCAGACGGGCCCGGACATGTACAGGCTTAAGCAGTGGGACACGTCTGGCACTGCAGGATCTGAGTCCATGGTGGCGTAGTGTGTTACTTATGGTAGGCCTTGTTACATTGGTCCCAGCTCTCTGCAGTTCATTCACTAGGTCCCCCCGCGTGGTTCTGGGATTTTTGCTCACCGTTCTTGTGATCATTCTGACCCCACGGGGTGGGATTTTGCGTGGAGCACCAGATCGAGGGAGATTATCAGTGGTCTTGTATGTCTTCCATTTTCTAATTATTGCTCCCACAGTTGATTTCTTCACTCCAAGCTGGTTGGCTATTGCAGATTCAGTCTTCCCAGCTTGGTGCAGGGCTACAATTTTGTTTCTGGTGTCCTTTGACAGCTCTTTGGTCTTCACCATAGTGGAGTTTGGAGTCAGACTGTTTGAGGGTATGCACAGGTGTCTTTTTATACTGATAACAAGTTTAAACAGGTGCCATTACTACAGGTAATGAGTGGAGGAAAGAGGAGACTCTTAAAGAAGAAGTTACAGGTCTGTGAGAGCCAGAAATCTTGATTGCTTGTTTCTGACCAAATACTTATTTTCCACCATAATATGCAAATAAAATGAAAAAAAAACAGACAATGTGATTTTCTGGATTTTTTTTTCTCAGTTTGTCTCCCATAGTTGAGGTCTACCTATGATGTAAATTACAGACGCCTCTCATCTTTTTAAGTGGTGGAACTTGCACTATTGCTGACTGACTAAATACTTTTTTGCCCCACTGTAAATAGCAAAAGTGATTAGGATCTCCTGTCATAACCTCTGGAATCCATCAGATATAAACAGTGGAAAGACTAAAACATCACAATTGTGTATGTGCTGCTGAGAACTGCATATCAGTCATTAGAGTGTGTAGAAGCTTGTCTGCAGTAACCTGAGGAGCCACATATCGATTGTACAGAACTGTGCTATTAAGTTCCATATACAGTTACATCCTGCCTCCTATAATGAATGAGCCAGGTAGCAGGCCACTACTGTTTTTATAATGATGACTAGTGTTGAGCTTTCCGATACCGCAAGTATCGGGTATCGGCCGATATTAGCTGTATCGGAATTCCGATACTGACTTCCGATACTTTTTTCATATCGGATACCGGAATCGGAAGTTCCCATAATGCTATGAGCCCGCTCGCTTTGATTCAGCCAATGGGAATCCTCAGAAGTGTGGGCACATCCTGTTAGGCATGTAAGCATGGTAACTATTGGCATGGCAGTGATTGGCTGCTGAAATGATGTCATGATGCACTATAAAAGCCACAGCCGCTGCCATTTCTGGTCACTCTGCTGTGAATTCAGTTAGGGATTCTCAAAACAATATTGTGCTTTACCCAGGCTACATAAACCACCACTGTAGCTTTCTTTTCCCTAGCAGCAATGTTCACAGCTGTCTGCAAGGGCTATGTGAGTGCAGCTCACGCTGTGGAGTGGGTCCTGCAGCAACGCCTGGTTGTAGGCCGCCCAGCGTGCCTCACTGCTGCCTCATACATATTTTTCTTTTTGAGCTGCTTATTTTTTAAAAATTCTATCTAGTGTGCTTCCATCCGTATCCATATACGTTGGTTGCAAACACTAGTAGTAGACAGCGGAGCCTTTCTGCAGCCTTTCAGTGCTAGTGCCCACTTTGCTGCACTGTTCACGGCTGTCTGAGAGGTCTCTGACTGTGTGTGAGTGCAGCTCACGCTGAGTAGTGTGTCCAGCAGCTACGTCTGGTTGTAGGCCGCTCAGCGTGTCACTGCCTCACACATTTTTCTTTTATTGCAGCTCATTTTTTATTCTCCTATTAGTGTGCATCCATCCATATCCATATACGGTGGTTGCAAACACTCTAGGAGTACACAGCGGAGCCATTCTGCAGCCTGTCAGTGCTAGTGCCCACTTAGCTGCACTGTTCACGGCTGTCTGAGAGGTCTCTGACTGTGTGTGAGTGCAGCTCATGCTGAGTAGTGTGTC
Source organism: Dendrobates tinctorius (assembly GCF_039654945.1). Lineage (NCBI taxonomy): Eukaryota > Metazoa > Chordata > Amphibia > Anura > Dendrobatidae > Dendrobates > Dendrobates tinctorius. The sequence continues at coordinate 3,245,301 of NW_027361818.1, read as the reverse complement.
CTGCAGCTACGTCTGGTTGTAGGCCGCTCAGTGTGCGTCACTGCCTCACACATATTTTTCTTTAATTGCAGCTCATTTTTTCTTCTCCTATTAGTGTGCATCCATCCATATCCATCTACATTGGTTGATTGCAAACACTATATAGGAGTAGATAGAGGAGCCTTTTTTCTGGCTTGTGCCCTTCAGCTGCAGCCAGACTAGTATTACCCAATTTTTTTGGAGCCTCAACTTTTGCATTGTAGGTTACCTGCCTGCATTGTAATAGCTCCAGAAAGTTGGTGATACTCTCACTTTCAAATCTTTGGTCACATCCTTTTAGTTTTTTTCTCCCAAAAAAAAAAAAACAACAAAGTTCACCAAACACTACATTTCAAAGTTGTGTAGGCCATATTAGCTCCCATTAAAGTGTAGTCGACACACACACACTGCATAAAATTAGTGTTTCTTAAACCTGTAACCAGCTGTTCAGGAATAAGCACACTAAGGCCCCCCTTTGTACTTTTCTGCCGATCTTTCTCAGTCTAGCAAGATGAAGAAGGCAGGGAGTAAGGCACGTGGGCGTGGGTGTGGAGTTTCAGCAGGGAGAGGACGTGGGGATTCTGCAGGGAGAGGACATGGGGATTCTGTAGGGAGAGGATGTGGGGATTCTGTGCCTGCTGTTGGCACCAGTGAGTCAGCATCCCCCAGTTTTAGCAGTCAACAGTCCTTTATGTGCAGCTTTGTAGGACCTCACCGTACCCCACTGCTGCGGGAGGAACAAATTGAAGCCGTTGTGGGATGGATGGCAGCTAACGCATCGACTTCAATTACTTCCACATCCTTTCAGGGCCAGAGCACCAAAGAGCAACCATCTGTCTCTTCACCACCTGCCAAAGTGCCCAGGCAGTCAGAGAGCCCTGAACAGGAGCCATCACAGTCTCTACTTCTGTTCTCGGAATCTGTTGGTTTGGAAAGAGGAGTCCAGCCAAGCAGCATTCCAGAATGTGAAGAAGAGGGAGTATGCAATGATGCGCAACTTCTTTGTCCCTCTGAATCTGAAGAGGCGGGTAGGCTAGTGCCTATGGTCAGCACACCTCAGTATGCATCAGATGATGACGAGACACAGGTGCCACTTTCTGTTGCGTACGGTGCTGGCAAGACAACCCAGGAGTAGCAGGTGTTTGAAGAGGGGAGTGTAGATGATGAGGTCCTTGACCCATCATGGCGTGAGGAACAGGAAGGTGGTGGGAGCAGCTCTGAGGAAGAGATTCCCCGAATGGCCAAAACCGGAGGGAGAGGGAGGCCTGTAGCCTCCATTTCGGCACCCGTTAGGAGCATTCCACTTTCAAAAGGCAAAACAGGCGCTCCCAAGACTTGCAGTGCGTGGTCCTTTTTTGACACAGTTGCAGATGACATTTGCTTTGTCAAAAGCAAGCTGTGTCATCAGAGAGTCAAAAGAGGGAAAAATGTCAGCAACCTCAATACCACTAATATGTGGAAACATGTGTTGACCAAGCACAAGGTGGAGCTACACAGACACACTGAAGACGTAGGCCAACGTACAGCACCACCTTCCACCTCTTCAGCTCGTGTTGGGGCCTCTTCCTCCAGCTCACACACAGCTGGTTCGGCTGTCTCACAGGTTCGCCAAGGAAGAACCTCTGGCACTGTTGTCCGGAGACCCTGTGACATTCCACCCACAGCACCACATTCCAAGTCATACTCACACTCCCAGGCCACTCGACAGCCATCGGTAGCACAGGCATGGGAGAAAAGGAGGCCATACTCGGCAAACCATCCCCGAGCACAGGCTCTGAATGCTGGCATTGCCAAACTACTGGCACTTGAAATGCTGTCATTCAGGCTGGTGGAGACTGACACCTTCCGGGACTTCATGGCATTGGCAGTCCCACAATACACCGTGCCCAGCCGCTTTTATTTCAGCAGGCGAGCCGTCCCTGCCCTGCAGAAACATGTGGAGGCAAACATAAAACATGCGCTACTAAATGCCATCAGTAGCAAGGTCCACCTGACCACCGATGCGTGGACGAGTAACCATGGACAGGGACGATACCTTTCCCTCACTGCCCATTGGGTCAACGTTATGGAGCCAGGTACAGATCTGGAGAGTGGCGTTCTACGTGCTCTGCCAACTCCACGGATTGCAGGAATCCAGTCTGTACACATTGACTCCTCCTCCTACTCAAGTTCCTCTGAAACAGCATAGCAGGAGCCTGTTATGACCAATATGAGCACAGCCATGGCCAAACGTCAACAGGCCATACTGAAATTAATTTCTTTGGGGAATCGAAGCCACACAGCGCAGGAGCTCTGGAAAGCCATCAAGCAGGAGAGCGACGTGTGGTTTGTGCCAGTGAATCTCCAGCCGGGCTTGGTAGTGTGTGACAATGGCCGAAATCTGGTGGCAGCTCTTGGCCTAGGCAACCTCACTCACATCCCATGTCTGACACATGTGCTGAACTTGGTGGTGAAGAGCTTTCTGAGGGACTATCCGGATCTTGATGCACTGCCGCACAAGGTCCGCATAGAGTGCGCTCACTTGTGGCGTTCCAGCATGGCAAGGTCACGCCTTGCTGCTCTGCAGCGCCGATTACGCCTTCCAGAACATCGCATCATATGTGACCTACCCACCAGGTGGAATTCTGCGTTACATATGTTGTAGCTGTTGTGTGAGCAGCAGGCAGCAGTCATGGAGTACCAGCTGCATCAGGCGCAAACAAGTCGCACTGTGCGCCAGTCACACTTCAGCACAACTGAGTGGGCCTCTATGAAGGACATCTGCCCGGTTTTGCGTGCCTTCGATGATTCCACGCGGATGGCGAGTGCAGATGATGCACTAGTCAGCATGACTGTCCCCCTTATCTGCCTGCTTCAAAAAACACTGCAAGCACTAAGGGATGAGGTTTTGGAAGAGGTAGAGGATGAGGAGTCCCAAATGCCATCTGCTTCTGGACAGTCTGCGCTACGTGCTTCCTCACAAAGGCCTAGGCAGGGGACATTTTGTGAGGAGGATGAGGAGGAGTCGATGGAGGAGGAAGACATCTCTCCAGAGGAGGGAGGTACACAAACCTCTACTCAGTATGTACAGCGAGGGTGGGGTGATGCAGAGCAGGCAGAGATCACGCCTCAAGCAGGGGACAGCGGTTCTTTGGCAGTTGGGAGTCTGCAGCACATGGTTGACTTCATGCTGCAGTGACTGAGAAACGACCGCCGCATCGCCCACATTTTCTACACGACTGATTATTGGGTGTACACCCTCCTAGATCCTCGCTACAGGGACAACTTGCAAACCCTCATACCAACATTGAACCGGGAGCGTAAACTGCGGGAGTACCAAGACACACTGGTGCAGTCCATCATGTTTTCCATTCCACCCGACAGCAGTGGTGCTAGTGCTTTACAAAGCACCTCTGTGCGTCAAGCCAGTGGAGGAAACTCGGCACAAAGAGGGAGCAGAGGCAGCGCCTCAGCACAAGGCAAGACCACTATGGCCCAAATGTGGCAAAGTTTTGTGTGTCCGCCACAATTGTCTACACCATCACTGACGGCTCCAGTCAGCAGAAGGCAATGTTTCCATCAGATGGTGACAGACTACATGTCTTGCCCTGTGAGTGTACTCCCAGATGGCTCTTCCCCCTTCAAGTTTTGGGTCTCTAAGCTGGATACTTGGCCAGAGCTTAGCCAGTATGCATTGGAGGTGCTGGCTTGCCCTGCTGCCAGTGTCTTATCGGAACGCGTCTTTAGTGACGCAGGTGGTGTACTAACAGACCGACGCACGCGACTTTCTTCCGATAACGATGACCGGCTAACTTTTCTGAAAATGAACAAGGCCTGGATCTCCCCAGAATTTGCCAGTCCTCTTCCCGATTAAATAATTGGTTGGCAACTAGTGTTGAGCGATACCGTTCGATACCCAAAAATATCGTATCGGATGGTATCGCCCGATACGAAAAAAATATCGGGTATCGCCGATTCCGATACCGGAAGTCCCATTCAAGTCAATGGGACTTCCGGTATTGGAATTAAAAAAAGCCCTTTATTTCCTTGTTGGCTAATTCTAGATAATTGAAAACAAATAAGAATCATGTAGAATGTATTGTGGGAGGTGGAGGAGACATTAAAAGCATAGTGGTTTATTCAAATCACATGGCATAGCATTAATTCCAATTTTTTTTTCAGTACGTTCGGAGTTAAAAAGATATTAACTATGTTAACTTTTTTTATATTTAGTCAGATATGTATGTTTCACAACTTCCATGCTCTTCACGTTCTTTTGTACTTCTCCCACACTTTCTCCTTCATGATCCGCAGCAGTAGCATTTTTTTCATCAACTTTTTCTTCACCTTATTCATCTTCTTCTTCTTCATCTTCTTCCCATTAATTTTTTTTTCCATTCTTCATATTCTTCTTATTCAGCTATTATCAATTTTAATATGCTATTTCTTCATCTTCTTCCTATTCTTCTTTGTCTTCATTTTCTTATGGTGACAGGCATTCCTGTAGTACTTATCTATAAAAGTTATAAGATTACACCTTACGTTCTGCCTGTCACTAAAGATTTACAACAGGATTTGTCCGCGTTCAGTTTGGCCTGCAGCAGCAGGCATTTTCCAGGGGCACCACGAGGAGGAACGGACTCACCCCCATTTACTGCTTAGTCTTCCTCTGCTTATAATTTTGATTTCTTCTATGCTGATTTTTAGTCTTATGCTTAATGTTCTTCTGCTTTCTGTTCTTCTGCTTTTGCTTCTTCTGCTTCTTGTTCTTCTGTCTTTTGTTCTGTATCTTGGTGGTTGTCTTCATGTTCTTTGTCCTCTTGGTCTTATTATTTAGGGTCATATTTCTGGTCTTCTTTGGTGTGGTCTTCAGGGTCGTCGTCATCAGGGTCGTCGTCATGGAGATCAATAAGGATTACCAAAGACAATTTCAAAAAGCTTGATCTTGGAAATGTAGCAGAAGGTACAAGAAGGCTGAGAAACTGGCGAGAACCAGCAGACAGTGCTGGCACCCGGATGGGTAGCAGAAGGAACAAGAGCCAATGGCACTACCGAGGACCAACTGACGGTGCTGGACCACGGTTACTAAGCAGAAGGTACCTGTGCTAAAAAGTACTACCAAGGACCAGCTGACGGTGCTGGACCTCGGATACCGAGATGGAGGCACCTAGGCCAAAGGCTGTGGCGAGAACCAGCAGACAGTGCTGGCACCCGGATGGGTAGCAGAAGGAACAAGAGCCAATGGCACTTCTGAGGACCAACTGACGGTGCTGGACCACGGTTACTAAGCAGAAGGTACCTGTGCTAAAAAGCACTACCAAGGACCAGCTGACGGTGCTGGACCTCGGATACCGAGATGGAGGCACCTAGGCCAAAGGCTGTGGCGAGAACCAGCAGACAGTGCTGGCACCCGGATGGGTAGCAGAAGAAACAAGAGCCAATGGCACTACCGAGGACCAACTGACGGTGCTGGACCACGGTTACTAAGCAGAAGGTACCTGTGCTAAAAAGCACTACCAAGGACCAGCTGACGGTGCTGGACCTCGGATACCGAGATGGAGGCACCTAGGCCAAAGGCTGTGGCGAGAACCAGCAGACAGTGCTGGCACCCGGATGGGTAGCAGAAGGAACAAGAGCCAATGGCACTACCGAGGACCAACTGACGGTGCTGGACCACGGTTACTAAGTAGAAGGTACCTGTGCTAAAAAGCACTACCAAGGACCAGCTGACGGTGCTGGACCTTGGATACCGAGATGGAGGCACCTAGGCCAAAGGCTGTGGCGAGAACCAGCAGACAGTGCTGGCACCCGGATGGGTAGCAGAAGGAACAAGAGCCAATGGCACTACCGAGGTCCAACTGACGGTACTGGACCACGGTTACTAAGCAGAAGGTACCTGTGCTAAAAAGCACTACCAAGGACCAGCTGACGGTGCTGGACTTCAGATACCGAGATGGAGGCACCTAGGCCAAAGGTTCTGGCGAGAACCAGCAGACAGTGCTGGAACCCGGGTGGGTAGCAGAAGGTACCCATTCAAAGCAAAGTAGCCAGGCCGCAAGCCGGCCGCAGTTACCGAAACCCACAGTCCTACAGGGGGTCCATGTCCCATTGGCACTACGGATCCAGCCTTCAGTGCCAGTTCCCGCAGCTCACATAGGAGTCACCTAAACTGCAGGCACCGTAGAGTCGGCTAACCTGGCCGCAAGACGACAGGACAACGGATTGGTGGCATAGTGACCTTGACACTACCCTGAAACAGCAGGCGTGCTGGAACCAGGCTGGGCAACAGGGAGTACCCGTGCCAAAGACACTGCCGAGAACCAGCTGACGGTGCTGGAACCCAGATGGGTAGCAAAAGCTACAAGAGCCAATGGCACTACCGAGGAACAGCTGACGGTGCTGGACCATGGTTACTAGGCAGGAGGTACCTGTGCTAGAAAGCACTACCAAGGACCAGCTGACGGTGCTGGACCTCGGATACCGAGATGGAGGCACCTAGGCCAAAGGCTCTGGCGAGAACCAGCAGACAGTGCTGGAACCCGGGTGGGTAGCAGAAGGTAACCATTCAAAGCAAAGTAGTCAGGCCGCAAGCCGGCCACAGTTACCGAAACCCACAGTCCTACAGGGGGTCCATGTCCCATTGGCACTACGGATCCAGCCTTCAGTGCCAGTTCCCGCAGCCCACATAGGAGTCACCTAAACTGCAGGCACCGTAGAGTCGGCTAACCCGGCCGCAAGACGACAGGACAACGGTTTGGTGGCATAGTGACCTTGACACTACCCGGAAACAGCAGGCGTGCTGGAACCAGGCTGGGCAACAGGGAGTACCCGTGCCAAAGACACTGCCGAGAACCAGCTGACGGTGCTGGAACCCAGATGGGTAGCAAAAGCTACAAGAGCCGATGGCACTACCGAAGAACTGCTGACGGTGCTGGACCACGGTTACTAGGCAGGAGGTACCTGTTCTAGAAAGCACTACCAAGGACCAGCTGACGGTGCTGGACCTCGGATACCGAGATGGAGGCACCTAGGCCAAAGGCTCTGGCGAGAACCAGCAGACAGTGCTGGAACCCGGGTGGGTAGCAGAAGGTAACCATTCAAAGCAAAGTAGCCAGGCCGCAAGCCGGCCGCAGTTACCGAAACCCACAGTCCTACAGGGGGTCCATGTCCCATTGGCACTACGGATCCAGCCTTCAGTGCCAGTTCCCGCAGCCCACATAGGAGTCACCTAAACTGCAGGCACCGTAGAGTCGGCTAACCCGGCCGCAAGACGACAGGACAACGGATTGGTGGCATAGTGACCTTGACACTACCCGGAAACAGCAGGCGTGCTGGAACCAGGCTGGGCAACAGGGAGTCCCCGTGCCAAAGACACTGCCGAGCACCAACTGGCATTGTTGGAGCCCAGGGACAATCATGGTGTAGGCCGAGGCCTACTTGGTGGTAGTTTTAGATTGTTTGTAGGCTACAACAGACTGTCAACGTGCTCCAATTAGGCATCTGTCTCCACTCTGTTTCCAGGATTTCACGTGACCACCAACACCGCCAGTTTATGCGTACAGCAGCCGTCTGCCCAATCCACACGTGTTCCTGTGTTACTGGGATTCTGTAATGTCAGCAGATCCCCTGATGTGTGTCTGCCACTGTCTCCTGCTCTGTCCACATTCCCACCGCTTGCAGTGGGAAGGTGGACAGCGCAGGAGACAGTGGCGGACACATATTGGTGGATCTGCTGACGTTACAGAACCCCAGTAACACAGGAACACGTGTGGAATGCGTGGACGGCAACTGTGAGCAGGAACTGGCGGTGTTGGAGGTCAGGGGAAATACTAGAGACAGAGTGGAGACAGAGGCCAAATCAGAGAATGTTTAAATCTGAAGTAGTTACAATTTGGAGGCAGCAGCAGTTTGCCCTCCACACAGCAGGGGATCAGCTGACGTTAACGAACCCCACTTTCACATGAACGAGTGTGTTTTTCTGTGTGGACAGCACTTCCGAGCACCAACTGGCGGTGTCGGAGCCCAGGTAAAATCAGGTAGTAGGCCGAGGCCTACTTGGAGCCAGGTGTAAATCTGAGTTTGTTTGACTGTGGAGGGAGCAGGACACTTTGCCATACACACAGCAGGGGATCAGCCGACGTTACCGACCCCCACTTTCACATGAACGAGTGTGTTTTTCTGTGTAGACAGCACTTCCGAGCACCAACTAGCGTTGTTGGAACCCAGGGACAATCATGGTGCAGGCCGAGGCCTACTAGGAGCCAGGTATAAAGCTGAGGTATTTTGACTTTGGAGGGAGCAGGACACTTTGCCCTCCACACAGCAGGGGATCAGCTGACGTTACCGAACCCCACTTTCACATGAATGAGTGTGTTTTTCTGTGTGGACAGCACTTCCGAGCAACAACTGACGATGTTGGAGCCCAGGGATAGTCATTTTGTAGGCTGAGGCCTACTTGGAGGCAGTTTAAGATAAGACGTTGTTTGAATTAGGAGGCAGCAGCAGTTTGCCCTCCACACAGAAGGGGATCAGCTGACATTACTGACCCCCACTTTCACATGAACCAGTGTGTTTTTCTGTGTGGACAGCACTTCCGAGCACCAACTAGCGCTGTTGGAGACCAGGGAGAACCAGGGTGCAGGCCGAGGCCTACTTGGTGGTAGTTTTAGATTGTTTGTAGGCTACAACAGACTGTCAACGTGCTCCAATTAGGCATCTGTCTCCACTTTGTTTCCAGGATTTCACGTGACCACCAACACCGCCAGTTTATGCGTACAGCAGCCGTCTGCCCAATCCACACGTGTTCCTGTGTTACTGGGATTCTGTAATGTCAGCAGATCCCCTGATGTGTGTCTGCCACTGTCTCCTGCTCTGTCCACATTCCCACCACTTGCAGTGGGAAGGTGGACAGCGCAGGAGACAGTGGCGGACACATATTGGGGGATCTGCTGACGTTACAGAACCCCAGGAACACAGGAACACGTGTGGAATGCGTGGACGGCAACTGTGAGCAGGAACTGGCGGTGATGGAGGTCAGGGGAAATACTAGAGACAGAGTGGAGACAGAGGCCAAATCAGAGAATGTTTAAATCTGAAGTAGTTACAATTTGGAGGCAGCAACAGTTTGCCCTCCACACAGCAGGGGATCAGCTGACGTTACCGAACCCCACTTTCACATGAACGAGTGTGTTTTTCTGTGTGGACAGCACTTCCGAGCACCAACTGGCGGTGTCGGAGCCCAGGGAAAATCAGGTAGTAGGCCGAGGCCTACTTGGAGCCAGGTCTAAATCTGAGTTTGTTTGACTGTGGAGGGAGCAGGACACTTTGCCATACACACAGCAGGGGATCAGCAGACGTTACCGAACCCCACTTTCACATGAACGAGTGTGTTTTTCTGTGTGGACAGCACTTCCGAGCACCAACTAGCGTTGTTGGAACCCAGGGACAATCATGGTGCAGGCCGAGGCCTACTAGGAGCCAGGTATAAAGCTGAGGTATTTTGACTTTGGAGGCAGCAGGACACTTTGCCCTCCACACAGCAGGGGATCAGCTGACGTTACCGAACCCCACTTTCACATGAACGAGTGTGTTTTTCTGTGTGGACAGCACTTCCGAGCAACAACTGACGATGTTGGAGCCCAGGGATAGTCATTTTGTAGGCTGAGGCCTACTTGGAGGCAGTTTAAGATAAGACGTTGTTTGAATTTGGAGGCAGCAGCAGTTTGCACTCCACACAGCAGGGGATCAGCTGACATTACTGACCCCCACTTTCACATGAACCAGTGTGTTTTTCTGTGTGGACAGCACTTCCGAGCACCAACTAGCGTTGTTGGAGCCCAGGGAGAACCAGGGTGCAGGCCGAGGCCTACTTGGTGGCAGTTTTAGATTGTTTGTAGGCTACAACAGACTGTCAACATGCTCCAATTAGGCATCTGTCTCCACTCTGTTTCCAGGATTTCACGTGACCACCAACACCGCCAGTTTATGCGTACAGTAGCCGTCTGCCCAATCCACACGTGTTCCTGTGTTACTGGTGTTCTGTAATGTCAGCAGATCCCCTGATGTTTGTCTGCCAATGTCTCCTGCTCTGTCCACATTCCCACCACTTGCAGTGGGAAGGTGGACAGCGCAGGAGACAGTGCCGGACACACATTGGGGGATCAGCTCACGTTACAGAACACCAGGAACACGTGTGGAATGCGTGGACGGCAACTGTGAGCAGGAACTGGCGGTGTTGGAGGTATGGGGAAATACTAGAGACAGAGTGGAGACAGAGGCCAAATCAGAGAATGTTTAAATCTGAAGTAGTTACAATTTGGAGGCAGTACTAGTTTGCCCTCCACACAGCAGGGGATCAGCTGACGTTACCGAACCCCACTTTCACATGAACGAGTGTTTTTCTGTGTGGACAGCACTTCCGAGCACCAACTGGCGTTGTTGGAGCCCAGGGACAATCATGGTGCAGGCCGAGGCCTACTAGGAGCCAGGTGTAAAGCTGAGGTATTTTGACTTTGGAGGGAGCAGGACACTTTGCCCTCCACACAGCAGGGGATCAGCCGACATTACCGAACCCCACTTTCACATGAACGAGTGTGTTTTTCTGTGTGGACGGCACTTCCGAGCCACAACTGACGATGTTGGAGCCCAGGGATAGTCATTTTGTAGGCTGAGGCCTACTTGGAGGCAGTTTAAGATAAGACGTTGTTTGAATTAGGAGGCAGCAGCAGTTTGCCCTCCACACAGAAGGGGATCAGCTGACATTACTGACCCCCACTTTCACATGAACCAGTGTGTTTTTCTGTGTGGACAGCACTTCCGAGCACCAACTAGCGTTGTTGGAGCCCAGGGAGAACCAGGGTGCAGGCCGAGGCCTACTTGGTGGCATTTTTAGATTGTTTGTAGGCTACAACAGACTGTCAACGTGCTCCAATTAGGCATCTGTCTCCACTCTGTTTCCAGGATTTCACGTGACCACCAACACCGCCAGTTTATGCGTACAGCAGCCGTCTGCCCAATCCACACGTGTTCCTGTGTTACTGGGATTCTGTAATGTCAGCAGATCCCCTGATGTGTGTCTGCCACTGTCTCCTGCTCTGTCCACATTCCCACCGCTTGCAGTGGGAAGGTGGACAGCGCAGGAGACAGTGGCGGACACACATTGGGGGATCTGCTGACGTTTCAGAACCCCAGTAACACGTGTGGAATGCGTGAACGGCAACTGTGAGCAGGAACTGGCGGTGTTGGAGGTCAGGGGAAATACTAGAGACAGAGTGGAGACAGAGGTCAAATCAGAGAATGTTTAAATCTGAAGTAGCTAAAATTTGGAGGCAGCAGCAGTTTGCCCTCCACACAGCAGGGGATCAGCTGACGTTACCGAACCCCACTTTCACATGAATGAGTGTGTTTTTCTGTGTGGACAGCACTTCCGAGCACCAACTGGCGGTGTCGGAGCCCAGGGAAAATGAGGTAGTAGGCCGAGGCCTACTTGGTGGCAGTTTGTGATTGTTTCTAGACTACTACTAACTGTCAACGTACTCCAATTAGGCCTCTGTCTTCACTCTGTTTCGAGTATTTCCTCTGGCTTCCAACCACGCCAGTTGCTGCTCTGAAATGCCGTCTGCACAACCCACACTTGTTCCTGTGTTACTGGGGTTCTGTAACAGCAGCTTCTCCCTAGAGGTGAGTCAGGCAATGTCTCCTGCTCTGTCCACATTTCCACTACAAGTAGTGGGAATGTAGACAAAGCAGGAGACATTGCCATGCTCAACTCTGGAGATGAGCAGATGTTACAGGACCCAGGTACCACAGGAACAAGTGTGGATTGTGCAGACGGCACTTGAGAGCAGAAACAGGCAGTGTTGTAGGCCGGAGGAAGTACTCAAAACAGAGTGGAGACAGAGGGCAAATCAGAGAACATATTAAATCAGAGGTAGTCAGAAGTTGTAGGCAGCAGGAGAGTTTGCCGTACACACAGCAGGGGATCAGCTGACGTTACCGAACCCCACTTACACATGAGCGAGTGTTTTGTCTGTACGTACAGCACTTCTAAGCAAAAACGGGCGTTGCAGTAGCCCAGGAAATAAAGTTCAGGTCATAGAAACATGAACACAACAGGAGACCTGGATCCTGTTGCCAGCCAATTATTTATTCTGGAAGAGGACTGGCAAATTCAGGTGAGATCCAGGCCTTGTTCTTTTTCACAAAAGTAAGCCGGTCAACATTATCGGCGGATAGTCGCGTGCGACGGTCTGTTACCACACCACCTGCAGCACTAAAGACACGTTCCGATAATACACTGGCAGCAGGGCAAGCCAGCACCTCCAATGCATACTGGCTAAGCTCTGGCCATGTATCCAGCTTAGAGACCCAATACTTGAACGGGGAGGAGCCGTCTGGGAGAACACTAACAGGGCACGACAAGTAGTCTGTCACCATCTGACGGAAACGTTGCCTCCTGCTGACTGGAGCCGTCTGTGATGGTGTAGCCGTTTGTGGCGGTCCCACAAAACTTTTCCACATTTGGGCCATACTGGCCTTGCCTTGTCCTGCGGCACTGCCTCTGCTACCTCTTTGTGCAGAGCTTCCTCCACTGCCTCTACCCACATGGCTGCTTTGAAAAGCACTACCAGCAACACTTGTGGGGGGAATGGAGAACATGATGGCCTGCACAAGTGATTCTTGGTACTTCCGCATTTTTCGCTCCCGCTTCAACTGTGGTATGAGGCTTTGTAAGTTGTCCCGGTAGCGAGGATCTAGGAGGGTGTACACCCAATAATCAGCCGTGTGGAGAATGTTGGCGATGCGGCGGTCATTTAACAAGCACTGCAGCATGAAATCAACCATGTGCTGCAGACTGCCAACTGGACCGGAAACGCTGTCCCCAGCTTGAGGCAGCATCTCTGCCTGCTCAGCATCACCCCACCCTCGCTGTACACACTGACTACTAGAGCCTTGTGTACCTCCCTCCTCTGGAGAGATGTGTTCCTCCTCCTCCATTGACTCCTCGTCATCCTCCTCACTAAGTGTCCCCTGCCTGGGCCTTTGTGTGGAAGCACGTTGCGCAGACTTGCCAGAAGCAGATGGCATTTCTGACTGCTCATCCTCGACCTCTTCAAAAACCTCCTCACTTAGTGCTTATAAGGTTTTTTGAAGCAGACAGATGAGGGGGACAGTCATGCTGATTAGTGCATCATCTGCACTGGCCATCCGCGTGGAGTCATCGAAGGCACGCAAAACTTGGCAGATGTCCCTCATAGTGGCCCACTCAGTGGTGGTGAAGTGTGTCCGGCGCACAGTGCGACTTGTTTGCGCCTGATGCAGCTGGTACTCCATTACTGCTGCCTGCTGCTCACACAACCGCTCCAACATATGTAACGTTGAATTCCACCTGGTGGGGAGGTCACATATGATGCGATGTTCTGGCAGGCGGAATCGGTATTGCAGAGATGCAATGCGCGATCTTGCCATGCTGGAATGCCGCAAGTGAGCACACTCTAGGCGAACCTTGTGCAGCAGTGCATCAAGATCCGGATAGTCCCTCAGAAAGCTCTGCACGACCAAATTGAGCACATGTGCCAGACATGGTATGTGAGTGAGGTTGCCTAGGCCCAGAGCTGCCACTAGATTTCGGCCATTGTCACTCACTACCAAACCTGGCTGGAGATTCGCTGGCACAAACCACACATCGCTCTCCTGCTTGATGGCATTCCAGAGCTCCTGTGCTGTGTGGCTCCGATTCCCCAAAGAAATTAATTTAAGGACGGCCTGTTGACGTTTGGCCACACCTGTGCTCATATCTGGCCTAACAGGCTCACGCAGTGCTGATTCCGAGGAACTAGAGTAGGAGGAGGACTCAATATGTACAGACTGCATTCCTGCAATCCTTGGAGTTGGCAGAATACGTACAGAGCCACTCTCCAGATCTGTACCCGGCTCCACAACATTAACCCAATGGGCAGTGAGGGAAAGGTATCGTCCCTGTCCATGGCTACTGGTCTACGCATCGGTGGTCAGGTGGACCTTGCTACTGATGGCATTTAGTAGCGCATTTTTAACTTTTCCCTCCACATGCTTTTGCAGGGCAGGGACAGCTTGCCTGCTGAAATAAAAGCGGCTGGGCACATTGTATTGTGGAACTGCCAATGACATAAAGTTCCGGAAGGTGTCAGTCTCCACCAGCCTGAATGACAGCATCTCAAGGGCCAGTAGTTTGGCAATGCCGGCATTCAGAGCCAGTGCTCGGGGATGGTTTGCCGAGTATGGCCGCTTTTTCTCCCATGCCTGTGCTACCGATTGCTGGTGAGTGGCCTGGGAGTGTGCTGATGACTGCGAACGTGGTTCAGTGGGTGGAATTTCACTGGGTCTCTGGACAACAGTGGCAGTGGTTCTTCCATGGTGTTCCAGTGAGGAAGCCGAACCAGCTGTGTGTGAGCTGGAGGAAGAGGCCCCAACACGAGCTGAAGAGGTGGTAGGTGCTGCTGAAGGTTGGCCTACATCTTCAGTGTGTCTGTGTAACTCCACCTCGTGCTTGGTACGCACATGTTTCCACATATTTGTGGTATTGAGGTTGGTCACATTTTTCCCTCGTTTCACTTTCTGATGACACAGCTTGCATTTGACAAAGCAAATGTCATCTGCAACTGTGTCAAAAAAAGACCACGCACTGCAAGTCCTGGGAGCGCCCATTTTGTGTTTTGGAAGAGGATTGCTCCTCATGGGTGCCAAAGTGGAGGCTACAGGCAACCAAGTCTGCCCCCGCCCTCTCCCTCCTCTTTTGGCCGTTCGGGGAATCTCTTCCTCAGAGCTGCTCCCACCACCTTCCTGTGGCTGACGCCATGATGGGTCAAGGACCTCATCATCTCCACTCCCCTCTTCAAGCACCGGCTGGTCCTGGGTTGTCTCACCAGCACCGTACACACCAGAAATTGGCAACTGAGTCTCATCATCATCAGATGAGCACTGAGGTGTGCTGACAATAGGCACTGGCCCACCCGCCTCTTCAGATTCAGAGGGACAAAGCAGTTGCGCATCACTGCATACTCCCTCTTCTTCACGCTCTAGAATGCTGCTTGGTTGGCCACCTCTTTCCAAGCCAACAGATTCTGAGAACAGAAGTAAAGATTGAGATGGCTCCTGTCCAGGGCTCTCAGACTGCCTGGGCAATTTGGCAGGTGGTGAAGAGACAGATGGTTGCTCTTCAGTGCTCTGGCCTTGGGAGGATGCGGAAGTCATTGAAGTGGATGCGTTAGCTGCCATCCTTCCGACAACGGCTTCAATTTGTTCATCACGCAGCAGTGGGGTACGGCGAGGTCCTACAAAGCTGAGCATGAAGGACTGTTGCCTGGTAAAAGTGGGGGATGCCGGGTCACTGGTGCCCGCAGCAGACACCGAATCCCCACGTCCTCTCCCTGCTGAATCCCCCCGTCCTCTCCCTGCTGAAACTCCACGGCCACGACCACGTGCCTTACTCCCTGCCTTCTTCATCTTGGTAGACTGATAAAGATAGGCAGAAAAGTAAAAAAGGGGTGGCTTAGTGTTCTTATTCCTGAAGACCTGCTAACCAGTATAAGAAACACTAATTTGGCTAAGAGTGTGTGTACTACACTTTAATATGATCTAATGTGGCCTAGACAACTGTAAAGTGGAGTGTTTGGTGAACTTTATTTCCTTTTTTTTTTTGGGGGGGGGGGAAGGAAAGGTTGTGACCAAAGTTTGAAAGCTATAGTATCACAAACTTTTTGGAGCGATTACAATGCAGGAAGCTAACCTACAATGCAATTGATGAGGCTCCAAAAAATAGGGTGATACTAGCCTGGCTGGCCCTGAAGGGCACAAGCCAGCAAAAAGGCTCCTCTATCTAATCCTATATAGTGTTTGCAACCAACCAATGACAATGGATGCGGTTGGAAGCACACTAATATAGGAGCAAAAATCTGGCTAAATTAGCTGCAAAAAAAGGACTATGTATGAGGCAGTGACGCACGCTGAGCGGACTACAGCTAGCGGTGGCTGTAGAACACACTGCAACGTGAGCTGCACTCATACACAGAGAGACCTATCAGACAGCCAAAAACAGTGCAGAGAAATGGGCTATAGCACTGAAAGGCTGCTGAAAGGCTCCGCTGTCCACTCCTTTAGTGTTTGCAACCAACGTATATGGATACGTATGGAAGCACACTATACAGGAGAAAAAAAAAGCAGCAATAAAAGAAAAATGTGTATGAGGCAGAGACACACGCTGGGCGGCCTACAAGCAGACGTGCCTGCAGGACACACTACACAGCGTGGGTCTGCACTCACACAGCCCTTGCAGACAGCTGTGAAAACAGCGCTGCTGGGGAAAAGCAAGCTACAGTGGTGGTTTATGTAGCCTGGGTTAAGCACTATATGTTTTGTGGAATCGCTATTTCTAACTGTCCCTCACAGTCTTCAACAGCAACAGCAGCCTGTCCCTAACTGAATTCACAGCAGAGTGACCAGAAATGGAGGCTGCGGTGGCTTTTATAGTGCATGATGACATCATTTCAGCAGCCAATCACAGCCATGCCAGTAGTTAACATGCCTACATGCCTAACAGGATATGCCCACACTTCTGAGGATCCCCATTGGCTGAATCAAATCGAGCGGGCTCCTAGCATTATGGGAACTTCCGATTCCGGTATTCGATATGAAAAAAGTATCGGAACTAAGTATCGGAATTCCGATACAGCTAATATCGGCCGATACCCGATACTTGCGGTATCGGAATGCTCAACACTATTGGCAACTGTATCCAGGTCTCCTGTTGTGTTCATGTTTCTACCACCTGAACTATAATCCCTGGGCTTCAACACAGCCAGTTGTCGCTCAGATGTGTCATCTGCACAGAGAAAAACACTAGCTCCTGTGTTATTGGGGTTCAGTAATGCCAGCTGCTCCCCTGCTGTGTGGACGGCAAAGTCTCCTGCTCCATCCACATTCAAACTACTACTGATTTTTAACCCTGCTCCACTTAGCCCTCTGGCTCCACTGTCTCTAGTAATTCCCCTAGACTCCAACCCCATCAGTTGCTGCTCTGAAGTGGCGTCTGCACAATCCACACTTGTTCCTGAGTTACTGGGGCTCAGTCACATCAGTTGATCCCCTGATGTGTGTCCGGCAAGATCTCCTGGTCTGTCCACATTCCCATTACTAGTAGTGTGAATGAGGACAGAGCAGGAGACCTTGCTGGACACACATCAGGGGATCAACTGACGGGACTGAGCCCAAGTAATACAGGAACAAGTGTGGATTGTGCTGACGCCACTTCAGAGCTGTCACTGGCGGGGTTGGAGGCAAGGGGAAATACTAGAGACAGTGGAGCCTGAGGCCTAAATGGAGCACGGTTACAATCAGTAGTAGTCTACAACCTCTATAAAACGTGCTGCAAGTTGGCCTCAGCCTGCTCCATGCCTCATCCTGGGCTCCAACAACGCCAGTTGGTGTTCAGAAGTGCCGTCTTCGCAGAGAAAAACACACTCGCTACTGTGTCTGTGGGGTTCAGTAATGCCAGCTGTTCCCCTGCTGTGTAGATGGCAAAGTCTCCTGCTCCATCCACATGCCAACAACATCAGACCTCCGCCTGCTCCATGCCTCAACCTGGGCTCCAACAAGTGTCAACATCATTTTGCCACCAATGCATTGCCCTGTCGTGTTGCGGTCGGGTTAGCCGAGTCTATGGTGCCTGCAGTTTTGGTGCTTCCTATGTGGGCTGCGGGTTCTGGTAATAAAGGCTGGTTCCATAGTGCCAATAGGACAAGCACCCTCTGTATGACTGTGGGTTTCGGAAACTGCGCCCTGCTCGCGGCCTTGCAACTTTGTTGATCATGGGTACCTTCTGCTACCCTTCCGGGTTCCAGCACCGTCAGCTGGTTCTCGGCAAAGCCTTTGGCCTAGGTGCCTCCTTCTCGCTATCTGAGTTCCAGCAAAGTCTGCTGGTCCTTGGTAGTGCTTTGTAGCACAGGTACCTCCTGCTTAGAAACCGTGTTCCAGCACCGTCAGCTGGTTCACGGTTGTCCCATTGGCTCTTGTTCCTTCTGCTGCCCCTCCGGGTTCCAGCACCGTCAGCTGGTTCTTGGCAGTGCCTTTGGCCTAGGTACCTCCTTCTTGGTATCCGAGATCCAGCAATGTCTGCTGGTCCTTGGTAGTGCTTTGGAGCACAGGTACCTCCTGCTTAATAACCGGGTTCCAGCACCGTCAGCTGGTCCACGGTTGTGCCATTGGCTCTTGTTCATTCTGCTGCCCCTCCGGGTTCCAGTACCGTCAGCTGGTTCTCGACAGTTCCTCAGCCTTCTTGTACCTTCTGCTACTTTTCCAAGTTCAAGCTTGTGGAAATGGTTTTTGATTCTCACTCTGGATCTCCCTGACAATGACCATGAAGACGACGACCCTGAAGACCACACAGAAGAATACCTAAAAGATGACCCTGAAGAAGATGACCAAGAGGACAAAGAACAGGAAGACAACCACCAAGATGCAGAACAACAAGAGACAGAAGACCAAGAAGCATAAAAACCAAAAGCAGAAGAAGATTAAGCATAAGACTAAAAATCAGAGCAAATGATATCTAATTTATAAGCAGAAGAAGACTAAGCAGTGTATGGGGTGAGTCCGTTCCTCCTCGTGGTGCCCCTGGAAAAGGCCTGCTGTTGCAGGCCAAACTGAACTCGGACAAATCCTGTTGCAAATCTGTTGTGACAGGCAGAACGGAAGGTGTAATCTTCAAACTTTTATAGATTACAACTACAGGAATGCCTGACACAAATAAGAATATGATGAAGAAGAATAGGAAGAAGCTGAAGAAGTTGAATATGAAGAAGAATAATAGTTGAATATGAAGAATATGAAGAATGTAAAATTAAAATTAAATAGGAAGAAGGAGAAGAAGAAGAAGAAGAAGAAGAAGAAGAAGAAGAAGAAGAAGAAGAAGAAGATGAATAAGGTGAAGAAGAAGTTGATGAAAAAGATGCTGCTGAGGATGATGAAGGAGAAAGTGTGGGAGAAGTAAAAAAGAAGGTGAAGAGCATGGAAGTAGTGAAACATACATATCTGACAAACTATAAAAGAGGTTAACATAGTAAATATCTTTGTTACTCCAAACGTCTTTAAAAAAAAAATTTAATTCCTGCTGTTCCATTTGATTGGGCTAAAACTCTATGGCTTTAATGTCTCCTACACCTCCCACAATACATTCTACATTATTATTAGTTGTGTTTCTTCATGTAGAATTAACCTACAGGGAAAGAAAGGGCTTTTTTAATTCCGATATTTCAGTTCCATTGACTTGAATGGGACTTCCGGGATCGGAATCGGTGACACCCGATACTTTTTTTCAGATCGGCCGATCCATTCCGATCCGATATTTTTCAGTATCGGGTGGTATCACTCAACACTAGTGATGACCTTATCCTTGGGATAGGTCATCACTGCAAAAGTAGTGGCCAACTATTTACAGACCTTATAAATATATACACTCACTGGCCACTTTATTAGGTACACCTGTCCAACTGTGTGTTAAGACTTAATTTCTAATCAGCCAATCACATGGCGACAACTCAGTGCATTTAGGCATGTAGACATGGTCAAGACAATCTCCTGCAGTTCAAACCGAGCATCAGTATGGGGAAGAAAGGTGATTTGAGTGCCTTTGAACGTGGCATGATTGTTGGTGCCAGAAGGGCTGGTCTGAGAATTTCAGAAACTGCTGATCTACTGGGATTTTCACGAACAACCATCTCTAGGGTTTACAGAGAATGGTCCGAAAAAGAAAAAAAATCCAGTGAGCGGCAGTTCTGTGGCCGGAAATGCCATGTTGATGCCAGAGGTCAGAGGAGAATGGGCAGACTGGTTCGAGCTGATAGAAAGGCAACAGTGACTCAAATTGCCACCCGTTACAACCAAGGTAGGCAGAAGAGCATCTCTGAACGCACAGTGCGTCAAACTTTGAGGCAGATGGGCTACAGCAGCAGAAGACCACACCGGGTACCACTCCTCTCAGCTAAGAACAGGAAACTGAGGCTACAATTTGCACAAGCTCATCGAAATTGGACAGTAGAAGATTGGAAAAACGTTGCCTGGTCTGATGAGTCTCGATTTCTGCTGCGACATTCGGATGGTAGGGTCAGAATTTGGCGTAAACAACATGAAAGCATGGATCCATCCTGCCTTGTATCAACGGTTCAGGCTGGTGGTGGTGGTGTCATGGTGTGGGGAATTTTTTCTGGGCACTCTTTGGGCCCCTTGGTACCAATTGAGCATCGTTGCAACGCCACAGCCTACCTGAGTATTGTTGCTGACCATGTCCATCCCTTTATGACCACAATGTACCCAACATCTGATGGCTACTTTCAGCAGGATAATGCGCCATGTCATAAAGCTCGAATCATCTCAGATTGGTTTCTTGAACATGACAATGAGTTTACTGTACTCAAATGGCCTCCTCAGTCACCAGATCTCAATCCAATAGAGCATCTTTGGGATGTGGTGGAACGGGAGATTCGCATCAGGGATGTGCAGCCGACAAATCTGCGCCAACTGTGTGATGCCATCATGTCAATATGGTCCAAAATCTCTGAGGAATGCTTCCAGCACCTTGTTGAATCTCTGCCACGAAGAATTGAGGCAGTTCTGAAGGCAAAAGGGGGTCCAACCCCTTACTAGCATGGTGTACCTAATAAAGTGGCCAGTGAGTGTATATGCACCATGTAATTCTTTACTTCTTTTGCGAATTAAGCCCCTTCTGTCTTGCTCTCCATATCCCTACTATTGGGATCCTCTATATGATTCTAAAACAATTTGTTAAAAAGACAAAAACATATACGGTAACTTACCGGTATTATTAGTGATTTCTCCATGAGCGCACGGTATACACTGAAAGCAACATGTAGGTTTTCCACTAAGATGAGCCTTTCTGGAACCTGAAGGACAAGTTTCACTGCACACTGAGATGGGAATCTGAAGATAAAATAAATATATATGGTTTTTAAGGCATCACAAAGACTGATTGAGTTTTTATGCTAATGACAGATTTAGGCTGGTTTCACATTAGCATTTTTTAGCACAGTGCATCGTGCGCGTCCATGCGCATGCGCCATGCACCCCTATGTTTAACATGGCGGGCGCATGGTCTAGCGTTTTCTTGCACATGCGTTTTTTGTAGGTACGCTTAGGCACGCCAGATGCAACCTGTTGCATTTTGGGGTCCGTCCAACAGCGTAAAAAAACACATGCGCACGCTTGCGCACAGAATGCGCAAAAATAACACAAGTCTATGGGAACGCATGCGTGCGCATGGACATGAGCACGCCTGCGTTTGAAATCGCATGCGTTTTAAGAGTTAACATGGCTAGAAACTGGTTAAAACGCATGCGCCTTAAAAATGCATACGCATGCAAAACGCATGATGCATTTTTTTTGCATGCGTTTCTATTGCGCACGAAGCGCAGCGCTAAAAGATGCTAATATGAAAGTAGTCTTAAGGATGGCAATAATGTTTTGTTTTTGCCATGCACATGTGTGACGCTCATGGTTCATGGACCCATTATGCCATGGGGCTGGGCTTACCTAGGAGGTGTATAGCTAGGCAACTACCTGGTTTTCACTGGAGCTGCTGATGATGGAGTCAGGGTTGAGCTGCAGGTAGCTGCCCACAAGGTACTACTCCCAGGCTGTCTGATACTGCAGTTGCTGACCCCAGGGGTCAGATTTGCTGACGCAGACTACACTTAGAGTCACAGACAGGGCTGGATTTGAATACTGGAACAAGCTCAGACAGTACGGACTCTGGAACACTAACTAAAGGAGACACTGGTGCTGGTTCATGAACAGCCAGAATGATTTCATGTTACAGGTACCGCCGTTGTGGCTTCAGGGTTCAGGTACTGCCGGTGTAACTCCAGGGTCAGGTAATGCCAGAATGGCTTCATGGTTCAGGTAATTCCGGTGCAGCTTCAGGGTTCAGATACTATCAGTGTGACTTCAGGCTCAGGTACCACACGGAGCAATGTAAGGGTTCATGTGCCAATGATGCAGCTTCAGCCTCAAGTATCGCAGAGAGCGGTGTCAGTGTTCACATGCCGCCATTGTGGCTTCACAGATTTCAGAGACAGGCTAGGGATAATACCACATGAGAAACTACAACAGGTTCTGGTTCAGGTCCTGGTCACACAAGGACCAAGGCACAAGTTCAGGATCTGGCCACACATGGACAAGGGGATGGATTCAGGACCTTGCTACACAAGGACCAATTGTTTGGTTTCAGGAACAGGGACCTGGCAATCCTCATGATGCACCAAAACCAACAAGGGAGAATGTTGCTCAGGCATCTACCTACTGCGGAGGGTGCCTTTTCTGCAAGATATTGGCTGGGGGCATTTTCACAGTATGTTTGCTAGGCTCTCCACCGGGAAGCCTGTGCACATGACAGGAAGCATCCCTGCATAGAAATGTAAAAGGGATCATGTTAGGGAGATGGCAAATGTGTAAGAGTTTTTTAATTTTGTTTTTAAAAGTCTTCCCTGCAAATTGGAACAATTTCATATCTTTCACAACCACTAAACACCAAAGCCTGGAAAAGGCTGAAATCTTTTGTCTGTGCAAAATAAAACAATGCAGTCTCCTGGCAAGGTTTCATTTTTCCAAGCCAACCATTTAGACAAGCCATTTTTTTGTGTCTGCCTCTCAGAATTTTAACAGATATGATTACTTTTTTTATTTTTGTTTACTAACATGTTTTTATGAGGCTTAGCTTTATGCAGAATAACACTTTACCCTGAGCCCAATATTTGACAATACTGTGAGATTTTGACAGTCACAAAATCTCCTAAACCTTGTGCTCTTCATTCGGATCTACACATGTCCTTCCTTGCCTTTTCCATTGTCAGGGTGGGATGGCTTTTATGCTTTTATTCATCAAAATAGCATTAACTAAGTACCCTATATTGTACTATTACCATTTACTTATTTACTTACTATAAGCTAGATGTCTAATTTACTTTTTCTTGAATTTTGTCTATGACATAGCCACATTGTGAAAGTGCTATTACATATTGCATGTAAACCAATTTATGCTCCAGCTCATTTCCTTGGTTTTCCTGTAGTTTTTTGTACTCTGTACAAACAGGGGTATGACAACCCCATTCCGAGATAGGCATTTATCTATATAGCTTCCCATGGACATTAGTCTGAACAGTCGGGCTTCAGTCCTGCTGTGCCCCTATCTACATTGAGGTTGGCTGTCACAAGGTAAGGTTAGGACCCTCCCAATTGGGTAAAGCTTATCATGGTGGGATTGCATTTATGCTTTTTTGATCAAAATAGCATTAACTAAGTCCCCTAGGCTATTTACATTTACTGATATATTATATGCTGTTTGTTTTGTGAACGTGCTTTTACACCTTGACTATATACCAACTTATGCTACAGCTAATTTCTTTCGTTTTGACTCTCTGAAATTTAATAGATATGAATTTTTTATTTTTTTTTCCCTGACATGGTTGAATGAGGCTTAGTTTTATGCAGAACGATCCCTTACACTGAGTTTAATTTTGTAGAATACTGCAAGATTATTACATTTCAGTCACACAATCTCCTAAACCTACTGCATTCTGATCTAGACATGTCCTTTACTCTTGGTTCTAATGACCAACTTTGAAAAAAAAAATAAACAAACAAACAAGATTTTACAATACTCCGATGGGAGTTCTTAATGTTATACAGCTCTGGCAAAAATTAAGAGATGGCCACATCAAAACCCTGACATGGGCAGCCCATTCTCCAGACCTGAACCCCATTGAAAACCTCTGGAATGTAATCAAGAGGAAGATGGATAGTCACAAGCCTTGAAACAAAGAAGAACTGCTTACATTTGTGCGCCAGAAGCAGTGGGAAAGAATGATGCCAAGACGGATGAAAGCTGTGATTACAAATCATGGTTATTCCACAAAATATTGATTTCTGAACTCTTCCTGAGTTCAAACATTAGTATTGTTGTTTCTAAATGATTATGAACTTGTTTTCTTTGCATTATCTGAGGTCTGAAAGCACTGTTCTTTTAATTTTGTCTATCTCTCCTTTTAAAAATAAAATAACAAAATTCATTGCTTGGAAATTCGGAGACATGTTGTCAGAAGTTTATAGACTAAAAGAACAATTTAGATTTTACTCCAAAATATACCTATAAAGAGAAAAATCAGACAAACTGAACATTTGAAAATGGTTTCTTAATTTTTGCCAGAGCTGTATGTGTCTATATGAGCCATTTACAATGTATATGCACTGTGCTCCATGTAGGGAGGAAAACACAGTTGGCGAGAATGAGATGAGTGAATCATGCAGGTCCAGAAGGCACATCAGTCGTTCAAGGCTATCGGAATCAAGTACCATAAACCGCCTCCTACCTATCCAAATCCTCAATGCCTTTACTGACTGATAAGACCTTACTCAAAATCATGCGCATGTCATGCTGCAATTATAATGCCACACCAGTTGGAAAAATCAAAAGAGCCGTCAGAGATTCCAGTAGGTAGTGCTCCTGCCCGATGGCCAAGGACCAGTATCCTGTAAGTCGATTTGCTCATCTTTTTCTTGAGATGCTAAAAAATAACCTTATTCTGCTTCCTATTACAGCTGGATATCCCATATGCCTTAACTTCTTTACACCACAACAAATTTAACTGTACTGACATTGTTTGACAGTATAACATAACTATTAATTTGCACTACCACGCAGGAAATACGTCGTAGTGCCGTATTGGCACTATGCCGCAATTTTATTTACATACTCTATTATGTTGTTTAGATTTTAGTGTTACACAAAAAAATTTATCCTGAAAATGTGTACAGACATGTTCACACTTTACTTCAGAAATAAGGAATTACATTTCTTACTGTAGTAAAGGCCCCGTCTCACATAGCAAGATTGCTAATGCGTCGCCGATTTTGTGACACAACAGCGATCTCTCCTGTGATCTTGCTACCTGTGACACATAGCGGCGACCGGCCCCCCTGCTGGATATCACTGATCGTGCTCGAATGTCCTGGGCCATTTTTTCATTCTCGGCGTCCCGCTGGCCAGCATGCATCGCTGTGTTTGACGCCGATGAGCGACCTCGTTGGCGACGCAGAACTCAGGGATGCAGGCTGGAATCATTCAGAATAGCTGCTGTATGACAACACACCAGCGATCCCTATGGTGCGTCGTTATGTGAAACGGGACCCTAACTCATTACAGTATCATGACTTGCCTGATAACCCACAGGTTTATCACCACCAGCACGTAAACACATACAGAATAAACATCTCCCAACTGAGAGCTACAACTCAACTTGCACCACACATATTTTGAGACAAAAAAGAAGGCAATAAAGGAAATATTTGTGTGCATCTCATGAAAGATGTAATCTTTTGTCAGTAGTCTCTGATGTAGTAAATAAAACGTAGTTTACCAAAATATTCCCCCCAAAATTTAGAATTAGTGTCCTTTATACTTTACTATCTAATTCTCTTAACCTTCTGGCTCTTACTGAAACCTGGATCCAGCAGTCAGATACTACCGCTGCTGCTGCTCTTTCATACGGGGGGCTAAACTTCTCTCATACCCCAAGATCAGACAATAGAGCTGGTGGAGGCGTTGGTCTGCTCCTATCACCAAAATGTACCTTTCAGGTTATCCCTCAAGTACCCTCACTTGTCTTCCCTTCTTTTGAGGTCCATGCCGTCAGACTCTACACCCCCTTCTCCATGCGAGTGGCGGTGGTGTATCGTCCTCCCGGCCCCTCCCATCAGTTCCTGGGTCATTTTGCCACTTGGCTTCCACATTTTCTCTCCTGTGACATCCCTACCCTCATCATGGGAGATTTCAACATCCCCATTGCTCTTCCCCTCTCCCCATCTGCTACTCACCTTTTATCTCTAACCTCCTCATTTGGCCTTTCGCAGCTTACTAATTCTCCAACGCATGAAGACGGAAACTCCCTCGACTTGGTCTTCTCTCGGCTTTGTGCAGTGGATGATTTTGCAAACTCCCCTCTCCCGCTCTCTGACCACAACCTTCTTTCATTCTCTATAAAGAACTGCCAGGCTGCTCAGGTCACCCCCACTGTCCAGACTTATAGAAACACACAGGCCATTAACACACAGAAACTTCTGAAGAACTTGCAGTCTTCATTGGCCCCTATCTCCTCCCTCTCATGTCCTGATTCTGCATTGAAGCATTACAATGAAACACTTCAAACTGCCCTGGATGAATTTGCACCCCCTATAAATAGAACACCACAACGCAGACGGCGACAACCCTGGCACACGGTGCAAACACGTTTCCTGCAGCGGTGCTCCAGGTGCGCCGAACGTCTGTGGAGAAAATCCAATCTACACGAAGATTTCATCCATTTTAAGTTTATGCTTAGAACATACAACACTGCCCTTCACCTCTCCAAACAAACCTATTTCAACACCCTCATCATCTCACTGTCCAATAACCCGAAACGTCTCTTTGACACTTTTCATTCTCTACTCAATCCAAGAGTACAGGCCCCAACCACGGAGCTCCGAGCTGACGATCTGGCCAATTACTTCAAAGAAAAAATTGACCAGATCCGACAGGAAATTATCTCCAAATCCCCTCATACCATGCACTGTCCTCCCTCCCCCACTGCATCTAACTCACTCTCTGATTTTGAACCAGTCACAGAAGAAGAAGTAAGCAGGCTCCTTGCATCTTCTCGCCCAACTACTTGCACCAGTGACCCATTTCCGTCACATCTCCTCCAGTCCCTTTCCCCTGCTGTCACCCCTCACCTAACTAAAATATTTAACCTCTCTCTCTCTTCTGGTATTTTTCCCTCCTCATTTAAGCATGCCATCATACATCCACTACTTAAAAAACCATCCCTCGACCAAAACTGTGCCGCTAACTATAGACCTGTCTCTAATCTTCCCTTCATCTCTAAACTCCTGGAACGCCTGGTCCACTCCCGTCTTATCCGCTATCTCTCAGAAAACTCTGTTCTCGACCCTCTCCAATCCGGTTTCCGCTCTTTACACTCCACTGAAACTGCCCTCACTAAAGTCTCTAATGATCTGCTAACAGCTAAATCAAATGGTCATTACTCCATGCTAATTCTCTTGGATCTCTCTGCAGCATTCGACACTGTGGATCATCAGCTCCTCCTCACTATGCTCCATTCCATTGGCCTCAAGGACACCGTTCTCTCCTGGTTCTCCTCCTATCTCTCCGACCGCTCCTTTACTGTTTCTTTTGCTGGTTCCTCCTCCTCTCACCTTCCCCTTACTGTTGGGGTTCCTCAAGGATCGGTTCTAGGCCCCCTCCTCTTCTCCTTGTACACTGCCCCTATTGGTCAAACAATCAGTAGATTTGGTTTCCAGTACCATCTCTATGCTGATGACACCCAATTATACGCTTCTTCTCCTGAACATCACGCCAGCCTTTCTAGAAAACACTGGCGATTGTCTAAACGCTGTGTCTAATATCATGTCCTCACTATATCTGAAACTGAACCTGTCAAAGACTGAACTCCTTGTGTTTCCTCCCGCTACTAATGTACCTACACCCGACATTGCCATTTCCGTCTGTGGTTCCACTATTACTCCCCAGCAACATGCCCGCTGTCTTGGGGTCATACTTGATTCCGAGCTTTCCTTTGCCCCCCACATTCGATCACTGGCTCGCTCTTGTCATCTGCACCTCAAAAACATTTCTAGAATTCGACCTTTTCTTACTTTTGACTCTGCAAAAACTCTTACTGTTTCTCTTATTCATTCTCGTCTCGACTATTGTAACTCTCTTCTAATCGGTCTCCCTCTTACCAAACTCTCCCCTCTCCAATCTGTCTTGAATGCTGCAGCCAGGATCATATTCCTCACCAATCGTTACACCGATGCCTCTACCTTGTGCCAGTCATTACACTGGCTACCCATCCACTCCAGAATTCAGTATAAACTTATTACCCTCACCCACAAAGCCCTCCATGGCTCAGCACCACCCTACATCTCCTCCCTTGTTTCAGTATACCACCCTACCCGCGCCCTCCGTTCTGCTGATGACCTGAGGTTAGTATCCTCAATAGTCAGAACCTCCCACTCCCGTCTCCAAGACTTTACACGTGCCGCGCCAATTCTTTGGAATGCACTTCCCAGGTCAATACGATTAGTCCCCAATCCCCACAATTTTAAGCGTGTCCTGAAAACGCATTTATTCAGACTGGCCTATCGCCTCAACACATTAACCTAACCTATCCCTGTGTGGCAGAGCCAAAAGTTTTACCATAACCAGGTTCCCAGCATCATGTTCCCACATGCTTTATGCATCCATTAGCCCTCTGTGTCTGTACTGTTACACACTTAACATTATGGCTGGTCCATACAATCAGAGCAACTGTTACCACCCACCTTTCGTGTCTACCTCTTTCCTCATAGACTGTAAGCTTGCGAGCAGGGCCCTCACTCCTCTTGGTATTTGTTATAATCTACTGTATGTGATTATTGTTATGCTGTAATGTCTATTGTCTGTACAAATCCCCTCTGAAATGTAAAGTGCTGCGGAATATGTCGGCGCTATAAAAATAAAATTTATTATTATTATTATTATTATTATTATTATTACTACTATCTCTTCATAATTCAGTTGGTTCCAAAGTCGTAGAGTTAGGCTGTGTGCACACGCTGCGGATTTTGCTGCGGTTCCGCAGCGGTTTTGGCCGCTGCGGACCCGCAGCAGTTTTTGCTGCGGTGTACAGTACAATGATTCCCTATGGGAATCAAAAACCGCAGTGCAGACGGTGCGGAATTTTCCGCGCGGATTATCTGCGGTTTTCAATCCGCAGAAAGAATTGACATGTCAATTCTTTCTGCGGATTCTCCTGCGGTTTGCCATCTCCTCCATTGAGGAGATGAAAAACCGCAGGGCAAAACCGCAGAGCAATCCGCAGGTAAAACCGCAGGTCTTTTGACCTGCGGTTTCACCTGCGGATTGTACAAAATCCGCGCGGATGAATCCGCACCTTTTCCGCAACGTGTGCACACAGCCTTATGGTGCGGTGTATGATTTGTTGGTATGTCTATTGTTCTATTACAATTGGGAACTAAATCGCTCCATGTAACATTAAATGGGTGGTCTGGTGTAGAGAATCATTTTATGTTAGAAGAGTCACTGAATAGTGAGTCGATCACGGGCTGTCCTATTAATAGGTCCCTCAGCAAACCACTGATTACTATGAGGAGAACGTCTCTTGCCAGTATTTAAATTTTCATGTATCACCACAGAAGAATAAACATTTTACTGAAGCGCAGTCAAGTTTCCTCTACCAGATGAAAAGATGGGAGAGATCATAGAATCATAGAACGTTAGGGTCCCGTTACACTAAGCGACACTCCAGCGATCTCGACAACAATATGACCTGGTAAGGATCGCTGGTACGTCGCTACATGGTCACTAGTAAGCTGCCAAACAGGCAGATCTACTCAACGACACAGCAGTGATACGGCGATCCATATAATGACCTCGGCGGTCGTTGGGACCTTGTCACAGCAGCTATTCTGACGACTCACGCCTGCGACCCTGAGATCTGAGTCGCCAACAAGGTCGCTCGTCGTTGTTATGGCATCAAACACAGCGATTGCATGCTGGCCAGCGGGACACCAACGATCAAAAAATGGACTAGGACATTCAAGCATGATCAGCGATATCGCAGCAAGGGGTCGATCGCCACTATGTGTCACACGTAGCGAGATCGCTGGCGAGGACGCTGTTGCGTCACACAAAACCTGTGACTTTTCAGTGATCTCGCTAATGATCTCGCTATGTGTGAAGTACCCCTTAGAGTTGAAAGGGACTTCAAAGGTCATCAATTCCAACCCCTTACTCAACGCTGGATTCACTAAACCATCTCAGACAGATGTCTGCACAGATATCTGTGCAGATGACTGCAGTGCTCCAGATAATAAGTCTACGGCAAGCCTTTGTTTACTTTCACAGCATGACTCAACATTTCAACCCTATTAAGATCTTAGATTTCTTTGTCTGGACTGTTGCGTTCATCTCTTCCTTTCAAAGTTCTGGAATTACCAGTAGACCAAGGATCGAGGACTATGGGCACTCAACTGGTAGCTTGGAATTTAAACTTCTGCTCTTGAATTTTGTCTATAATATTGATGTCCTTTAAAGGTAGTCTCCACTCAGGTAAAGATCCAACGTGATGTTCCCTTTCATTGACTCAAAATTTTAATTGTCTATTTATAATGGTTTTCCATAAGGATTAGGAACATGATGAATTTTGACATTTACGAAGTCTAACTTGACTAGTTAACAACCAATTGTTGATGATGGTAGATACTCAGGAATATGAAGAGGAACTCATTTGTTTTACTTGTTTTGTGTATTTTTATTGTTGGTAATTATTCCATTAATAAACCTTTTGATCATTTTTGAACATTGCTCCTAACTCATGCGTACAATACTGTACCTTGGTGTTACCCATATTCCATCTTAAAGAACTCATGTTGATGATTAAGTCTGATGAGTAATATTGGCCAACGTTCACTTGTACTAATCCACTATTGGAACCCAGCTGCCAGTTCACTAAGTCGTACAGAGGAGGAGGGTCTCCATTCACATCGAAAAACACGTCTCGTCCACTGCTAAGTTTCACTCTGGTCGTTTGAATATACTTGATGATCTATAAAGATATTGTAAAAGGCATCTTATGTTGTTTTCTTTTCCAAAAAATAATCCTTCATTTGTTAGGCTACTTTCAGACTATCGTTAAGAGACGCAGCGCAGGGCCGCCTCTAAGCTCCGTCCCCGGCTGCACCTCCTCCAGTCAGCTCCTCCTATGGGTGCATGACGCTGCATGCAACCAGCGTACCCTATATTTAGCGTTGGGTATGCTGGCCGTGTGCTGGCATGATTTTGCAGGCACGTGCGCCCTTTTGGCGCTGCGCCGAGCGCCCAAAAATGCAACACGGTGTGTTTGGCGCAGGTCAGTGCAGCCCCAAAAGGACGCATGCGCCGGCAAAATCATGCCAGCGCACGTCCAGCGTACCAACGCTAAATATAGGGTACGCTGGTCGCATGCAGCATCATGCACCCATAGAGGGAGCTGATCGGAGGAGGCACGGCCGAGGGTGGAGTTTAGCTGTGGCCCTGCGCTGTGCCTCCTAATGCTAGTCTGAAAGTAGCCTTAGTCCATAATGCCATCATTTCAGTTTTAGCTTAAAGGGGTTTGCCGGCAAAGTGATATTTGTGACTTATAATTAGAGTAGGTAATCAATATTCAATACTTTTTACTCTCACTGATCAGCTGATTTCAACTTCAACACCAGCTGGATGGAACCAATGAAGAGAGGGACTGCTCCATTCTGTGTTGTGGCCATTGCTAAGGACTGCAGTTCAGTTTCTATTCAATTCAATATGAGCTAGACTGCAGTACCTGAGAGTGGACATTACACAATGAGTGAAGCAGCACTTTTCCAGGTCCACCTGCTGTTTACATCAGGCCAGTGCTGGAACAAAAACAGCTGATCGGTAACAGATGTCGGACCCCCACTGATCTGATATTAAAGACCTCACCAAATGAAAGGTCACCAATACTACAAGACTACTATAAAGTGTATCTCTTTAAAGATAACTCACTTCACATTGTAGCCACCAGTACCTGACATCCCAGCAAACAACTGATCTTGCCGGTGGAAGCCTTCTCCAGCCAGACATTTCTACTGAAAGGAAAATACTATATAACATGATGGACAATCAGCTGAAGCTCTGTCCATGAAATACTCAAATGATTTAAGTCCACAAGAATATTTTAGTTAATTAATAGGATTCTCAAAATGAACCCTCTCCCTCTATAATTATCATACTTCATAGAAACGGCATGTGGACAGTCATTATCTTCATAGGGGTTGTCCAGGTTTATGATGAAAGCCTGAAGTCACACTAAATATTCACAGAGCCTGCACCATACGCTATTAGGAATCCCTGGTGCCGGCGGCAGGATTGGGCGGTCATGTGGCTATAAGTATGCAATTGCATTCTTCCAGCCACATTCCAACTAGACATGTTTGGCCTCACTCAATACATGTGAACAGGGGGGTCTGCACACATCTAGTCGGTATGTGACCACATATATGCAAATCACATACTTGCAGTCACTTGACTGTCTGCTCTCTCTGCCGCTACTAGAGAATAGTGAAATCTTGCAGTGCATCCTCTGTGAGGATTCAGAATTGTGCAGACACATGGAGAGACTGCAAACTTTCATCACAAAATTAGACAACTCCAATTGTAGTAACTTCCACTACTAAATCAGTGTATTTTTTTGCACTTGAATTATGATTTAGAAGTTGTCCATCCTTATAAGACAATATCCAATGTATGTTTTATCTGAAATAAGCAGCTACTAATATTGACTCTAAAGGTGCCCACAGACATAAGAGAGCTATGGAATGAAGGCTTATTCAACCATCTCTTATTTCTTACAACTGCTCCATACATCCATATATTTAATGGTAAGGAGAGAAAGCCTTTGGGTAGAGTAAATCTAAAGATTGACTTGACCCGACAACTTCCTGTCCACTAACTTTGCCACTTACGGTTGATTTACCCGTTGTAAACTTTTGGCTGACTATGGCAGGTGAGTGAATTGATAAATTCAAGGGTGGGTCTCAAGAAAAATGGTATTGTATGGAAAGATATGAAGTCAATCACAGCAAATTCCATTATGTTAGTTTCACAGTTTTTAGTTCTTTCAAAATACTATACTACGATTTAATTCTATAAAAAAAATCTACATTTTATAAAGGGGATGTTGAAATTACATTTCCTATTTTATAAGATGTTGACCTTATGAGGTCCTTCTGTGAGGTCCTATAGAGATAGAAAGTGTGTCTGTAGAAGAGTCTGTTAATAATACTGCAGCACCCCTGCAGGCAAAACGAAGTATTACACAGTTCTCACACGAATTATTGGGCAACCCATGTAATAGCTTAAAGAGACAGGTACCCAGATATAAAGACTTATTCTTTAATGCTATTGCTAATCTCCTGAATAGAGGATCCCCACTATTAACTCATGATTCCTTTAAGTGCATATAGCATTTAAAAAAATTTTATATATTACAGGGGCTGTATAGTGCTGCGGATCATTGCAGGATCTGGTTCCGTTCTCAAAAGTGTAGAGCTCCTGCATGATCTGAGTACCCAGAGAGGTGTACTGGCTCAATAGTAAGTCTATGGATCCCTACACCATGTTCATAGAACTGTACCTGAGCCCATACATATATGAACTGTGGACACAGCTCATGACTGGGAGGTGTTTTCAATTATTGGTCAAGAACTAACTAAACACATTCAAAGCGGAATCATCAACATCACCACCATATAATGCTATACCTGCCATGGTTTTATGTTCCAGAAATCTGAGCAGTTTCTGCCAAAGAAAAGGCTATTTCCTGATCTACATGAATGCAAGTCATGCAACGCTTTGGCAATCACATAGATAGTACAATAAAGACTGTATGACATGCGAATATTGGGCACTTGCTTTAGAAATGTTTGAAAATCTTCAATTTTGTCTTCTTCTGTGCAGTTTCTTGATGGTCTTTGTCGGGAGAATGTAAAGTTTTCAAAGTTTAAAAAAGCACAGCCAACATTTTCTTCCCAGAACATGTAGTTCCAAGGCTTTTCAGGTAGATTGGAAGGGCTAATTTGGTCTAGGTATTCTTGGAATCCAGGAATATTTCCACTGTAGAATGCAAACCCTATGGTTCCCGCAAGAAGATTAGAATATTTTTCTGAAGAAAATAATGAAGACGTTGACCAACCTTCACTGGCTACCCATATTTTTCCAGTTACATTTTGTCTCACAAGCTCATCGAGTAGGGCCAGAAAATGGACATCAGTAGAGAAGATAACCACAACTTGAGCCATAGAAGCTTTGATAATCTGACCAATGTTACTGTTAGTTTTACCAATCTGAATGTATTCTGTGAACTCCACGCAAGCCCCAGATTTAAGAATTTCTTGCTTAATAACTTGAATACCTTGTTGACCATAATCATTAGCCAAAGCCACCAATCCCACCCATGTCCAGCCAAATTGTAAAATGAGCTGAGCTAGTCCTTTAGATTGGAAGGCGTCACTAGGAACAGTCCGAAAGAAAGAAGTGAACTGTTTTTTATCACTCAGGAGGGAACTAGTTGACAAGTGACTTATCTGTAGGTTAAAAAAATAACACATTATGCGATTACCAAAAAATATTGTACCTTTTCGATAATGTTCTGAAGCTTATAACTGTCCTTTTAATGCTAAAAACTGGA
Source organism: Dendrobates tinctorius (assembly GCF_039654945.1). Classification (NCBI taxonomy): domain Eukaryota; kingdom Metazoa; phylum Chordata; class Amphibia; order Anura; family Dendrobatidae; genus Dendrobates; species Dendrobates tinctorius. The sequence goes on along the minus strand of NW_027361818.1, from coordinate 3,210,958 downwards.
GATGACAGTAGTTAAAGCAAATTTAATTCACAAAATATGTGGATTTTCCAGAGTCCAAATTGATTTTATTCCTTTTGAGCAATTTGGTTGGTCAAATCAAGCAAAATGGGAGCTTATTGGCTGCAAATTTGACTGATTCTTTTTAGATCTTGCCTCTGTTCTGTACTGGAATCTCATATCCCGGTTCAGCCATATCTCAGTTCCTACCTCCAATTCCACTCACTTTTTCTTCACTCTTCAGCATCTTCAGTGATAACTAGATGCTAACTAGGCCTCAAGAGATATTATGATGTTACATTATGGCTAGTGGAGGCCAGAAGTGTTGAGGAGTGCCGAACACTGAAGATGGAAGAGAAGACTGGAATCAGAGGGAGGAAGTGAGCAAGCGAGGAATTGGGTTGTCAACCGACTAGAAATTCCAATACAGTCCGTAAAGATAGGGCGTTTTTCTGACCTGTCCATAAAAAAGGAAGACGTCCATGATATTTTTGAAACTGAAGAAACTTATACAAATTATTATGACTCAAATTCTCATCATTTTACAGTTCACAGTGAATGCAGCTGATATCTACATATTAGAATTATGGGTTGTAGATGTGTATCACTTAGGGCTCATACTCATCTGCAAGAAACTCAGACGAGTCTCGCATGTCAATACCCAGCATTCGGATCAGAGCGTTCAGCTGCATAGAAATACATGCAGCTGAACGCTCCGATCCGAGTGCCGGTGGCAGTGCCGGGTATTGACATGCGAGACTCGTCTGAGTTTCTCGCATGTGAGTATGAACCCTTATAATCATAGTGGTTCACTATGGTTTTCCAATGTATTCATAAAAAAATATTGTCTGTCCACGATTTTTTTCTAAGCTGTCTACTTGAAATAAAAAGCAAATTGGAAAACTTGGGGATAATGGTTTAGGGAGCTGCAGCGTCATGACATGTGAAAGGAGAGGAGATTATAATAAATTTGTATTGTTTCATCCTTCAATTTATAATGCATCTGATGTCTGGAGCGAACCTATAGCAAAATACACACCTTTCAAATTTGCTGGACAAATTCAAGGTTATCACGTAAATCAGATTTTGGCGCATTCTCTCATTCCTACTAATAGATTACTTTACTCAGCCTGGGAGGATGCAGGTCTTTTCCTGTGTCTAGCCTGAATTTACCTTCTTTATCTTATTATTCATAGACTGACAACTATTAAGCTGTAGCTAAAGCATCTGCAGGTCCACTAACAGGCATGTAACTCATGTTGCTTTACAAAATGACAAGGAAGGATGAGGAAGTTTGCAATTTGGTAGGTAATTTTATGTTATGTACAGGGAAGCATAACAAGTAAACCAGGAGAAAAGCTGTGGGAATGATATAGTCATGGATTTGATATATTGAGACACATAAGACACATACAGTGGGAAAAATAAGTATTTGATCCCTTGCTGATTTAATAAGTTTGCCCACTGACAAAGACATGAACTGTCTATAATTTTAAGGGTAGGTTAATTTTAACATTGACATGCAGAATATTAAAATAAAATCCAGAAAATCACATTGTATATTGTATAAGTTTATTTGCATTTTGCACTGCGAAATAAGTATTTGATCCCTCTGGCAAACAAGACTTAATACTTGATGGCAAAACCCTTGTTGGCAAGCACAGACGTTTTATTTTTTTTTTATTTTTTATTTTTGATATTCTTCCTCTCAATGTTAAAATTCACCTACCCTTAAAATTATAGACTGTTCATTAGAGTTGAGCAAAACGGGTCGGTCAGATTCAAAAGTCACCGACTTTCGCCAAAGTCGGGTTTCGCTGAGTGAAACCCGACCATAGCGTTAAGTCGGCCATGCGGTCGTCAACCCGAGCGCCAAAGTCGCGTTTCCCATAATGCTTTCAGGCGCCTTTTCTCTGCCAATGAGCAAGGACGCACACTGTGGGCAACGAGATCACATGGGCAGCGGCCACCACCATCTTAGAGAAGGGCATTGCAGTGATTGGCTTGCTTTGTGTGGCGTCACAGTGGCTATAAAAGCCCTGACCGCTGAACGCCATTTTTCTTCTGCCAATTTTAGTATAGGGAAAGGTTGCTGCCTCTGTTTCTCAATAGGGAGAGTGTTAGGCAGGAAAGAAAACAGATAGGCAGGATAGAAAAAACATTCTGTGCTTCTGCTGATAGCAATTGTGCTGCACAGTTAGTGTGCAGTGACAGGGGAGAATTTTTTGTGTGCAGTAGCGCTGGTTATAAGGCTACCTGATAGCTGCATTGCTGTGTGTACACTGCTGTGCAGACTGCTTTTTACACAGCACTTATACATTTATTCTTTTTTTCTGCACAGTTACCAAGCATTCATTTTTTCCCACACCATATAGAGCTGTACGCTCCTCACACACTACCGTGTACTGGCTAGTATCACGGACAAATACATGCTATCTGTGTGTGACTCCGGAAATAAATATACGGAGATTTACATTTTTCCATACACCGTATAGAGCTGTCCGCTTCTGATACAGTTCCGTATATCTGCTGTTTGGATTACGGTCAAATCTATACTGAGACAGCGTGTGTGTGTGACTCCGGAAATAAATATATGTAGATTTACATTTTTCCATACACCGTATAGAGCTGTCCGCTTCTGATACAGTTCCGTATATCTGCTGTTTGGATCATGGTCAAATCCATACTGAGACAGCGGGTGTGTGTGACTCCAGAAATAAATATATGGAGATTTAAATTTTTCCATACACCGTATAGAGCTTTCCGCTTCTGATACAGTTCCGTATATCTGCTGTTTGGATTATGGTCAAATCCATACTGAGACAGTGTGTGTGTGTGACTCCGGAAATAAATATACGGAGATTTATATTTTTCCATACACCATATAGAGCTGTCCGCTTCTGATACAGTACCCTATATCTGCTGTTTGGATTACGGTCAAATCCATACTGAGACAGCATGTGTGTGACTGTGGAAATAAATATACGGAGATTTACTTTTCCTCTACACCGTATTCAGCTGTCCGCTTCTGATACAGTACCGTATATCTGCTGTTTGGATTACGGTCAAATCCATACTGAGACAGCGCGTGTGTGACTCTGGAAATAAATATACGGAGATTTACATTTTTCCATACATCATATACACTGCGTTCCAAATTATTATGCAAATTGGATTTAAGTGTCATAAAGATGTAATTTTTTGTTTTTCAAATAAACTCATAGATGGTATTGTGTATCAGGGCTCTTTGGATCACTGAAATCAATCTCAAATTCCTGTGATAATTAGTTTACCAGGTGAGCCCAATTAAAGGAAAACTACTTAAGAATGATGTTCCACATTATTAAGCAGGGCACAGGTTTCAAGGAATTTAGGAAAGAAAAAGGACCTCTCTGCTGCTGAAAAGCATCAAATAATGCAATGCCTTGGTCAAGAGATGAAAACATTAGATATTTCCCAAAAAATGTAAACGTCACCATCGTACTGTTAAGAGATTTGTGGTTGATTCTGAGTTTGTGCTGATAAAGGCAGAATGAGGAAGGTTTCTGCCAGGCAAGTTCATCGGATTAAGAGAGCAGCTGCTAAAAAGCCATTACAAACCAGCAAAGAGATATTTAAAGCTGCTGGTGCCTCTGGAGTCCCTCGAACCTCATGGTGTAGGATCCTTCAAAGGCTTGCTGTGGTGCATAAACCTACTATTCGGCCACCCCTAAAAAGTGTTCACAAGCAGAAATTGTAGCAGTGGGTCCAGACATACATGAAGACTATTTTTCATACAGTCTTGTTTACTGATGAGTGTCGAGCAACCCTGGATGGTCCAGATGGATTGTTGGTGGATGGCCACTATGTCCCAACAAGGCTGCGACTTCAGCAAGGAGGAGGAGGAGTCATGTTTTGGGCCGGAATCATGGGGAAACAGTTGGTAGGGCTCTTTAAGGTTCCTGAAGGTGTGAAAATGACCTCTGCAAAGTACTGTATATAGAGTTTCTGACTGACAGCTGTCTTCCATGGTATAAAAAGCAGAAATGTGCCTTCAGGAGCAAAATCCTCTTCATGCATGACAATGCACCATCTCATGCTGCAAAGAATACCTCTGAGTCATTGACTGCTATGGGCATAAAAGGAGATAAACTCATGGTGTGGCCACCATCTTCCCCTGACCTCAACCCTGTAGAGAACCTTTGGAGTATCATCAAGCAAAAGATCTATGAGGGAGGCAGTTCACATCAAAACAGCAACTCTGGGAGGCTATTCCGACTTCATGCAAAGAAATCCAAGCAGAAACTCTCCAAAAACTCCCAAGTTCAATGGATGCAAGAATCGTGAAGGTGATGTCACAGAAGGGTTCCAATGATAGCATGTAACTTGGCCTGTTAGGATGTTTTGGAGGTAAATAGCTTTTTTGTTCAGTGAATGTGACCTCCTAATGCTGCAAATTCCACAAATGAACATTTTCAGTTCTTTAAAACAGATCAAATGTTTAGAAATTCTACTGTGCCTAATAATTTGGAACAGTGCAATTTGATTTTTTATTCATTTTGGAGATTATACTGCTATCATTGGGAGGTTTCTTCAATAAAATTTGATGTATACTCTAACAGGTGATGACTTTTATTAGAATGACTGTCATTTGTACTGACTATTTAGGAAAATCATAGAAAAATATCATTTGCATAATAATTTGGAACACAGTGTAGAGCTGTCTGCTTCTGATACAGTACCGTATATCTGTTGTTTGGATTACGGTCAAATCAATACTGAGACAGCATGTGTGTGTGACTCTGGAAATGCATATACGGAGATTTACATTTTCTCCTACACCGTCTTCAGCTGTCCGCTTCTGATACAGTACCATATATCTGCTGGTTGGATTATGGTCAAATACACACTGGGAGAGCGTCTGCGACTAAGGAAATATATACGGAGATTTAAATTTTTCCTTACACCGTATACAGCTGTACGTTTCTGATACAGTACCGTATATCTGCTGGTTGGATTACAGTCAAATACATACTGGGAGAGCGTTTGTGACTAAGGAAATATATACGGAGATTTAAATTTTTCACTACACCTTATACAGCTGTACACTCCTCATATAGTACCATATATCTGCTGGTATTTTTGGTACATTTTCCCAAACATGAGGAAGTATGGTGGAAGAGGCCAAACATGTGGGCAGGGGGGGCAGCTGGTACTGATGGTGGTAGTGGTGCATCTGCTGGTTATGCCAAAAGCACAATAGCACCTAAGGCAGGAGATGTTGAGCCTGCGTCATCATCTGGCTCAAGAAGGCCTGTAAGGTTCCCTTTTCTGGGAGTAGGTAAACCGCTTTTAAAGCCGGAGCATCAGGAACAGGTTTTAGCTTACATTGCCGAAACAGCCTCCAGCTCTATCGTCTCCTGTTCTGAAGTTTCAAATACTGCAAGCACTGAGTCGTCAGTGCAGGCTTCTGGTCAGGAAGAACACCTTTCCTTTTGACCTTCACCCCCACCAAAAGTGAAGGATGCGGCAGGCCACACTTCAGATTACTCCATGGAGCTCTTTTCACATACCATGCCTGGGTTATCAAGTCAAATCCTGAATTCCCCAGTCCTAGATGAATTTGACATGGAGTGCACTGATGCACAGCCACTGCTAGATGATTCTGCTGGTACATTGAACCAGAGCACTACATTGCCCTCGCAGTCTACTGAAGACTATAAAGCAATAAGCACTCTGTCAGTGGTTGACATATGCTGAATTCACCAATAAAAATATAAATGAATGCAGATGTTAAAAGGCCGTAATACTGGCTATACATATATATGTAATGCAAATGAGATCATAAACACAATAAAAAAATAGAACGATCTCACCCAAGACTTGAGAGAGAGACAGGAGTCTTCAGTGATCAAACAATGACCATATTTCCTGGAAAGAAAAGGTTGGGAGGACAATACCCTGTCAATCCCTATGGGGCTAGCAATCATCTAATCCCCAGAACTCCCGCGCTGACAAGGGAAGTCCACAACTGACCCTATTATACATGCCCTGCACTTTCCCTATAACGGGGGGTGTCCTTATCCCAACGCGTTTCGTCCAAGCGAACTCCTCAGGGGACTAGCTTGTCATAAAGTGCCAAAGTGCTAAGGCTGAAGAGACATTGTAACCTTCTACTCTCAATGCTGTCTGCAGAGAGTGAAGGAAAAAAGGGCATATTTATAAAGATACACTTCCTGTATAATCACCAGGATGGATAACACATGTTACTATAATCATTTCAGCTGTGGTTCCTAATGATGCTAGAGTAGTCTCCCAATATCATACCTGTCTGCCATCAGCTTCAAAAAACGCGCCACCAACAAGGTGGTCTGTGATGCTTGTCATAGGTGTGCGTCACTCACCAGAATGCACGGTTGAAAGTATAAGAACCACACAAATAGTAACGATATTAACGTATATGCAAATGTGAATCCTAATAATCAGGTGACAAAGGGATTAAGCAATATGGTAAAGATTAGTGAGTATAAACAAATGGAAAACAGAATAAAAGGAGGAATTCAGATAAAACAGCTAAAGTTTATCTGGTCATTAAGGCCACTAGGCACAACCGTATCCAAATAAAAAATCAATTTGGCTTCTCGTTGCAACAGCAACTGATCCCAGTTACCTCCCCTTTTTGGTTTGAATATCTTATCGATAGCAGTGAATTTGATATGTTCAATTTGACCCCCATGAAGGCTGTGGATATGTCGAGAGATTGGGGTATCCCTTTTATGTAGGATGTCCCCAACGTGTTCCCCAATCCTCCTGAACTCTCGGATTGTCTTTCCCACATATTCGAGTCCACATACGCAAGTGACACCTTTAGTACTGCAGTTCATAAAATGTCTAATAAAATAGCTCTTGCCTGTCACATTACTCGAAAAGTTTTTACCTGTACGAATGTGCTGACAGGCCACACAATGCCCACATTTATGACAATCCACCACATCGCTGTGCAGCCACGTTTTCAAACCTGGGCTAGAGAAATGGCTGCGCACCAATCGATCATTTAAGGATCGTGATTTTTTTGTATGTTATTGTGGGGTTATTACCCAAATAAGCTGAAATATCAGTATACATTTGTAAAATGGACCAGTGTTTTTTACTGATATTTCTCACTGGGATTGCCCCATTGTCAAATGTGGTGATAAACCTCAGGGTGTCTTTTTCTGATTTTTTTGGGGTAGGGTTCAATAACTCAGAACGTACACAACCACTTGCACCTTGATAAGCCTCCTTTAAAATGTTATGGGGATAGCCCCTATCCAGGAATCTATCCCTCAAGTCCCTAGCCTGGGACTCAAAAGTTGACATATTGGAACAGTTTCTTCACACCCTAAGATACTGTCCTTTCAGGATGGCTCTCTTTAGATGTTGAGGGTGATGACTACTCCAGTGTAGCAAGGAGTTAGTTGATGTAGGTTTCCTATATGTGGATGTCAGCAACTCCCCTTTATCATTTTTTTGAATTAGAATGTCCAAAAAGGGCAAAGTTGATGCATCAATCACTGATGTAAAAAAACAACCCAATGTCGTTGGGGTTAAGTTCTGCCACAAACTCACCAAAGTCATCCATTGAGCCTTTTCATACAATGAAAATATCATCTATGTACCGTGTCCACAACTCTGGGACATGGTACATAGACGACTCATCCATAGGGTCATCACGAAAAACCACTGTCTCTTCCCACCAGAAAAAGAGGAGATTAACGTAAGCCGGCGCACAGGGGTTCCCCATGGCGGTCCCCCTTAGCTGGTGGTAGACCTTCTGGTTAAAGGTGAAAAAATTCCGTGTCCAACAGAATCGAAGAAGCTTCAAAACGAAGTGGCTGTGTTCCTGATGTTGACACCCTCTCATGTTCAAATAGTATTTCACTGCTTCCAAACCACAAACATGAGGGATGGAAGAATAAAGTGCCTCCACATCTATACTAGCCAAAAATGATTTGGGGTCAATAGTGAGACCTTCTAGATGGCGAATGAGATCTGGCGTATCCTGGACAAAAGACTGTAAAGAAGATACAAAGGGAGACAGAATTTGATCTAAATAAATCCCAGCATTTTGACAGAGACTGCCCACACCCGAGACAATTGGTCTACCTTTAAGAGGATCCAGCCCCTTATGGATCTTCGGTAGGCAATAGAAAGTAGCAGTCACTGGATGGCTGGGAAATATAAAATCAAACTCTGTTTTAGAAATAACTTTTTTCTCAAGGGCCTCCAGCAGTAATTGTTGTAGTTCTTCTCGATAAACATCCATCGGATTATTCACCAAAATCTCATAAGTGTCACTATCTGCCAAAATTGATATTGATCCACTCCCAGGACAACAACATTGCCACCCTTGTCAGAGGGTTTAATCACAATGCTGCTGTCCCATTCCAGCCTACCAATAGCTGCCATTTCTTCTCTAGAATAGTTATACTGACAGTGAATCTGTTTATTTGAAAGCTCAATCAGATCCTGGGTTACCAGATTTGAAAAGATGTCGATTGCTGACAGATCACCAGTGGGTGGCAGCATCCTGGTGCTTTTCCCTTTTAACTCAGTAAAAGGGCCGAGGCCCATTGTATTGGGATTCACCTCAGAAATGGAATTCAGCAATCTAACATCCGATAGCATATCTTCTGGGATACCCAGGTCTGAGCTGATACGTAGATCTTGCTTGTGAAAAAACTTTTTCCACCTGACCTTCCGTAAAAACAGATTCAGATCCTTCACTGCTCTAAAAAGATCGAAGTCAGAATTAGGCTCAAACAAAAGACCTTTATTTAATACTGATTTTTCATGATCATCAATTATCCTCTCTGAAAGATTAATAATTTGGATATTCTGAGTCGGGGAAGATACCCTAGTCAACAAATTACCTATTTCTTTATCTGTGGCGGTCTGTTCCTGAGAGCATGAACCTGATCTAAAAAATGCCCACTAGGTGTATTCACTGATCTCTCCGAAGGGCCACGTGTGCCTCGACCTCTGCCACGGCCCCTGTTTCTCCCTTTAACTGAACAACTTCTACCCTCTGTTTCTGAGTAGTCGGTGTCAGTGGATGAGAGTTCTGTATCTCTATCCGGGGGACCAGTACGTGGGGTCAACATCAAATAGGCCTTATTGTCCTTAAAATCCTGTACGTCACGCAAATATTGTTTATGCTTCCTCTCCTTTAAATGGTACTGGAAGCGTTTAATGTGTGTCTGAAGCTTAGTTTCTTTCGATGCAAATTCTGTCTCAGTGGAAAACTTTTTTGTTATCTCAATAATTTCCTTCAACTTTTCATTGAGAACATTTAAAGTGACTTCTTCAAGCAATAGTTGCATGAACCGAAAAGAGCTCTCTGTGGCCTCACGTTCCCATTTATGGATAAACGCTGGATTTTTATGCCTATTACCTGTTGTTAGGTTAATCCTTAGACCTCGTGGAACAATTTTTGCTTTCAAATAATTTTCTAAACTTTGTACTTCCCACCAGGACGTAATCTGGTCTCTGTAAACTTGTTGAAGTTCTTTAAAGGCAACATTAAACGTTGGTAAGTATTTCTTTTGTGTGAATGTGTGCTCAGAGAAAACCTCCTTCGCCTCTGTAAGCCAATTGTCAGTATTAAGACCCACTGTCAAAAAGCCTGCCATATCCCAGGAATAATAAATCAAGACTATAAAGCAATAAGCACTCTGTCAGTGGTTGACATATGATGAATTCACCAAAAAAAATTGGACATAATATACAGCAATTAGTGAAATTTAAAACATAACTTTTACTAATATATAATATAAAAGATAGGAACAACATGTGTGTCACCAAGATTCATAAAAGAAATAGTCGATCAAGTAAAGGTACCTGGTAATACAGCAAAGAATCAGGCCCTAGAACGACCAATACAAGGATTTTTGTTACCTAAATGCAACTAGACAACAAACCATAGGAAATGGCGACCTATTAGTTCATTTTACACGCCATGACCAAAACTTTCACATATAAATTAATGCAGATGTTAAAATCCCGTAATACTGGCTTAACATATATATAATGCGAGTGAGATCATAAACACAATAAAAAAAATAGAACGATCTCACCCAAGAGTTGAGAGAGAGACGGGAGTCATCAGTGATCAAACAATGACCATATTTCCTGGAAAGAAAAGGTTGGGAGGACAATACCCTGTCAATCCCTATGGAGCTAGCAATCATCTAATCCCCAGAACTCCTGCCCTGACAAGGGCAGTCCACAACTGACCCTATTATACATGCCCTGCACTTTCCCTATAACGGGGGGTGTCCTTGTCCCAACGCGTTTCGTCCAAGCGAACTCCTCAGGGGACTAGCTTGTCATAAAGTGCCATAGTGCTAAGGCTGAAGAGACATTGTAACCTTCTACTCTCAATGCTGTCTGCAGAGAGTGAAGGAAAAAAGGGCATATTTATAAAGATACACTTCCTGTATAATCACCACGATGGATAACACAAGTTACTATAATCATTTCATTATTCAATATCATACCTGTCTGCCATCATCTTCAAAAAACGCGCCACCAACATGGTGGTCTGTGATGCTTGTCATAGGTGTGCGTCACTCACCAGATTGCACGGTGGCGTGCACGCTAAACAAAGACAGCCTGCGCGTCCACGCCATCCAGGCTGCGCCACTAACAAGATGGCACGAGATACCCAGCAAACACCGCCCACTCCAATACCCGGAGTCCTCAGCGGTGTGCGCGCTCACATACCATTAAACTGGATGATGCTGACCCGCGCGTCCACGCCGCCGACACACAGTTCACGTCATTTCCGGTGGCACGTGCGCCTACATGGGATACTTAGTTGTGCGTCACCTCCACCAACACTTCCGGACCTTGAAGCGCACGCTAGGAGGTGCGCCCGCTCCCCTGGAACGCTTATATCACTTCCTGTGCTCTCACATATACGTCTGTAGAGTGCAACAGTTTAAAGTGTCCCACGTACAATATAGCAACCGTGCTATGGCCAAATCAGTTCCATTAACGGACGTTCCTCAAATAATACCGGTAATAACCACATAAGGCTCTGAAATGTGGTTACCCGGAATAATTCCCGAACGATATAATCATGGTCATCTCACATGGGATACAAAAACCACAGTAGATGGGCAAACAGATATGTATAAATAACAGAGGGAGCAGGGGAAAGTATAAGAACCACACAAATAGTAACGATATTAATGTACAGTCATATGTTAAAGTTTGGGCACCCCTATTAATGTTAACCTTTTTTCTTTCTAACAATTTTGGTTTTTGCAACAGCTATTTCAGTTTCATATATCTAATAACTGATGGACTCAGTTATATTTCTGGATTCAAATGAGGTTTGTTGTACTAACAGAAAATGTGCAATCTGCATTTAAACAAAATTTGACCAGTGCAAAAGTATGGGCACCCTTATCATTTTCTTGATTTGAACACTGCTAACTACTTTTTACTGACTTCCTGAAGCACTAAATTGGTTTTGTAACCTCATTGAGCTTTGAACTTCATAGCCAGGTGTATCAAATCATGAGAAAAGGTATTTAAGGTGGCCACTTTCAAGTAGTTCTCCTATTTGATTCTCCTATGAAGAGTGGCATCATGGGCTCCTCAAAACAACTCTCAAATGATCTGAAAACAAAGATTATTCAACATAGCTTTTCAGGGGAAGGATACAAAAAGTTGTCTCAGAGATTTAACCTGTCAGTTTCCACTGTGAGGAACATAGTAAGGAAATGGAAGAACACAGGTACAGTTCTTGTTAAGCCCAGAAGTGGCAGGCCAAGAAAAATATCAGAAAGGCAGAGAAGAAGACTGGTGAGAACAGTCAAGGACAATCCACCGACCACCTCCAAAGACCGGCAGCATCATCTTGGTGCAGATGGTGTCACTGTGCATCGGCCAACAATACAGCACACTTTGCACAATGAGAAGCTGTATGGGAGAGTGATGCGAAAGAAGCCGTTTCTGCAAGCACGCCACAAACAGAGTCGCCTGAGGTATGCAAAAGCACATTTGGACAAGCCAGTTACATTTTGGAAGAAGGTCCTGTGGACTGATGAAACAAAGATTGAGTTGTTTGGTCATACAAAAAGGCGTTATGCATGGAGGCTAAAAAACACAGCATTCCAAGAAAAACACTTGCTACCCACAGTAAAATTTGGTGGAGGTTCCATCATACTTTGGGGCTGTGTGGCCAATGCCGGCACCGGGAATCTTGTTAAAGTTGAGGGTCGCATGGATTAAACTCAGAATCAGCAGATTCTTGACAATAATGTGCAAGAATCAGTGACGAAGTTGAAGTTACGCAGGGGTTGGATATTTCAGCAAGACAATGATCCAAAACACCGCTCCAAATCTACTCAGGCAGTCATGCAGAGGATCAATTACAATGTTCTGGAATGGCCATCCCAGTCCCCAGACCTGAATATCATTGAACATCTGTGGGATGATTTGAAGCGGGCTGTCCATGCTCGGCGACCATCAAACTTAACTGAACTGGAATTGTTTTGTAAACAGGAATGGTCACAAATACCTTCATCCAGGATCCAGGAACTCACTAATAGCTACAAGAAGCGACTAGAGGCTGTTATTTTTGCAAAAGGAGGATCTACGAAATATTAATGTCACCTTTATGTTGAGGTGCCCATACTTTTGCACTGGTCAAATTTTGTTTAAATGCAGATTTCACATTTTCTGTTAGTACAATAAACCTCATTTGAATCCAGAAATATAACTGAGTCCATCAGTTATTAGATATATGAAACTGAAATAGCTGTTGCAAAAAACAAAATTGTTATAAAGAAAAAAGTTTAACATTAATAGGGGTGCCCAAACTTTAACATATGACTGTATATGCAAATGTGAATCCTAATAATCAGGTGACAAAGGGATTAAGCAATATGGTAAAGATTAGTGAGTATAAACAAATGGAAAACAGAATAAAAGGAGGAATTCAGATAAAACAGCTAAAGTTTATCTGGTCATTAAGGCCACTAGGCACAACCGTATCCAGATAAAAAATCCATTTGGCTTCTCGCTGCAACAGCAACTGATCCCAGGTATCTCCCCTTTTTGGTTTGAATACCTTATCGATAGCAGTGAATTTGATATGTTCAATTTGACCCCCATGAAGGCTGTGGATATGTCGAGAGATTGGGGTATCCCTTTTATGTAGGATGTCCCCAACGTGTTCCCCAATCCTTCTCCTGAACTCGCAGTCTGCTGAGCCAGAATCTGACCCTGATGAAACTCAGGTGCCCCTTCCCGCACACTATACCACCATACACGGTGACACAGAGGAAGGTGCAGATGAAACTGAAGAGGAGGTGATGGATGACCCAGTTGTTGACCCGGATTGGCATCCATTGGGGGAAGAGGGTGCCACTGGCAATAGCTCAGAAGAGGAGAAGGATCCGCTGCAGGCATCGTCATTGCAGCAGCGGTTATCTGGCAGGCACGGAGCAGTCCAAAAACGTGGTAAAAAAACAAAAAGAGTTGCAGGACAGCTTGGCCAGACGGTCAAATTAGCACAGCGTGCAAGGCCTGAAAATTTATACCATAGTAAGAAGAGTGCAGTGTGGCACTTTTTTGACCAAAATCCTATTGATGAGGAAAGGTTACCTGTAAGAAGTGCGGAAGGACCTTTAGTCGAGGGAAAAATCTTAGAAATTTGAATACCAGTTGCATGCTTAGACATTTAACTGCACATATATTTTCTACATATGATTCGTTACTATTGGACTTTTTAATACTATCCATTGTGCACCTTTACTTTTTGTGACACACGTCTATTTTTTAATATGACTATTTACTATTGCCATCCTAACAACTTTTTTATTATATGATTATATGCCTAAAGCCCATTATATTCTTATTATTAATGTTGCATATTGCACTTTATATATGAATTATCCTGTATCTACCTGAGCCTATCCATGAGCTATCTTAATTGCACTTCTTATATTTAAGAAATGGCTTATTCATTCTGTTTTACATTTTTATAATATCTTATAAAGCCGCATTATATCTAAGTGCATGTTACCTCTGCAATCTGTCTCCTGTGTTGCCCCCTCATTTGGTATTTTTTCACACCCCCGTAACTATTTTATTGTTTGGAATTTTTCAATAAATATTTAAACTAATACTGGACTTTGATTTCATTTTTTCTCGTTGTGTAATAACCTCACAACAGATGCATGGGCCAGTAGGCATGGCCAGGGCCATTACGTGTCCATCACTGTGCATTGGGTTAATGTGGTGGATGCAGGGTCCATAGGGGACAGCAACGGTGGGACAGTGCTGCCTAGCCCATGGTATAGGAAACAGTTGGCTGTAGGCGTTCAACCCTCCTCCTCCTCCTCCAGAAGCGAAAGCTCGTCGACAGAGCTCAGTCACACGAGCACTCCATCCACAGCTGCCATTGTTGCACATGAGGTGTCCCACTATTGAACAGCTAATGGTAAGCGTCAGCAGGTTGTTTTAAAGATGATGTCTTTGGGCGACAACAGACACACCGCGGAGGTACTGGCCGACTACTTGCAGCGAGAAACTGAGTCATGGCTGGGCAGTCTACATCTTGAGGCAGGCAAGGTAGTCAGTGATAAGAGCCGTAATTTTGTGGCGGCCATAGCCCTTGCAAAACTCAGACACATACCTTACCTGGCTCACACCTTGAACCTGGTGGTGCAGTGCTTCCTAAATAATTATCCAGAGTTAACAGCCCTGCTCCATAAGGTGCGAAGATTGTGCTTGCACATCCGTCGCTCGCCCGTAGACTCCAGTTGTATGCAGAGGCTGCAGCGATCACTCCACCTCCCCAAGCACCGCCTAATCATAGACGTTGCAACAAGGTGGAACTCCATCATGCACATGGTTGACAGGCTGTACAAACAGAGGCAGGCTGTAATGCATTTGTGGGAGGATACACGGGCAGGCAGTTTGAGGGCAGACATGGAGTTGTTGGGTGTGCAGTGGTCAAAGCTGAAAGACCTCTGTAAAGTCCTTCATTGTTTTGAGGAATGCACACGGCTGGTAAGCGCAGATGATGCCATCATAAGCATGTGCATCCCACTTATGTGTCTGCTCATGCAAACTTTGACGCACCTTAAGGATCAGGCATCTGCAGTGGAGGAGGAATAGAGGAGGGAAGCCTTGATGACAGTCAGCCATTGTCTGCCAAGGGAGCTGTCCTGGACGAGGTGGAGGAAGAAGAGGGGGAGGAGGATGGGGGAGGATTATTTTGGAGAGGAGGATGCTTCTCGGGGGGGCAAGAGAAAATGTTGACTTGCCAAGGTCAGGAATAGGATTTGTGCGTGACTGGAGGGATGTGGATTTGGCAGAAAGTGCTCCTCCACTCACCACTGTCAGTGCATCCTTGACACCGGAAACATTGGCCCACATGTGTGATTATGTTTTGTGGATCCTAAAATGGGACCCCCGCATTGCCAAAATTATGAAGGATGACGACTACTGTTTGGCCAGCATCCTCGATCCACGCTATAAAGGCAAATTACATAACATCATGCCACAGGAAAACCTAGAGCTAATATTGGCAAACAAACAAGCAACTCTGGTAAACCGTTTGTTAGAGGCATTCCCAGCACACAGCAGCGGTGCAGGTTCTACCACGAGCTGTACTGGGCCAAATGGAAGAGGTGTTTGTGGTGCACACAGCCGAACTGGCATTGGAGGCAGGGGTTTCATGACCATGTTGTGGACTGATTCCTCGAGGACCGCTCACAAGACTGTTAATACTGAATCGACTGCAACAGACAGGTGACAGCAATTGTCAACTATGGTTCAAAATTACCTCTCCTCCCCTATCGATGTTCTCCCTCACAGTTCATTCCCCTTTGACGACTGGGCCTGTAAACTGGACACCTGGCCTGAATTGGCACAATATGCCTTACAGGAGCTCGCTTGCCCTGCTGGTAGTGTGCTATCAGAAAGAGTCTTCAGTGCTGCTGGATCAATACTGATAGAAAGAAGAACCTGGCTGTCGACCTAAAATGTTGGTGATCTTACCTTCATTAAAATGAACCATGCCTGGGTTTCAAAGGATTTTGTACCACCTTCCCCTGATGACACCTAGGTTGCCAGCAAAATGGCTCGCTTTGTTCTCCACTTCCTCCGACTTCTGCAATTCCTCCATTTACAGCTGCTGAACATCCAGCCTACACCTCAACATATGCCAGTTTTTCCACCTCCCTTACTGGGCTGTACCCCCCCAGGGCTGGCGTCAGCACCTAGCGCACCCTGGCACAGGGCCCCTCACAGTATGCCGGTCTCTCTGACGGTTGGGGGGCCCACTCACCATCACAGACACCATCGTACTATGAAGGGCCCTGTGCCACTGCCGTCACCCACGACTGGGCACCCCCTGCTTGCTCAGGGCACCAGCACTTGCAATACTTACCTCTCCCTGCTCCACCGCTGAGACTTCTTCCGCGTTTCCTGACAGTGACATTCAGGTGAGAGAGCGCGATGATGTCACATCTGTACGCCCTCTGCCTGAACAGTCCAAGTGCAGAGAGCTTGAATATGGCGATGCTGATGAGTCTAGAGTGGAGCAGTGCCCAGCGAGGAGAGGTATTTCATTTTTTATCATGTTTGGAGCAATATATGGGGAGCATTATACACTGGGGCCCATCATACACTTGAGCATCATACATAGGGCCCATTATACACTAGAGCATCATATGGGGCCCATTATATATGGAGCATTATATGGGCAAATCATACACTGGAGCATTATAAATTGGGCCCATCATACACTGGAGCATCATATGGGGCCCATTATATATGGAGCATTATATGGGCCCATCATACACTGGAGCATTATAAATGGGGCCCATCATACACTGGAGCATTCTAAATGGGACCCATTATATATGGAGCATTATACACTGTTTGCATAATAATTATTAGGAAAGTTGTATTTGAGAGAACTCTTCTTATTATTAAACAACAAATATGTTCTCAATCAACCGAAAAGACTCATAAATATCAAAGCTTAATATTTTTGGAAGTTGGAGTGGGGTTTTTCCGATTTGGCTATCTTAGAAGGATATCTGTTTGTGGAGATAACTCTTACTGTGCAGAAATATTAGGCAGCTTAATAATAACCAATTATATACTCATCTCAATTGTTTATTTTTACCAGGTAAACCAATATAACAACACAAAATGTAGAAATAAACATTTCTGGCATTCCAAACCAAAAAAAGCATAAAGGGACCAACATAGTCACCTTTCTTTACGATGACACTCAAAAGCCTTCCATCCATACATTCTGTCAGTTGCTTGATCTGTTTGCGATCAACGTTGCATGTAGCAGCCACCACAGCCTCCCTGACACTGTTCCGAGAGGTGTAATGTTTTCACTCCCTATAGATCTCACATTTTATGCGGGACCATAGCTTCTCTATGGGGTTCAGATCAGGTGAACAAGGGGGCCATGTCATTATTTTTTCTTCTTTTAGACCTTTACTGGGCAGCCATGCTGTGGAGTATTTGGGTGCATGTGATGGAGCATTTTCCTGCCTGAAAATCATGTTTTTCTTGAACGATACCGACTTTTTCCTGTACCACTGCTTGAAGAAGGTGTCTTCCAGAAACTGGCAGTAGGTCTGGGAGTTGAGCTTCACTCCATCCTCAACCCAAAAGGTCCCACAAGTTCATCTTTGATGACACCAGCCCATACCAGTACCCCACCTCCACCTTGCTGGCGTCTGAGTCAGAATGGAGCTCTCTGGCCTTTACTGATCCAGCCTCAGGCCCATCCATCTGGCCCATCCAGAGTCACTCTCATTTCATCAGTCCATAAAAACTTACAAAAATCTGTCTTAACATATTTCTTGGCCCAGTCTTGACGTTTTATCTTATGTTTCTTGTTCAAAGGTGGTCGTTTTCCAGCCTTTCTTACCTTGGCCATGTCCTTGAGTATGGCACACCTTGTGCTTTTTGATACTCCAGTGATGTTGCAGCTCTGAAATATGGCAAAACTGGTGTCAAATGGCATCTTGGCAGCTTCACACTTGATTTTCCTCATTTCATGGGCAGTTATTTTGAGCCTTTTTTTTATCAACACGCTTCTTGTGACCCTGTTGGCTATTTGCCATGAATCGCTTGATTGTTCAGTGATCACGCTTCAAAAGTTTGGCAATTTCAAGACTGCTGCATCCCTCTGCAAGACATCTCACAATTTCTGACTTTTCAGTGTCCGTCAAATCTCTCTTCTGACCCATTTTGCCAACGGAAAGGAAGTTCCCTAATAATTAAGCACACCTTATATAGGGTGTTGATGTCATTAGACCACACCCCTCCTCATTACAGAGATGCAAGTCATCTGATTTACATATTTGGCAGCTGGCTTTCAAGCCTATACAGCTTGGAGTAGGACAACGTGTATGAAAAGGATGAAGTGATCAAAATACTCATTTGCCTTATAATTCTGCCCATCATACACTGGAGCATCATCCATGGGGCCCATCATATACTAGAGCATCATATGGGGCCCACTATATATGGAGCATTATATAGGCCCATCATACAATAGAGCATCATCCATGGGGCCCATCATATACTGGAGCATCATATGGGGCCCATCATATACTAGAGCATCATATGGGGCCCATCATATACTAGTGCATCATATGGGGCCCATTAAAAAGGAGCATTATATAGGCCCATCATACAATGGAGCATCATCCATGGGGCCCATCATATACTGGAGCATCATATGGGTTTCATTATTTATGGGCCATCATATAGGGTATGGAGCATTATATAGAGCACATATGGGGCCTATTTTGTATGGAGCACTATATGGAGCCCATTCTGTATGGAGCAATATATGGGGCTCATTATTCTGTATAGCGCACTATGTGGTGGCCATAATACTGTATGGAGGAATATACTGTCCAGTTTTTGAACTATTGTAGAATTTAAAATAGATATCAGTCATGTAATGTAAGAAGTGAAGTATTTCATGAAACCCGACTCGACCCTAAAAAAGGCAAAGTCGCTCATCTCTACTGTTCATGTCTTTGTCAGTGGGAAAACTTACAAAATCAGCAAGGGATCAAGTTCTTATTTCCCCCACTGTAGATACCCTAAAGGCATAACGTGAAGCTTCTGAGCCTTCACACAAGATCACTTACATAAAATCGCAACTTTAGACCAGCATTGACATCTTCAAATACATATCCACCAAATGTAAAATGTCAACGCAGTATTTACTGTTTTTTTTTGTAAGAACAGGATTGGCCGTTCCTCTTACTTGTGGATACCTGCTCAGCCCAAGAATATGAGCCATGAGGATAGAGAACGTAGATGTGGAATGGCCAATGATAGCCGCTAGCTTTTCTTTTCTTTGGCACTTAAAGTTTGGGATAGCTTTTGAGTCTTCTGTCATCATCCATAATGTCCCCTCCAACTCTCTCTGGAGCACCGAGCAGGTATCATATATCTGATAGCCCAGGGTGATGTTTGGAAGAAGTTCTGGATTACTGTTTATCTCCTTGGTAGCATATTTAACCACCTGTAGCTGAAGGAATGTTTCCAAGGATAATCTGAATAGAGAAATAAATGAACAAGTAGTATGTCATAATATATTAATACACCAAAAATAATGAAATCAGCATCAAAGACCCATTTACGATAGGTAAAATATGAGCACATTTTTAATTTTTGCCTTACTTGCTGCAGATAGCTGGTTTTGGTTTTTCATTATATAAAAGCTTGGGGTATTCCTTCCTGATATGTAGAGGCAAAATTGCTCCGAATAAGATGTCTCCGCTAGCTGAGATTCCCAGCAGGTCTGGAGTATCGAGAGTGCAGTGTTGTCCAATGGAATAAGATGTGGGAACCAAGTAATGTAGGATGAACTGCCACAAAATATTGTAGATACGTTCCACTAACCTAAAGTGAGAGTCGTAAGAAAATTAGAAAGTCTAACTGTATTCTGGGTTTCCATAGATTCCATCCCATTCACATGCCAAAACCAACAAAAGCCTTAAAAGGAGACAGCATGCAAAATGTTAACACTAGTTAATAGAGATTAGAGAATTTTCTGAAATTAAGATTGAAAAGCACAAATTTGCTGAAATTTGGTAGAAAAATTTGATTTGAATGCATTTTATGCAAATTGAATTGTTAAAAAAAATTAATCTCTAAAGTCTCTTCAGACCTCAAAACATAATAAACACAGAAGTTTAAAACACAACTCACTCCAGCCCTAAGCTGTCCTGATGCGGCAGGTCTCTGACCTGTTCTCTGATGATTATTTCCTCTGGCCCCGGTCCTCACTTTCATCTTCAGTTCTCTACATTCTTTGGCTATTCTGATGCTCACTAGGCCTCATATGGCAGCAATGGAGACCTAATCAGCACTGAAGTGCCAAAAACTGAGGATGGAAGAGAAGACCGGAGTCAGAGGGAAAAAAGTAAGCGAGGATTAAGTGGGAAGCTGTGACTCCAGGACACTTAAGGACCATAGTGAGTATATTGATTTATTTTTTAGTTTTTAAACCACTGCTGGTCTTAAAAAGAATCACGCAAAATGTGGCCAACAAGCCGCCATTTAGCTTGGTTGAAATGTATTAAATCACATAGAATTCGGATTCTGGCAAATCTGAATTTTGAGGTGAAATTCTAAGTGAATTCAATTTTCCTCAAATCTTTTCACCAATCTAAATAGGTTACACAAACTGTATAAACTTTATTTTTCAATTGAAGTCAACTTTGTTCAAAGAAGAAAGCTTGCCAATATCTACAAGTGTCTCTGTTTAGCTTGCTTACCCTGTTCTGTACTTTTGCATGTCGTATAATCTTTATAATCTAAGCCATAAAGCTTCTGTACCATGTCATACATATATACAATGCTGCTATACTGCCCAAAGATATACCAATTTACACTATCTATGTAATTAAAAGCTTTCCTATTGGATACATCTGTACATGTGGCCAATAAGAAGAAGAAATAGTACATATAATACTGATACGTTGCACATAGCTAATGCCACCATAGAGTGTGCATAAATAACACAGACATATTGTACAAAATAAAAAAATGCTGATATATACTGCCCAAATAATATACTTATATACTGACATTACAGGTTCCACTCTACAGTAAAATCACAGCCAGTGGAGTACCCCCCCCCAATGATGAACTGGGGCAACTGAGTGCTCCTCGTAATGGTGCCAGCTGAGAACTACCCCACACGACACCATCTGTGGTTTTCTATGCCAGTAAAGGGGGTAAAGCTTTCCTATTCAGTTTTCTTTTAATTTGTCAAAAATTGTCGATGAATAGATGGACCTGGTCCATGGCACTGTAGTAAAATAGTTCTGGGCATTAAGACGAGGACAGAGCACTGACTTACCTCATTGTACTCTATGGTTGACACATTGCACATCTGCTAGAATTGCTCTTCTCTATATATAGTGTATTCTCAGCTCCCATTAGGATGTGGTGCGATTATCAGTGTAGTTTGCAATAGAGACAGCTCCCACTGGACACCATACAGAAGCAGAGGCAAAACATAAGCGGCTTTTTGTCTCCACCATGTATCTGTGCCGTCCATATTCCCCATGGGTCCCATTCATCACACAGGAGGCATAATCACCGATAACACAGAAGTGACTGATGGCAGCTGATTCCGACACACAAAATTCAGAATTTCTGAGATTTCTTTTACTGCAAGAAAATTCCTCAACATATTATAAGAATATTTAATCTCTGTTAATCCAGCGAAAGAAATCTAGAACCATAAAACTTGATTGTCAAGGGGTTAAGGACAAACCTTCAATCTAAAAATGCTCAAAACATCCAACATAGAGGAAGTTAATCTGTCATTGATGCCAAGTACAATACTTTGTCGTTACTTAACCACAGAGCTTTCAGATATTAGAGAGAAGGAAGCATTTCTTTCAGTTCTCTAGCAGGTAGATACAGCCTTCTAGTGATCGCACTATGTCATTAGCTTACTGTTAAGGCTCATTCAGGTGTCCATGCAAATCAGTCCAAGATCCGACCACAAGACATGGAATGGCTTCAGCTCTTCCGACCCGAGCATGTCAGCCTCATAGAAACACTTAAACCTCTCATGCTTCGCTCCGGAGAGTCACAGCATTGAGGTCCGAAATGCATGGACGTCTTAATGATCCCCTACTTCTCAGTTTCCTAAGATTCAGACCATGCACCTTCATATTCCTGTGTTTGGTGTTGTAGATATCCGATCAGTACTCTATAATCCATATCCCATATTTGTACCTTGATGGTTTCTTGTAACAGTGCCCTAAGCTGTACATCTTTCATGACAGTCTTGATAAACACTGCACTGGAGTAAAATTTTTATCATAATTTAAGCCACTTTTGTGTCACCAATATTGATAAATTTGTTGGATGTGCTTGACCTTTCTGCTGAGTTGTGTCCATTTTCTACTTAAGTGTATGGACCTGGCCAAGAGGTCAACATTTTCCAATTTTATTGATCAGCTTGCCCTCAAATTTTGTAGACTGCTCCTGCCTATGATTTAGTTGTCTCTGCTAAAACAAAGGGGTTGGACTTCCGAGGTCATTCTGATTGACAGTTGGCTCACCTAGTTAGGCAGCAGGGATCTGGCTGTCAATCAGAGTGACCTCAGGAGTCCGGCTCAATCAACTGAGCGGATCGGAAAATAAGCCTCCGCTCTGTAGACTTTAGCAGAGACTTCTGAATCCCCGACAGAAGCATCTGTGAATACTCTGTGCCGGGGAAAAACGGCGCTGTGCAAAACAGGCCATTAAACTGCAATTACCTGCCTGTTAGTGCTTAGGTTTTTTAGGAAAGTCTCGGATATACCCTTTCAACTGGGAACATTCCATCAGCTGTCGCTATGCCACTCATTCTGGAAGTTTTTCCTTTTTTTTTGTTCCCCTCCATTCTAAAGTTATATGCCTGGAATATGTAAATTTTCACTTAATACAACTGAGCTTATACCACAGAACTTCTCTGTGGGCATTGGGCTTTCTTCCTCAAACACATCAGAGCACGGCCAAACTAATTACCACCTACATCATTAACTACTCCACCATCCATTGTCAGGACTGCCCACCGAGCTGGAAACGGACAGGTAATGCCATTCGGGCTCATTCGTTTTCAGCAGTTTTTCTCGTACGATCAAAAGGACCAGTTTTTATCAATGTTTTGCATCCGATTTTCATTCGTGTTTGGTCACTATTGCAGATTTTACCCTCAGTGTTTAAGCAGTGACTGGCTATTTGCACACTGAGTTTTCCAAGGATTTTTTGCAGCAGAAACTGAATGAAAGCTGTTCAAATCCTTGTCAAAAACTTGGAAGTTGGGTTCAGGTTCCTAAAAAAAAAACTCAACAAGAAGACTGCTTGTGCATTGCCATTTTCTCACATGAAACATAAATGAATCACACACCTTCTCCCACTCATTATGATGTAACGGGCAGCACATGGATGGTAATATCTCCTGTCAGTAATTTTTCATATACCCCCAGACTTGTCTGGGTAATTTATGGCTATGTATGAATGAGCCCCTCAAGGTTACAAGAAAATTGTTGCTTGCTCCTGGTTGAACCCAATGAGAATTCAGCAAAATCATATGGGTTTTTATTCCGTAGAGATCATAGAATCATAGAATTGTAGAGTTGGAAGGGACCTCCTGGGCCATCTGGTCCAACCCCCTGCTCAAAGCAGGATTCGCTAAATCATCCCAGTCAGATGTCTGTCCAGCCTCTGTTTGAAGACTTCCATTGAAGGAGAACTCACCACTTCTCGTGGCAGCCTGTTCCACTCATTGATCACTCTAACTGTCAAAAAGTTTTTTCTAATATCTAATCTGTGTCTCCTCCCATTCAGTTTCATCCCATTGCTTCTAGTCTTTCCTTGTGCAAAGGAGAATAAAGTTGATCCTTTTACAATGTGACAGCCCTTTAGATATTTGTAGACAGCTATTAAGTCTCCTCTCAGTCTTCTCTTTTGCAAACTAAACGTTCCCAAATCCTTAGATAATTCTAAAAGAGGAAGTGTAGTTCTTTAAATATCTTATAGGTTACTGTTAGTGATGAGCGAGTATACTCGTTGCTCGGGTGTCCTCTGAGTATTTTGGCATGCTCGGAGGTTTAGTTTGTGTTGACGCAGCTGCATGATTTGTGGCTGCTGGACAGGCTGAATACATGTGTGGATTGCCTGTTTGTTAGGGAGTCCCCACATGTATTCAGGCTGTCTCGCAGCCGCAAATCATGCTGCTGCGTCAACCAAAACTAAATCTCCGAGCACGCCAAAACACTCGGAGGCCACCCGAGCAACGAGTATACTCGCTCATCACTAGTTACTGTACATTTCAGCTTCTCTTTATTTCCTCTTTCTTCTGGTCCCTTTCACAGTCGTCCCGCGCTCACTATGTCTTGTGCGCTGCTTCTAGGCTTGATACGGGGTAGGGGACATACACTTTATATCCTAATTATTTCATAGATTATATATTATGACTGGGTGAGAGCTTATAAAGTACTAAGGGTTTCCACCATCTAGGCACATCCGGAAGACAGTACTATGTGTGGTTTATGTGAATGATTAACAAAGTTCTTTTTTCCTTCCAAAAAAGTAACAGTTTTATAATTTATTTTTACAGATATTGCCAGGTTTGTAATTTTGTTGGTGCTTATAAAAAAAATCAAAATGGATTCTCCATTAAATTGGTGGATTGTGCGGGCTAGGACAGAAGGGTCAGGGGTTTGGTTGCAGTATTCTGCTTGTTCCTGCTAATCTAAAATTTTACAACATTTTTATGAAATGCCAAACATACATTTTTCCAGAATTTATTTGTTTTATGCTTTTGGTTTCTTTCAATGGTTCCATATCATGGGAATGCATTTTTTAGGGGTTCACACTCTTTAGTAGCTGCTGGGGCCTACACAGGTATGAGTTTCCATGTTAAACTAGATAACGTTTATTTTCTTGCATAAACTTTCAACATACAGTAAAACAGGTTTTCTTCAGCCAAAGCATTCAATAACAAAACAGTCCTTTTTCAGAACAGGAATGTATCAG
Organism: Dendrobates tinctorius; assembly: GCF_039654945.1. NCBI lineage: Eukaryota > Metazoa > Chordata > Amphibia > Anura > Dendrobatidae > Dendrobates > Dendrobates tinctorius. Next base: position 3,185,878 of record NW_027361818.1, on the reverse strand, counting down.
AGAGTCTATTCTCACCCAATCTCTTTTGATCGCTTCTAAATCTCAGTCCTAAAATCTGGTCTAATAAACTCCCTCTTAGTAACTTAAACTTACCAGAGCACTCTTTTCAGGGACATTCATCACTGAGGCCTGCTACATTGGGGACACATAACTGCCATCCAGGACTTTACCTTCTGCTTGTCACGGGTTTACTGTGACAGAGAGAAGCCAGTTGACCGTAACGTCTGATTTCTCCTACTCCTGCACTGATTAGAAGCACTTCACCTTCGTATTAAACGGTGCAACTTTCTTTTGGCAATGCAGGAGTTAATCTGCTCAGTTGAGAGCTCTTGGAAGCTTTGCTGCATTAAGGCTCTCAGCTGTGCACTGTTAGGCTAGTTTCACACTAGCGTTTGCGGGCGCAGCGCAGGGCCGCCACTAAGCCCTGCCCTCGGCCGCGCCCCCTCCGGTCATCTCCTCCTCCGATCGCATGACTGTGCATGTGATCAGCATACCCTATGCTTAGCATTGGGTGCGCTGATCGTGCACTGGTCTGATTGTGCTGGCGCTGCGCCCAGCACACAAAAGCAATCTGTGTTGCATTTTTGTGCACTGGGCGCAGCGCCAGCAAAATCAGACCAGCACACAATCAGCACACCCAACGCTAAGTATAGGGTACGCTGATCGCATGCACAGTCATGCGATCGGAGGAGATGACCGCAGGGGGCGCGGCTGGGGGCGGGGCTTAGTGGAGGCTCTGCGCTGCGCCCACAACTGCTAATGTTAAACTAGCCTTATCCACTCCCATCTCCTATATAATCTGGGTCCTGGCTAGCACTCATTGTCAGAGTGGAGATATGCTGGATGGCTGGAGGTTGGTGGTTATTTGAGTAGTTGTTTGATGGATTTATCTGTGGTTGTTACTTGGTTTTGAGTGTGTGATTATTCCCTTTCTTCTCCTACTTTATTTTAACCCCTTCCTCCACTCTCCAGTGTATTCGTCTGTTATATGTGTGTATATTTATTGTCTCCCTCTCGCACACCACCTTCTCACCTCGCCCCCTGTCTGTCGGTGTTCCTCAAGGCTCAGTCCTCAGACCCATATTCTTCTCCATTTACACCTTCGGCCTGGGACAGCTCATAGAATCCCACGGCTTGCAGTACCACCTCTACGCCGATGTCATGCAGATCTACCTATCTGAACCTGACCTCACCTCCTTACTGACCCAAATCCAACAATGTCTGTCTGCTATCTCAGCCTTCTTTTCTACTCGCTTTCTCAAACTGAACATGGACAAAACAGAATTCATCATCTTTCCCCCATCTCACTTGTTAGGTGTCAGGTTCCGGTCGCTGCACAGCATGGATACTGAGCCTTGCATTTGGCAGTCTCCCATTCCTCTCCGGCCGCACAGGAGGCTGCTCAGCTCTGTAGGTTTAGTTGCTGCTGCCACCTCTGGTCCAGCTATAGCAACACAGGCTGGTCAGCAGCGAGCTACTCCACGAACGAAGTCCTCCTTTCGGCCTACTGAGCATTTCCGTGGGATGATCTCTAATTGGAGATCGGAGGTCACATGCTCAGGTCCTTCTCCAGCTCGGATTGGACCATCAGAAAGGTCATGAAGGTCCTGGAAGGATGCAGCTCTAAAAGGTTTGCATGGCCACTCGGCCATGCGCTAGTATAGACAAAGATTAGACCATATGGAGTGAGTGTTGCATACATGTATGAATGACTCTGGTGAATGACTCATTGGAAATCCCTACCCTTGTTACGCATGTGTTATGCAGCCTAGCCTGTCAAGCGCCCAGGTCTAGGTGTAGGTAGAGGCTGAGTCAGAGACTATAATCAGTGTTCACCGGTGGTTCTACACGCCACGGCGCACGTGCTCAACACTTCTCCATGGTCAGTGTCGATAGTGGTGTCCGCAGGTGCGACGCCACGTGCTCTGAAGGTCTAAAGGGACTCTGACCCCGTGTCCTTGGGGTAGAGTTCCGTGACCACATTCTGAGCGCCCTCTTGCCGAGCTCTGTGAGTGCTAGCAGACTCTGGCATTTAAGTTTCGCGGTATTGCAGCTCTGTGACGTAAATCCGCTCCTGTTCACACCGGGTGACGTTAACCCGTGTATGAATTTTGTATACCGCTATATACATCCACCATTACTAAGCAGCAGTTTACACCTCTGCACAGTGGACCCTGGGCTGTGAGTGCACCTACTATCATTATCTCATTTGGTGCGTTCCGCCAGCCCGTAACATCACTCTATCCCTCCACCAGACCTAGCCATCAATGTCAATGGCTACTCTCTTTCCCCAGTCCCGCACGCTTGGTGCCTTGGGGTAATCCTCGACTCTCGACTATGCCCTCTCTTTCAAACCACATATCCAAGCCCTTGCCTCCTCCTGCTGCCTCAAACTCAAAAATATTTCCTGAATCCGTGCATTCCTCAACCATGAAACCACAAAAACACTGGTGCACACCCTTATCATCTCCCGCCTCAACTACTGCAACCTCCTACTCTCTGGCCTCCCCTCCAGCACTCTGGCACCACTCCAGTGTATCTTACACTCTGCTGCCTGACTAATCCACCTGCACCCCACTATTCCCCAGCCCCCCATGCGAGTCCCTTCACTGGCTTCCTATTGTCCAGAGGCTCCAGTTCAAAACCCTAACCATGACATAGAAAGTCATCCACAACCTGTCTCCCCCATTCATCTGTAGTAACACCAGAAGCACAAAAAAAGAATAACCCCTAAAATTTAGCTTTTAATTCAATGACTAAAAACATTAGTGAAAATGACTAAAAGAAGGAGTAGTAGAGGACAAAAAATGAAGGGAGAAAAATACTGTTTTAGTTCTCTTCAATAATCACATAATGGGCCACCGGCTAAATTACCCTAGTCAGCCCTAGTTTCACCCTTCCTAACCGCGGAGGTTGGCACCCTAGTTGTAGACGATATGGCGCCCCCGCTCAACGTCAGTATCCCTAATAGCCCCTACGTCTCCCTGCATATACAAAAAGGGACACAAAAAAGAAACACACACACACTTATAGTACCGAAAAAATAAAGAGACATGAATAGTCTCATAGATAATACTAAATTGCTATGAACTTATCTCGTAGTATTTCTAATAGTATGAGAACCCCAAAAAGACTTATCTCGGAGTCAAAAAAAATGATAGATGGGGTTAATATCCGGCAGCTTAGGGAAGGACTTATCTCGTAGTCACAAAAATGCTAATAAGCTGCAAATGGCAGACCCAATTACCAGATAGCAAAATTAAAAAACGGCTACAAGAAAATTCAATGAAAAAGCACATCAACTAATATATTGTCCGGAACCCCGGACACACATTGGAAAATAGTACAAACATTGCACACTAGAAGCAGTGAAAAAAAGCCTATATAGCACATGCGGCAGCCATTACCTTGCAAGTGAGGGTAAAATCACCCTAATTCACAAAAATACAATAAAAAATAATAAGGCTACCATATTCATCTCTGATTATACAGCGTGGTACACCAATATTCAAGTAGCAATGCATACAGAGTCACATAGCATAATTGCTCAGTAAATTAAATCTAAATAGATAGTATCACCGAGGGATCTGCCAAAAATAATGTACAACATTATACTTATCAGCCACTTGATGCATATGGAAACCCGATGCGTTTCCCCCTCTTAATCCGCTGAGGGTTCATCAGGGGTCAAAAAGTGGGGTCTCATTACCCCTGGCCGAGAGAGCAATACAGTGTGCGGCTTTACTCCAAGTGCGTTCACCGCCATTGTTTAAAGATTCCGCGCCGATATAGAACGCCCACTTCCGGTTACCACAATCCAAGATGGAGGTCTAAACCGGAAGGGATCATATTGAGGACGGACATGCGGTGCAGCAGCCACCTAGATGACGTAGACGCCGCGCACCTTACTAAACAGCACGGGTAGAAACAGGAATTCACAAAATGGTGCCTGAAACAAAATGACCAAATAGGGCAATACGTCCCTCTCAATAGAAACACCATATCTCGCAAACAATATGCGGCCGATCAATTCAACAGCCTCACTGTTCAGAACGCCCAGAACTTCAAGAAAATAGATAACAATAGTCCTCAAAGGCATGGAGTGGAATAATTGTATCCCTAAATAGAATAAATGAAAAATAAAATAAAAAAATTCCAATAGTAGTAATATACCGACCAAATTATCAAAAAACCCTATAAAGAGCTTATTTTTTCGGTACTATAAGTGTGTGTGTGTGTTTCTTTTTTGTGTCCCTTTTTGTATATGCAGAGAGACGTAGTGGCTATTAGGGATACCGACGTTGAGCGGGGGGCGCCATATCGTCTACAACTAGGGTGCCAACCTCCGCGGTTAGGAAGGGTGAAACTAGGGCTGACTAGGGTAATTTAGCCGGTGGCCCATTATGTGATTATTGAAGAGAACTAAAACAGTATTTTTCTCCCTTCATTTTTTGTCTTCTACTACTCCTTCTTTTAGTCATTTTCACTAATGTTTTTAGTCATTGAATTAAAAGCTAAATTTTAGGGGTTATTCTTTTTTTGTGCTTCTGGTGTTACTACTGAATACATAATCCCATTGATTAGTTTTGAGGTCTGTCTCCATTCATCTGTAACCTGGTCTCCTGGTACCTACCTGCATGCAACCTTCGATCCTCTCAAGATCTCCTTCTCTACTCCCTCCTCATCTCTTCTTCCCACAACCGCATACAAGACTTCTCCCGTGCTTCCCCCATACTCTGGAACTCTCTGCCGCAACACATCAGACTCTCACCAACAACGGAGAGCTTCAAGAAGAACCTGAAGATCCACCTGTTCCGACAAGCCTACAGCCTGCAATGATCCTCGGTCTACTGAACCACCGCATGACCAGCTCTACCCTTTCCTTGTGTATCCTCACCCATCCCTGTAAACTGTGAGCCCTCGTGGGCAGGATCCTCTCTCCTTCTGTACTTTTGTGTCCCTTGTCTTGTACATGTTTATTGTACTTGTCTATATTTCCCCTTTTCCCTGTAAAGCGCCATGGAATAAATGGCGCTATATAAATGTATAATAATAATTATAATATTTGTATGATTGGTATTTTTCACTAACCATGGAGTTAAGGCAAGTGAATTCACCATCAGAAGTAATCTGGGGAATAGGGCGAGCGTTAGAGACAGGGAAGGAACCCCTGGTCCTGGGACACACAAAAACAGAGCCATGACACTGCTTTTTCACAATTTGTAGAAGAATTCTAAAGAAAAAAAATGACTTATGATTTATTTTGTGTGAAATGCTTTTGTTTTGAAAAATCTTACATTAAGTGGTTGTAGAATATGATGGGGAAATCTGGGACTTCACATTAAAATGAATGAATGTTAAATTGTATGGAGAGAACAGGATAATTATATTGCTATTAAGTTGAATAAAAAACAGAAATTGAATTAAATACAGGAGAAACGATTGTCACGTTCAGCAATCTAGTCCATCTTCCTAGTTGTTTTACACTTGGCTATCTCGAAGCTGAGTTTTCTGAGGAACAACATACTGCAGTTTTCCTTATTATATCCCATTCGTCAGCTCTTCTGGAGCTGTTCTGACATGAAAATCCAACTAACATAGCATGGAATTTAGCATATAATTTTCAATTTGGGCCCATGAGCTATATAGAGCAAGGAAATTTCTATGTTTCTTCTCTGAAAATGATAAATAAATATCGTACTGTCTCCTTGTCTGACCCCATAAATAATTAAGATTCAGGTAGCACTGTTTAACTACTTGACCATGTAGTTAATCTAGATGTAGAGTACCATTTCATCCCTCTGCCTGACTTTGAAAATTATTTAAAGTGGATGCGGAAAGTATTCAGACCCCTTTAAATTTTTCACTCTTTGTTTCATTGCAGCCTTTTGGTAAATTCAAAAAGTTCTTTTTTTTCTCATTAATGTACACTCTGCACCCCATCTAGACTGAAAAAAAAACAGAAATGTAGAAATTTTTGCAAATTTATTAAAAAGGAAAAACCGAAATATCACATGGTCATAAGTATTCAGACCCTTTGCTCAGACACTCATATTTAAGTCCCATGCTGTCCATTTCCTTGTGATCCTGCTTTAGATGGTTCTCCTCCTTCATTGGAGTCCAGCTGTGTTTATTTAAACTGATAGGACTTGATTTGTAACGGCGCACACCTGTCTATATAAGACCTCTCAGCTCACAGTGCATGTCAGACCAAATGAGAGTCATGAGGTCAAAGGAACTGGCTTAGGAGCTCAGAGACAGAATTGTGGCAAGGCACACATATGGCCAAGGTAACAAAAGAATTCCTGCAGTACTCAAGCTTCCTAAGAGCACAGTGGCCTCCATAACCCTTAAATGAAAGTAGTTTGGGACCACAAGAAGTCTTCCTAGACCTGGTCATCCAGACAAACTGAGCAATCGTGGGAGAAGAGCCTTGATGAGAGAGGTAAAGAAGAACCCCAAGATCACTGTGGCTGAGCTCCACAGATGCAGTAGGGAGATGGGAGAAAGTTCCACAAAGTCAACTATCACTGCAGCCCTCCACCAGTCGGGCCTTTATGGCAGAGTGCCCAGACGGAAGCCTCTCCTTAGTGCAAGACATATGAAAGCCCGCATAGAGTTTGATAAAAAACACATGAATGACTCCCAGACTATGAGAAATAAGATTCTCTGGTCTGATGAGACGAAGATAGAACATTTTGGTAACAATTCAAAGCGGTATGTGTGGACAAAACCACATGCTCATCACCTGCCCAATTCAATCTCAACAGTGAAACAAGGTGGTGGCAACATCATGCTATGGGGGTGGTTTTCAGCTGCAGGGACAGGACGACTTGTTGCCATTGAAGGAAACATGAATACCGCCAAGTAAAGAGATATCCTGGATGAAAACCTCTTCCAGAGTGCTCTGGACCTCAGACTTGGCTGACGGTTCACCTACCAACAAGATGATGACCTTAAACACACAGCTAAAATAACAAAGGAGTGTCTTCAGAACAACTCTGTGACCATTCTTGACTGGCCCAGCCAGAGCCCTGACTTAACCCAACTGAGCATCTCTGGAGAGACCTGAAAATGGCTGTCCACCAACGTTCACCATCCAACCTGATGGAACTGGAGAGGATCTGCAAGGAAGAATGGCAGAGGATCCCCAAATCCAGGTGTGAAAAACTTGCTGCATCATTCCCAAGAAGATTCAAGGCTGTACTAACTCAAAAGGTGCGTCTACTCAATACTGAGCAAAGGGTCTGAATACTTATGACCATGTGATATTTCAGTTTTTCTTTTTTAATAAATTTGCAAAAATTTCTCCATTTCTGTTTTTTCTGTCAAGATGGGTTGCAGAGTGCACATTAATGAGAAAAAAATGAACTTTTTTGAATTTGCGAAATGGCTGCAATGAAACAAAGAGTGAAAAATTAAAGGGGTCTGAATACTTTTCGAACCCACTGTAAATGCAAATGCAGTTGTATCGTTTCCTTGTCTGTACCCATAAGTAGAGATGAGCAAACTTTTCAAGGTTTGGTTCGATTCGGCGAATGGAGCAATGTTCGCCGAACAGTTCTCTTGAACGGTTTGTGGAAAGTATCCGAACCTCATCATGATGACACACTCTTGCCACGTGGAGCACGGTGTCGGACAGGTGATGACTATTACACATGCATGATGACTCCTGCATTTGGGTATAAATAGGTGGTCTTTAGAATTGGGAGGTTATTCACCCCTTCTGAGGAAGAATTCTATTGAAACGTGCGTTAATGGGTACACTGGTTGGTTCCTCATTGTGGGTAAATATGACCATGTGAGTTTATTAATTTGCTAACCTTGTATTATGATGTGCACTGTACTGACTATATAGTTAATTCTGCACTTGCGCTTTATATGCTCAAATAATGCTTTATTTAGGCAAAGTCTTTATATATTGTATTTGATGCTACTTGCTGAATTTTATTGGACATCAGTATATTTATTATCCATCCAGTTTTGTGTTTATTCCAGTTTCTTTTTGGTTTGCTTTCATCTCCAACATTTTTAGAGCTTGTTTTTTTTAATCAATAAAGAATATAATTAGTTTAATTTGGCTATTGGAGGACCTTTTTCTTACATGATTGTAGATGTTGTCAGTGGTCTTTGGATAGGACGAGATGCTGTTTGCTCAGCTGAGCATTCATTAACATTAACATCTAACCCATGTACATGTCAAACACCAAGCTTATTCCCCCTTCCACCATGACCTCGCTTTTTATAACTCATGTTGTACATAGCCAGTCACTAAATCAACACTTACTATTTATTTTCTTTGATTGTGTGCCTGAACAACACTGTTATGCCAACTTATAACATTATTACAACAAATATACATTTTTAAGTGGAAATCTGGCGATCTGATTTGCCACTGAAAGACAGTTTTATCACAAACTACTTGGATTAGCCATTGGGCCTCGTGACTGCGCAACGACCAGTACATCGGTCGTTGTTCGAGAATGGAATGCGGCGCTGCTATGAATGACTCTAACCATGATATGATACTAAGCCAACTTTTCTTTATAACTTGTGGAAAGGATAATAGGAATCTATTTCTCAACACAATATGGGCCACAACAGCGACAATCCACAGAATACAAGTTATGCAGCCTGAGAGATCCCAAGTGCCAGCTACACGGACTGGAGCAAGACTACCTCAAAACTATGCCACTCCCACCCTTATTGATTACGGGGCCTATACGGGGTTCTACCGTGTCCATGACACATGGTCCTCTCAGGTATACAATCTTACACCCGCCTTCCGCCTTAATTACAATGGATTCCGAGTACCCTGTTTTCCCCTTAATATATACATTTACATGACAAATCACTTAAACCAACACAATATGTACACAGTGCACTGTTCTATTTGTGAGCACTCAGAGAGGATGCCCTGACAGAATATATTCAACAGTAAACAACTGGACTTGTTATCCTGACATCCGGCCACTGGATTTAATCAGCATTCTAGGTCACCAAGTCCTCTGATACAAGTGCAGATGAAGACTCCAATCAGTCCCAGTAACATTTCATGGCCAGAATCTTGATATACAGGAATTCACACAGTCTCTATCAGTCTATATGCAATCTCATTAACAGAAGTGTTCTGGAATATGCTGTGACTTGTAACTCTCCATAACTAACTAAACAGTCAGTGACTGATCACATATGTCAGTTTACTCAAGGGAGCCGCTCTTTCTGGATCACACTGTCCAGTTTGGATCACTGCAGGCTCTGGATTCTTCTGAGTCTCTCAGACAGAGCTCCTTCTCTGAATTACCCCAGGAAAAATCTGCATCTTTCAACTTCCTGTTTCCAGAGCTTTCTTTCTGTTACTCCATGGTGATCTCTAGTGGCTGAACTAAATTACTGCAACATCATTTCTTACAACAGGCAACATTGAGAACACTAACATGCTACACTTGCACCATTATAGTAGACCTAATGATTATTAAGTGGAAATCTGGCCTTCTAATTTTCCACTGAAACACAGTTTTATCTCAAAAGATTTGGAGAAGCAAATGGGGTCTCTCAAGGCTGCCACAAAGCTTTTGCACAATCTACTTCGATGCTGGAAGATCGATTTCACACAGGACAGGATCATATGTAGTTAACTGACATGTTCACTTTCTGCACCAGTACTAGAGCAGGAGCAACCTCTCTGCACTGTGACACTGAGACAATGGTGCCAGCAAAGCATGATGTCCGCTTTTTATATTGCCAGGGATATGTGACTTCAGCAGCCAATCACAGATGACCTTGTGGCATGACGTTGTGGATGATTTTTGCGCCCTGATTGTGTATGTTGATTCTGACAGCCAAAGTTAATGGAAAAAAAATATTGCTCCTCACCACACCCATTCCCTTCATCAAACTCATCCCCCTGCCCCCCTCGATCATCATACAGCATCACTATCCTAGCCAAAGTAATAGCTAAAGCATTAGTGGAAACGTGATGATTTACCAAACTGTGACCAAATTTGCAGACTTTGCGTAAAAATGCTTGAGAAAGCAAACACGAATCGGATTGTGCTATGTTCGTGCTGAATTTGAGATTGGCTAACGTTTTCAGAACAATTTCGCTCATCTCTTGTCGGGACTATGGACATGGGACTTCTAATGATAAGTGTCTAGATTTCCCTGATACCATATCAATGGCTATTTTTTTCAGGGATGAGAATGATATTTGCTGGATTAGAGTGTATTGATTGAGAATACCTCTAGTCTATTACATACAGTAATAGAATGAAGGATATTGTTTTTTTATTTTATTCTTTATTTTACACTTGAATACAATTCTAAACATTGTCCCCTGATGAAACCTATAAATGTCTTTCCAGAATAAAAAATGTAGCCTCAAAAAACATCAATAGATGCCCATAATGCTTAACCTATAGAAATAGTCAAAATCTCACGATATACTTAATAGTGATTGTGTACTAATATATAAAAGACTATATAGTTCTTCAGAAGCAACAGGAATAAGAGGATAAATATATATGAAATAGATCAAACTTTATTAGATATTTTATACAATATTAACTATAATTACATATCAGATATCCAGTATCAAAAAACATGAGACACACAAAGAAGAGTCAGAGACAAAAAAGACTAAAACAGCAGGGCTAAACAGAGACATCAGAATCCCTATAGATCCTAATAAAGACTTCTGAAAGGAGCCTCAATGTGAATGAACACATATCTGTGAGGAGCCATACACATAACAACTAATCAGATTAAGTCCAATCATAAATAAGAAGAAAATCAACTACCGTATGGTATTAGGTAAGTGATAAAGAATCAATTGAGTAAGATATAGTATCATGCTGCCTAATATTTAACTAGGATCACTTATCTGGAAAACTGTTAACTATGATTGAAATAACCAGAAAACTTCATATAATACCTGTGGCCATGGTTTCTTAAATAGGGAACATCTGTACTATGCTGCCATGCTGCCAAGCACCTCGAAGCGCATTTCGCCCTCTAGGCTTCATCAGGAGGTGTCCCCTGATGGTAGGCAGAGCAGGGAGGGGACAATGATGTCAGCTAACTTCGGCACCCAGCATCTGAGAACAGCGAAAACTGTGTCGGCTTTTCTCCGGCTTCGGCACATGTGATACTGATGTAGCACACGGGCGGCACATGGCTGCCATGTGAGCAGGTTGCAGGATGCAGTAATGGACTGGAGACAGAGCAAGAGTGAACGTCATTTTACTTGAACACTCCACTCAGGGAGGAGATAGGATATACTTGTGTACTCCACGCAGGGAGGAGATAGGAAAAACAGGGGTATAACAGTTGGTACACGGGATCAGATAAATAATGTAATAGAGATAGCATTAACTTATCAGTCCGACGGCTTCCTGACTGGAGAGTCTGCAGTCGGTTCGGTGGTGCCAACATGGTCAGCGCATGGTGGATCCGGGGTGTCGCCCTGTGGGCATCCTTGAGCTGAATCCAGACGGCAGCAGCTTGTCCTCGACATCGTTAACAGGTTACTTGGTTCGGAGTTTGCTGTGCGGGGAGCAGTATAGTCCACAACACTAACGGAGTCTAATGTGGCTCGACAGATGTACGCCGGCGAGCAAGAGCACAGTTCACAGCGAGTCACCCGGTCCTTCCAAAGCGGTGGACATGCGTTACTCATGGGCCCAGAGCGTCTGGCACCTCATGTCGCAGCGGGCACACTGCAAGATACTGGTCACAGTCTTTGTGAGTTATCGCAGGGAAGCACGAGCACGGGCCTGCGCTATTGCAGTGCTCAGGAGACGGAGCGCTCACTTGACCCTGCCGCGCGCTGCTTGTTCTCACCAATTCTGTCTGCTTACGCGCACGCTGAGGCTTCCCCTTTGTAGCCACGCAACCTGCTCTGTAGTGCAAAAGTCAGTCTGGGTCAGTAAGCTTTCCCTGGGACAACAGAGGAGACAGCCCTGACAGGTCCATACCCAGCACAAGACAGGTACCCCCGGTCGTTCTTCTTACACTCCCCCTCTCCATTTGCTCACCATTCCACCTGCAAGATTTCTTGCTGCAAGCGTTGACATTTCCCTATATTTTGGACGACCCACTGCCACATAAATTGGTCTTGGTTGTATCTGTTAGGAGGTATTCTGGCCATTGTTCATTCTGCACGGTCGCAAGTCAGAAGGAGTAGTCAAGTCAGGTTGGGTAATTGAATCAGGTTGAGTAAGTGAGGGTGGGGACATGCCCAACAGCAACAGTGCAACTTCTTCAGGAACTTCAGGTGCCTGCCCCTTTTCTGGGACTACATGTGGTGGATTTGAGAATTCTTCTTCACAATCAGCAACCATGGGAGGAGGTACTTCATGGATACTCTGCACCTCCTCCACTTGATCAGGATCTCTTGATAAGCAAGGACGTAGAATATTCTGATGGACCACTCGAGTAGGGGCATCTTTCTCCCTTTCAGATTGGATTTCATACATGGGACCTCCAGTGCTGATTCTTTGTTTCACTCGATACAGAGTTTTTTCCCATCGGTACTCCAGCTTATCCCGAGGGGACTTGTCTCGGATCAACACAGTCTCCAGCTTGAAGAGCTGTCCCTCGCAAGGCCCGAAACTTAGTCTGCACAAGGCAATGCAGTGTTTGCAACTGGTGACGATGTTCTCGAACCCAGGTGGGCACCCCCGTCCATGAGTAATCCTCCTCTGGGTCCAATTCCAGCTCAGTAATTGCTCTTCCCAGTCGGCCGAATAGCAGTGTATATGGCGTGTATCTGGTGGTGCGATGTATTCAGTTATTGTACACCCAAACTAATTCAGCTATGAATTCAGGCCAACAGGCCATTCTGTCTTCCTCTAGTGTCTTCAACATCTGAATCAGAGTACAGTTGAACCGTTTACAGGCTCCATTTCCGTGAGGATGGTAGGGTGTCATCCGATACTTTCTAAGCTGGTATATGCTTTGTAATTCTTCCATTACTTGCCCCTGGGAACAGGTGCCTTGATCAGAGTGGATCCTCTTCGGGCACCCGTACACTTGAATAAAATTCCTGCAAATGGCTTGTGCCACTGACTCAGCAGTTTGATCCAGAGTTGGAGTCACAACAGCAAATTTGGTGAAGTGAACAGTCATCACCAGGCAATGTTCATATCCAAGGGAGGCCAGACGTATGGTCAGATAATCTATAATCAACACTTCCAGGGGGCAGAAGTCATGATGGTCTATGTGGGAGCTCGATCTTCAGGAGTTTAGCCAACTCACAGCTTCTGCATTGCCGACATGCCTCATCTACCCCAGCTTTTAGTTGAGGATGGTAGACTAGCTTCTGTATTCACTGAAAGGTCTTCTCTTGACCGAAATGAGCTACTCTTTCGTGTGCCTCCGTGGCCACATTATGAAGCAGCGTCTCAGGAATCACCACTTGCCAGATAACACCCAATTCCCATTGCAGCTTAATCTTCTGGTATAACAGTCCATCTTTGAGGTGGAGCCTTTCCCAATGTCGAAATGATCTGCAGAGTCCCTGGGGACAGGGTGTGTCTCTCTCTCTCTGACTGGGTAGTTGTTACCCACTGTCTCATTTGAGCGAGTTCCCCATCTTTCTGTTGTAATCGAACCCACTCATCACGGGGTCATCCCAGAATGCCTTCTCCGGACGCTGTCTGAATCTGCTCTTGCGTAGCCGCCAATGTCCTGGCAGTATCACAGAACTCATGAATTTCTTCAGCCTTCAGGTCTTCATCACGGTTGGGTTCATGTCTCTCGTGTGTCACTCAGGATAAGGCATTTGTGTAAGTATTCTCAGCTCCCCTCTTCTCGGCGATTCTATATCGATACTTCGCTATATGAGCCACCAAGCGCTGCTCCAGGGCCCCAAGCCTCGCGGTTTCCAAGTGAGCCAAAGGGTTGTTGTCGGTGCATGCCAGGACTTCAGACCCAGGCAAGTACTCTGCAAACTTCTCAGTCATGGCCCACACTAATGCCAGCAGCTCCAGCTTGAAAGAACTGGATTTCGCACAGTGTCTTGGAGGGACCGGCTCATGTAGCCAATCACTCTCTCTTTTCTGCCTGAATCTGAGATAACACAGCTCCAAACCCATGCAGACTTCCATTGGTGTGAAGAATAAATTGTAGGGAGAAATTTGCATAGCCCTGCACTGGTGCTTCAGTCAGAGCCATCTTCAAAGCTCGAAACACCTCCTCCTGGAGATCTCCCCACTGGATAGTCCTGTTCTTTGCACCAGACGGCACCCCTTTCAGCAGCTCCAGCAGTGGGTTCACAATGTGAGTGAAGTTCTTTACAAATCACCGATAGTACCCGGTAAACCCCTGGAATGCCCGAACATCATTCACAGTCTTCGGAGTGGGCCATTCCTCTAATGCTGCAACCTTTTCACGGGACAGTCTCACCCCTTCAGCCGAGATGACATGTCCCAGATACTCAATCTGAGTGCAAAACAAATGACACTTCTGAGGCTTCACTTTCAGGCCGTGTTCCTGAAGATGACTCAACACCTGTTCCAGCCTTTGTAGATATTCCTCAAACGTGGTGGCGTACACACTGATATCATCCAGATAGATGAGAGTGGCCTCAAAATTTAAATCGCATAGACACCTCTCCTTGAGTCGCTGAAAGGTCGGCGGGGACATTAGCAAGGCCAAACCGCATCCGATTGAATTCATACAACCCCATAGGTCTTCACTTGGTCGTGCTTGGACATGGGTGCTTGCCAATAGCCACTGGCTAAATACAACAATGAGAAGTGTTTCGCGCTTCCCAGTGCAGACAATGACTCTTCTATCCTGGGCAATGGACGCAAATCTCGCACAGTGCAGGCATTCAACTTCCACACAGAAACGCAGAGTCCCATCTTTCTTCTGCACCAAAACAATGGAAGCCGCCCATGGGCTCTGGCTTTCTTGGAAAACACCACTCTGTAGCATTTGTGTTAGCATCCCCTTCACCTCTTGGTACATTTGTGGGGAGATCTGTTGGTATTATTCTCTAATGGGCGCGGCATTCCCAGTCGCAATTTCGTGGGTGATGGCTGTAGTGTAGCCAAAATCATCATCATGACGGGCAAATACGTCCTGAAATTGCCCTAGTAGAGCTTCCACCCGTTGTACCTGTTGAGATGAAAGTTCCATGAGTTCAGCGCGCATTTATTCCAAGATTCGGCAACCCTCCTGTTGGTGCTGGGGTTCTGATACAGTAGACATGTCTACCGCCACTGTCCAAGGATCTCCCTGTTTCACTGCCAGTTGAACAGCCTGAGGCGGTATCAGCTCTTCCGGCATGCCCAGAATTTGCGGGACTTCACTCCTGGGTGGAAGCGTGAGGTTACCTTCCCCCAATTTAACACATCGCACTGATATAGTTCCGTCGTGCACAGTAGCTAACATTCGCGCAAAGAGGAATGTGCTGTCTTACAGGTGCAAAAATTAAAGATGTGTCTGACAGGATATCAGGACTCTTCAGACCTACAGATGACTACCCATTCCTGCTACTACATGTGGGGACAAATGACACCGCAAGAAATGACCTGGAAACCATCTGCAGAGACTTTGAAGACTTAGGCAAGAAAGTGAAAGAACTGGGAGCGCAGGTGGTCTACTCTTCCATACTCCCAGTAGATGGCCATGGAACAAGGAGGTGGAATAAGATTTTGCAGGTGAACAACTGGCTACTTCGATGGTGCCGTCAGCAACGATTTGGATTTATGGATCACGGAGTGAATTACCTTTACGATGGACTACTTGCTAGAGAAGACTGGAAAACATGTATTTGGAAGTCGCCTTGCTACACTTGTAAGGAGAGCTTTAAACTAGAACAACGTGGGAAGGGAAGAAAAAGACCAGAAAATGCCATGCACCTGACAAATGCTATTGAGAACTCTGCTATTAGAAGTGGAAATGAAGAACAAAGACAAAAGAATCTAATTAATAAAAATATTGGAGAAGGAGAAACCAATCACAAACTAAAATGTTTCTATACTAATGCACAAAGCATGGGCAACAAACAAGGAGAACTGGAACTACTAACACAGGAAAAGAAATATGATGTAATTGGAATCACGGAAACTTGGTGGGACAATACACATGATTGGAATACAAGGCTAGAAGGATACAACTTATTTGCAAGAAATAGACTTGATAAACGAGGAGGAGGTGTCGCATTGTATGTTAGAAACGCGTAAATCTGCACATAGATTGAAGCTTCAGAGACTGGGAGTTCTGTGGAAACTGTTTGGGTAAGAATACAAGGACAGAACAATGGAAAGGACACCATTGTAGGCATTTACTACAGGCCGCCTGTGCAAGCTGAAGATATAGATGAACTCTTTATGCATCAAATGGCCAAGTTCTCCAAAAACTATGACATAGTTGTCATGGGAGATTTCAACTATCCAGACATTTGTTGGGAATCTCTCTCAGGCAAAACTAACAGGTCAAGGAAATTCTTATCCTCTCTTGTTGACAACTTTATCTTCCAAAAGGTAGGGGAGAAAACAAGGGGAACTTCTACCTTGGATCTTATCCTTATAAACAGGGAGGAAATGGTTGAGGAGGTAAAAGTGGCTGTGACCCTAGGAGGTAGCTACCATGCTATTTTGGAATTTTGGATAACTAGAGGAGGAAGACCTGTGAAGACTCAGACATCAAGGTTAGATTTCAGAAAGGCAGATTTTAAGGGATTCAGAAAGACAATTGGAGGAATCCAATGGCTGGATATCCTTAAAGACAAAAATGTCCAGGAAGGATGGGAAATCTTGAAAAATGAAATTCTCAAAGCACAAATGTTAACAATTCCGAAAAGAGGGAAGAATAGGAAGCATTTAAGGAAACCTGGAAGGATGAACACAGAGCTTAAGCACATGCTAAAAGGAAGAAAAAAATGTTTATAAAATGGAAAGAGGAAGGCATATCTAAAGAAGAATATAATGCTGTCTGCAGAACCTGCAGGGCACAAATCAGATTAGTTAAGCGGACAATGAATTGAGGCTTGCAAGAGATGTCAAAAGCAATAATAAAGGAGTTTGGGGATATGTCAAAAGTAAAAGAAATGTCAAAGATGCTATAGGATTTTTACAGGATGAAAATGATGAAATGGTAAGACAGGATGTTGAGAAGGCCGAACTTTTAAATTCCTATTTTGCATCTGTTTTCTCTCAGAAAGGAAATGTAACATCAACTGTTCTTCACTGTCCTATTAAGGGAATAGAAGAATCCAGGATATCTATAAACAGAAAGATAGTGAGGAAACACTTAGCTAACCTAAATGAATTCAAGTCTCCAGGTCCAGATGAATTACACCCCAGAGTACTGAAGGAGATAGCAGAAGAAATTTTTGAACCCCTCTCCATAATCTTTGAAAATTCTTGGAGAACAGGAGAAGTCCCAGAAGACTGGAGAAGAGCAAATGTCGTTCCTATCTTCAAAAAGGGGAAGAAGGTGGACCCAGGCAACTATAGGCCGGTGAGTCTAACTTCTATACCAGGAAAGATCTTTGAACAAATTATTAAACAACATGTATGTCAGTACCTGGATAAGAATGAAGTGATTAAACAGAGTCAGCATGGCTTTGCAACTAATAAGTCATTAAAAACACACATGTGACATGCACAATGTGAACAAGTCTGTTGGACCATGTTCACACCACCCTGACTGAAACACAAACAAAAAGCACAGAATGACAAATGTGCAAAAATACCTTGCAATAAGACATATAACAGTAGTCAGCAAGTGCTGATAAAAGGTAATAACAAACACAGGGTATTTAGTCGATACGTTTATTTTGCAAAAAAATGTATACCAAGCTGCCTCACCAACGTCAAGGTAACCCGTATTGAAGCAGTCCCTATGTAATGTATTTAATACCTGAACATATGAACAATGTCTAAATGAGCAGGATTAAGACAGGCGCTTTGCATGATTTGAGAGACCCCACCCCTCTCTTGTGTGACATGCACATAAGGAGCTGTCCTGCATCACGTGCCCATACCAGAAAGCGCCTGTCTTAATCCTGCTCATTTAGACATTGTTCATATGTTCAGGTATTAAATACATTAGATAGGGACTGCTTCAATACGGGTTACCTTGACGTTGGTGAGGCAGCTTGGTATACATTTTTTTGCAAAAAAACGTATCGACTAAATACCCTGTGTTTGTTACTACCTTTTATCAGCACTTGCTGACTACTGTTATATGTCTTATTGCAAGGTATTTTTGCACATTTGTCATTCTGTGCTTTTTGTTTGTGAACTAATAAGTCATGTCAGACTAACTTAATTTCCTTCTATGACGAAATCACTGATTGGGTGGATCAAGGAAATGCTGTAGATATAGTATATCTTGACTTCAGCAAAGCATTTGACAAAGTCTCTCATGCAATCCTTATTGAAAAAATGACTAAGTATGGAATGGACAAGGCAACTGTAGGTGGATTCATAACTGGCTTAGTGATCGGACCCAAAGAGAGGTCGTAAATGGCTGCACATCCAGTTGGAAGAATGTCTCAAGTGGGGTACCAGAGGGCTCTGTCTTGGGCCCTGTATTGTTTAACATCTTTATCAACGATTTAGATGAAGGAATTGAGGGTAAACTGATTAAATTTGCTGATGACACAAAGCTAGGAGGGATAGCTAATACTAGAGAAGAGAGAGAGAGGATTCAAAAAGATATAAATAAACTGGAGATGTGGGCAGCAACTGAGGCTGGTTTCACATTTGCGTTTTTTTTTGCGGGATTTTAGCGCTAAAAAACGCATGCGATTTTTTTTTCCTATACTTTGCATGGGATGCGCTTATGTGCGCATACACATGCGTTTGTATGCGTTTTTCCGCGCATGTGTTTTTTTGCGGTATGCGCTCGGGCGCACAAAATGCATCCTGTTGCATTTTTTGAGCGTCCGACTTGCCTCAAAAAAACGCATGCGCACGCAATGCGTTTTTTTACAGCAAGACACCCATTATAAGTCTATGGGTGCGCATATGTGCGCATTGGCATGCTTATGTATGCGTTTTTTTGCGCATGCGTTTTTTTTTTTACCATTAGTTGGACAATGGAATTTAGGGGTTTGGGTTAGAGTTAGGGTTAGTTAAGGGGGTTTAGGGCTAGGGTTAAGGTTAGCTAGGGTTTAGGGTTAGGGTCAGGGTTAGGGTTAGGGTCAGGGTTAGGGTTAGGGTTAGGGTCAGGGTTAGGGTTAGGGTTAGGGTCAGGGTTAGGGTTAGGGTTAGGGTCAGGGTTAGGGTTAGGGTCAAGGTTAGGGTTATGGTTAGGGTCAGGGTTAGGGTTAGGGTCAGGGTTAGGGTTAGGGTCAGGGTTAGGGTTAGGGTTAGGGTTAGGGTCAGGGTTTGGGTTAGGGTTAGTAAAGTCATGGTTTGGGTTAGTGTGAGGGGCCACCTAATGTTGGAAAAAAACGCAAACGCGGTAAAAACGCACTAAAAATGCATACAAACGCATAAAAACGCTGCGTTTTTTTCATGCATGCTCATAAAAATGCTTGAAAAAAATGCAGCATTTGTATGCGTTTGTATGCGTTTTTTCAATGCGTTTTTTTGCGGGAAAAACGCGCTGCAAAAAAAAGCAAGTGTGAAATTAGCCTAACAGAATGGTTTTTAACAGGGAAAAATGCAAAGTACTACATATGGGCAATAAAAATGAAAAAAGCATATACAGAATGGGAGGAATAGGGCTAAGCAACAGCACATGTGAAAAAGACTTGGGTATACTAATAGATCACAGACTGAATATGAGTCAACAGTGTGATGCAGCAGCAAAAAAGGCAAATGCAATTCTAGGATGTATTAACAGAAGCATACAGCCTAGATCACGTGAAGTCATTATTTCCCTCTACTCCTCTTTGGTCAGACCTCATCTGGAATATTGTGTCCAGTTTTGGGCACCACATTTTAAAAAAGACATCAACAAACTGGAGCAAGTTCAGAAAAGAGCGACCAGAATGGTGACCGGTCTGCAAACCCTGTCTTATGAGGAAAGGTTGCAGGATTTGGGAATGTTTAGTTTGCAAAAGAGAAGACTGAGAGGAGACTTAATAGCTGTCTACAAATATCTAAAGGGCTGTCACATTGTAGAAGGATCAACTTTATTCTCATTTGCACAAGGAAAGACTAGAAGCAATGGGATGAAACTGAATGGGAGGAGACACAGATTAGATATTAGAAAAAACTTTTTGACAGTTAGAGTGATCAATGAGTGGAACAGGCTGCCACGAGAAGTGGTGAGTTCTCCTTCAATGGAAGTCTTCAAACAGAGGCTGGACAGACATCTGACTGGGATGATTTAGCGAATCCTGCTTTGAGCAGGGGGTTGGACCAGATGGCCTAGGAGGTCCCTTCCAACTCTATGATTCTATGATTCTATGATTCTATGAGCCCTGGAGGCAGCTGCTCCATCGAAGCTGGCTGTATCTGAATCTTGACTCCATCCAGAGGGGTGCAAGCTTATCCTAAGATGATTGCCGTGCTATCCCCAGACAAAACAAAAGAAAATTCTAGAATCTTACAATAATTTATTGGTAATTATTTATGCCATAGATGTCTATATGTAGCCTCTTCATGGTTGTTATGTGAAAAGCAGCCTGTCAGAGGTTTTGCTGGCAGGCAGCGCAAATGTAATGAATTTGAATAATGAGAAATTGAGATTTTCATTGAAATTTGCTGAGCCGTAATGGATAGATTGGTATTAGAGCTTGATTCATCTCTAAAAAAAATTGATTCAAGCAGATTTGCTCAATTCATAGGGAAAAATTAGATTCATATGAAATTGAATCTGACAGAAAGGGGTTTAATGCAAATAATAAACTCTGATAATCATATTACCTTGGCCCCCTATATACCTGTCCCGCTTTGCCCTGTCCTCCTCCTTTCTTTTCCCTCTTGGTTTTCCATTGAGTGCTGTCACTGATGACTAGCCCCATGTGGTCACGTGGAAGGTGCTTGATGTCACTGCTGAGCTCCGCAGCCCATGTGGCAGCATAAGGCACAAGTCAGCAGTAGCAGAGCCTGTTGTAAGACTTATTGGGAAAAAATGAGGTGCAAATCAAATGATGGGGCACGTATTAACAGTGAAGCAGGTGTGGAGAAAGCAAAGAAAATGTGAGTATAACAATGGAATATATTTGTAACCCTATCCTGCTCTCAAAATCCTGCAAAATGAGAGGCAGCCATTTTTTTTTTGATTAATGTAAAACAAATCAACATTCAACTTCACAAATTGAATTAAAAAAAATTCTAAATGAATCTGATTTGTTTAGAATCAATTTGTTCATATCTAATCTATCCAAATATTGAGGTTAGTCATCCACACTTGGTTGTGACCAAACAATGGACTCTTTATTTGCATTAGATGTATATATCCTTATGTTATAATGTTCTACGTTTTATTTATTTTTCATTATGAAGCTAAATCCTGTCTTCTGTAATAAATTAAATAAAAACATGCGTTGAATGGAGTCCTGCCACCAGAAGAGGGAAACAGTGCACTTCCTTCTTGGGTGGTTCTTCTGAGGATTCTCCTGTACCTAGGAGTGAAGTTAAAGGAAACCAGATCCTAAGTTTCGCCTGTCGAGGAATCGGGAATGGAATGGGAATCGGGAATGGAGTCCTGCCACCAGAAGAGGGAAACAGTGCACTTCCTTCTTGGGTGGTTCTTCTGAGGATTCTCCTGTACCTAGGAGTGAAGTTAAAGGAAACCAGATCCTAAGTTTCGCCTGTCGAGGAATCGGGAATGGAATGGGAATCGGGAATGGAGTCCTGCCACCAGAAGAGGGAAACAGTGCACTTCCTTCTTGGGTGGTTCTTCTGAGGATTCTCCTGTACCTAGGAGTGAAGTTAAAGGAAACCAGATCCTAAGTTTCGCCTGTCGAGGAATCGGGAATGGAATGGGAATCGGGAATGGAGTCCTGCCACCAGAAGAGGGAAACAGTGCACTTCCTTCTTGGGTGGTTCTTCTGAGGATTCTCCTGTACCTAGGAGCGAAGTTGAAGGAAGCCAGATCCTAAGTTTCGCCTGTCGAGGAATCGGGAATGGAATGGGAATCGGGAATGGAGTCCTGCCACCAGAAGAGGGAAACAGTGCACTTCCTTCTTGGGTGGTTCTTCTGAGGATTCTCCTGTACCTAGGAGTGAAGTTAAAGGAAACCAGATCCTAAGTTTCGCCTGTCGAGGAATCGGGAATACTTAGAAAATTAAATTATATTAGACTTTTTTGTGTTAACTGTTGCTATAACCATAAACCTTTTCCTTTCTAAATGAGAATGAAAGTCAAATCACTAAAAAGCAAAAAGCAGAAGAGTGACTTCAAGTTCCTCATTTCTTCACAGCAAACACTGGAGTGGAAGGTAACATAGATCCATAACATTATTATTTTTACATTGTCTTAGCCACATAAAATGTTATTTTTTTTACTTGCATAGCTGCTCTTTTTACTCGAACCGTTTTGAGCACATATGGCCTTCTGATCACTTTTTATTGAATTTTCTTGCTGAAGGTGCAGTGACTGAAATTTAAAAGTGAGCAAATATGACATTTTTATATATTTTTTATTAGACTTTACTGCATCGGCTGAACCATTTTATTTTTTTGATTGATTGGATATTTAAGGGCCAGTAATTGAGTAAGAGCTCGTTCACAAGTCAACTTTTCACATATGAGAGCTATTCGTGCGTTTCCCAAATAGCACTCATAATTAGTATGGTCAATAAGGCTGTTCAAAAGTCCGTGAATTTTTGTGGACCGAGTTGTCTGTGCAAAATCAAGAAGATATTTCCAATGTTGTTCAAGCGCAGGAAAGAAAGTCTTTGGTTCTGTGAAAAATTGGACAGCACTCGGATGTCATAGATAAGAACATTTTTCTCCACTTTCTCCTATCAGAGAAAATCTGATGAAACTGATGAAAAACACTCCTTTGTAACAAGTAAAAATCACTAATGTGTTCGTGAGCCCTAATTTAAGTGTTTTTAAGCATTTTTTGTAGTCTCCTTCAATTTTCTGAATGCTTGTTCCTTATACGGCAATTCAACGGTATTGCAAAATTTAGTTAAAAATCGCAATTTTCCTTGGGCTAGCTTCGATTTTAGGAGTGTCAACATGACTGCCAAGGGAGTCTTAAGCAGGCTCCTATTTGCCGTTGCAAACGATTGATGCCCCGTGATCATGTCAAGAGGGGGCAGGAAGAGAACTCACTTTAACCCTGGATCTCATGAAGTTCAAGAAAGCAAGCACCACCCCTAGCATGTCAGAAATAGATGCACACAGCTGATCCAAAGTTATCGCTTAGATGTAATTACCCAAATCTTTGGGTGCTCACCAGAGAAAAAATAGTAACACAATGTCCAAAAAGATGAAAGTGGTGGCACTCACCAGATTAAAATCCATGCTTTATTAGTCCAACTTGTAAAATTACATCTTCAGCTAGAGGGAGGGCAATGGAGTGTGAGGAAGATGGCCGTTTTGCGCTGAACAGCTCTTCTACGGGTCAGTGAAGAACATGCAGATTGTCTGACACACACTGTAATGCCGCAGCCATGTTGGTTGTGGCATTACAGTGTTTAGCTGGCTGCACAGCGTCATCAGGTCTATATCAGACCTGGTGTTGCCATGTTTGCCACATGCTGCGTCTGTGTGTGCGGCTCTGTATGGGTGTCTGCATGTGTGTGCGGCTGTGTGTGGGTGTCTGTGTGTGCATGTCTGCGGATGTCTGTGTGTCTGCAGGTGTCTGTGTGTGTGTCTGCGGGTGTCTGTGTGTGGTAACGCTACCGCCGGTACTGTTTCGTTCACAGCGCTGCGAGATCATGCAGTCAGATGTCAGCATGAAAAGTAGGCTTGGCCCGATGAGACTACTGCTCCCATTGGGCTATGTCTGGTGTCATTGATAACAGTGACAGCAGATGACGATGATGGGAGAGTTGTATCATCTGCCGGCGCCTGTGTTAAAAAGTTAAATAACTGTTAAAGAAAAAAAGTAAAATTACATACATAATTACATACTACATACATATTCATATATAATACATACATATTCACAAAAAAAATCGCACACCAAATCCCCAACGCCCTCGTCATCTACAAATAACGTAAAATAATAAACCAACACATACTCCCTGTCTGCCATAGTCCAAGGTAATCCAGATTGTCCTACAGCGATCTCACATGTAGAACAGTGACATCGGGAGATGTGATCGCTCTACCTGGTTGCCGGCGATACTCTGATAATCGCCCCAGCAGTGTATCAGTTAATCGGCTCCGGTGCTGTCACTTACAGCACCGCTGCGTGAGAAAGTTGTCACACAGCGGTGGCGCCATAAGTGAGAGCCCAAACTCCGGTGAACTCTCAGTGATACACTGACAGGAGATAATCGTTCCTGCAGTGTATCACCGGAGGCAGGGTAGAGCGGTTACATCTCCCGATGTGACTGTTCTACACGTGAGATCATCGTGGGACACTCGGTAAATGGACTACGTCGGACAGGGAGTATTTATTTTGGTTTATTATTTTATTTTTGTTGTAGGAGATTGAGGGATTTGGGGATTAGGCAATGCAGTAGTCTCATTGAGCCAAGTCTGCTTTTTTACTGCAGGTCACCGCTGCGGGTCTCAGTCACAGACAACCGCACACACAAACACCCACACACACGAAGACATCAGCACACACACGCAGATAGCAGCACACACATGCAGACAGCAGCACACACATTTAGAAACCAGCACACACACGCAGAAACCTGCACACACATGCAGACAACAGCACACCCGCAGACACCCCCACACACATGCAGACAGTGGCAGACAGACGCACATATTCTCCGCTAAAGTTCAAAATGCAACATTGTTCACAGCAGTGACCTGGAGGTCAGAAATGTTTCTAGGGGTCTTTCCCATGCTTTTCCCATGTCATATGGGAACTGTTCCCATTGATTTCTGCAGTTTATAGACCCTGAAAAGACCAATGGGGGGGCCATGGTAAAAATGCTCGAGTTTCCCAGTGACTTACATTGGGCTCATTGCTCAGGTCGAGTACCTGAGCATTCCAATTTCCTCGACCCGAGCATTTTAGTACTCGCCTAGCACTAGTCATAAAGTTTTTCTCTGCTGTATGATAGCCGTTTAGTTATGTGATCTTCAGATAGTTTCAATAAATCCTAAAAAGGGTTTTCCATTTTGACAATCCATGCATTTGTTAGATTTGTTCTTCAATAACAATCTGATTATAGGGTTTCCAGTTGCTGGGGCTCAAATGCAATTAGCTGTTGTAGATGTGGGGCGTGAGAAAGCAAATCCACAATTTCACTGCTGGGCCCCTAAAGGGATAATTAGGTACTACATAATGTTTGTAGAAGCGATTATAGTCATTATTCTGTCTATAAATTACATGGACTTGCTTGGTCCTCCAAAGATGTTCTTCATAATTGTTCTCCATTCGGAATAATTTGTTGAGGAATCTTCTCATCAGACTTCCCTTTATTAAGTAACTTAGTATGTCCTAATGAAATCATGATTAGAAGTTTCAATGATTAGATGTTTCAAAATGTAGACAGTCCTTTTAATATCTACTTGTTTCTTAGACTGGGGTTGGGCAGAGACAGAAAAGGGACCCTGTGCAAGACCGTATGTGGGCCTGTTACAGTCCAATAATTCTTCATTATGCATCCATGTACACAAAATACATTTTACATACTAAAGATTTGTTTGTTGATGTCTTTAAATACAAAATGGTTGAGAATAATCGCAAGGACCAGGATCCTCCAGAACTCATCAGCAATGCTGGAACAAACTTGGCAGAGTTTTTTTGTCGTTGACTTATTCGCTTTATCCCAAATTTGATCTAGATTGGTTACTGTAAATTTCAGTTTTTCTTTTATATTTCACTTATCGATAGTTGAATATATATTTTGATGAGTATGAGTGGGTTTGACGGCAGCATACACAACCAGGGAATCATTGTCTGGCATAGTCTCCTTACTTCTACTCCTGGTTTTTTCCAGCAGGGATGACACATTTAAATGTGCATAGAGGATTCCTGCAGAGTCCTACAACATGAAGAGAAAAAGAGAGGATTAACTTTTCTACATCCTTTGAACTTCTTTACCTTCTTTACCTGCCTTGATATGTGCAAGATTGGCTGGCAGTCTAATTTGTACTGGGGCCTCCTGACGCTACCATGACATGATATTGAGACAAAGAAGGATATGGCATATCAGATTTCCAATGGCCAATACTTTTTTCTTCAGGAGATAAGTTGCTCTCAGAGGAGACTGGCAGCGGCATTTTCATAGAGAACATTGGAGCCATTAGTGGAGCTAAAATTTCTCATGTATGGGGAATTTGGGAGAGATATCTGTTGCTAAACAGCAATAGCACAAAAAGAGGACTTGAAAATCCTCCAAAAATTCAAAAATACAGCAAAAAAGGCAGAGATGCTTACCTGCCCAGGCCTCCAAACAAATGCACTATTAGGATGCAGTGGACCCATATAGTTAAGATATCAAAAGATAGGGTAGGGGAAAAGGAAAGTCAGCTCACCACAGCATGTTGGTCTGTAATAGTGGAAGTCCTCTGCACGGAGCCACCCCAGTCCAGGGCGACAGCAATCAGTAGAAAAAAAGAAGAGATGTGCTCCAGCGATCAAACAATCCCAAAACATCTCTTCTTTTTTTCTGATGTAGTTAAGATGGCAGCAACACAGGTGCAAGAATACCGATGAGACAACTGCTCACATCCTACCAATCCATGGAGGGGCGGTTGATTGGTATATTGATGCAAAATGAAGGCTTGTATGCAGCGCTGCAAAGCATAGCATCCAGGTTAACAGCCTATTACATATTTTGGCCAAAATAGGTAAGCTCATAGCCCTCCTCACAGATCCCCACGCTTACGAGTCCTAACACTAAACAGCAATAGCACAAAAAGAAAATCCTCCAAAAATTCAAAAATACAGCAAAAAACGCAAAGATGCCAAAATATCCACTAATACCTCACATTTTTAAGTGTTTTTTGAACTTTATTTTTCAGATGCAGTTGGGCCTATTTGGTCTTGTAAACTGTGGTTTCACGTGGGATGCATCTTGATAGCGCTGGCAAGCCCGCCTGATCTAATAGAAGGGTGTAGCTAATAGGCTGTTAACCTGGATGCTGTGCATTGCCATAGTGTGAACAGTGCCACATACAAGTCTTCACTGTGCGTTTATATAACAAGCAACCGCCCTCTCCATGGATTGGTAGGATGAGAGCGGTTGTCTTATCGGTATTCTGGCACCTGTGTTGCCACCATCTTAACTATATGGGTCCACTGCATCCTGATAGTGCATTTGTTTGGAGGGCTGGGCAGGTAAGCATCTCTGCCTTTTTTGCTGTATTTTTGAGAGATACCTGTTGGATAAATGGGCCTCACATAGTCCTCTATATAGTATAATGGGTCCCACAAAGTTCTCTATTCAGTATCATGTACTCCCCATAGTCCTCCATACAGTGTAATGGCCCAACATACTGTTTTAACGGGCCCCTCATTGTCCTCCATGAAAAATGTGCCCCACATAGCGCTCCATACAGCATAATGGGCCCCATGTAGTCCTCCATACAGTATAATGACATCGCGTAGTCCTCCATATAGTATAATGGGGGGTGTCAGTGACGCGGGCCAAATATAATTACCAGATTTGCCAATGGGCCAAAGTTTGACATGTGTGCTTTAGATCATTATCAAGAGGATTGAAAAGGAATAACACATGAAGCTCTCATAAATCTCACCTCTTGTGGTGGTGGGGGAGGAGCACTGGAGGACACTGTTGGAGTTTGTACTAGAAAAATATTAAAACAAGAATTAAAAACATTTTAAATTGGTAAAGGGGAAACATCTTACCTCTGCTGTGCAGCGAAACTCACCATTGCCAGAAGGAATCTGCTCTTCTAATACAATTTCTGAGGTCATATGTTTATGGTCCTCCCTGAAAAAAGAGGCATTGTTAAGCTATTGAAAACATTTATAATTTGGTTAATCAGAAAAGTTCTTAAAATTCATCCATGATTGACCTTTACTGGGTAATGATTACCTGCTAGACACGAACAAGTTGAATGTGCCACAAATGTAATAAAAAATGTGGATTTGCTCAAATCTGAAAGTTTTGCAATTTGCTTAGCGCAAAACCAGCAAAATGTGTAATGGACAGCCATGACCTTCCTGGATTATATGAGGTCGGGAAACAGTTAAAAAACAGATTTATACTGTGTATGCTCAACCTGCCCTCACCTGTCCCACAGTATGGCTTCACTTCAGATGTCTTCTTCTGTCTGGACTTAATCATGCCATCTGCGGCATCTTTTACATAGACATTAAAATATTTTGGGGCCTAAACTGTGTAGCTGTCAGTGAAGATGGCGGGTGCAGAAAGATTCTGGAGACGATCAAGTCAAGACCGGACCGAAGAAGTAAACCATAGAAGAACTGCAAGGTAGGACAGGTGAGGTCTGGGTGAGTAATGTTTTTTTTTCTAAACTTTTTTGTGCTGTGGTATCGGGAGAAATTCCAGAGCATAATAATACATTTTTGAATCAAATGGATGCAAAGTGAATTTCATGGACAAAAGTTAAATCATTATTAAATGTTAATTTTTCAGATTTGCAGCGACTTTTAATCTTCCATATAGCTTTGATATCTGGTCTATCAGTGTACAGCTAGGTTAAGGTTTAGCTGCATTTTCTGTTTGATTCTGAGGTCCTTCAAAATCCATGTTTTTTTTTATTTCCCCTGCTCAATGCCCCACACCACCCAAACCCCTCACATAACCCCTCACGTAACCAAGCTAAGCAGTGAAGATCTTCATTTTCTGATTGGCTTTTGCGTACTACTAAAATGTATAAAGCTAATAAACTAATGTTTCAGCATCCAAAGTTCTGCATCCATAGACAAAATCCCATTTCATGGAACATGAAGAAATCATACAGAAAATACTGTAATATTGTGTGTCGCTTTCTACAGATTTTGTAATAAAATACTGGCTCCTAATTGTGCCAGTTATATGCGATGTATTTGCTTAGTGAGACCCATAATTTAATACAGTAGGATATTAAAAACTCACCTCCTGCTGGGCTTCTTGCAAATGTGACCTAGAAGAAGAAGGAAAATAGAATAATAATGATTAATACTTGCATTATAATCTAGAAATAAACACCAAATCTGTATCACTCTACAACAGGAGACTCACAACACCCTACAGGGGAAGGAGAATCACAACTTCTACTTTTTGTATCACCCTGCAGGGGGAGGAGACTCATAGCTCCTCCTATCTGTTTCACCCTGCAGAGGGAGGAGACTCATAGCTCCTCCTATCTGTATAACCCTGCAGGAGAAGACTCATAGCTCCTCCTATCTGTATCACCCTGCAGGGGGAGGAGACTCATAGCTCCTCCTATCTGTTTCACCCTGCAGAGGGAGGAGATTCATAGCTCTTCCTATCTGTTTCACCCTGCAGGAGGAGGAGACTCATAGCCCCCTCCTATCTCCTATCTGTATAACCCTGCAGGAGAAGACTCATAACTCCTCCTATCTGTATCACTCTGCAGGGGGAGGAGACTCATAGCTTCTCCTATCCTTATCACCCTGCAGGGGGAGGAGACTCATAGCTCCTTCTATCTGTATTATCCTTCAGGGGGAGGAGACTCATGGCTCCTCGTATCTGTATCACCCTGCAGGAGGAGGAGACTCATAGCTACTCCTATCTGTATCACCCTACAGAGAGTGGAGTATCATAGCTCCTACTATCTGTATAGCCATGAACAAGGAAGAAACTTATTGCTCAAACAATCTGTGTCACTTTGCAGGGGGGGAGACTCAGGAGACTCATTGGTCCTTCATAACTGCATCACCCTGCAGGGGGATTAGACTCATAGCTCCTCCTATCTTTAACACCCCACAGGAGGGGGATACTCATGGTTCCTCCTTTCTGTAACACCTCAGAGGAGGAGAACACTCCTAGCTCCTTCTTTCTATCACCCTTCAGGGGGAGGGAGACTCATAGTCTCCCCCTGTCTGAATCACCTTGCAGGAGCAGATTAATAGTTCCATTCTATCTGTACCAACCTTCAGAGGGAGGGGCTCTTACCTCTTTTCTTTAAGATGAAGATGATGATTACAACACATAAAATAATTATGGGCACAGCAGCAATCAAGATATATACCCATGTGTGATCATCAGGCTGGTTATGAAAACCTGTATCCAAAATAGACCAATTAGAATTACACTGTGGATCTCAGCTCAGATTATTATATAATTGTTATTCACCAAAAAAAAATCAATTTTTTCCCTATCCATGTGACAGTGTAATAACGTGCTAACCAATGGGCCTCTAGCCGATAGATCTACCAGCAATCTCTAGACCGCGTATTTGGACCCTGAAAACAGGACTCTACCATTCCATTCTGATTTAAGTGGAGGTGCGTGGTTGCTGCCTCTGAGCCAATAATTGTTAATGGGGCTTTTGTATATCACTCGACTTTCTCTGCCACACTAATAAATAATAAATGGTAGGTTGGAGGTTGAGCGCACACACCTCTACTTCATTCTAGAAGTG
Source organism: Dendrobates tinctorius (assembly GCF_039654945.1). Lineage (NCBI taxonomy): Eukaryota > Metazoa > Chordata > Amphibia > Anura > Dendrobatidae > Dendrobates > Dendrobates tinctorius. Next base: position 3,155,298 of record NW_027361818.1, on the reverse strand, counting down.
TCTGCAAGTCCCAAGTCCCCTATTTCCAGAGACCAACAAACACTCGAACACGCTCTGTGACATATACACTGCCTTACAAAATATTCATACAAAGTGAACTTTTCCACATTTTTTCACGTAACATGTTTAAATGTTTTTTATTTGGATTTTCTGTGATACCTACACTAAGTAGCAAGTATTTGTGAAGTGTAAAGGAAATGATCTGTGGTTTTCTAATTATTTTAAAAATATAAATCAGAAAATTGTTTTGTGCATTTGTATTCAGTCCCTGCAGTCTGATACCTCTAAATAAATTCCTTAGTGACCATTTGCCCCAGAAGTCACATAATTAGTAAATGGAGCACCCGTGTGTGTAATTTCTTCTCGGTATAACTACAACACTTCTGTGAAGGCCTCAGAGGTTTGAGAACATTAGGGATCAAACAACTTCATGAAAACTAAAGAACACGCCAGACTAGGTCTAGGACAAAGTTGTGTTGAAGAGAAACGCAGGGTTAGTTTATAAAAAATAGCCCAAGCTTTGAGCATCTCATGGAGCACTTTTCAATCCATCATCCAAAAACAAAAGGAGTATAGCGCAGGTGCAAACCTACCAAGACATGGCTGTCCACCTAAACTGACATCCGAATCACTAATTAGAGAAGAAGCCAAGAGGCATATAGTCCCTCTGAAGTAGCTGCAGAGATTCACAACTCAGGAGGGAGAATCTATCCACATGATAAAAAATTAATTGTGTAGTCCACAAATCTGGCCTTTATTAAAGAGTGGAAAAAAGAAATCAATTTTTTAAAACCATAAGAAGTCCTGCCTGCAGTTTGCAAAAAGCCATATATGGGGCACAGTGAGCACGTGGAAGAAGTTGTTCTGGTCAAATAAAACCAAAGTAGAAACATTTGGGCTAAATGCAAAAGACTGTGTGGCAGAAAACAAAAACTGCACATCACCCTGAAAACACCATGCCTACTGTCACACATAGTGGTAGCAGCATCATGCTGAGTGGATGCTTTTCTTCAGCAAGGACAGCACGGCTGGTCAGAGGTGATCAGAAGATGGCTGGAGCTAAATATAGGCACCCTGCCAGAGCTACAGTGGATGGTTTAGATCAGAGCATATTCATGTGTGTGAACAGCTCATTCGCAGTCCAAACCAAAATCTCATTGAGAATCCATGGCAATACATGAAAATTCTGATCAAAAACATCTCCATCCAACGTCCCTGAGTAAGTGCGAGTGTACAAAGAAGCAGGAGCAAAAATGTCACCTCTAGATGTGGAAACCTGGAAAGACAGACCCCATAAGACTGAAGCAATAACTGCAGTGAATAGTGTATTGAGCATTGACTCGGGGGGGGGACTGAATACAAATGCACATAACAATTTTCAGATTTACATTTTTTAAATAATTAGAAAACATGTATTATTTCCTTTACACATCACAAATGTTGACCCCGCTGGGATCTCCGTATTTGTTGCAAGATTGACCATATGACTGGGACCATGTGACAGCTGACTCTTGCACTTGACGCTATGACGTATCCTAGTATATGCACCTACTTTTTCCTTTGTATATCGATATTGACCGCGATCATGTCATGTGGTCCGCTGCTTGGTGCACGTCTTTAGGCACACACTTACACAGTGTCGCATCTCTGACTGCAAGACTAACGGTCACATAATCCTTTTTCTTGAGCTTATGCTAGACGTATGGCGCATGCGCAACATCTCCTTATGCTGTGTATTAAGCTGATACTTTTACTGAGGTGAGTGGTGACATGGATATTGAATTTGAATGCGTTTGTGCACGATATTACTTAAATCATCCTCCCGACCTGTGGAGACATCTGAGACGTCATCCTTGACTAAGATGAGAACACTGCATGGTGGAAGGGGGGCAAAGTTAATGTTCTTTCCACAGCGGTAGGCTACGACGAGGCGTCGACCAGCATAATAACACTATTAACCTGAAGATTAACCCCATATCTACAAGTCAATGGAGTTTTTTTCTGGTGACAGGTTGCCATTATATAGTTTGGAAATTTTCCAGACATTAGAATGAATTTGTCAAAATCAATTTTGATGCCGTTTGGAATGAGGAATTCATTTGGGATTAGATTACATGTTTTGGACTAACTGCATGTTTTGAATTAGTAGGCTTTCAGATAATGAGAGAAATGAAACCATATTGTTAAAAATATGTCCTTAATTTAAAATAAATTCTAGGGATAAAGTGATCATTGAAAAGGAACATTCCAGCCAGATAAGGCAGAAAATTTGACTTTATTCTAAACTCTTGTCTAGTATATAAATCGCCAATTTGGTTTCAAGATAGTTTTTACAATAATTAAAAAAAATATTTTAAGACATTTCTTATAGAAAGTTAAGGTAATGCTTGAAACAATATTTAACAGAATGGAAAAAGGACTGTATCAAATGAAAAAAAATATTGTGCATACATGACACTATTCATTTCACCTCACACACTAATTGTTCTTTACTGCTGTGATATCACACACTATACATACAGTTTCTTCTTTGTTTTATGGCTTCCTCTCTGTCCCTATGTTGCCAAATTGTAAGCTGTGACTTCCGCTCACTATTCAAATTCTCAACTAAATGGCTGCTACATTCATTGCCTTTGCTTTTATACAGGCTAAAATACAAAGTACAAGCTGCAAGGTACTAAAGGGAAACCAACCAAGCTATGAACACAGTGATGTGGTTCTTTGCCAAGTTGTAAGCTGTGACTTCCGCTCACTATTCATATTCTCAACTAAATGGCTGCTACATTCATTGCCTTTGCTTTTATACAGGCTAAAATACAAAGTACAAGCTGCAAGGTACTAAGGGGAAACCAACCAAGCCATGAACACAGTGATGTGGTTCTTTGCCAAGTTGTAAGCTGTGACTTCCACTCACTATTCATATTTTCAACTAAATGGCTGCTACATTCATTGCCTTTGCTTTTATAGAGGCTAAAATACAAAGTACAAGCTGCAAGGTACTAAGGGGAAACCAACCAAGCCATGAACACAGTGATGTGGTTCTTTGCCAAGTTGTAAGCTGTGACTTCCGCTCACTATTCAAATTCTCAACTAAATGGCTGCTACATTCATTGCCTTTGCTTTTATAGAGGCTAAAATACAAAGTACAAGCTGCAAGGTACTAAGGGAAAGCCAACCAAGCCGTGAACACAGTGATGTGATTCTTTGCCAAGTTGTAAGCTGTGACTTCTGCTCACTATTCAAATTCTCAAATAAATGGCTGCTGCATTCATTGCCTTTGCTTTTATACAGGCTAAAATACAAAGCACAAGCTGCAAGGTACTAAGGGGAAACCAACCAAGCCATGAACACAGTTATGTGATTCCTTCCTGGATCACACAATCTTTTGCAAAGTCTGAAATTGCAGCAGCACTTTTAGACAATTAGCAGGAACCAATGAATCAATAGTTCAGCAAATTCCTAAAAATTCTACATTAATTTTACCCACATCAAACTAATTTGCTCTTCATTAGTTATTTATAGTTTTTTATTGATTGCATGAAATTTAACTGCTAAATTTTGGTTTTACAGTGGAATCCCTACAATGAAGACCAATTATTTCATTAGTTTTGATACAAAGTTCTCTTTTTAAAAGGGAAATATTAAAGAATTCTTAACATTTTAAATAACATGTTTCCATCTTTTTTTGTGAAATGAGTAGGTGTCAAGGGTTTAGGGAAGGAGTAAGAAGAATAAAGTGGGGTAAATTATGAGGTGAGGTGTAAGTACGTAAAATAAACTAAAAGATAATGTTCATCCAGATTGGGGAAAAAAAATAAAGAGGATTTACGTTGCATTTCACTAAATAAGTCACATCTACATTTTTACTTAGTTTAAGTCTTTACCTTGCATACACAGAAATAAACAACTGTGGTGTTTTTCACAGCTCGGACAGACAAGGTTTTTTTTATTTTGTGGCATTTTTTCTAAACTAGATTAATTGGCTCACCGTTGCTGTGTCCTCTCCTTTGTGAGATGGCTGCAGGCTGCTATACTGTAATTTAATGGTTAGTTATTTCCCTTACAGTTTGGTAACATCATAAACAATTGCGTCATCAAACTTTTTTTAAAAAAATTGAAAAAATGTAAAATATTAATGTTTTATTTAAAAAAAAGTTATATATTGTTAAATGGTTTAAAATTTGAAAAAATGATTAAAAAATGTTTGATATTTTCCCTTTTAAGCCCTAGGGGGAGCAGCTGCTTAAAAAGTGGGAGGAGTCTGCTCACATGTGTGTGATGTCACCCTCTCCTCCCTTTCGGGGCATTTGTAATAGAATAAGGGGGATGAAATTTAAGATGACCATGCGGAGACATTACTGCTGACTGCAAAGTGATGTCTCACAGTCAAATAAGATTCACTTGCATAGTCTATTTAAAAGCTGAAGCTGGGAATGCAGCATCCATTTTGTGCAAATCTTGATAAAGAGAGGATACTGTGTGTGACAGCAGTGATTATTAGTGTATGAGGAAAAGAGAATAATAAATACATCTTTCTAGTGTAACTACAGGCTTTGAAGTAGTTTTGTTTTGCAGATGAATCAATTTACAGTGATTCAAATTTCCAGGGAAAAATCAAAAAATTTGCTCTTCTGTTACTGAGACATGACACAGACTAACATGAATGATTGGTCTCTTTACACTTACCATTTACCATTAGATTGGTCTCACTTCCATATTGAATGGATGAGCTGGTTTTGTCATTAGCGATACAGAACTTGAACATCACAAAGCAGTAATATGTTGTGTTATCAGTATCGCTGACCTCCTTTATATGGAGATCAGCCAGTCCTCTCAGTTCTGTCCTTCCTCTGTAGCTCGAGTGAACCATCTCCATTAAGGGATGATAGGCATAAATACCCTTTGGGCTGCCAACTCTCCAGAAAACTCCCATCCACAGAGTGTCAATGCCCGGTTGGTGTGTGAACGAGCAGTTGATGGTTGCAGAATCGTCTCTGTCCGGTGAGATTGTGTATTGTTGCACAACTTCAAAAGATGGCTTGTTGGATATATCTAGTATGAGAAATTGAAAAGGAAATTCATGTTAAATAATTCAAAAAGGTGCAAGTGCTGTATGACAGCTAAAGGGAATCAACTAGCTAAAAATGGAATCGACTATTAGAGAAACGGAGGACGGTCCTCCATAGAGATAAGGGGGTGACAGGGAAGCTACAAACAGATCTTATCGCTCTGTGCTGAGTACAGTGTTAGTATCCTGCCTTTTCTAGTCCTTCAACATTGCAATGAAGTGGTCATTATATACAACACTTTTAATATTGTAAAAAAAAATCTAGTTAAGCTAATATATTATATTTTCTTTAATCCCCTCACTCTTAAGCCTATTTTCACCTTCATGACCAGGCCAAATTTTACAATTCTGACCATTAAAGCTAGCTTCAGACTAGCCGCCGCTAAGCCCCGCCCCCTGTCACACCCACGCCGGTCATCTCCTTCCAGGGTCGCACATCACTGCATGCGATCTGCACACCCTATCCTTAGCATAGGGTGCGCAGACCGTGGCTGGCCGTGCGCTAGTAGGATTTTGCATGCGCTGCGCTCTTTTGACAGTGCGCCGATGTGCGCCGAATGCACCATGTTGCATTTTGGTGCGCTCGGAGCACCATCAAAAGGGCACAACACACACTAAAGTCCTACTAGCGCACGGCTGTCACGTGGACCCGTCCTGTGTGACGCGACCAGCAGGCTGGCAACAAGACGCAGCACGTGATTCTGTCCTGTGTGACATGGCTCGCAGGCCGGTAACTAAAACGACAAGACAAGAGGTAGGGAAACAGTTACAATGGTGGGTCCTGCGATAGGGAAAGGGGACGTGGAGACCTCCTGCACTCCCCTGAGTCAGTGTCCCTACCGCTCCTAACGTTCCCTAAGCCAGTTCCGCACCGGCCACCGATCATGAACCTGTCGCCCAAGCACACCCTACACCTATCCCTTGCTAGGGAGCTGGGTGGCGCAGGCACTGGCCCCACCGCTGTACTAATACACACTAAGGAAAAACACAAACAGGGAAACACCACTTAGCTTTACTCTGTTGCACTTGCTCCTGGCAACAGAGTCCACCACCAGCATGCAGCTCTCCTCCTGAATCACTGCCACCAAGCTCTGTCAGAGCTAAGGAAATCCCCTATGACTCCTTTCACACCAGGCTAAGAGAGTGCTGCCAGGACCTCTCTCTAGATCCTTCCTCCACCAAGGATGGTTGAAATGAACACTATCACCAACTCTGATTGCAACACCTGTGACTCTTTTATAGCAGAGCAGAGTAATCACACCTGCATTATAATCATGTGCACATAAACTAAAGAAACTAGAGTGCAATGACGCTCACCACCACCGGGGGCAAAAACCAACCTTAAGCAGAGCTTAGGAAAAAAAAGGTTACCTGTGGTTTTTGTCAGTCCTGATCCAGTATGGATCATGACAGTACCCTCCCCTTAATGAGGGGCCTCTGGACCCTCAAGACCGCTCCCCATCTGGGAACCACCTACAGTGAGGACGCCCAGACCCAGAGTTCACCCCAGCAACTACCTGCATGTCAGGTTGATGAGAAACGAGCCCGCTGGTATTGGCAACGTATGTTCTGGAGGCAACACACATCTCCGAAGCTCTGACCAGGGGAACGGGTTGTGTATGTGTATGTTTGGTATAAGCTGGTAACGCTCCACAACACACTTCCACTGGATGTTTTCTGGTGGCCACCCATACACGCTCGTTCACACACAGGTCCGGACCTGAATGTTTATTGCCACTCGTTCGTTTGTCACCACTTGGAGAACTCTTTCTGGGATTGACAACAGAGGCGTCCCCCTGTGTCACCACACTCACACCCCCGCACCTCACCAAGGGGTACACCACCCTCCAATCCCTTCCACCACGAGGTCTGCGCCTCCCAGGGTTGGCCAATGGCGAGGGTTGAGACTTGCCCCTACTCTCCTGCTGCACATCTGCTTCCCTCACCGGAGAGGAAGTGGTCCGTTGAAGAGAGATCGCAGAGACATTATGCAGCAGCCCTCACACGAGTGCCCCCAGCTGACCACTTCCCTCGCCCGCCAATCTATTACTGGGTTGTGTCTCTTTAGCCAAGGGAGGCCTAAAACAATAGGTACTGGCATTCCCTCCAAGACGTAGAATCATAGAATCGTAGAGTTGGAAGGGACCTCCTGGGCCATCTGGTCCAACCCCCTGCTCAAAGCAGGATTCGCTAAATCATCCCAGTTAGATGTCTGTCCAGCCTCTGTTTGAAGACTTCCATTGAAGGAGAACTCACCACTTCTCGTGGCAGCCTGTTCCACTCATTGATCACTCTAACTGTCAAAAAGTTTTTTCTAATATCTAATCTGTGTCTCCTCCCATTCAGCTTCATCCCATAGCATGACAACGACTCCTCATGATGTCCTATACGCAGCTGGATATTCTCTACGACCTTGGTCAAGCTCCCCTGGCTCAGTGGAACAGAGTTTATGGCCCAGAAGCTTATAGGCTGGGCTAGCATCCTACACCTCAGACCATGAGTCTGGACAAAGTGAGCATCCACCAGACTGACTCCTGCTCCGCTGTCCACAAACACCGGTGTCACCTCCGGTACCCCGCCAGCCAAGACCTCTACTGACATGGTACTTTGGGAGGGCAAAATGGAGGAAATGTATACTCTCTGGTTGCCTCCCTCCAAGCGACCAGGGGAATGCGGCTTCTCAGATGGCACAGATCATTTGGCGTGCAATGGGCAAGCCTTCAGGACATGACCAGTCTGCCCACAGTACAAACATGCCGACACCACTCCCCGAACCGTAGGCAGCTCCGAAAGCAAACTAGCTCCTCCTACTTGGCTTGGGTTCGTCAGGAGACTTGGCATGAACTGGGCAGGCTCTCATAAAATGGCCAGGCTTCCCACAGGAAAAGCATACCCCCCCCACCACGACGAGCCGCAGACACCCCCTTTTTTGGATCAACAACACCGGGCTGTCTGGGATCCTCAGTTCCGCACTGGTGGGTCCTCCTCCCTAGCAAGGACATCAGGGGGCACTTTTTGTATATGTATTTCCCTAAGGCGTCTATCGACCCGGATGGCAAGGGACATGGCGGCCTCCAGCGACCAGGGGGCGGCATACTGCACCCGAGTATCCAGCAACTTTGGAGTCAAACCCTGCACAAATTGACTCCTAAGTGCAGGGTCATTCCACTGAGTATTAATGGCCCATCTCCTAAACTCTGAGCAGTACTCCTCAGCGACCCGGGCTCCCTGTTTACACCTATGGATTCGAGATTCCGCCAGGGCGACACCATCAGGATCCCCATACACAAGCGACAAAGCCGCAAAGAACTCGTCCAAGAACTCTAAAGATGGAGAATCATCCGGTAGGGAGAAGGCCCAGGATTGGGGATCCCCTTTAAGAAGGGACATAATGATTCCCACCAGTTGCTCTTCACTCCCTGATGAACGAGGGCGCAGCCTGAAATACAATTTGTAGGCTTGTTGAAACACCAAGAATTTATCTCTCCCTCCAGAAAATCTATCAGGGAGGGATATCTTCGGTTCTGGCTGAGCCTGTCTCTGAACCAAGCCCCCAAAGCCCACCAACTGCTGCAGTTGCTGCACCAACTCACCACGCAGCCCCCTAATCTCATCAGTAAGGGTCTGCAGCATTTGGGCAAAGGTCTGTACTGGGTCCATGGCTCAGCAGTAGTGTTGAGCGATACCATCCGATATTGAGAAATATCGGATCGGATTGGATCGGCCGATACCCAAAAAGTATCGGTTATCGCCGATTCCAATACCGGAAGTCCCATTCAAGTCAATGGGACAGAAATATCGGAATTAAAAAAAACCCTTTCTTTACTTGTATATCCAGTTCGGGAGGGGGGAAGAGTGTGGGCGGTGTGTGGGCGAACACTGTGAATGTCTGTGTGTGCGGGCGGGGTCTGTACGGGCCTCTCGGGGGTCTGTGTGGGCCTGCCGGGGGTCTGTGCGGGCCTGCCGGGGGTCTGTACGTGCCTGCTGGGGGTCTGTGCGGACTGCCGGGGGTCTGTACCGGCTGCCGGGGGTCTGTGCGGACTGCCAGGGGTCTGTGCAGGCCTGCTGGGGGTCTGTATGGGCCTGCCAGGGTCTGTGCCGGCTGCCGGGGGTCTGTGCGGACTGCCGGGGGTCTGTGGGGGCCTGCCGGGGGTCTGTGCTGGCTGCTGGGGGTCTGTGCAGGCCTGCCGGGGGTTGAGTGTGTGTGCAGGCATCGTCCGATGGGACTACAAGTCCCATCGGGCTATGTCTGCTTCAATGACAGTGATTGACACATTAGCCAATGATGGGACAGTAGCAGTCCCATCATCCGGATAATGTGTTGAATGTAAAAAAAAAAATATACATACTACATAAATGCAACATTCATACAATATACATACTGCATACTTCATATATACTAGATTCATACAACATACATACATACTGCATACATACTACATTCATACAGCATACATACATACTACATATATACAACATTCATACAACATGCATACATACTACATATATACTACATTCATACAGCATACATACATACCACATACATACTACATACATACTACATATATACAACATTCATACAACATACAAACATACATACTACATACATACTACATATATACTACATTCATACAACATACATACTACATACTACATACAGACTACATATATACTACATTCATACAGCATACATACATACTACATATATACAACATTCATACAACGTACATACATACTACATACATACTACATATATACTACATTCATACAACATACACACATACATACTACATACATACTTCATATATACTACATACATACATGCATACTACATACTACATATATACTACATTCATACAACATACATCCATAAATAGTACATACTACATACATACATACATACTACATATATACAACATTCATACAACATACATACTACATACATAATACATATACACTACATTCATACAGCATACATACTACATATATACAACATTCATACAACATACATACATACATAGTACATACTACATATATACTACATTCATACAACATTCATACAACATACATACTACATGCATACTTCATATATACTACATTCACACAACATACATACTACATACATACTACATATATACAACATTCATACAACATACATACATACTACATATATACAACATTCATACAACATACATACATACATACTACATATATACTACATTCATACAACATACATACATACATAGTACATACTGCATATATACTACATTCATACAACATACATACATACATACTACATATATACTACATTCATACAACATACATACATACATAATACATACTACATATATACTACATATATACTACATTCATACAACATACATACATACTACATACATACTTCATATATACTACATTCATACAACATACATACATGCATACTACATACATACTACATATAAACTACATTCATACAACATACATACATACATAGTACATACTACATACATACAACATACATATAACATTCTGCAGACATACAAAATACATACTACATACATACTACATACAATACATTCATACATTTATACAATGCATACATATAGACATACAGTACATACAACATAGAGTACATACTCACCATCACTTGTCACTTTGTTCCCCGAAGCCAGTGTCATCTATAAAAAATATGAAAATAACAAACAAGCAATATACTCCCTGATCCGCAGAAATCCACGAGTGTCCCATGACGATCTCCCGTGGAGAACAGCAGCATCAGCTGATGCGACCGCTCTCTAGGGGCCCCGGGAATCCAATGACAGGATGTAGGTATCCTTCTGCCCTGTATTCCTTCGCCACTGTAAAAAAATAGTCACTAGTCTCACTTTTGGCATTGCTGTGTGAGAAAGTTCCCTCGCAGCTTTTGCCATAAAGTGAGACCAGTGAACTATAGTAACCTCTCAGTGATGCAGTGCAGGAGATCATCGTGGGACACTCGTGGATTTCTGCGGATCAGGGAGTATATTGCTTGTTTGTTTTTTTCATATTTTTTACAGTGAGATGACACTGGCTTCGGAGAACAAAGTGATAAGTGATGGTGAGTATGTACTCTATGTTATATGTACTGTATGTCTATATGTATGTATTGTATGAATGTATGAATGTAATGTATGTAGTATGTATGTAGTATGTATGTTGTATGTCTGTAGGATGTTGTATGTATGTACTATGTATGTATGTTGTATGAATGTAGTATATATGTAGTACGTATGTAGTATGTAGTATGCATGTATGTTCTATGAATGTTGTATATATGTAGTATGCATGTATTATGTATGTATGCTGTATGAATGTAGTATATATCAATCAATCAATCAAATTTATTATCGCCAAGTACATATTACATATATACAAGGAATTCTTTGTGGCAAAGAGGCAACATAATATATAACAACAGATACAACAAGTAACATCTAACAAGACAGATACAGTATATAGTCTACACATGACGATTTAATTGTTGAACAGAGAGTGGATAGAAGCTGTTCATATGGCGGCTGGTGCTGCATTTGGGGACTCTGAAGCGACGTCCTGAAGGGAGTAGTTGGAAAGAGGAGTGTCCCGGGTGAGAGGGATCGGATGAAATTTTCAATGCGTGGGATCGAATACTCTTATCATAAAGATCCTGGATTTTAGGCATGGGGGAACCTATAATTCTCTCTGCTGTTCTGAAAGTCCTTTGTAAGCGGAGTTTATGTAGTATATGTAGTATGTATGTAGTATATATGTATGTATGTTGCATGAATGTAGTATTTAAGAAGTATGTATGTAGTGTGTAGTATGTATGTATGTTGTATGAATGTAGTATATATGTAGTATGTATGTAGTATGTATGTATGCTTTTTGAATGTAGTATATATGCAGTATATATGTAGTATGTATGTAGTATGTATGTATGTTGTATGAATGTTGTATATATGTAGTATGTATGTATGCTGTATGAATGTAGTATATATGAAGTATGTATGTAGTACGTAGTATGTATGTATGTACAGACCCCCGGCATGCCCGCACAGACCCCCGGCAGGCTCGCACAGACCGCGCATCATGATGACATAATTTCAGCAGCCAATCACAGCCACAACAGTGGCTCATTGCATTATGGGAACTTCCAATTCCGGTATCCAATATTGTAAAAATATCGGTACTCGGTATCAGAATTCCGATACAGCGAATATCGGCCGATACCCGATATTTGCAGTATCAGAATGCTCAACACTACTCAGCAGAAAAAAAAAAAATTTTGGTTGGTGATAATGTCACGTGGACCCATCCTGTGTGACACGGCTCGCAGGCCGGTAACTAAAACGACAATACAAGGGGTAGGGAAACAGTTACATAGTAACATAGTTTTGAAGGCTGAAGGAAGACCTTATGTCCATCTAGTTCAGCCCATTTTTAGTGCAGCTGTTCTGCATTGTTGATCCTGGGGAAGGTAAAAAAAACCCACAGAGTAGAAGCCAATTTTCTCCATTGGGAAAAAAATTCCTTCCCCTAAGCTGGGTCAACCATCTACCTATAATATTCTGTTATTCGTAACCTTCTATACTGTTACTCACAAGAAAAGCATCCATTCCTTTCTTACATTCATTCAGTGAATTGGCCATCACCACTTCCTCAGGAAGAGAATTCCAGAGCCTCACTGCTCTTACCATGAAGAACCCTCTTCTATGCTGGTGCAGAAATTGTCTTTCCTCCAAATGAAGAGAATGCCCCCTTGTTCTTGTCACAGTCCTTGGTACAAACAGTTCATTGGAGAGATCTCTGTATTGCCCTCTGATATACTTGTACATAAAAATTAGGTCTCCCCTAAGTCTTCTCTTTTCTAGAGTAAATAGACCTAATTTTGATAACCTTTGTGGGTATTGTAGTGAACTATCTCCATTTATCATTTTAGTAGCCCGCCTTTGAACCCTTTCAAGTTGAGTAATGTCTTTCTTGAGCACCGGCGTCCAAAATTGCACACAATCCTCCAAGTGTGGTCTGACGAGTGATTTGTACAGAGGGAGAATTATGTTTTCATCTCGTGTCCCCAGACCTCTTCTAATGCATCCCATGACCCTATTTGCTTTGGTGGCAGCTGCCTGACACTGGGCACTCCAATTTAGCTTCTTATTGACTAAGATGCCTAAGTTTTTTTCCATGTCTGATTTCCCCAGCAGTTTCCCATTTAGTAAGTAATTGTAGCATCTGTTTCTCCTTCCCATGTGCATAACCTTACACTTATCTGTGTTAAACCTCATTTACCATTTTTCAGCACAATTCTCCAATTTACTCAAATCTGTCTGTAGTTGCAAACTGTCCTCCTTTGTGTTAACTACCTTACATAGTTTTGTATCATCTGCAAATACTGATATTTTACTGTGTAAGCCATCCACTAGATCATTACTAAATATATTAAATAGTAGGGGGCCCAATACAGAACCCTGTGGTCCCCCACTAGTAACCCTGGCCCAATCTGAGTATGCACCATTAATAACCACTCTTTGTTTTCTATCACTAAGCCAGCTACCTATCCATCTACACACATTTTCCCCTAGCCCAAGCTTTCTCATCTTACTTACCAATCTTTTATGTGGGACAGTGTCAAATGCTTTAGAGAAGATACAACGGTGGGCCCTGCGATAGGGAAAGGGGACGTGGAGACCTCCTGCACTCCCCTGAGTCAGTTTCCCTACCGCTCCTAACGTTCACTATGCCGGTTCCGCACCAGGCGCCGATCACGAACCTGTCACCCAAGCACACCCTACACCTATCCCTGCTAGGGAGCTGGGTGACGCAGGCACTGGCCCCACCACTGTACTAATACACACTAAGGAAAAGCACAAACAGGGAAACACCACTTAGCATTAATCTGTTGCACTTGCTCCTGGCAACAGAGTCCACCACCAGCATGCAGCTCTCCTCCTGAATCACTACTACCAAGTGCTGTCAGAGCTAAGGAAATCCCCTATGACTCCTTTCACACAAGGCTAAGACAGCGCTGCCAGGACCTCTCTTTAGATCCTTCCTCTACCAAGGATGGTTGAAATGAACACAATCACCAACTCTGATTGCATCACCTGTGACTCTTTTATAGCAGAGTCAGCAATCACACCTGCATTATAATCATGTGCACATAAACTAAAGAAACTAGAGTGCAATAACGCTCACCACCACTGGGGCAAAAACCAACCTTAAGCACAGCTTAGGAAAAAAAAAGGTTACCTGTGCTTTTTATCAGTCCTCATCCAGCATGGATCATGACAGTGGCCAGCGCACGGTCTGCGCACCCTATGCTAAAGATAGGGTGTGCAGATCCCATGTAGCGATGTGTGACCCTGGGAGGAAATGACAGGCGGGGCTTAGCGGCGGCCATGCGATGCGGGCAAATACGCTAGTCTGAAGCTAGCCTAACACCTTATGAGTGAATGTTTCAACATATCCCACTGATTCTGAGATTATTTTTTATGACATATTGTACTTCATGTTAGTGGTAACATTTGTTTGATATGACTTGTGTTTATTTGTAAAAAAAATTGGAAGTTTGGCAAAAAATTTAGAACATTTTCAAACTTATGATTTTTATGCCCTTAAATGAGAGAGTTATGTGACACAAAATAGTTAATAAATAACATTTCCCAGATGTCTACTTAACATCAGCACAATTTTTGAAAGATTTTTTTTTTATTAGGAAGGTATAAGGATTAAAAGCTTGATGATTTCTCATTTTGCAGCAAAATTTACAAACCTTTTTTTAGGGGCAACATCACATTTGAAGTGTCTTTAAGAGGTCTACATGACAGAAAATACTATAAATGGCACCATTTTACAAACTTCAGCCCTCAGAGTGATCAAATCCACATTCAAAAACTGTATTTACCCTTCAGGTGCTTTATCAGAATTCATAGAATGATAAAGGAAAAAATGAACCTTTCACAAAAAATTTTGCACCCAATTTTTTTCATTTTGAAAAGGGTAAAAGGATAAAATGGACCACAAAATTTGTTTTTCAATTTCTCCTAAGGATGCTGATATCCCATATATGGGGGAAAACTACTGATTAGGTGCACGGCAGGGCTCAGAAGGGAAGGAGCGCCATTTGACTTTTTCAGTGCAAAGTTTGCTGGAATAATTAGCAGACATCATGTTGCATTTGGAGAGCCCTTGATGTGCCTAAACAATGGAAATGCCCCACAGGTGACATAATTTTGGAAACTGGACCCATAAGTGAACTTATCTAGATGTATAGTGAGCACCTTAAATCCCCAGGTACTTCACAGTTTATAACTTAGAGTCGTGAAAATGAAAAAAATAATTTAACCCCATATTTTGGATTTTCACAAAGGTAGCAGGAGAAATTGCACTGAAAAATTTGTTTCACAATTTCCCCTGAGTACGCCGATACCCAAAATGTGGAGACAAACTACTGTCTAAGCACACAGAAGGGCTCAGAAGAGAAGGAGCACCATTTGACTTTTTCAACGCAACATTTTCTGGAATTATTAGCGGATGCCATTTTGCATTTGAAAAGCCCCTGATGGACCCAAACAGTGGAAACCCCCCACAAGTGATACCATTTTAGAAGCTAGATCCCTCAAGGAACTTATCTAGCTCTGTGGTGAGCACCTTGAACAGCTTGATGCTTTGCAAAAGTTTATGACGTTGAGCTTGGAATTTAAAGAAATTAAATTTTTCTCACAAAAATGTTCTTGTAGTCCCAAATTTTGTATTTTCAGAAGAGTAACAGGAGGAAATGGACCCACCACTTTATTGTGGAATTTCTTCTAATTATGCTGATACCCCAGATATGGGGAAAAACAAAGGCCACGGCATGGAAAGGAAGGAGCACCATTTGACTTTGGCTGGAATAATGAGCGGACGCCATGTCACGTTTGGAAAACCGCTGATGTGCCTTAACAGTGGTAATCCCCCCAAAATTACCCTTTTTTGGAAATTAAACACCTCAAGGAATGTAACTAGATGTGTGGTTAGCAAATTTAACCCCCCGGTTGACTCACAGAAGTGTATAATGTAGAGCCATGTAAAAAAAAATCAAATTTTTCCCACAAAAATGTTATTTTAGTCCCAAATTTTTTATTTTTATGAGATTAACAAGAGGAAATGGAACCCAATAATTTTTGTGCAATATCACCTTAGTGCTCAGATACCCCATGTTTTGCGGAAAATTACTGTTTTGGGCACACAGCAGGCATTAGAAAGAAGGAAAGATGTTTTGGAACTGAAATTTTGATGAACTAGGCTGTGTGTGTCATGTCACGTTTGGAGAGGGAGAGTCCCTGATGTGCCTAAATAGTGGAAACGCCCAATAAGTGACCCCAAAGTGACCTTTCATCTCAAGGAATGTATCTAGATGTGTGGTGAGCAAATTGAACCCCAAGGTGTATCACAGAAGTTTATAATGTAGAGTACTGAAAATAAAAAAAATCAAACTTTTCCCACAAAAATGTTATCTTAGCCCTATTTTTTTATTTTCAAAAGGGTAACAGGACAAAATGGACCCAAAAATCATTGTGCTATTTGTCATGAATAAACCAATACCATACATTTGGTCGAAAGCTACTTTTGACATACCATGAAAAAGGTCATTAAGGAAAAAGCACCATAGTTGAGTTCAGATTTTGCTGGACTGGTATGAGGGTGCCATATCACATTGTTAGAGGTGCTAGAGCAGCAGAACCCAATTTTACAAATTACACTTCTCAATGAATTCATCTAGGGGTGCAGTGATCATAGTGACTGGTGATGAACGAGTATACTCGTTGCTCGGGTTTTCCCGAGCATGCTCAGGTGACCTCCGAGTATTTTGCCATGCTCGGAGATTTAGTATTTGTCGACGCAGCTGCATGATTTACGGCTGCTGGACAGGATGAATATATGTGGGGGTTGCTCGTCTGTTAAGAACTCCACACGTATTCAGGCTGGCTAGCAACTGTAAATCATGCAGCTGAGTTGACAAACACTAAATCTCCGAACACGCCAAAATACTCAGAGATCACCCGAGCATGCTTGGGAAAACCCGAGCAACGAGTATACTCGCTCATCACTGATAGTGAGACGACAGGTGTGTCACAGAATCTTACATAATAGGGCAGTGAAAAAAAAAATAGTTACATTTTAACCACCAAAATTTTGTTTTACACAATGATTTTACATTTATACAAATAAAATTGGCAAAAGCACACCACAATTTTCCCCACAATTTCTGCTAAATATAGACTTACCCCATATGTAGCTGTACAGTACTGCTTAGCCATATGGCGAGACTCGGGAGGGACAGAGTGCAATTTGCTTCCAAGAGCACAGATTTCATTAGAATAGTTTGTGGCCCCTAAATGCTAGAAAAGCATAATCCCCCCTCAAGTGTCTCCATTTTGGAAATGTTATCCCCTTGGGTATTTATCTATAGGTGTAGATACGAATATGACTCCATGGGTATTTTACAGAAACAAGAAGCAGTGGATGTTGCTAAGTAAAAATTGAAAATTGCCATTGTAGTGCCCAGTACGTTGCAGTGATCAGTACGTTTTTGTGACCAGTTTGTTGTAGTGACCAACTTATGCTTCTGGAGACACACTCCCGTAAATTAGGCTGACTCTCATGGTTACAGAAATGCCAAATATGTGGATGTTGAATATGGTTTAGGCACACTGGAACTCAGAAGGAAAGTGGGCATTTGGAATTGGGAGTGCAGAATTTTCTAAATTTATTTTGGGGGTGATGAGACATTTTGCTTCTCCAGAGCATTGTACTACCAGTAACATGGAAGCCCCCTATTTTTCTGATAACAGATGACAGACCAGAGTTGGGACTTGCTTTTTTTGTTGATTGATTTGTAGCTTTTTTGGGAACATTTTACATAACATTTGGGATCACATTTATCTTGCACTCTACGCTGAGCACTTACTTTGAGGTTTTCATCTAAATCACTGAGTGACTTGACTTAGATGAAACCCCCATGGGATCCAGTTACTCTGGACTCTGCCTGGCCTCTATTCTGCAGGGTCCTTCTTTTCAAAAGTGCACAAAACTGTGGCAGATTGTGCTTGTAAGTACGACTAAAAAGACTGACACTGCAGGATCATAGGCGGCCAGAAGGCGGCCACAGTTCCTCCATCTGCCTCATTTTAGGGAATCTTCCAGAGGGTTCCATCTGAATCACGTATTTCAGAGATTTGCATGGAATCCTTGGTGTAAGAGCTTAGCACTGAAAGCAGGATAAATGTAAGCCGAGCCTTACTGCGATCTTTGGGAGGCAAAATGAATAAATTGACTGCAAGTGAATAATTGATTTTAATTATTTTTTTTTGCTGTTCCCCGTGTGGTATAACCGATTAGATTACTTTATTCTTCGGGTTGGTGCAAATACAGCAATATTAAATTTATGTAAGTTTTTTTGTTTGGCTGCTGTCACACGCTAAAAGATGCTTTTTATTGCAAAAGCAAGTTTTTGCATTGCCATATTTTGAGAGCTATAATTTTTCCATATTTCTGCTGATATAGTCATGTGAGACCTTTTTTGTATCATATTCAGGCACATGACTTTTTTTTTATCACTTTATATTCTGATTTTTGGAGGCAGAATGAAAAAAAACAGCAATTCAAGAATTTACAGTATTTTATGGTATTTATTGTCATGATCCAGACCGGGTTTTGAGTCTTGTCTTTACTTTCTCCCGGTCTGGTCATGTCAGGGGTTAACCTTTCTCAGCATCTGTCTGGGTTCAGATTTGCTATTTATCATTGCCGCTTCCTGCAGGCAGTGTCAGTTATAGTTCTGCCTATGGCATGAGCAGCTGACTCTGGTTCATTTTGATTTGTCCTGCAGTGATTTGACCCATGTCTGTGTTATTCCCCTCTCCCTGTCCTGACTCTGTTTTCCCCTTTGTGTTTGGACTTCCTGATACTTGAACTCAGCTTGGACCCGGACCTGTCTTTTGTCTCTTGTCTTTGGCATATCCACTTCTGACCGATACTGATTGTTTGGCTTGTCCTTGACTGTGAGTTTGCTTATTCCTTTGGTACTGCACTACAGTCTAGGATTGTTTGCCTGGCATGGCATTGAGCATGGGTTGGACACAATGACATTCAGGTCCCTTTCAACTCTAATATTTTATGATTCTATGATAATAAAGCATAGGTTTTTTTTCATCTTTTTCTTTGGTGTTCACTGAAGGGGTTAACTAGTGGGATATGGCTATAGGTTGGGTCGCTCCTGACATGACGATACCAAACATGTGTAGTTTTATTGTTTTTTTTTTCATAAAAATATTTTTTAAATGGGTAAAAATATATTAGTTGATTTTTACAAAATATTTTTAAAACTTTTTTTTACTTAGTACCACTATGGGATTTTCACTTTTCCCCATCTGATTGTTGCTACAATGCATGAGCCCTGCAGACACAAGTTAGTTAGATCATGCAATGCGTATGGTCTAACTATCTTGCTAGTGCCTGGTGACCCCTATATCGTCATGATGACATCAGGTCACCACGGCAATGATTGGGTCCCCTTGATGACATGCCCTATTTTGCAGAGCTTTCCTGTAAATGGATATACCGCTATGTCCTCGTGATGGCGCTGGCTCAGGAGTTGTGTCTGCACAATCGCCGCCAGGAGGATAGCTTAAGCGATAGCCAAGGCCCAGCTATTACAGCCAGGAATAGTGCTTGCACTGTCCCCAGTTTTTTAACCCTGTAAACACCACTATTAATCGTTACCAAAAGAATAAAGTAATCTAATCACTTATATCGCACGAGGAGCAGCAATAAAAATAGAAACATTCCTTGACCTGCTATTGATTAGTGCATTCTGCAACACAAAGTTCAAAGTAAGGCTTGACTCATGTTTATCTACTCTGGTTTCCATGCAAATCTCCTAAACACGTGATTCAGATGGAACCCCCGGCGCAAGATTACCTATAACGAGTCAGATGTAGGCACCGTGGATACTGTCTGTCCTTTAAACATCAGTGTCTGTTTTTTTATTATGAATAAAAGCATGGTTTACCAAAGTTTTGAGCAGCTCGAAAAAGGACACAACTGAACAGAGGCCAGACATAGTCGTAAATATCTCTTCTGCCTCATTATAGTGAATGGATCACTCAGAAGCTTCAACTGAGTCTCGTCATTTGGAAACTCCGATGTAAGTGCTCAGCATAGAGCTCAAGATAAATGTAATCCAAAATGTTATGTAAAATGTTCCCAAAAAAGGCTGCAACTCAATCCACAAAAGAGCAAGTTCCCACACAGGTCCATCATCTGTTAACAGAAAAATAGGGGGCGATCATGATACTAGTAGCACAAAGGCTCTGGAAAAGCACTATGGATCCTCACTCCCTAAAAGAAATCCATCGAGTTCTGCACTCCCAAATCCAAATGCCCCCTCCCTCCAGAGCACCACAGTGTACCTAAACCAGATGTAGCATTCACATGTTTGGGATTTCTGTAGCAATGAGAGCCTACTTAATGTACTGGTGCATGTCTCTGCAGTACGTGTGCCGACTGGTGGGTGGTCCCTTTCGACGGCGAAACAGACTGGAGCCAGAAATAGATGTATTTTCAAGCAGGTCATCTTTATTGATTGTCTTCTCTGACATCCACAGCAATCTGACAGCTCCTGCATGCTGGATTAGGTACCTGTCACCTACTCCTTCTCCTGTCTGCGATGGCCCTCTAGGTTCTTTCACTGTGGCTGCCGTTAGGCCCACCGCCACAGCGCTTCCCCTCGCTGAGTCCGTCTGGTACCCCAAGCGTCCTC
Organism: Dendrobates tinctorius; assembly: GCF_039654945.1. Lineage (NCBI taxonomy): Eukaryota > Metazoa > Chordata > Amphibia > Anura > Dendrobatidae > Dendrobates > Dendrobates tinctorius. The sequence goes on along the minus strand of NW_027361818.1, from coordinate 3,134,410 downwards.
TCGGTGCCTCTGTCCTGTCAGGGCCACCCCCTGACTGTCCTGTCCTTCTGGAACTCTTCTTCCTTTTATTCCCTCTCACTGGAATTCCTCTTCTCCGTTCCGTAACTACACCCACCATGACTCTGCATTTCTTTGCTTCAGCTGCTGTTATGTCCTTTACTCACTATCCTATATCTCCATATAGTGTCCAAAACTCAGTACTACACCGTCTCTCACTGATGCTAGCTGTTTCTCCACACATATATACAAATTATAATAAAGCATTGTACACTGCACGTTTTTTACATTTTACCTCTCTCCTTCAGACAGGTCCACATATCAGTCCACCTTCCTACATACCCCTTCCTTTCACCATTGTTGCTCTCGACAATCCCGTATCCTGCGTTTTTTAGTACTTTCCCACTTTATTTTGTCTATGTGGCCAGTTGCCGAGCAGAGCCCGGAGCCCTCTAGCTCTACATGGGATGCAGGGCAGAGTCGGGAGCAATTAAGCTCCGAGTAGTTGATGGTTACCCGCAGGCGCTTACGCCTCTATGGCAATCTTCATTCATTGGGGTACGACCAACCAGACTCCTCGAAGAGTACTCTCCCCCACGTATCTTACACTTCAAATCCCATCATTGATTGGAGTAGGACCACCTGGACTCCTCAACGGGTGCTCTCCTCCATTTTTCTGCTTCCAGAACCATTTTTAGTTCTAGGGGCGAAATGACCGAGGCTGTCATGGGCCTACCAGGTCACCATTTCCCCCCTCCTTCATTTTGGGTATCTCCCACCGAGGACCTGACCTGTGGATTGCTGTCTGTTCCAATACCACAAACCGTCACACACCTTCTTTTATATTTTTGTCATGGCAGGCATTTTCTTCATATTCACATTTTGGACCTTCTTGAAAACATTTTTCAGTATAACAGTTTTACCTTTTTTTCTGGCAACATTTAAATTATTCAGCATATCCACTAAATCTTTCTCGACATTTATAACCTCAAATATTTATTTAAATATTATTAACCTTTATGAAAAATATCTGCAAACACAAGAGCGCCCCCTTCCTTTGCAGGAAGTACCCCTATTACATCCCTGCTGCGTCAGAAGACAGGGTTTCTTACCCCGAGGGACGCGGAACAGTCCCCATGCTGCGCAATGGCACACAGCAGTCCCGGTAGTCCATGAACATCAACGGTGCTCCGGGTCATCTCCTGATGGCCGATTTTCTCCACCTGCTGAAGGGAACTCCACAGCCGTGGAGCCCCGGGGATGCCTGGCAGTCCCTGGGCCATGAGTGTCCTTACTGTTCAAGACCCAGGAGTCCACCTTCCTTTTACGGGGTTCCGTATTCTTAGGGGTACACGTTCACGGCCACCACATAGTAGTCGCGGAGACAGTACTCTTTATAAAAGGATAACCAGTCCCCCCACTGCAGGGCTCTCCCATGCTTGTTGGAGGCTGCGTTGAGGTAAACCAGTCTCTGCCTCTTTAATGAACCCATAGCCCCGCTCAACGTTGGTATAAACGAGCCGCCCGTTGCTCCGGGAGACAGACATGGCAGTTTCCCCCTTCTCATGGAGGACTGCCTAGATCTCCCGCTCTTTGGACTTCTTCTGGGCAATGATGTCGGAGATCTAGACAAACGACCCTGTATGTTATGGTTCTGCAGCACAGGTAGGAGGGGGAAAACTGACCCTGCACTGCAACTAGGCTGATGCCCTACGATGGAGTGGGCATCCCATTCCTTGCAAATAGCCCCACCGACAATCCTAGGTTAAACTCAAGCGAAGACCTATAGATAGGGGGAAGGGGGTCCCTGAAAGATCTAAGGACTGGGTACAAAAGCAGGTCACCTCCTAATAGAAAACAAAGAGAAACAAATTGAAAACATAAACTAAGACTAGGAGAACCAGAGGTCCCAACACTGCACTAATTAAACACACAGAAAGTAAAACTCCAAGCCAGAACTCAAGAGGATTAACACTGTTGTCCAGCAAGGAATGGGAGATAGGTGCAGGTTAATAAAGGGTGATACAATTACCTGGCCCAAGTCAAACCCAGCACCAGGGGAGAAAACCAGCAGCCAGAACACTACAAAAAAATGGCAGATAGTCACAAACTGAACAGATTCTAACACCGTATAGGCCGCAGACCCGCTCCGCGCTGATGATGCAGGATGGGAAGAGGCTGGGCGGGGAGGTAGGGGGTCGATGGCGCAGACGTCAGCCAGCCCAACATGGGCCGCCAATCCATTGGGAGCTGTCGATGCTGGGCGAGAGGAGGCGGAACGGGGAGGCTGAGGCTCAGGAGTGCGGACCTTAGGCCTTGCACCCCCTTAGACAAGTAAAGTAGAACAGGGCGGAGCTGGGCAGGGAGGCTGGGAGTCGATATCGGGGACCTTGGACCTAGTGTCCTGACAGGAAGAGGAGGCGGGGGCTGCCTGCAGTGCCGCTGGCCAGGGTGAGGAGATGCTCAACTTCCCCAGCACTGCATCTTCCTTCCGGCTGCTCTGCAGCTCCTCCAGAGACTCATGCACCTGAGCGACCGGAGCTTCCTGGATGACTCCGGCACCGGCCTCCTCCTGCTGGGTGGGCTCAATATTTCCAGTCTCCACCCATGGGAAGAGCCCCGCCATTCCTCCGCTGCTTCTGGTACCATCGCCTGGAGTCTGCTGTTGTTCTTCATCCCATTGTCTGGCAGGACCGGCCTCCAGGCCTGATAGTTCCTCAGTGCGCGTCAGTGTCGGCTTCTCCAATGGCTGCTTCGGCACAATCTGTGCTGTGGGCGGGCACGTCTCCACCCACAGCTTCGCAGGTCCAGCCGTCGGCAGCTCCAGCTTGGTCCGGGGTCCTTCTTCTCGGGTAAGTGTCCGGTACACCGGCTGTGACTCCCAGGCACAGGTGATGCGATGGACCTCAACCTCCCACCTCCATCTCTACTCCACACGTCCAAGACCACGGCAGCTGCAGGGTCGCATTGTGTCCATTGTCCTGGAGCTCAATGGCGCTAGACAACCGCACCCAGCCTGATAAGCAGTGTCACTCCAATTCCAGGGTGGGGTCTCCGCCAGCCCCTCCACCCATTTTCTAGCGTTCAGAGGAAAGGGGCGATTGTCAATCGATGTACACCGCTCCCCCAGGGGCGGGCTCAGCTTAGCTGCCCCAGATAGTCCAATGTGGCGTCAACCACCTCCATCCCAACAGTCGCCATTTCTGTAGGTGCGCAAAGTCTCTTTCTGGGTTTTACTGGGCAAATCCAGCAAGTTTAATCACAGTCCATAAATTACAATCTTCAACCCTTTCAGTTCGGGTCCTTTTCTTCAATCTTCCGCCTGTGTTGGGCTGTGATGATCCTGCCGACTAAGCCACTTGCAGTACATGTGCTGACTGGGGGGTGGTCCCTTTCGGCAGCGAAACAGACTCGAGCCAGAGACAGATGAACGTTCAAGTAGGTCCTCTTTCTTGGTTGTCTTCTCTGACATCCACAGTAATCTGACAGCTCCTGCAAGCTGGCCTGGGTACCTGTCACCTAATCCTCCTATCTGCGACGGTCCTCTAGGTTCTTTCACTGTGGCTGCCGTTAGGCCCACGGCCACAGCGCTTCCCCTCGTTGAGTCCATCCATCCAGTACCTCAGGTGTCCTCTCAGTGTCGCTGTCCTGTCAGGGCCCCCGAGTGTCCTGTCCTTCTGGAACTCTCCTTCCTTTTATTATTCTCACTGGAATTCCCCTTCTCAGTTCCGTAATTCTGGCCACCATGACTCTGCATTTCCTAGCTTCAGCTGCTGTTATGCCCTTTACTCACTATCCTATGTCTCCATATAGTGGCCAAAACTCAGTACTACACCATCTCTCACTGATGCTAGCTGTTTCCCCACACATATATACAAATTATAATAAAGCATTGTACACGGCACATTTTTTACATTTTACCTCTCTCATTCAGACAGGTCCACATATCAATCCATCCTCCTACATCTCCAGAAGCAAAAGCTAAGCATAATGAATGGGCACTACAGCATACGGTCACTACAATTGCAAATTTACAATTTCACTTGGGAACATCCACTGCTGCTTGTTTCTGGAAAACAGCCATGGAGTCAAAATTGTCACTACATCTGTAGATCATTTTAAGAGATGTGTAATTTCCAAAAAAGGGTCACTTGAGGGAGAATTGTGCTCTTCTGTCTCCTATGGGCTCTTTATATGGAATCCACAAGCTATTCTATAAAAATTTGTTTTCCATGGCTAAACAGTACTGTACAGGGTTATTTCCACACTCAACCAAAATTGTGTGACAAATTTTGGTGCCTTTTTATCCATTTACCATTGGAAAATGTAAAATCTGGGGCTGAAACAAAATGCTTGTGGAAATATTACGGTAATTATATTTTCTTCACTGCCCAAATGGTATAATTTTTTTTTGTGTGTCAACATGATTACTGCACAATTAGATGAAATCAACGAGAAGTGTAATTTCTAAAATGGGGTCACTTAGGGGGATTCTGCTGTTATAGCACTTCAAGGACTCGTCCAGTGGGTCATGGCACCAACATACCATAACAACAAAGTCTGTACTGTAATTTGGGTACTCCTTCCCTTCCGAGCTTTGCACTGTGCCTGAAAAGTATATTCCGATTATATGTAGGGTATTGGTGCACTAAAATGAAATTGCAAAACAAACTATGAGGTCCATTTTTTCCTATTAGCTGTTCGGAAAATTAAAAACTGGGGGCTGAACCAAAATTTTAGTGGTAAAAATATAATTGTTTGTTCTTTACCGCTCAATGGTATAAAATTCTGACACGTGGTGTGAACATGTTCTCTGCATCCATAGATGAATTCATTTGGAGTTTTAGTTTTTGAAATAGGGTCACTTATGGGGTTGTTCTGGTACCTCAGGAGCTCTCCCAATGTGACTATTGCACCTTCAAACCATTTCAGAAAAATTTGAGCACCAATATGGAGCTTCTTTGCTTCTGAGCTTTGCACTGTGCCTCAAAAGTAGTTTTCAACCACATATGGGGTATTGGTGTACACGGGAGAAATTGCGTAACAAATTGTAAGGTGCGTTTTCTTCTGTTAGCTCTTTTAAAAATTAAAAACTTGGGCCAAAGCAACATTTTTTGTGGAAATAATGGCAATTTTTTTTATTTACTCAGCCTATCAGATTGGTTCTATGTAGCAGAATTGCTCTCTTGCTATGAGCACTAACCCCCGGGTGGCGCTCATACAAATCCAGCAGTGACAATCATAGAGGTGTGTTGAAGACCTCTGGTCATCATGCCAACCTATCAGTGACCCGCAATCACGTGACTTGGTCACTGATGGGTGGGATTTCCAGCGTACTTACCGAAAGCACAATTTTAATGCCGATGTTAGAGATTGGCAGCAGCATTTAACTAGTTAAAAGCAGCAGGTAGATCATGATTCCACCCATGGCAGTTAGAGGCACATGTCAGCTGTTGAAACAGCTGACATGCTGGAAAAGATGTGGGCTTAGCGCCAAAGCCCACATTAAAGGGAGGCAGTCCGACATCAGAGTACTATTACACCTGATGTCAGAAAGGGGTTAATAGCCAGTAAAGGCAAAGTATACAGTTGTGAGCTGATATTAATAGCCTGGAAAATTCCATTGGTATTACCCCCTTCCCAGCCAATAAACATCTGCCCCCAGCCATCTGCTTTCCCTCTGCTGGTTATGAAAGTTACGTGGGAGCCCACGCCATTTCTTTCTAAAAAATAATATTTTAAGAATTAAATACATTTATAGTAAGCTGCACACACACTATACTAATTGTATTTGTCGCTGACATCTATATATCTATTTTATGTACATTAATTGTATGTAGTCCATCTATTCTATGCTATCGGGTCCTGCTGTGATTTTACAGTACGTGGCTGCTGAAAAGCGATGAGTGAATTTGTTCAGAAAACGATCACCAAACATAAATTCGATACGAATATGGCACATTCGGGTTCATGATCAGAAACACAAGCAAAATTTTATAAAGTAGAAAAAAATGGGTAACATTTTGTAAAAGTGCGGGAAAATGTTTGCGTTGCCACAAAACTATTTTCAGCACGTTAGCAACAATAATGGTTGTGCATCATGAGCATTTGGCACGTGTATGATTAGGGAAGGGGGTTTGCAGAGCTCAAAGGTGCAGTGTTCTTGTAAACAGTCACTTTTTTTTTGCCCAACTTTATGTGTGAAACATGCAAAACAGAAGCCGCGGAGACACCATCACATGTTTCTCAACGCAAGCAATGACCAGCCAGGTCTTTCCCCGGGAAGGAACAACCACGGGAAGGGCAGTCTTCAATGAAGGAAACCACCTTTGCCAAAACATGGTATCCATCCACAGACAGCTGTTTCGGGGTATTGCCCCTCATCAGTGTGGAGTAGGAAAATGGCTGGTAGGAGCAATGCCTAGTAAAAGACTGTGAAGATGAGGATGAATGAACTCATGGAGATCAACATCCAACACTGCGGAGACACCATCACGTGTTTCTCAACGCAGTGATTCTAGAGCACTGCCCCCATGCCTTATGGGAAATATGCAAAACATGCAAAACAGAAGCCGCGGAGACACCATCACATGTTTCTCAACGCAAGCAATGACCAGCCAGATCTTTCCCCGGGAAGGAACAACCACGGGAAGGGCAGTCTCCAATGAAGGAAACCACCTTTGCTAAAACATGGTATCCATCCACAGACAGCTGTTTCGGGGTATTGCCCCTCATCAGTGTGGAGTAGGAAACTGGCTGGTAGGAGCAATGCCTAGTAAAAGACTGTGAAGATGAGGATGAATGAACTCATGGAGATCAACATCCAACACTGCGGAGACACCATCACGTGTTTCTCAACGCAGTGATTCTAGAGCACTGCCCCCATCCCTTATGGGAAATATGCAAAACATGCAAAACAGAAGCCGAGGAGACACCATCACATGTTTCCTCAACGCAAGCAATGACCAGCCAGGTCTTTCCCCGGGAAGGAACAACCACGGGAAGGGCAGTCTCCAATGAAGGAAACCACCTTTGCCAAAACATTGTATCCATCCACAGACAGCTGTTTCAGGGTATTGCTCCTCATCAGTGTGGAGTAGGAAACTGGCTGGTAGGAGCAATGCCTAGTAAAAGACTGTGAAGATGAGGATGAATGAACTCATGGAGATCAACATCCAACACTGCGGAGACACCATCACGTGTTTCTCAACGCAGTGATTCTAGAGCACTGCCCCCATCCATTATGGGAAATAGGCAAAACATGCAAAACAGAAGCCGCGGAGACACCATCACATGTTTCTCAACGCAAGCAATGACCAGCCAGGTGATTCCCCGGGAAGGAACAACCACGGGAAGGGCAGTCTCCAATGAAGGAAACCACCTTTGCCAAAACATGGTATCCATCCACAGACAGCTGTTTCGGGGTATTGCCCCTCATCAGTGTGGAGTAGGAAACTGGCTGGTAGGAGCAATGCCTAGTAAAAGACTGTGAAGATGAGGATGAATGAACTCATGGAGATCAACATCCAACACTGCGGAGACACCATCACGTGTTTCTCAACGCAGTGATTCTAGAGCACTGCCCCCATCCCTTATGGGAAATATGCAAAACATGCAAAACAGAAGCCGAGGAGACACCATCACATGTTTCTCAACGCAAGCAATGACCAGCCAGGTCTTTCCCCGGGAAGGAACAACCACGGGAAGGGCAGTCTCCAATGAAGGAAACCACCTTTGCCAAAACATGGTATCCATCCACAGACAGCTGTTTCAGCGTATTGCCCCTCATCAGTGTGGGGTAGGAAACTGGCTGGAGACTGCCCTTCCCGTGGTTGTTCCTTCCCGGGGAAAGACCTGGCTGGTCATTGCTTGCGTTGAGAAACATGTGATGGTGTCTCCTCGGCTTCTGTTTTGCATGTTTTGCATATTTCCCATAAGGGATGGGGGCAGTGCTCTAGAATCACTGCGTTGAGAAACACGTGATGGTGTCTCCGCAGTGTTGGATGTTGATCTCCATGAGTTCGTTCATCCTCATCTTCACAGTCTTTTACTAGGCATTGCTCCTACCAGCCAGTTTCCTACTCCACACTGATGAGGGGCAATACCCCGAAACAGCTGTCTGTGGATGGATACCATGTTTTGGCAAAGGTGGTTTCCTTCATTGGAGACTGCCCTTCCCGTGGTTGTTCCTTCCCGGGGAAAGACCTGGCTGGTCATTGCTTGCGTTGAGAAACATGTGATGGTGTCTCAGCGGCTTCTGTTTTGCATGTTTTGCATATTTCCCATAAGGGATGGGGGCAGTGCTCTAGAATCACTGCGTTGAGAAACACGTGATGGTGTCTCCGCAGTGTTGGATGTTGATCTCCATGAGTTCATTCATCTTCATCTTCACATAACTTTATGTGTGCACATTGCGACTAGCCAATCAGGGTGCAGGAAACACCCACAATGTCCTGATACAACGGCTTGTATCATTGGCTTCTGAAATCACATGTTCCTCTCCATATAAATAGCGGACATATTCTTTTAGTGCCATTTTGACACTGTAACAGTGCAGAGAGGCTGCTCCTGATGCTGGCACTATTAGCAGCAAGATTTTAGTTAGTTAGTTAGGTGGTTGTATATCAGTCAGATAGTGTAGCTAGCTAATGTCCTGTGTGGCTGTTAAATTTACCTTCCAACATTTTTTTTTTTTGCCATTACTGAGGTCCACAGTGTGACATCTGTCTGGTGCGAGTCTGGGCTGCAAGTAAGACAGCATCCCGAGCAACCCTGAGACCCTTTACCCCTATACAGGGATCTGGAATTACAGTAGAGCCCAGGAGGTAGCTGTCTCTATAAGAGCAGCAGACCAGAGCAGGACGGTCGCCAGAAAGGGATATATTAACGGGACCGAAAGTGTAGTCAGGAGTCCAAGTCTAAACCTAGCGGGCAGCAGAGGTACAAAATCAGCAGACTATAGCAGAATCAAAATCCAGGCCAAGGTCAGAGTCTTGTCTTAAACCGGGAGGGCAGCAGAGGTACAAAATTGTCAGGCAGTAGCAGAGTCAAAATCCAAGCCAAGGTCACAGTGTTAAACCATGAGGGCAGCAGAGGTACAAAATCGGCAGGCAACAGCAGAGTCAAAATCCAGGCTAACGTCAGAGTCAGCAATAGCAAAAAACACACTAGCACACTGGGGAAACCAAGACTATATCTGGTGGCCTGCAAGACAGGCCCCAAAGTATTTAAAGGATAAGGCTACCCCTCACAGTCTGATAACCTCATCTGGACCGCCCCCAGAAGCAGTCCAGATGGCAATGCACCAACCCTTTCACCTCTGACAGAGGAGCGGAGCCTGCGCCCACCAGATGCCTGCACAGGAGCCTCTTCTCTGTCACAACCATCACCCATGGGTGAACCACGGCGACGCCCATTGACAGAGGCAAACGTCAAAGGAGCGGACCCACATGAGGACATATCCTTCCTATTGCCGGCACCACCAGTCAAAGGAGTCCGGCATCTCCCAGTGGCCGAGGCAGGAACAGCAGCCCCAGAGTCCGACGGCGACGTGACAGTCCGGCGCCTCCTTGCGGCCGAGGCAGGAACAGCAGCCCCCAAGTCTGACGATGACGTGACAGTCTGGCGCCTCCCAGTGGCCAAGGCTGGAACACCAGCCCCCGATTCCGACGGCGACATGACACAGACAAATCCAGCAGGGCACATTTCATACAAGTCTGTTGTGCACTGCTTCTAATGTGCTTCATACATGAGTATAGCATTCTAAGTAATATTTTTTTACTAGCTAACTGTGAAACAGTCTGCTGTATCCCACGTTGTCATTTTGTGGCAGTGATATAAACCTGTCTACAGACCTAGAATGCATTAAAAAAATTTTTATTTTTTTCTGTTGCTGATTATGATACAGCCCGCAATATCTCATGTTGTCATTTAGTGCTGTGGTGATATAAATCTGTCTGCAGGCCTATGACACATTTAAAAAAATATAATTTTTCAGTTGCAAAAAGTTAGAAAACCTGCCGTATCACACTTTGTCATTTTGTTGGGTTGAAAATAAACAGTAGAGGCTTGATCTAGAGGCCATCAAAAAAATTTTGTTTTCCTAGAATCATACAGTAGGGGTCCTGACTTTAAAATAGTTTGTAGCATCTAGTGTGTTATAGAGGCCTGATTCAGAGGCTACCAAAAATTCTTTGCACCTATCGTCATACAGTAGGGGACATCTAACATTCAAATTATTTGTAGCATATCTTCTTTGTCATACCGGGCTCATCCACACTCAAACAATTCTTTCTTCTGTGACTAACATGATACAGCACGTCATCTTTCACCTTTGAATTTACTGTCACTGAAATTCAGCTGTTTGCAAAGGTGGTGCAGAGTTTAAAATCGAATTAATTGTTGCTAATACTGTGCTCCTACCTCACTATCTGAGAAACATGACTGGGAAAAAGCAAGGACGTGGTGGAATGGGAATCAGGCTTAGTGTTCAAGGTGTATGTGGGGTAGGTGGTAATGTTTGTGAAAGCACTAGTGAACCAACGTCACGTCCTATGCAAAGACAACGGACAACCTCTGTTACTGGACGGGCTACTCCACTACTTTTTTTTGGCAGATGTATAGCGGTACTCCTTGCTGATGAGGCCTAGAAAGAACATGTGCTCGAGTGGATTTCAAGTGCAGCTTTAAGTGGTCTCTCCTCCTCTTCCGTCTCCTCAACATCACACCAAGTACAGTTCACAGAGGTGGCTCCAAAATGCCCCTTGATTACCACCCATCCCAAATCTCCAACTGTACAACTGACTATACAGAACCACAGATGGGTGATTCTGAAGAGCTGTTCACACATTCTATGCCATGGGCATCAGAAGTGTACTCCAAAGCTTCACAGAGTTAACAGGAGGAAATCTGCACTGATGCCCAAATGCCCAAAGTTTTCTTTAGCTTAGATCCAGGGCAAGATGAAGTATGGTCCGAACAGCATCCTGACACTCATCATCAGATGTTGATCCCGGGGGGAGGGGATCCTGATGAGACCCAGATATCTGAGGCTCACACGGACTGTACTGTGCTGTCAGGGCAGGAAGAGAAGGAGGGTGACTCCAAGGGCGAGGAATGTGATAATACAGAAGATGATAATGATGAGGTGTTAGATCCCAGTTGGCATAAACATAGAGGCACACGACTGAGTAGGTCATCTGAGAAGGAAGATGAGGGAGTTACATTGAGCTGTATGTCGCAGAAACGTAGTGATGCAGCCACGACGAGAAATGCATCCTCAGCCACAACTGTGGCTGTGACCAGCAGTGTCTGCGGGTCTGCAGCTCGCAGGGGTGAAAAGGGTTGCCTAGTCTGGGCCTTTCTTGACACAGCAAAGGATGAGCCAACTCATGGAATCTGCCAACTTTGCAAAAAAAACTTAGTAAAGGTAAAAAGTGCAATAATTTGACTACTACATGCATTAACTTTCACATGCACAATCAACATGCATTAATCTGGGAATTCCACTGTGCTAAAATGTGGACCAATGGACCTTAACAACCATCAGCCGCCCCATCAATGGTATGTGTTGCTTCTTCCTCCTCCTCTGTTACCATGCAAAATATTGAGATGCAGGTCTTCAACCGCAGAGCCTTGGGTTCTTTACCCACCCCAGGGACGCTGACTGAGAGCCTGCCATCAGCTATAATGGAAGCAGACATGCCTGCTGTTTTTGACTGATCTCCTAGAACGAGCACACCACAACCTTCTCAAACCACCGTAACGTCTATGCCTGCACCTCTCTCACTGTCCAGCAGTTTGTCTGGCTCACCGTACTCAGCCCTCTCTCAGAACTGCAGCTAGCCCACGGTTCTGCAGTTGTGGTCATGTTAAAGATTGTTTCCTCCTACACATGACAAAGCTAAGAGGTTGAACTCCACCATCTTCAATCTGTTGGCCACGAAAATGCTGAATTACCGCCTGGTAGATACAGACGGTTTCCAAAAGCTGATAGCTGTGGCAGTCCCACAGTACCAATTGCCCAGTCGCCATTACTTTTCTAAGAAAGCTGTGCCTGTGCTACACCAGCATGTCGCAGACAACATCACTTGGCTTGCAAGACAAACCTCTACATTTAACACTTCCTCCACAGCTTCTGCCGCCTCCCCTATCTCCTCTAGGGCCTCCACCTACACCCTCAACCTCTATCCTAATGAGACACGTGTTCCAACAATGCAGAGCGAATCTCCACCACCTCCATACTGCGCAGGCAGGGCTCACTGCAATCAAGCAGTTTTAAAATTGATATGCCTTGGAGATCGCAGTAATACAGCTGAAGAGTTGTGGACAGCTCTCCATTCTGAATTTGATCAATGGCTGGCTCATGTCTCATAATGGTGCAAACCTGGTTCCGGCCCTACGGTGAGGAAAGCTGACACACGTGCCTTGCATGGCTCACGTCCTCCACCTGGTGGTACAGCATTTTCTCCACAACTATTCTGGCCTGGGTGAGATGCTCCAGAAAACACATAAGCTGTGTGCTCAGTTCTGCAGTTTGCTCTCCTAAGGTCACCGACTTGCATCGATACAGAGGTCTTTGTCCATGCCAGTTAACAGATAGATATGCAATGTGCCTACATGGTGGAATTCCACCCTGCACATATTGCAGCGACTGTGGCAGCAACAACGAGCCCTAACGCAGTATGTCATGTCATATAGCCTGGGCCAACGCAGTATGGATGTGGTGCATATCACGTTAACAGAGTGGGCATAGATTAAGGATCTGTGCACCCTTCTGCACAGTTCCGAAATGGCTACTAAGATGGTTAGCACTGATGACGCTGTCAACAGCATCACTATTCCGGTCATCTATATGCTGGAGCAGACTTTGAATAGCCTGTGGGAGGAGATGGTGGTCCCAGAAGAGGAGGAAGCAGAGGAGGATGCAGAAGTGATAATATTGTCTCTAAGTTCCAGACTGTCATCACACAGGTGGGTGCCAAGTGAGGGTGTATTACTGCGATCGAGGGGGCTGGTGATAACAGACCAACTGTTATCAAAGGTGCAAGATCCAAGGAACAAATGGAGGAGAAAGAGGTGATGGGCGAGCAGCAGACAGATGAAGAGGATAATCCTTTCCTCTCTGTTGTTTGTGGTTGGCAGGAGGGGATGGAGAAAATGAGCCTCATTGTTGCCCAGCCACCAGCACAGCATGGCTTGGACCTCATGGTAGAGCCCATCATGTGAGTGCCTTTTTACTGTACTATCTGCAATATGATCCCCATATAGTTATTATTAGGAATACTGCTAACTACTGGGTTGTCACTCTGTTAGATCCCCGTTATAAAACCAAATTTTGCCAGATGCTTCCCGCCCTGGAAATGGACCTGCGAATGCTGGAGTATCAAAACACGCTTTTACACAACCTTAAGGGAGATTTTCCCCCAAGACAGCAGTGAAGCACACATTTTGCATCGCAGCTGTAGACTTCCAAACTCCGACACGTCAATTCGTCAATGCCAAAACATGAGCAGCAGCAGCGGTGTAAGTGGAAGAAGCAATTCCTGTGAGTCCTTTGCAACTTTTTTGACCAACTCGTGCACAAGCACAACAGAGTCCAAGTCTGACATGTGGTGATTAGAGATGAGCGACTTTGCAAAAGTCGGGTCGAATGAAATCGGCCGACTATAGGGAAAGGTCGGAGGCCGACTGAAACACGAAACCCAATGCAAGTCAATGGGGAAGCAAAGTCGGCAGGGAGTGGAAGACAGTAAACACACCTACAGTGCCCATTTCAATGCCAACAACATCAATTCTTATAACTGAAGCTTGTCAACCTTAATTTACTTCCTAATAATAGTTACGCATTGAAAACTGGGGGCTATTTGGCTAATGTTGTGGGGGGGTTGGGCTGGCTCCAGGTTTTCGTGTGCCCTGGGTCAAAGAGTGTCAGTGCGCCCCTTTAACACATACCACAACTCATGATGCTCCGCTACACCACAGAAATATAGGTATAGTACAATGACACATACTTCACTGCTTACATGACATGACTGATCTATTTTAAATTATACAATAGCTCAAAAACAGGACAGTATATTACTCCATACAGTGTTATGGCCACCACATTGTGCGCCATACAGAATAATGAGGCCCATATATTTCTCCATACCAAATAATTAGTCACATATAATGTTCCATACAGTATCTGATGAGCTCCACATAATGCTCCATATATAATGTGCCCCATTTGTAATGCTCCAGTGTATAATGTGCCCCTTAGATGCTGCTCCAGTGTCTGATCTGCCCCATTTACAATGCTCCAGTACATGATTGGCCTCATGGATGATGCTCCAGTGTATCATGGGCCCTAATAATGCTCCATATATAATGGACCCCATTTGTAATGCTCCAGTGTATAATGTGCCCCATAGATGCTGCTCCAGTGTCTGATCTGCCCCACTTATATTGCTCCAGTACATGATGGTCCCCATGGATTCATGGATGATTCTCCAGTGTATGATGGGCTCCAATAATGCTCCATATATAATGGGCCCCATTTGTAATGCTCCAGTGTATAATGTGCCCCATAGATGCTGCTCCAGTGTCTGATCTGCCCTATTTACAATGCTCCATTACATGATGGGCCTCATGGATGATGCTCCAGTGTATGATGGGCTCCAATAATGCTCCATATATAGTGGGCCCCATTTGTAATGCTCCAGTGTATAATGGGCCCCTTAGATGCTGCTCCAGTGTCTGATCTGCCCCATTTACAATGCTCCAGTACATGATGGGCCCTATTTTTAATTAACCCAGGCATGGTATGTGAAAAGAGCTCCAGGGAGTAATCTGAGGTGTGTGCTTCCACATCCTTCACTCTTGGTGTGGGTGAAGAACACAAGGAAAGGGGTTGCTCCTGACCAGAAGCCTGCAGTTACGACTCAGTGCTTGCATTTTTTACAACTTCAGAAGAGGAGGTGATAGAGCTGGAGGCTGTTTCAGCAATGTAAGCCACAAACAGTTCCTGATAAACCGGCTTTAAAAGCAGTCCACCTACTCCCAGAAAAGGGAGCCTTACAGACCTTCCAGAGCTACACCATGATGCTGGCTCAACACCTCCTGCCTTAGCTGCTATTGTGTTTTTGGCACTACCAGCAGATGCCCCACCACCACCACCATCAGTACCAGGTGGCCCTCCATGCTCACATCCGCGTCCTCTTCCACCATACTTCCTCATGTTTTTGAAAATGGACCGAAAATACGAGCAGATATATGGTACTGTATCAGAAGCGTACAGCTCTATACAGTCTATGGATAACAGTAAATCTCTGTATATATTTCATGAGGCATACACAGATGCTCACAGGCTCAGTATGGATTACCCAATAAAATAACAAGTTGAAAAAGGGTACAGTGTCACCAGATACAAGGTATATATAGTATAGTGTAAACATTCTTATTCTCCTTATACATTTCAGGAGGCAGACACAAACGCTCTCAGGCCCAGTATGGATTACACAAAAATATGAAAAGCTGTAAATGGGTTATGTAACACAAGCGTACAGCTGTATACAGTGTTGGGGTAATCTTAAGTTACAAATATATTGCTGGAGTAACAGACAGACATTTACAGGCTCATTATGGATTACACCAGAATCTAAATAGCTTAAAAGGTTACTGTATCAGAAGCGTACAGCTGTATACAATGGTGGCCAAATTGAAAATATCGGTATATATTTCTGTAGTCACCCTCAGACGCTCACTCAGTTTGGTTTTGACCATAAAAAAAAATGTTGTAAAGAAGGTCCTGGCTAAAAAGATAGCAAGTATATATTTTTTAGGGTACAATTGAAATCTCAGTATAAATAGTCCTGTAGTCACTCTCAGACGCTTACACAGTATGGATTTGACCGTAATGCTAATTGTCTAACAAAGGTACTGTATAACAAGATACAAGCTTTATCAAGTATAGTGTAAAAATTTGTTTCTCCGATTCACCGTATATATAGAAGGCGTAACCCACACATGCTCACTCACTATGGATGATGTAGGGAAGGTGGACTGACAGACAAACCAGCCTGTAGTGAGAAGCAGAGGTGTAGCGCAGTGTAGGTGTGAAACCGCTAAGATAAAGAGAAAGGGTGCAGTGTTTTAGCTTGCCCATTGGAGGGCAGTGGAGAGTGTAGGGGTGGGACTGAATAACTGCCATTGGTCAGAGAAACTGTTAGGTTATGGTTGGCGGAGTTACCAGAACTGGAAGAATAAAAGGCTGAGGGAAGGTTCTGGAAGGGTCAGCGAAGGGAGCACAGTAAAGAGGAAGTTCTGCTGAGGAAATAGAGACAGTGGAAAGACTCCAGAGAGGACTGACAGTTGAGGCGGCCATGGGGGGGTGGCCCAGAGGACGATAGCCGCAGACGAAGATGGCCTGGGGCTATCATACGGACGGTGTGCTCAGACTGATGCAGCGCTGTGGTGGTTGGGCCTAGGCCAGCCACAGTGGAAGAGCCACAGAGGACGCCACGATTATAGTTACAAAGGAAGTGAAGGTACCGGGGCCTGTGTACAGAGAAATGTGAAACGGCTGTGGTGAATTGCTGTTGTCGACAGAAGGATGGGCACTAAAAATGGACCTGTTCAATACAAACTCTGTCTCAGACTCGTGTATGTCTGCGGCAAGAAGAGGGTCCCCCCCACAGTTGGGTATCCTACAGATGATACCTTAACCCCTTACCTACAATTGACATAATATTCCGTCCATGTGACCATGGACCTAATTACCATGGACGGAATATTACGTAATCGCGATCAGCGGTGCACACGTGGTGAGCGCCGCTGATTGCGGCCGAGTGTCAGCTAATTATCATAGCTGACACCCGGCACAATGTGTCAGGGGCAGTCACGGACCGCCCCGGCACGTTAACCCCTTGCACACCGCGATCAAACACGATCGCGGTGTACCGGGGGTTAAAGGGAAGCATCGGCAGGGAGGGGGCTCCCTCCTTGCTTCCCTGAGCCCCCCACGGCACCGCAATGTGCAGCGCTGCTGCGGGGGTCTCCTTTCCTGCAGGTCCCCGAATCCAATATGGCGACGGGGACCTCCGGGGGCCTGCAGGAAGCTGGCTTCCTCAGTGCCTGCAAAGCGCAGGCATGAGGAAGCCTGTGCAGTGCCTGTGACAGATCGGTGATCTGTCACAGTGATCTGTGATGTGACAGATCAGCGATCTGTCACCGGACAGTTATGTCCCCCCTGGGACATTGTAATAAAGTAAAAAAAAAATAAAAAAAAGTGTAAATATAATTTAAAAAAAAAATCGCTAAATAAATTAAAAAAAAAAAAAAATATTCCCCAATATATTCATTTTTTGGAAATAAAAAAAAAAAAACAATAAAAGTACACATATTTGGTATCGCCACATCCGTAACGACCCGCCCTATAAAACTGTCCCAATAGTTAACCCCTTAAGCGAACCCCTTAAAAAATAAAAATAAAAAACGAAGCAAAAAATAATGATTTATTATCAAACCGCCGAACAAAAAGTGCAATAACGCGCGATCAAAAAGACGCATATAAATATCCATGGTACCACTGAAAACGTCATCTTGTCCCGCAAAAAACGAGCCGTGATACGGCATCATCAGCAAAAAAATAAAAAAGTTATAGCTCGCACAATAAAGCGATGCAAAAATAATTATTTTTTATATAAAATTGTTTTCATTGCATAAAAGCGCCAAAACATAAAAAAATGACCTAAATGAGGTATCGCTGTAACCGTACTGACCCAAAGAATAAAACCGTCTTATAAATTTTACCGCACCCGGAACGGCGTAAACGCACCACCCAAAAGAAATTCATGAAACGCTGGTTTTTGTAAATAAAAAGCGATCAAAAAATGTCACATGCCAGAACATGATACCAATAAAAGCGTCAACTCGTCCCGCAAAAAATAAGACCTCACATGACTCGGTGGGTCAAAATTTGGAAAAATTATAGCTCTCAATATGTGGTGATGCAAAAACTATTTTTACAATAAAAAGCGTCTTTTAGCGTGCGACAGCCGCCAAACATAAAAACCGCCATAAATAGTAAATCAAACCCCCCCGTTATCACCCCCTTAGTTAGGGAAAAATAATAAAGTTAAAAAAATGTATTTATTTCAATTTTCCCATTAGGGTTAGGGCTAGGGTTAGGGTTAGGGCTAGGGTTAGGGTTAGGGCTAGGGCTAGGGCTAGGGTTAGGGTTAGGGATAGGGTTAGAATTGGGGGTTTCCACTATTTGCACACATCAGGGGCTCTCCAAACGCAACATGGCGTCTGATCTCAATTCCAGCCAATTCTGCGTTGAAAAAGTCAAATGGCGCTCCTTCTCTACCAAGCTCTGCCATGCGCCCAAACAGTGTTTTACCCCCTCATATGGGGTATCAGCCTACTCAGGACAATTTGCAAAACAACTTTTGGGGTCCTATTTCTCCTGTTGCCCTTAGGAAAATAAAAATTTTGAGGCAAAAATATCATTTTTGTGGGAAAAAATTTTATTTTTATTTTCACACCTGGGCGTTATAAACATCTGTGAAGCACTTGGGGGTTCAAAGTTCTCACCACACATCTAGATAAGTTCCTTGGGGGGGTCTAGTTTCCAAAATGGTGTCATTTGTGGGGGGTTTACACTGTTTTGGTACACCAGGGGCTTTCCAAACGCGACATGGTGTCCGATCTCAATTCCAGCCAAAAAAGTCAAATGGCGCTGCTTGCCTTCCGAGCTCTGCCATGTGCCCAAATAGTCATTTACACCCACATATGGGGTATCAGCGTACTCAGGACAAATTGCACAATAATTTTTAGGGTCCTGTTACCCATGGGAAAATAAAAATTGGGGGTGAAAAGATCATTTTGTGGAAAAAATATGATTTTTTAATTGTACCGCTGTACATTATAAACTTCTGTGAAGCCCTTGTGTTTTCAAAGTTCTCACCACATATCTAGATAAGTTCTTAGGGGGTCTAGTTTCAAAAATGAGGTCACTTGTGGGGGGTTTCCACTGTTTAGGTACATCAGGGGCTCTCCAAACGCGGCATGGCGTCCGATCAGAATTCCAGCCAATTTTGCATTGAAAAAGTCAAACGGCGCTCCTTCCCTTCTGAGCTCTGCCATGCGCCGAAACAGTGGTTCCCCCCCACATATCAGGTATCAGCGTGCTCAGGACAAATTGCACAATAATTTTTGCAGTCCAATTTCTCCTGTTACACTTGGTAAAATAAAACAAATTGAACCTGAAGTAATTTTTTTTGTGAAAAAAAGTTAAATGTTAATTTTTTTTTAATATTCAAAAAATTCCTGTGACGCACCTGAAGGGTTAATAAACTCCTTGAATGCGGTTTTAAGCACCTTAAGGGGTGCAGTTTTTAGAATGGTGTCACTTTTGGGTATTTTCTATCATATAGACCCCTCAAAGTGGCTTCAAATGTGATGTGGTCCGTAAAAATAAAATGGTGTTGCAAAAATGAGAGATCGCTGGTCAACTTTTAACCCTTATATCTTACTAAAAAATAAAAATGTTGGTTCTAAAATTGTGCTGATGTAAAGTAAACATGTGGGAAATGTTACTTATTAACTTTTTTGTGTGCCATATCTCTGTGATTTAAGGGCATAAAAATTCAAAGTTGGAAAATTGCAGAATTTTCAAAATTTTTGCCAAATTTCCGTTTTTCTCACAAATAAACGCAAGTTATATGAATGACATTTTACCACTACCATGAAGTACAATATGTCACGAGAAAACAATGACAGAATCACCGAGATCCATGGAAGCGTTCCAGAGTTATCACCTCATAAAGGGACAGTGGTCAAAATTGTAAAAATTGGCCCGGTAGTTAACGTGCAAACCACCCTTGGTAGTAAAGGGGTTAAAAATAATTTTTTAAACAAGGTACTGTATCAGCACATACCAGGTGTGTCCAGTCAAGGGTTAAATTTCCGTCTATACTTCCGGAGTCAGACACAGACACTCACAGGCTCACTATGTATTGCACCAGAATTACAAACGTAGAAAAAGGCAAAGGTATTCATAGCTTACACCAGTATACAGTGTTGTGGTACTTTTAAATCTTCATATATATTTCAATTTCAGTAAGCCAGTCAAGAATCTCCGCTACTGGAAACTACATGGATACAAGTATAGACACAAAGTCGAGTGTTAGCAGAAATTTTGGAATTAATCATCACGGGAAAACCTTCCGGTAGATGTTGCAGAGGCGATGCAGACCCTCAATTACTGTGTCTGTGGAGAAAGTGAAAAAGGTTCTTTGTGAAGAAAGGATTGCTTTATGGCAGTAGCGTGGATCACATCACCGTTACTCGTCTCCATCAAAATGTGATCACAGGGAGAGATGTACCCATGGTCCTCACTGCCTATCATGATGTGTCTGGTCATTTTGGAGTGCAAAAGACAGAAGTCACAGGCCGTAGACGATTTTATTGGATTGGCATGAGAGGAGACATTGAAAAATGGTGGCAGGAATGTCACACGTCTGTGACTATCACAACTGTAAAAGGTGATCATAAACCACCACTGCATCCGCTTGTAAGTTGACGTCCATTTCAAATGGTAGCCATTGATCATCTGAAGGTAGAGGCCAGCAAGACACCCCATAGCTACATCTTAACCATCATTGATCAATACACCAAATTTCTAGTGGCCGTCCCTGTGAAGGATTTAACTGCACAGACTACACAGCGGTGGAGCAGGGAGAGGTAAGTATTGCAACTTGCAAGTGCTGTGACCATGACCAAGCAGGGGGGGCACAATCATGGTCGACGGTACTGGCACAGGGCCCCTCATAATACTCTGGTGTGTCTGACGAAGAGTGGGCCCTCCCACTGTCTGAGACACTGCATTGTACTATGAGGGGCCCTGTGCCATTGCCATCGGCCATCAGTGGGCCCATCCACCTGTTCAGAGCAACGGCACTTGCCCGGGTGCGCCAGGTCTTGACCTCAGCCGTTGGGGGAGGAGTGGGCAGCCCAGTTAGGGAGGTTTAAAAATTGGCATACGTAGATGTGTTGGCTGGACATTCAGCTGCTGCAAAGGGCATAATTGGGCAAGTCTGAGGAAGAGGAGGAAAAAACCGAGGCACTTTTCTGGTAACCTATGTGTCATCGGGGGAAGGTGGGACAAAATCCTGTGATACCTATGCATGGTTCATTTTAATGAAGGCTAGATCATCAACATTTTGAGTCAACAGACGGGTCCTTTTTTTCTGTCAGGATTGATCCAGCAGCACTGAAGACTCTTTCGGATAACACACTAGCAGCAGGGCAAGCGAGCTCCTGTAAGGCATATTGTGCCAATTCAGGCCAGGCGTCCAGTTTAGAGGCCCAATAGTCAAAGGGGAATGACCTGTGAGGGGGGGAACATCGATATGGGAGGAAAAGTAGTTTGTAACCATAGTTGACAACTGCTGCCTCCTGTCACTTTTAATCGATGCAGTATTAGCAGTCGTGTGAGCGGTACTTGAGAAATCATTCCACAACAAGGTCATTAAACCCCTGTCTCCAACCCCACTTCTGCTGTATGCACCACGAACACCTCTTCCATTGTGCCCACTACGGCTCGTGGGAGAACCAGCACCGCTGCTGTGTGCTGGGAAAGCCTTAAACAAACGGTTAACCAGAGTTGCTTGTTTGTTTGTTTGTTTGCCAATATTATCTCTAGGTTCTCCTGTGGCATGATGTTGTGTAATTTGCCTTTGTAGCGTGGATTGAGGATGCTGGCCAGCCAGTAGTCGTCATCCCTCATCATTTTGGCAATGCGGGGGTCCCTTTTTAGGATGCGCAAGGCATAATCGCACATGTGTGCCAATGTTCCAGGTGTCAATGATGCACTGCCCGTGGTGGGTGGAGGAGCAGTTTCTGGCAAATCCACATCCCTACAGTCACGCACAAACACTATCCAAGTCCTTGGAAAGCCAACATTTTCTCTTGCCCCCTGAGAAACATCCTCCTGCCCAAAATAATCATCCCCCTCATCCTCATCCTCCTCCTCTTCCTCTTCTTCCTCCACCTTGTCCAAGACAGTTCCCTGACCAGACAATGGCTAACTGTCATTAAGGCTTCCCTCCTCCTCCTCTGCAGCAGCAGATGCCTGATCCTTAACGTGCATCAAACTTTGCATGAGCAGACGCATAAGTGGGATGCTCATGCTTATGATAGCGCCGTCTGCACTTACCAGCCGTGTGCATTCCTCAAAACACTGAAGGACTTTACAGAGGTCTTTCAGCTATGACCACTGCACACCCAACAATTCCATGTCTTCCCTCAAACTGCCTGCCTGTGTATCCTCCCACAAATGCATTACAGCCTGCCTCTGTTCGCACAGCCTCTCAACCATGTGCAGGGTGAAGTTCCACCTTGTTGCAATATCTACGATTAGGCAGTGCTTGGGGAGGTGGAGCAATCACTGCAGCTTCTGCATATGACTGGAGTGTACAGCCGAGGAAAGGAGATTTAAGGAAACACTGCACCACCAGATTCAAAGTGTGAGCCAGGCAAGGTATGTGTATGAGTTTTGCACGGGCTGTGGCTGCCACAAAATTACAGCCGTTATCACTGACTACCTTGCCTCCCTCAAGATGTAGACTGCCCAGCCATGACTCTGTTTGTCGCTGCAAGTAGTCGGCCAGTACCTCCGCGGTGTGTCTGTTGTCGCCCAAAGACATCATCTTTTACACAGCCTGCTGATGCTTTCCACTAGCTGTTCGATAGTGGGACACCTTGTGTGCAACACTACCAGCTGCGGATGTAGTGCTCATGCGACTGGGCTCTGTGGATGAGCTTTTGCTGATAGACGAGGAGGAGGAGCAAAAGCCTACAGCCAACTGTTTCCTATACCGTGGGCTAGGCAGGACTGTTTCACTGCCGCTGTCCCCAGTGGAGCCTGCATCCACGACATTAACCCAGTGCGCAGTGATGGACATGTAACGGCCCTGGCCATGCCTACTGGTCCATGCATCCGTTGTGAGGTGCACCTTTCCACTCACTGAATGTTTTAGTGCATGGACAATGCGGTCTTTCATATGCCGGTGGAGGGCAGGGATGGCTTTTATGAGAAAAGAAGTGCCGACTGGGTAGGTCATAGCGTGGGACAGCGTAGGCCATGAGGTTGCAGAAAGCTTCGCTTTCAACCAACCGGTAGGGCATCATCTCTAATGAGATTAGTTTGGCAATGTAGGCGTTCAAACACAGTGTACATACACGGATGAGAGGATGAGTACTTTCTTGTCCTACTCAGAGTGTCTAGTAGGGTGAGCTGGACTGGAGAGCTGCATATGGGGGAAGTAGCGGTGGACCGGATGGAGTGAGAGGGGGTTGGTGAAGGTATTGGTGGTGATGGCCTAGATTGTGTTGTGTTGCAAAACCATTGTGATTCCCTGAGTGCTTTGGCCTTGTGATGACACCTCCACATTTAGTGCTGGTGGTGTGCTTAAAGGTGGCGGTGGTCTTACAGTGGGGGTAGCGATGGAGTGTTGTTGGCTACCTTCAGTTGGACCAGGTGCACATGTGCTACCTGAGGTTTTGTAGTCCATCCACGCTTGCAAGTGCATGTTGATTTAATGTCTAAGCATGCAACTGGTATTCAAATTTCTGAGTTGTTTTTCTCGGCTAAAGGTCCTTCCGCACTTCTTACAGGTAACCTTTGCCTCTTCAGTAGGATTTTGGAGAAAGAAGTGCCACACTGCACTCTTCCTACTATGGTAAACATTTTCTGGCCTTGCACACTGTCCTAAGTTGTTTGTCTGGTCAAGCTGTCCTGCAACTCTTTTAGTTTTTGTTCCACGTTTTAGGACAGCTACGGGCCTGCAAGATAACTGCTGCTGAGATGTCAATGCCTGCTGCGGATCCTTCTCCTTATCTGAACTATTGCCAGAGCCACCCTCCTCCCCAATGGATGCCAATCCGGGTCAACAACTGGGTCATCCATCACCTCCTCTTCAAAGTCATCTTCCACCTTACCTTCCTCTGTGTCACTGTGTAAGGTGGTATAGCATGCGGGAAGGGGCACCTGGGTTTCATCAGGGTCAGATTCTGGCTCAATAGACTGTGAGGGCAATGTAGTGCTGTGGGTCAATGTACCAGCAGAATCATCTAGCAGTGGCTGTTCATCAGTGCACTCCATGTAAGATTCATCTTGAACTGGGGAATTCAGGATTTGACTGGATAACCGAGGCATGGTATGTGAAAAGAGCTCCATAGAGTAATCTGAAGTGTGAGCTGCCGCATCCTTAACTTTTGGTGGGGGTGAAGGACACAAGGAAAGGGTTTTTTTCTGACCAGAACCATGCACTGACGACTCCGTGCTTGCAGGTTTCAACCGTTCAGAAGAGGAGGCAATAGAGCTGGTGGCTGTTTCGGCAATGTATGCTGAAACCTGTTCCTGATGCTCCAGCTTTAAAAGCAGTTTTCCTACTCCAAGAAAAGGCAACCTTACAGGCCTTCTTGGGCCAGAGGATGACGCAGGCTCAACACCTCCTGCCTTAGCTGCTATTGTGCTTTTGCCAGAACCAGCCGATGCACCACCATCAGTACCAGCTGCGTCCCTTGCCCACGTCCGCGGCCTCTTCCACCATACTTCCTCGTGTTTGGGAAAATGTACCAAAAATACCAGCATGAGATGGTACTGTATGAGGAGCGTCCAGCTGTGTATGGTGTATTAAACAAATTAAATCAATGTATATGTTAGTTACAGACGCTCTCACAGTATGTATTGGACCGTAATCCAACAAGCAGATAAACGGTACAGTATCAGAAGTGTACAGCTGTATATGATTTTTGTGCAACTAACAATCTCCGTATATGTATTTACGGAGTGTCACACACACACGCTGACTAGGTATAAAAGTGACTGTAATGCGAACGGCAGATATACAATACTGTTGGAGAATCGGACAGCTCTATACGATGTGTGTATGGAAAATTGTCAAGCTCCGTGTATTTGTATACGGACTGACACACGCTGTCTCTGTCTAGTTTTGACTGTAATCAAACAGCAGATATACGAAACTGTTTGAAAAACGGACACAACTCTAAGATGTAGGTCTGGAAAAATGGACAAACGCCTCAGCTTTTTCTTCCAGAGTCACACCCAGATAGCTTCAATTTGTCCGTGATACCAGCCGGTACACGGTAGTGTGTGAGGAGCATACACCGCTAGACGGTGTGTGAAAAAATGAATGCTCAGTAACTCACCAGGCCAAAATAATAAAAGTTGGAGTGCTTTGAAAAAAGCAGTGTGCACACAGCAATGCAGCTATCAGGTAGCCTTAAAAGGCAGCCTAATCACCACCAGCGCTGCTGCACACAACAAAAATCCTCCCCTTTCACTGCACACTAACTGTATAGTGAAAAGCGCTATCAACAGAAGCAGTTTTTTTTTTCTTCTTCCCTGCTTAACGCTCTCCCTGTTCAGAATCAGCAGCAGCACCTCTCCCTATTGTAAGATCGGCAGAAGTAAGATGGCAGTCAGTGTTCACTGCCTTTTATACCCCCTGTGACGCCACACAAAGCCAGCCAATCACTTCAATGCCCTTCTCTAAGATGGTGCTGGCCGCTGCGCATGTCATTGCGTTGCCCACAGTGTGCGTCCTCCATAATTGGGTGAGAAAAGGCGCTGAAAGCATCATTTGAAACGCGTCTTTGGTGCGCTGATCGGCGACCTCATGGCCGACCTCACGCTAGCATCGGGTTTCGATTGGCGAAACCCGACTTTGGCGAAAGTCGGCGATTTTTTAATCTTACCGACCTGTTTCGCTCAACTCTAGTGGTGATCGAATGGAAAGAATGGTGCTGGAGTATCTAGAGCTGAAAATCAATACCATCAGGGAGGGTTTGGACCCTTTTACATTTTGGTCTTCCAAAATGGATAAGTGGCCTGAGCTCACCTCTCATGCCTTAGAGGTTTTATCATGCCCGGCAGCCATCATTCTCTCAGAACATGTCTTCAGAGCTGCTGGTCCTGTCCTGACTGTGAAAGTGTAGACCGCCTAACTTTCATCAATATGAACAAGTCATGGATCTCCAATTACTTTTGCTCCCCAATCGCAGACTGTACAGACTAGGTGATATTGCATTTTTAGTGTGTTGCATTAATGTCACGTAACTGCACTCTGTGAAATCTTTATTGTGGCTTCTGTGCCTGCTGCTGCTGTTAACACAAATTTGTGGAAATGTGAGCAGTCATGGTTGGTCTACATCTGCTGGGTTAACTGTACTGGAAGATTTATCGGTCCCACTTATACTATTTCTATTCTCATGACAATTATTCTACTTCGATGGTGTCAGGGTCTCATTTTTTAAAATGTGAATGCTCCTGGTTGGGTATCCATCTGCTTGACTGGGTGTAGTGGAAGACCGTTCGGTCCCTATTATACTATGTCTACTGTGGTGAAATTGATGCCACTTTGTTGGCGTCTGGGAATAATTTTTGGAAATGTGAACACTACAGGTTGGGTGTCCATCTGCTGGATTGGGTGTAGTGGAACACATGTGGGTCCCTATTGTACTATTTCTACTGTGGTGAAATTGATGCCACTTTGGTGGTGTCTGCCAATAATTTTTGGTAATGTGAACACACCTGGTTGGGTGTCCATCTGCTGGAATGGGTGTAGTGGAAGACATGTGGGTCCCTATTGTACTATTTCTACTGTGGCAAAATTGATGCCAGTTTGGTATTGTCTGCCAATAATTTTTGGAAGTGTGAACACTCCTGGATGGGTCTCCTTCATGTGTGTTCCCTGTACAAGTAGGCCTCCGAGACTGTCAGGCCTCCACTTCTTTGGATTCAACTACCCGTGTTACTATCCTTAGATTTTTCTGACAATGGTAGTCTACAAAACTTATATTTGTGCCACCTGAGTGTGGCTCACCATGAAAGCAGGTAGAGTTGTTGGATGTGGCATCAGGGCTACCAGGAAAGGAGGCCTACCCTGATCACACTCATTGGAATGCTGTAAATGCTGTCCCAGACCATGATACCTCATGCCTGGCTGATTGCTGCAGTGCCATGCTACAGTTTGTTTTTGTCTCCAATTGAGATGAATGACGTTTGGCTATGTTCGGGCAATATTCGATGAATTAACTGGTGAATATTGCAAATTCGGCGAACGTAATCCAAACCGAACATTGAAATATTCGCTCATCTCTACTGCTGAATTGCAGGCTTTTCTATCTGTCTATCGATCTATTTTCTATCCTTCTATCTAAAGGGGAGGAGTTTTTTATCATTACTTTATTTTGCGCTATTTACATGTAATTATGAAGGAAAAAGGGCCCTCCAACCTGTGTGCTAGGTCCAACAGAAAAATATTCGTCTTTCCCATTGACTTGCATTGAATTCCTTATTCGGTACAAAGACACGGATATTAGAAATTATTTGTGCCGATTTTCCTGAGTCCGAATATTTTGCTATTCGATCATCACTATTTATGACTAGGGATGAGCGAGTACTGAAGTATTCAGATTCACTATATTCGTACCGAGTACACCTTAATACTCGGGTATTCGGTACGATTAGTGAGTCCAATGATAGTCAATGGAAAATGCGAGTAATTGTCTGCTGGACCCTACAAAGTGGTCTGGGGGCTGAGGAAAAGGCAAAAAAAAATGTGTAAATGTTAAAAAAGTATGCTGTAAACAAATGTATATAACATGGGGGCACCTGGTCAGGGGCTGCACGATTGTTTTTACACCACTGCATCACTAGAATGTACAAACACTATTTGAAGTCCTGTTGTTTTGTTGCCGGAAGAGCGGGACTCGTACGCCACTTACGCAGTGCCAGTGTTATATCAATAGTGTCGCAAGAGCAAGTGATGATGGAGTCGACTTTCTGACAGCTTAGTGTGTAAGTGGTGTAAGGAGAGCAATCTGCCCCATGGGCTGTGTGATGGTTAACGCAGGAAGAAGCCACCCATCATCATCATTACAAGGGATTCACAATTATAAAGCTTGGACTACTGTCCTAGTTGTTCCAGTGCCACTGCCCAATGTGTAGGCATAGACATAGTGTCTTCAAAACATTAGCCCTAGAGGCTGTTTCATGGTTGACGCAGGAAGGAGGCCTCAAGAGCCAGGCAATTATGAAAGTAGACTACTAGCATGGTAGTTCCAGTGCCCAATATGCAGGCATAGACACAGTGTCTTCAAAACATTAGTCCTATGGGCTGTCTCATGGTTGATGAAAGAAGCAGGGCAGGTCTGAAGGACCAAACAATTACGATGAAGCTAGGACTACTAGCACAGTAGTTGCAGTGCCCAGTGTCCAGGCATAGCCATAGTGTCTCCAAAAATTAGCCCAAGGGGCTGTATCAAAGTTGATGAAGGAAGCAAGGCAGGTATGAAGGGCCAAACAATTATGACATAGCTAGGACTACTAGCATAGAGGTTGCAGTGCCCAGTGTCCAGGCATAGCCAAAGTGTCTCCAAAAATTAGCCCAAGGGGCATGATACCATGGTTGATGAAGGAAGAAGGGTCTCACTCTTATCACAAGTGCCTCCGATGGGAAATATTAATTAACGTAACATTGTTTTTAGCTTACTGACCATGAGGTACATGTGTCAGAAGCAGGTTTTGAAAGCATATGTAAGAAGAAGAAAAAGGGCTTGTATGGGAAGGGATAGACGTGATACAATTTAAAAAAAAATAAAGTTTTGGGTGACCTTAGGTTGGGATACTGTCATCTGGAGGGCTTAAATACTGTTGCGAAATCCAGTCCTTGTTAAATTTTATCAGAGTCAGCCTGTCTGCATTCTCTGTAGTCAACCGTGTGCGTGTATCTGTGATGATTGCCCCTGCGACACTGAAAACACGCTCTGACATCACACTAGCATCAGGGCAGGCCAGCACCTCCAAGGCATAGAAGGAGAGGTCGGGCCAACTATGCAGCTTGGATACCCAGTAATTAAACGGTACAGAAGCGTCAGGAAGGACGCAGGTATGGTCACTTAGATAGTCGTTCAACTTCTCCCTCCTTGACATTGCTACTGTTCCAGCTAGCCCTTGGTGATGAGCTGGTTTATTGAAGATGGCCCAGTTTGTGGAATATTTACCACCACCTCTTTTGGACCTGCTTGGCGTATCTCTCCCCATTAATGCATACTGTTGCACAGAGCTGGTATCTCTGCTATTAGTAGTGTCTGAGGGTGCTGCTGCCATCAAATGATCGACAACGGCCTTCTTGAAGGATTCCATTGTGAAACCCCTTGGTGACTGCAACAGTAGCGAAGGAAATTTGTCCTTGTACCATGTGTCTAGAAAGGTGGACAACCAGTATAGGTTGCTATTGAAAATGTGGATTACGCGAGGGTCTTGGCACAGACAGTCAGATATGAAGTGTGCCATGTGTGCCAAGCTGCAAAGAGGCAAATGCTCTGTGACCCCTGAAGGAGGAACAATACCCATCCTCTCCTCACACTGACTCTCCTCCTCCACCTCCTCCTCTTCAGCCCATCCATGCTGGACAGACATGAAGCTGGGGTTGGGATTCCCCTCTGTAGTATGAGGTGTCCCCTCGGTACCACTGAAAAAGAAGTCCTCTCCCTCCTCATTTTCATCATCCTCTTCATCCCCCAATGTTATCTGATGATATTGGCTGGGCTGGGTAGGATCACCCATTATGAAATCTTGCTCCATACCCAGATGCTGGGCACGCAAAGATTCCATTTTTGGATTCTGCAGCGATTTTTTTCAGCAGACATAGTATAGGGATGGTTACGCTGATAATAGCCTGATCACCACTCACAAGCTTGGTGCAGTACTCAAAGTTATCAAGCACCTCACAAATATCAGCGATCCACACCCACTCGACAGTTGTTATGTGTCTTGGCTGAGTCTCAGTGTGATGGGAATGTTTAAGCTGGTATTCAGCAAGTGCCCTCTGCTGCTCACTTACCCTTGCCAACATATGGTGAATATTTTTCCCAGCAATATGCGCTCCTGAAGGATGAGGATGGAACTTGATATTTAGATTCAAGGATGATTTTTATTTTTATTTCAAAATAGATTACAACTGGTTTCGACTGCTAAGAGTCTTCCTCAGGTATAATGTCAAGCATATAAACGGATCTGTCTGAACACATTTTATAGCAGATCTCCCTCCATGTGGTTTTGGGTGGGGGCTGAAAGGTCTGTTTTTCAGACACACCCAGATACTCAGATATGCAGGATTTTGCACTCTGAGGAATCTAACAAAACCCATATACCAAATGAATGTTATACAAAAAGTTTCACATAAAAAAATTTTATATAAAAAAGACAATTAAAAAGTATATATATAAAAATATTTCAAACAAATTTTTCACACTAACATTTTTTTTCCTTTTCTGAAAACACTATAAATACAATAAAACTATATGTAAAATTTCTTTAACCCCTTCCTGACATCCGACGTACTATCCCGTCCATGGGACCCGGGCCCCTATGCCCATGGATGGGATAGTATGTCTACCGCGATCAGCGGCGCCCACTTGGTGAGCGCCGCTGATCGCGGCCGGGTGTCAGCTGATTATCACAGCTGACACCCAGCACAATGTGTCAGGGGCGGTCACAGACCGCCCCCGACACGTTAACCCCTTGCACACCGCGATCAAACATGATCGCGGTGTACCGGGGGTTAAAGGGAAGCATCGGCAGGGAGGGGGCTCCCTCCGTGCTTCCCTGAGCCCCCCACGGCAGCGCAATGTTTCAGGAAGCCAGGAAGCTGGCTTCCTCAGTGCCTGCAAAGCGCAGGCATGAGGAAGCCTTCTGCACTGCCTGTGACAGATCGCTGATCTGTCACAGTGATCTGTGATGTGACAGATCAGCGATCTGTCACAGGACAGTGATGTCCCACCTGGGACTATGTAATAAAGTTAAAAAAAATAAAAAAAAAGTGTTAAAATAATTTAAAAAAAATCGCCAAATAAATTGGAAAAAAAAAAAATATTCCCCCAATAAATCCATTTTTTGGAAATAAAAAAAAAAAACAATAAAAGTACACATATTAGGTATTGACGCGTCCGTAACGACCCGCCCTATAAAACTGTCCCATTAGTTAACCCCTTTAGTGAACCCCTTAAAAAATAAAAATAAAAAACGAAGCAAAAAATAATGATTTATTATCATAACCGCCAAACAAAAAGTGTAATAACGCGCGATCAAAAAGATGCATATAAATAACCATGGTACCGCTGAAAACGTCATCTTGCCCCGCAAAAAACGAGCCACCACACAGCATCTTTAGCAAAAAATAAAAAAGTTATAGCTCGCAGAATAAAGCAATGCAAAAATAATTATTTTTTATATAAAATAGTTTTCATTGCATAAAACCGACAAAACATAAAAAAACGACCTAAATAAGGTATCGCTGTAACCGTACCGACCCGAAGAATAAAACCGCTTTATCAATTTTACCACACGTGGAACGGTGTAAACGCACCCCCCAAAAGAAATTCATGAAACGCTGGTTTTTGTTCGTTCTGCGTCCCAAAAATCGGAATAAAAAGCGATCAAAAAATGTCACATGCCCGAAAATGGTACCAATAAAAACGTCAACTCGTCCCGCAAAAAATAAGACCTCACATGACTCGGTGGGTCAAAATACGGAAAAATTATAGCTCTCAATATGTGGTGATGCAAAAACTATTTTTACAATAAAAAGCGTCATTTAGCGTGTGACAGCTGCCAAAAATAAAAACCGCCATAAATAGTAAATCAAACCCCCCGTTATCACCCCCTTAGTTAGGGAAAAATTATAAAATTAAAAAAAGGATTTATTTCCATTTTCCCATTAGGGTTAGGGCTAGGGTTAGGGTTAGGGCTAGGGTTAGGTCCAGGGCTAGGGTTAGGTTTAGGGCTAGGGCTAGGGTTAGGGCTAGGGTTTGGGTTAGGGCTGAAATTAGGGTTAGGGGTGTGTTGGGGTTCGGGTTGGAGTTAGAATTGGGGGTTTCCACTGTTTGGGCACATCAGGGGCTCTCCAAATGCAACATGGCGTCTGATCTCAATTCCAGCCAATTCTGAGTTGAAAAAGTCAAATAGTGCTCCTTCCCTTCCAAGCTCTGCCATGCGCCCAAACAGTGTTTTACCCCCACATGTAGGGTATCAGCCTACTCAGGACAAATTGCAAAACAATTTTTGGGGTCCAATTTCTCCTGTTACCCTTAGGAAAATAAAAAATTGGGGGAAAAAATATCATTTTTGTGGAAAAAAATGATTTTTTTATTTTCACGTCCGAGTGTTATAAACTTCTGTGAAGCACTTGGGGGTTCAAAGTGCTCACCACACATCTAGATAAGTTCCGTGGGGGGTCTAGTGTCCAAAATGGGGTCACTTGTGGGGAGTTTCAATAGTTTAGGTACATCAGGGGCTCTCCAAACGCACATGACACCCGCAGACCATTCCATCAAAGTCTGCATTCCAAAACGTCACTACTTCCCTTCCAAGCCCCGACGTGTGCCCATACAGTAGTTTTCTCCCACATATGGGGTATCAGCATACTCAGGACAAATTGGACAACAACTATTGGGGTCCAATTTCTCCTGGTACCCTTGGGAAAATAAAAAAAATGGTGACTAAATGATCATGTTTGTGGAAAAAATACAAATTTTTTATTTTCACGCCCGGGCGTTATAAACTTCTGAGAAGCACTGGGGGGTTCAAAGTGCTCACCACACATCTAGATAAGTTCCTTGTGGGGTCTAGTTTACAAAATTGTGTCATTTGTGGGGGGTTTCCACTGTTTTGGTACATCAGGGGTTTTCCAATCGCGACATGGTGTTTGATCTCAATTCCAGCCAAAAACGTCAAATGGCGCTGCTTCCCTTCCGAGCTCTGCCATGAGCCCAAATAGTGGTTTACCCCCACATGTGGGGTATCAGCGTACTCAGGACAAATTGCACAATAACTTTTAGGGTCCTGTTACCCTTGGAAAAATAAGAATTGAGGGTGAAAAGATCATTTTTGTGGAAAAAATATGATTTTTTAATTGTACGGCTGTATGTTATAAATTTCTGTGAAGCCCTTGGGGGTTCAAAGTTCTCACCACACATCTAGATAAGTTCCTTAGGGGTCTAGTTTCCAAAATGGTGTCATTTGTGGGGGGTTTCCACTGTTTTGGTACATCAGGGGTTTTGCAATCGCGACATGATGTCCGATCTCAATTCCAGCCAAAAACGCCATTGGCGCTGCTTCCCTTCTGAGCTCTGCCATGCGCCCAAATAGTGGTTTACCCCCACATGTGGGGTATCAGCGTACTCAGGACAAATTGTACAATAACTTTTAGGGTCCTGTTACCCTTGGGAAAATAAAAATTGGGGTGAAAAGATCATTTTTGTGGAAAAAATATGATTTTTTAATTGTACCGCTGTACGTTATAAACTTCTGTAAAGCCCTTGTGGGTTCAAAGTTCTCACCACATATCTAGATAAGTTCCTTGGGGGGTCTAGTTTCCAAAATGGGGTCACTTGTAGGGGGTCTCCACTGTTTAGGTACATCAGGGACTCTCCAAACGTGACATGGCGTCCGATCTGAATTCCAGCCAATTTTGCATTGAAAAAGCCAAACGGTGCTCCTTCCATTCTGAGCTCTGCCATGTGCCGAAACAGTTGTTCCCCCCACATATCAGGTATCGGCGTACTCAGGACAAATTGCACAATAACTTTTGCAGTCCAATTTCTCCCGTTACCCTTGGTAAAATAAAAAAAAATTGAACCTGAAGTATTTTTTTTGTGAAAAAAAGTTAGCTGTTCATTTTTTTTTTTTAAATATTCAAAAAAATTCCTGTGATGCACCTAAAGGGTTAATAAACTTCTTGAATGTGGTTTTGAGCACCTTAAGGGGTGCAGTTTTTAGAATGGTGTCACTTTTGGGTATTTTCTATCATATAGACCCCTCAAAGTAGCTTCAAATGTGATGTGGTCCCTAAAAATAAAATGGTGTTGCAAAAATGAGAAATCGCTGGTCAACTTTTAAGCCTTATAACTTCCTAACAAAAAAAAATTTTGGTTCCAAAATTGTGCTGATATAAAGTAAACATGTGGGAAATGTTAGTTATCAAGTTTTTTGTGTGCCGTATCTCTGTGATTTAAGGGCATAAAAATTCAAAGTTGGAAAATTGCGAAATTTTCAAAATTTTCGCCAAATTTCCGTTTTTCTCACAAATAAATGCAAGTTATTTGAATTAAATTTTACCACTATCATGAAGTACAATATGTCTCGAGAAAACAGTGTCAGAATCACCGGGATCCATGGAAGTGTTCCAGAGTTATGACCTCATAAAGGGACAGTGGTCAGAATTGTAAAAATTGGCCCGGTCATGAACGTGCAAACCACCCTTGGGGGTGAAGGGGTTAAAATGTTATTAAACATGCTGAAGTGTGATTTGATACAAAAATATAAAATCCTACAAACATGTACATTATAGCAAAATTTAAAACTCTTCCCATTTTTTTTCCATGTTATGACTGTTTCCAAAAACCAAATGGAATATTTCGATATTTCATTCATACATGTATAAAACTCATATTCAGTTTCATAACTGTCGATTTATTTAATTTGTATATCATATACCCTCTATAGCATCATTTAATCCATCTGGGTATAATGTACCCAGACGGAAGATCCAATATGATTCTTTCCGGTTTCGCTTTTGTATCCTATTAGTACAATTCTCAGGTATTTGCTCCAGCAGGGTCACGGAAATATTGAATGTTTTATTATGCTTCAAACATAAGTGCCGGGATAAACTCTGCTTTAAAAAAACATTTTTAGTATTGTGTCTGTGGCCATTCATACTGGATCGTAAGGACTGAGTGGTCCGACCCACATATTGCAGGTCACAGGCACAGGTGATAACATATATGACAAAAATCACTATCACACGGTAATTTTTGAGTGATTGCTATGGTTTCACCCGTACTGTACGACGTAATGTACTGAGTCATATGACTGATAATTTCACAGGTACAACATTTTCGGGAAGCACATCGATAGATACCTAGTTTGAAAGCATCAGTTTTATTTATCCTAATTTTTTCTTTTTTCTTTATACATTCCCGTTCCTTATCTTTGGTCATTCTGAGATTGCTAGGGGCAATTATACCCTTCATCGTTTGGCACATGCGAAAGGTAATACTGGGTCTATCTGGTAAAAGTTTTTTCAAAAATGTATCCTTTTTCAACAAGTACCAATATTTTTTTTAAATATTTCTTATCTCTGTATTACTACGATCAAAAGCGGTAATAAAATTGTACTGCCGCCCATCTTTTTTTCTTTCCTTATTCCTATTTTTGTTTTCAATAATTCTCTGCTCAGGTTTTTCTCCTCCTCCTTTAGTTTTAACTATACGTTGCAAACACGGCGCACCTTCTCAAGTAGGTACGGCAAGTCAGGGTATGTTTTTAGAAATTTCTGCACCACCAGGTTCAGCACGTGAGCCATGCATGGCATGTGTACCAGCTTCCTGAGCTTTAAAGCCGCCACCCGGTTACGCCCATTGTCGCAGACAACCAGACCAGGTTGGAGTTGCAGTGGGGAGAGCCACTAATCGGTCTGTTGTTTTATTCCTTGCCACAGCTCTGCTGCAGTGTGTGGTGTTTCTCCTAAGCAGATCAGCTTCAGCAGAGCATTTTGCCGCTTTGCCGATGCGCTGCTGCACAGCTCCCAACTTGGGAGTGATGTGGAGGGTAATTCATCATAGGATAATGAGGCGGAGGAAGAGGGGAGACTGGACGTATATGATGAGGCGGAAACCCTGATTGAGGTTGGGCCCGGTATTCGTGGCGTGGGTTGGATATGTGTTGATGTTCCAGTTTGAGACTTTGTCCAACCCTCCACCAGGTTGAGCCAGTGTGCCGTGACAGAGATGTATCGTCCCTGGCCACAAGTACTTGTCCACGTGTCTGTTGTAAGATGGACCTTCATGGTTACGGCGTTGGTGAGAGCACACTTTAGATTGTTTAAGACGTGCTGGTGTAATGCGGGGACGGCACATTGTGAAAAATAGTGCCGGCTGGGAACTGAGTATCGTGGGGCAGCCACAGCCAAAAGATCACGGAAAGACTGTGTCCCCACAAGCCTAAACTGCAACATCTCCATGGCTAGCAACTTGGCAATGTGCGCGTTCAGTATTTGTGCTTGTGGGTGCGTGGCTTGGTATTTACGCGTCCTTTCTTACATCTGGGGCACGAACAATTGGACACTTTCCTGAGACAAACAAGTGGATGAGCTTGTTGTGGTCTGTGTCTCTGCAACCGCAGCTTGTGAGCAAGAGGTATGGTGATCACCTGCTTCCTGCCCAGCAGATTGCAAAGGACGTATCACAGGCGACATGGCAGTGGTTTGACCCGCAGTCGCAAACACTGATTTGGTACCCTGTTGTTCAGCCCACCGACTAGGGTGCTTGGCTGCCATGTGTTTCTGCATACTAGTGGTACTTTGGTTGCCTTTGCCCTGCCCTCTGCTCAGCTTCCTATGGCAGATGCAACAAATGACAACATTTGGTTCAGAAGGACTATCGGAAAAAAATTTCCAGACAGTGGCTGAACGCACCCTTGCCTTGACTTGGGGCATAGAGGGATTGCTCTTGGCAACAGTCGACACACTTCCCACTCTGCTCAAACCAGTAGCCCTTGGTGCCTTTGTTGGTGCTACGTATCCACCTTCATCCTCTCTCCTGCTGTGCTGGCTATGCGTGGCAACGGTCTAGGTCAGATCGGTGGTCTCATCATCGACCACCTTGTCGTCCATGTCATCCTCCTTCTGTGCTGATATTGGCGACTGGCAAGATGACAACTGTGTGTCATCACCATCAGCCTCCACCTCTTCACCCGGTATATCACATGGATGAAAGTGACTTTCTTCTGGCCATGGGGTTTCAAATATTTGGCCATCATCAGAAGACGATACCCCTTCACGTTCCTCTTCAATGTCGTGCGGTGGGAGGCCAGAGGCAATGCAAGAAAGTGGATCAAATAGATCCTCAGAGTGACCAAGGTTGGGGTCAAATGTTTCCTATGCCTCCTGACCAGGTGATGAACTAGGAACAGGTTGAGAATAGGATGACCCAGCTTTATCTGTATGGACAGTAGACTGTTTTGTCATGGACGATTGGGTGCTGCTAGAACTTTTCGTTGAGGCCATATCAGCCATCCAAGACAGTATCTGCTCTTGTTCTTCTGACTTCCAGGCCCATTTATGTTCCAGAGGCTAGTTTCACACTTGCTTTTTTTTGCAGCGTGTTTTTCCCGCAAAAAAATGCATTAAAAAAACGCATACAAATGCATACAAACGCTGCGTTTTTTTCAAGCATTTCTATGCGCATACAGGAAAAAAACGCAGCGTTTTTGTGCGTTTGTATGTGTTTTTTGTGTGTTTGCGTTTTTTTACAGATTTTGGAAAAACCCCACAAAAAAGAAAAAACAACCATTCAACAACACACAAGACCAATGGGACTTCATTGTGGGTGTGGTATGTTAATATATAGACCCTGTCTACAGTATTCTTCACATTTGCTTGATTCTTCTCGTGACCATGGATCTGCGCTGGAAGAGTTTTCACTTCAACTTGGATTTGGACATCGCGATGGCTCAGGCGTATGCAGTTGCTTGCCATGAACAAAGGAAGAGAGAGAGGCAGCGAAGACGGCGGCGTATGTGGATACATCCGATTGTTGAACTCCGGGAGAGCCGTGGGGCATACCACACCCTCTACAGCGAGCTCCAGTCAAACCCGGAGAAATTTACAGATTATATCCGGATGTCCCACGAAAGTTTCATGGATTTGCTTGCTCGTGTACAACAATCCATCCGGAGACAGGACACACAGCTCCGTCGTGCGATTCCTCCTGAGGAACGGCTATTGGTGACATTACGGTATGTTTTAAAAACCAAGGGGTGCGGTCTGATGGTTTTTTTTAAAATTTAGTATTCAAAACCTTGGGTAATTAGTTTTCGTGAATGTACTAATATTTTATTTTATAGTTTTTTAAAATAATATACATAAATATTAATTTTACTTCTTTGTCTGTTCACAGATTCCTGGCGACTGGAGAAACCCTATCTTCACTACACTTCCAGTACCGTATTGGAATCTCTACCTTGTCTGGAATTGTTGCTGACACCTGCCGGGCTCTCTGTAATGTTCTTTGTCCAGAATTTATGCCCCTGCCCACCGCTGAAAAGTGGATGGAAATTGCTGACAAATTCTGGACAGTATGCAATTTTCCCAACTGTTTGGGAGCTGTTGATGGTAAACACATACGGATCATCAAACCCCAAAGAACGGGATCTGAGTACTATAATTACAAAAAGTACTTTTCAATAGTACTCATGGCGATTGCGGATGCCGGATGTATGTTTGTAGCAGTGGACATTGGAGCATTTGGCCGTGGTAATGACTCACAGGCTTTTAAAAACTCAGACATGGGCCGGAGGTTGTATGGCAACCAATTTAATTTCCCTATGCCACGGCCTCTTCCTCACACCGAAGCTCCGCCACTGCCCTTTGTAATGGTTGGCGATGAGGCTTTTCAAATGTGCGGAAACTTACTGAAACCCTACTCCAGCCGGGACTTGGACCACACCAAAAAAATATTTAATTACAGGCTGACCAGGGCCAGAAGAACTGTCGAGTGTGCTTTTGGGATTCTTGTCTCCAGATGGCGAATTCTGGGCACGGCCATTAATCTTAAACTTGAAACAGTCGATGAGGTGGTGAAGGCCTGTGTGGTTCTACATAACTTTGTGATGGCTAAAGAGCACCCGACCTTTGAACTGGACGATGATGCTCCTAACCCATTGCCTGAATTCACTCAGCACACTCTCAGGTCATCCGTTGAAGTTGGCCAAATGAGGGACCAATTTGCGGCCTACTTTATTTCTGATGTAGGACGGGTGCACTGGCAAGATGAAATGGTGTAATGTTTTTGTTTGTTTATGGTAATAAAAAACCTTATTTGATACCATTACTGAGTGCACTATATTTTTTAAACTCCAATTAAATAAAAATATATTGGAACGAGCAAAGCTGCAGGCCATGAATCATGAAACCAATTTTTTTCAAGAGAAAATTGTGCAACTAGTTGAAAAAAAAGTATGTGATTTTCTCAAAACACAACCCTCAAAACCCAACCCCAATGAAAGTCCATGGGGAATACAAGTCAGCATTGAGTGGATGAATGTAATCTGCTCCATTCCAACTTACAAGTTATTACACTAGGCCTTGGAATGACTATACTAGGCCGTGGTATTTCAAATATGAGTATAGTAGGCCTTGGGCCTACTAGTATAGTCATATGTGAAATACCACGGCCTAGTATAGTCATACCAAGGCCTACTCGATTTTTGCCAACTAGGATCTTGTTTCACGAAAAACAAACTGTTGAAACTTGACAAGTTTCAACAGTTTGTTTTTCATGAAACCAGATTCTAGTTGGTAAAACTTATTACACTAGGCCTTGTAATGACTACACTAGGCCGTGGTATTTCAAATATGAGTATAGTAGGCCTTGGGGCTAGTAGTATAGTAATATGTGAAATACCACGGCCTAGTATAGTCATACCAAGGCCTACTGTAATAACTCGATTTTTAACAACTAGCATCTTGTTTCACAAAAAACAAACTGGTGAAACTAGAAAGAAACTTATTTTTAAGACAAGTTTCAACAGTTTGTTTTTCATGAAACCAGATCCTAGTTGGTAAAACTCTAGTTATTACACTAGGCCTTGGTATGACTATACTAGTCCGTGTTATTTCACATATGACTATACTAGGCCTTGGGTTGGTTTTTAACATGTATTTACCCATCAGTGTGTGTGAGCGGCGCAAACAACATTAATGAAACTTTGTAATGGTGAACCACAAATGTAAATTTATTTTTAATCACAAAAATAAACCAAAAAATTATTTTTTCCGGCGTTTGGGGGCAGATGGTTTCAATTTGGGGGTGTGGCTGCTGCTGCTGCTGAGGTGGCTGCTGCTGCTGCTGAGGTGGCGGCTGCTGCTGAGGTGGCTGCTGCTGCTGCTGAGGTGGCTGCTGCTGCTGCTGAGGTGGTTGCTGCTGCTGCTGAGGTGGCTGCTGCTGCTGCTGAGGTGGCTGCTGCTGCTGAGGTGGCTGCTGCTGAGGTGGCTGCTGCTGCTGAGGTGGCTGCTGCTGCTGCTCTTCGTTGTCAGTGCTCGTCCTTGCAGGAGGACTGGTGGCGGCAGTGATGGTCCAGGTTTGCAGAGTGGTGGTGGCAGGGCTACTACATGTTGTTGTAGCGGCAGGGCTGTTCCATGTTTGCCTAGTGGTGGCTGAGCTCCACGCATGCATGGGAGTGGCGGTGGTGCTCCAGACAGGAGCAGCGCTTGCCATGGTGGTGTCGGTGAAGTGACCAGCTGCACTCAGACTTGTGGTGGTGTAACGGTGGGTGTCCTGGCTTTGAATAGAGGTGTCCGTGCAGTGGTATGCAGCACAAGTCGGTAGTGAGGTGAAGCGAGTCAATGGTGGCACAGGTGGAAATGACACCACTGATTGCTGACCGTACCGATTATGCTGCATAGCCTGCAAGAAAGCATTGTTGCAGGCCTGCAGCACATTCAGCTGTTGCTCAGGACTAAGGTGTTCCGCCATGCCCTTTTCAATCTTACTAAAAAAATGGTGTGCTGGTCTGTTGAGGTCGGCCTCCAGACGGTCAAGGCGCTGTTCTACAGAATTGAAGCGGTGTTCAAAGTGGTTAAAACCACGTTCCATGAGTGCAAAACCGCTTTCAACTCTGTCGGACAGTGACTTGAGGCTGGAATTAAAGGCCTCGCTCAAATGCATAAACTCGGGCAAGACATTCCGGTCCAAGGCCCTCTGCCGCTGGCGGGTAGTGCCCGCATAACCAGTGGCAGAGACCTGGGACAGGGGAACACCTGATGGCCCAGCTTCCTGGTCACCAGCTGTGTGTGTGGTTGACCTGCAAGGTGCTTCCTGGCTGTCGGATGGCTGGGACGGGTCAGAGGACGTCCGAGGAAGGACCGCTCCAGGGCCAGGTTGCAGGGTGCTGCTCCAGGTGCTGTGGAAGAAAGGAAAATCATTACTACCATGCCTTTACAAGAAGCATCAGCTGTGGATTAGAAAAACACAGATTAATAAAAATAAAAACCCAAAATTTATAATACTTACGATCTCGTGGCAAGGACCGGTCTTAGGAACTGCAACGCGTGATAGTGACGGTATCTAGTTCTGGTCCTTGACGCAGATCCACTGCGAACCTGGCCCTCAGCACGAACATCACTGTTGAAGCGGTCCTTGATCGAACGCCAACGTGTTCGGACTTTGTCCACTGTTGTTAAAAAAAAAACAGTGCCGTCAAGGACAACAGTCAATGCAGCACAATATAGCAATACAATACTCAAAGCAGTCACTGTAGACCCCGATGACACTGTTGGGTTTCCTGCTAGAATACACCTAGCACGAAACCCAACAGTGCCGTCAAGGACAACAGTCACTGCGGCACAATGTAGCAATACAATACTCAAAGCAGTCACTGTAGACCCCGATGACACTGTTGGGTTTCCTGCTAGAATACACCTAGCACGAAACCCAACAGTGCCGTCAAGGACAACAGTCACTGCGGCACAATGTAGCAATACAATACTCAAAGCAGTCACTGTAGACCCCGATGACACTGTTGGGTTTCCTGCTAGAATACACCTAGCACGAAACCCAACAGTGCCGTCAAGGACAACAGTCACTGCGGCACAATGTAGCAATACAATACTCAAAGCAGTCACTGTAGACCCCGATGACACTGTTGGGTTTCCTGCTAGAATACACCTAGCACGAAACCCAACAGTGCCGTCAAGGACAACAGTCACTGCGGCACAATGTAGCAATACAATACTCAAAGCAGTCACTGTAGACCCCGATGACACTGTTGGGTTTCCTGCTAGAATACACCTAGCACGAAACCCAACAGTGCCGTCAAGGACAACAGTCACTGCGGCACAATGTAGCAATACAATACTCAAAGCAGTCACTGTAGACCCCGATGACACTGTTGGGTTTCCTGCTAGAATATGCCTAGCACGAAACCCAACAGTGCCGTCAAGGACAACAGTCACTGCGGCACAATACAGAGCAGGGAAATACTCACTAAACGCCTTTTTGGAGGATGCTGTGACGCTGTCCCAGCCATCCATCAACGCTGCGGCCACCTCATTCCATAGCCGCCGGGTCACCACAATGTCCTTGTGCAGCCGGTCACGGCTGTCCCACAACGGCGAACGCTCCTGGACCAGGCTGATGAGCTGCTCATTATCCAGGTAGACGTCTTCATCCCGTTGTGGAACCTAGACAAAACACATTCATTAGAATAATCAAATTTAAATTGAATAAAAAGTTACAAAAAAAGAAACATAAAAAAGAGTAAAAATAGAAGATAAAAAATAAAGAACATTACAAATCATTTGATACATACATTCCGTATCACCACCGGGACTTGGCTTCGCTGCTCCTGCTCTTCGCCCTCACTAGTCCTGTCCGCAGAAGATGATGATGACGATGTCTTAAAAAAGTTGAAAAAAACGTAAGAGATTTGGAGAAGCAGCAGATATACTTACCAGATGCACGAAAATAATCACCTCACGGTCTGCTTGCGCCAATTCCTGCCGCGATGGGGAATACTCGGATTCTGAAGACATACTGCATGTAAAAATAATAAAAATCATTAGTACATACATAATTTAAAAGGACAGGCATATAATGTAATATACTCACATTCTTCGCTGATAGAAGATGGGTTCCTTGTTGACTGTCTGCTCTCCAATCTGTCAGTGTAGTAGTGGCAGAGTTTTGGCAGGCACCTCCTTTATATAGACTTTTTTTTTTGACTTTAGAAGATTATAACTAGTACAACAAGTGGACACCACCAAAAAAACGCAGCGCTAAAAAAACGCTTACATGCGCATGCCAGTGCGCACGTATGTGCATCCATAGGCTATAATGGCCATTTTTAGCGCAAAACGTGCGCATACGTGCACATGCGCTTTTTTGCAGGGCCAAAAAATGCAACATGCTGCGTCTGGAAAATACAAACGCACACCCCAAAAAAACGCAGCGCATGAAAATCGCATACGTGCGCATGCCAGCGCGCAGGTATGCGCACCCATGTTAAATATAGGGGAAAAAACGCATGCGCACGTATGCGTTTTTTTCCAGCGCAAAAAAACGCAAATGTGAAACCAGCCAGACCGGGAAATTTTGCCAGGAAACTAGATGCATCATCTTTCTTCAATCTCCCAGACTCTGTGCCTTGTTGGGCAACAACGATCCCATGTCCACGTCCCTGTCCCTTCACAACAGCCATTTTTTGAATTTTGGATTTTTCTGCCATAGTTGCAGATGTTCAGATGCAGATATTGGTGAACAACGAGGAGTTAGTGTTTTGTGGAAAGTAGCACTACAGCCTAGTACTGCTTTGTGTTTTACAAACAGCACCGCAGCAGCAGGAAAATATTGCCCTGAGGTTTAAGGTGAGAATGTGCAGAAAATGGTGGCGGCAGGGCTTACATAGAGCCAGGCTATGATGTCTCATAGCCTATGACGCTGGGCGGCCAGCCAATCATAGTAATGCCGCCCACAACCAAGAAGGGTGCGGCATTACTGTGATTGGCAACTGCTGGGAGGGAGAACCGAATAGTGTGAGGCGAGTAGTGAAATACTCGCTATGTATCGAGTACCGAGAGTACCGCATTACTCGCCGAGAACCGAATACCCACGAATATGCTCGCTCATCCCTAGTTATGACTTCTACAGGGAAAATTGACTTTTTGCCTCCATATACAGCATAGAAGGAATAAGCTACTCTTTTTTTAATCACGTGATGTCATAGACCAAGAGACAAATTATCAGGGTAGAAAGGCAAAATGAGCAATTGTAAGTACACAGTGCTGTATAATATGATGATTACAATATGTTAAGAGAAACATTTTGATGAGGGGTGCTTTTTTAAATAAACATATAATTAGTAAATTAGACTTTTACCAATAAGGCAATAATAAATATTTCTACTTTAATTTTTCTAAATTAGAATAGTGGGTGATTTGAACTTTTGCTTTTTTATTTTTGTATATTTTTTTTTTTATTTTTTTTAATACATATGTGTTTTTTGACCCTAGGGATCTTGCACCTGAAAATATTTGGTAGATCGTAATATATACTGCTTTATGACTTTATGAGGATCTGCTTTGTACTCAGGCTGAAGACACAGGCTGGCATCATGGAGCAGCAGTATGTGTGCTTGATGCTCCATTCATTCTCTAAGGGATTGTCAAACATAAGCCAAGCGTTGTACCAACCTTTCTCCGACACCATATGGAGCAGAGGTTTATCT
The DNA here is from genome assembly GCF_039654945.1 of Dendrobates tinctorius. NCBI lineage: Eukaryota > Metazoa > Chordata > Amphibia > Anura > Dendrobatidae > Dendrobates > Dendrobates tinctorius. The sequence goes on along the minus strand of NW_027361818.1, from coordinate 3,090,051 downwards.
CGTTTTGGTCACAGAATGAAAACATGTTGACTAAACTCAATATCTAACAATTACACAGAACAAATAGCATCTTACCTACAACCACAACCTCTGTGCCATGGATGGAGGATAACGTATTCACTGTATTACTACTCCTTAGTTTTGACTTTATTTTGCAGCAGTATTGCTTGTTGTTGTCTTCTGTTGTCACTCCCCTTATTCTTAATGAAAGAACCAGAGGAAAATTCACCACTGACCATCGGGCACTAATCTCTGACTTATTCCTCGTGGTCCATGTCGTAGATTTATTATTATTCTCAACACACAGATCGCTGGATCCCTCCGTCCATGTGACTTCTTCTATAATAGGGAAACCTTTATGGTGAAATAAACATGGTATAGTGATATCTTCTCCAATAAAGGCAGGAACCACATCCGTCTGCTCCACTGAAAACTCATCTGTAGGAACAGGAAAGAAAAGTCATATATGTAATAAGACAGACAGCTCCTCCTATGAGTCTCTTCCCCCTGCAGGGTGATACAGATAGAAGTAGCTACAAGTCTCCTCCCCCTGCAGGGTGATACAGATAAAGGAGCTAGGAGTCTCCTCCCCCTGTAGGGTGATAAAGATAAGAGGAGATATGAGTCTCCTCCCCCTGGAGGGTGATACAGATAGGAGCTAGGAGTCTCCTCCCTCTGCAGGGTGATACAGATAGGAGGAGCAAAGAGTCTGCTCCCCCTGTAGGGTGATACAGATAGGAGGAGTTAGGAGTCTCCTCCCCTGCAGAGTAATACATATAGGAAGAGCTATGAGTCTCCTCCCCCTGCAGGCTTACACTAAATATTCTTTTCTGTCATTACTTTACCTTTAAACTGTATGAATGTTCCATGACGATTCTGCCATTGCTCTATGATTTCAGACCCTTCATATAAATGAATTCTACAGCAGAACGTTGGACGATCCGACCTCTTCAGATTACTGATTGTAATGGTCGCTGTTCGCTCTTCTTTGGGATTTCCCACCATTGAGATTCTTGTTGTATAGTTCGAATGTGTCCAGTTTTCTGTGTGGTTGTATATTACTTCACGAGCTCCACAACGGTCGTTCCCACCACGTCTCCAGTACACTCTCACTTCTACACTTCTGTCCTGCTGTGGATACGTGAAGTTGCATGGAATAGTCACGGAACCTTTCTCTTCTACAATGATGGTGCCTCGCTGCGCTGTGCAATATGGTCCTTTTTTGCCATCACTGCTTCCTTCTGAAAGAGTAAAAAAAATTAAAAAAATCATAATTTTCCTAGCAGGTACTGACTTTTTTAAACTGTACATTTCTCATACTTGACAAGGATATTTTTGTGAACCAACACAATGCCTGTGAATTTAGTCCTAATGTTCAGTTTTCAGGACCTATGATAATAGTGACTATACACTGGGGAACAGAATATTCATTGATTTAGCTCTGACACTTGTGTTTTACTAACTTTTCACTGCTGAATCCAAGAGTGATGCCAGTTTTTGTCTATCATAACTTTTTAAGCTACAGGATACCATCCCATTGACTCCAAAACCACACAAAAATGTAAATATGCAATAAAAAGAAATGCAAACAACAACTTGAATGTAATGTTTATTTAAAGCTATTTTGTTTATATAAAGGATTTATTGTTACTGTAAGTCAAATTGTGTGCGAGTAGTAAAGTCAGGGAAAAGTTAAGGTAAAAATTTAGGTTGATTTCACATTTGTGGATGGAGGGCTGCGGACTTCCTCCGTGAAGCCCTGCCCCCTGCCGTGCCTCCTCAGGTTTGCTCTGTCTATTTCTCCATGCGGCTTCATGCTATGTACCCTATCTTTAACATTGGGTACGCCGGCCGTGCCGCAGTATGCGGATGACGCCACATGCGTCGTTTTGACGGTGAGGCGACCCGCGTAGAATTTTATGCGGGTGCCGCATCGTCAAAACGACGCATACCCAATGTTAAAGATAGGGTATGCAGGCCACATGAAGCCGCATGCAGAAATAGGCGGAACAAACCGGAAGAGGCATATCAGGGGCGGGGCTTCACACAGGAAGTCTGCAGCCCTCCATCTGCAAATGTGAAACTAGCCTTACACATAGCTTTTCATAGGATGTCCATTCTGTAGACAGTCTCGCCTGATGCTCCAACAATAGTCAGCCATCATATGTACATTCTGTCTACCCTGACGCCGTCCCGCCATGATCTTCACATATATTGGTGGAATCGTTCACCTTGCTTATCACCGACCGCGCCAAAGTTTTCAGGGAAGTTAACAAAATGGCGGCAGAAAATGGTCCTTGATGCTCATGTTGCAACCAAGCATTTGGTAACTCTCCAAGAGGTTCCGGACAATATCAGTGTCGTTGTTTGCTCTTTCATTTCCAAGAAAGTACTTGACAAGGTCTTTGAATGATAGCCAAGTGTTCTTTTAGAGTTCTAAAAATTTGGAAGAAAAAAGACCAAAAAAATAATGGTGTGCAGACCTAATACAAGATGAACATTAAATATAACCTTTATTAACCACCCTAGACAGGCACAAAAATACATCAAAACCACCTAAAACATATATAAACATTATACAGTAGATAGACAACACCCCCGAAAAATAACCATATGGGACATTTTCTGAGTGGAGCTCCATGAATATATATATGAGCCGGGCATAAAAAGGGCACGTGCTAAAGTCATGTCCATGAGTTCACCAATATAGCACGCAAAGATATAAATATAACCATAAAAATACTCCCTAGATATAATATCTAGATATGATGCATCAATACAAATCAACTAACGGACCGAGATGCCCATAAGTATTGTGATCAGCATAGCTGACATGTTACGAGGGAAGGAAAGCAGCGGCCATGTATAAACTCCTGTGAAATATAAATTTCATGGCATAGTGTATGCAACCTTGGAAATATAGTGTTAAAGGGATTCTGTCTACTCTGCCTTCAACAGGGCAGAGCAGTGCGCCTGTGCCAGAGCCACGACAGGCAGGAATGAAGCGGACGTCATCGGACCAAGACCGGACCGCCCCTTGGTGAGTATAATATAACTCTTTTTTCTTATCTTTCAGGTTACATCGGGGGCTTATCTACAGCATTGCAGAATGCTGTAGATAAGCCCCTGATGGTGGTGGCCACAGCTGATAGTCAAAAAAATCGATGACAGATTCCCTTTAACGCAAGAGATAATATGGAAACAGATGAACACAAAAATAACCTGCTAGAAGATAAAGTGCAGGAATTTAAGGAGAAATGCCCATAGTCACAACTACCTGGCCGGCTCAAAGGGAGCTCATATTGAGAGCCAAAATAGGCATAAAGTCCTCATGGAACAGGGATGTGGGATAAACCCCAGGTGTATCGCTGCTCAAAGCAGCTTTATCAGGGGGTGTTTATCAGTGGTTGCGAGTGGTTAGTTTTCGGGAGTGTTGTCTATCTATCATATTTTATACATGTTTTAGGTGGTTTTATTGTAATTTTGTGCATGTCTAAGGTGTTTAATAAAGGTTATATTTATTGTTCATCTTGTGTTAGGTGTGCACACCTTCATTTGTTTGGTATTTTTTCTTCCGAATTTATAATTTGTTGTCCATACTAGGTGTTGCACCCTACTACTTACCTGTTTTTTACTGCTGATTAACATTGACTTTGGGGGCCCACTTTTCACCTGTTTACAAATATTACATGACCCTGGTTCACAAATTTACCTATATCTCTACATAATAATAAACTGGGTAGTTTGGTTAATGAATGATGAGATGCTGCTTTTTTCTGTAAAGAGTGAATCAAGTGAATTATGCCAAGTACTGCCCATACAGTGGGGTTGCGGGTCAAGATCTGCACAGGAGCCCACCGGGGGATTCCCCTGTTACCCTATTGGCCAGTCCAAGCCTAGGTGGGAATATATTGTTCTATCAGCAAATGGCTCATGTAGCATATTTGGATCACCAAGTTTGAGGTCAGATCTTGGAGGCCAATTCATCTCTACCCAAAGCTCCTCATGAGCTCTGCTGTCCTACATACACAGAAACCAAGGATGTTTTGTGGATCCACATTACACGGCAAGAAGTAAGCATACGATTTTAATGTCAACCGAGATGATCCAACTGTATGTGTGATATTGCAACAACTCAGTGACTCTTTATGTTTCAGTATTCTTCACAAAGAAAAAATAGCCAATTGGGACCTCACCAAATAAATTTCCATTGTGGAGGAGGACACACTTCAAGCTCCACTTTGTGCTATCGATGACTAGTCGCCATTCATTAGAGTTATAGATTGGAACTCGTAATTTTTCAATTAAAAGCATGCATGTTACGTAAGTACACAAAGCCACTGTCACTTCTAAAGTTTATATGAGAAGTAAGGATTTGTGGAGTTTTTCCTCCGCTGTGGAAGATTGAAAACCTCCGATATCAACAGATACTATACTGAGGTTTCATTTGACGCGTTTCAAAGTATATTACACTTCTTCATGAAGTAACCACATAAGAACCTGACGGCACAGGACATGTCAAATATCACGAAATGACTGTTATCATTAATCAAATACATGGTTTATATCTAAAACTATATGTTTGATGTGTATGTGGAGCACATTATATAAAACTTAGTGATGAGTGAGCATATTCGTTTCTCGGGTTTTCCCGAGCATGCTCAGGTGTACTACGAGTATTTTGGCATGCTCGGAGGTTTAGTTTTCGACATCTCAGCTGCATGATTTACGGCTGCTAGACAGCCTGAATACATGTGGGGATTCCCTAACAAACAGGCATTCCTCACATGTATTCAGCCTCTCTAGCAGCCGCAAATCATGCAGCTGAGATGTCAAAAACTATGGTAAATCTCTGAGCACGCCAAAATACTCGGAGACCACCCGAGCAATGAGTATACTCGCTCATCAATGGTAAAAATGAAAAGGAAAAACTTTGCTTTTCAAACATTTATTTTAGTTTGAAATCAGCAGAAAAATAGAACTCAGCAAAGTATATATTGCAGAAAATATATGTATTAGAATTTTTACCACCAGAGGATACTTTAGTCCACATGCCATAGACAAAGGATCCTCACCCCAGGTCGATGGACCATGAATTTTGTTTAGGATTTTTGCAAGTATAGAGCAATATTCAACATCACTATGGAAGATTTTTTTGTTCTACTTCTTTATTCACATTTTAGTTTTATTAACATGTAAAACAAAGCATAAGAATTGTGCCGGCCCACTTGTTGGTACCGATATAATGTGTAGGTGCATATTTACACCGTGGTCATTAACAGACAAAACCTAGGAGAAAAACAATGAGCCAACACCATAAAGTAAGTGGTCAAATAATTAGTAATAATTTCTGTAAATAACATAGCGGACTTGATTGACACCATTTTGATAAAAAAAGGCCTAAAAGCTTTTCCATGTTGAAGGTGGGATGGCATTTACGCTTTTTAGATCAAAATAGCATCAGGCAAGGGCCCTGTGCTACTTACTATTTACTTACTTATCTACTGCAGGGTATTTTCTCATTATTTTTATCCTAGGTTTTATCATGTAAAAAAGTAACAGTCACATTCATAATATCGGCAACTGGAAACAAGGAACAATTCTTCTACCGGCTTGGAATTTTGTAGGGGAATGGTTTCATATATTGCCACATATAGTGGGGAAAATAAGTATTTGATACACTGTAATGTTGAAAGAATGGAGAGGTCTGTAATTGTTATTGTAGGTAGACATCATCTGTGATAGACAGAATCTAAAAATAAAATCTAGAAAATCACTTATTTTCTAAGCTTTTGATGGTTCTTTATGATTCAGGAACGTGGCATCAACCGTCTTTGTTCGAGGTAAACGAATCATTGAAAATATCTCCAGTTTGTAAAATGCAGATTTTTGCAAAATTCAAATAAACTTCAATTCCTGTTTAATATATTTACTTATCTCTAATTATGATATGTTGTATTGTGGGTTATAATAGTAAGTGCTGTACAATTTTGTTTAGAAAAATAAGATGTTGAAGAGTTGTTTTTGTTGGTCACAATTATTTCGTAGAGACTAGAGATGAGCGAGCTTGTCCTGAAAATGTACGCCAATCTCAAAGTCAGCATGAGCGTTGCACATTCGGATTCGGGTTCGGATTCCACAAAATACGGTAAATGATTGAGTTTCCACTAAGGCCTGTTTCACACTTGCTTTTTTTTGCAGCGCGTTTTTCCCGCAAAAAAACGCATTGAAAAACGCATACAAAAGCATACAACTGCTGCGTTTTTTTCAAGCATTTTTATGAGCATGCATGAAAAAAACGCAGCGTTTTTATGCGTTTGTATGCGTTTTTAGTGTGTTTTTACCGCGTTTGCGTTTTTTTCCAACATTAGGTGGCCCCTCACACTAACCCAAACCATGACTTTACTAACCCTAACCCTGACCCTAACCCTAACCCTAACCCTTAACCAAACCATACTTAACCCTAACCCTGACCCTAACCCTGACCCTAACCCTAACCCTAACCCTGACCCTAACCCTTAACCAAACCATACTTAACCCTAACCCTGACCCTAACCCTAACCCTAACCCTAACCCTGACCCTAACCCTTAACCAAACCATACTTAACCCTAACCCTGACCCTAACCCTAACCCTAACCCTAACCCTGACCCTAACCCTAACCCTAAACCCCCTTAACTAACCCTACCTCTAACCCAAACCCCTAAATTCCATGGTTAACAAAAAAAAAACACATGTGCAAAAAAACGCATACATAAGCATGCCAATGCGCACATATGCGCACCCATAGACTTATATTGGGTGTCTTGCTGTAAAAAAACGCATTGCGCGCGCATGCGTTTTTTTGAGGCAAATCGGACGCACAAAAAATGCAACAAGTTGCATTTTGTGCGCCCGAGCGCATACCGCAAAAAAACGCATGCGCGGTAAAACGCGTACAAACGCATGTGTATGCGCACATAAGCGCATCCCATGCAAAGTATAGGGGAAAAAAACGCATGCGCTATTTAGCGCTAAATTACCGCGAAAAAAAACGCAAATGTGAAACCAGCCTAAGTCTGTGATTTTATCAGCGGTTCTGGTCATGGTAGCATCGTTACCATCAGTCAGCGCGACCCCACAGTTGTGACAGGCGGTACTGTAAATCATTACCGCCGGTCAGAGAGCCGCCTATCTCATGACAGCTGTGAGTCCACAGCTGTGATCGCAGGTAAAAGGTTTACCTCTGGTCATCTGCATCTGCTGATGGGACTACTAAGAGCGAGTACAGGCAACGACTGATGGGAGTATTCATCAGCCACCTGCGCACTAAATAAATAATTGAAAAAAAAACGGCGTAGGTTCCCCTGCATTTTTGATAACCAGCCCACCAAAAATGAAAGCTGGGGGCTGCATCCCTCAGCTGTCAGCTTTGGCAAAGTTGGTTATTAAGAATAGAGGGGTCCCCATGCCGTTTTTAAAATTTTTTTAAATAAATAATTTAAAAACCATTGTGGGGACCCCCTCATTTTGAAAAACAGCAACCTAAAGCAAAAGCTGGGTGCTGGTATTCTCAGGCTTGTAAGGGGCCAAGAATGTTGCACCCCCCTGCCTAAAAATAGCAGCCCGCAACTGCCGAGAAAAGGCGCATCTATTAGCTTTCTCCCGGTGAACTGCGGGAAACTCACCTCTGCACCGTGAGACTCTTAATCACTGTGCTAGCTGTGATCTCACCGAGGTCTCCACAATTCAGGGGCAAGGCTGAAAATGCGGCCTCAGTGACCGGCAGACAGATGAGGGATATGGTGGGGGTTTTTTATTTATATTTATTACAGGAGATGAAGGCTTCAATGGAATGGGCATTTGATAAGTACAATATAACCGTGTTTCTTACTTTTAAATAAAAATGGAAAAGTGTGTATTAGGGGCCGGGTTTCTCCTTCTGCATAGGATGGATCCCAAGTCTTGTCCTGCAGTCTCCCATTTAGTCTCAACCGCAGTGGATGCTGCTCAGCAAAGATGCCAGTCTTGGCATCTTGCTCTGACTCGGGCTATGCACATGGTTACCGCTGCCTCTCCAGGTTCAGCTATGGTAGCTGACAATAGACAGCGGCAGGCAGTAATTCTTGAGACTAAGTCCAGGATTTGCTCTACTGAGCATGCTAGTGAGGTGGTGACCTCTCATTGGTGGTTGGTCATCAGCTGCTCAGGTTCTGTGCCGGCTCCGGATTGGCCCATGAGCAAGGTCCTGTCTGATTGGCACAGTCTATAAAAGGATCTTTGGCATGCCCTTTGAAGCGCTAAGATCATTCATATTTGCTGTGTGCGTGTTGGTGGGTCAGTTACCATCCAGTATGCATGTGTACCGCTAATAGCGCTACAAGTGCGTTTCTAGACAGGAAGTGAAGGGTGGGAATTCCCGCTTGAACTTAGCATCTGCACCGGGCATCCTCAGGCGCGGACTCATTGTTTTTTAGCTGTGGTTTTTATATCACCGCACCTTCTCATAATTTATATTTGGTGTAATCCGCAAACCCTAACAGTGTGTTTTGTTTTTATTTCAAATAAAGGACTTTATTCTGACTGTGTCTTTATTTACAATGCAACAATAGGAATAGTAATTCCACAATCAGTGATGGTTTGGGGAGCCATGTCACCTGCTGGTGTAGGTTCACTGTGTTTTATCAACACCAAAGTCAGCGCAGCCGTCTACCAGGAGATTTTAGAGCACTTCATGCTTCCCTCTGCCGACAAGCTTTTTGGAGATGGAAAAGTCTTTCTCCAGCAGGACTTGGCCCCTGTCCACACTGCCAAAAGTACCAATACCTGGTGTAAAAACAACAGTATCACTGTGCTTGATTGGCCAGCAAACTCACCTGACCTTAACCCCATAGAAAATGTATGGAGTATTGTCAAGAGGAAGATGAGAGACACCAGACCCAACAATGCAGATGAGCTGAAGGCTGCTATCAAAGCAACCTGGGCTTCCATAACCTCTCAGCAGTGCCACAGGCTGATTGCCTCCATGCCACGCCGCAGTAATGCAGTAATTGATGCAAAAGGAGCACCGACCAAGTATTGAGTGCATTTACTGAACATATATTTCAGGAGGCCAACATTTCAGATTTTAAAATCATTTTTCATACTGATGTTCTAAAGTATTCTAATATACTGAGATAATGACTTTTGGGTTTTCATTGGCTGTAAACCATAATCATCAACATTAACAAAAATAAACATGTGAAATAGATCACGTTGTGTGTAATGACTCTATAGAATATAGGAGATTCACCTTTTGTATTGAAGAACTGAAATATATGAACTTTTTGATGAGATTCTAATTTAGTGAGAAGCCCCTGTATGTTAAGCATAAATTGCCAGCTCTAGATACATTTATTACAACAATTTGGGGAAAAATTCCATGACAGTTGATGATAAAGTATTTTACTCAGCATGGAGATCATGTATTAATCCTTCCTTTATGTGTCCCAGCCTTTCTAAATCCCCTCCTGGCTTTGGACTAAAAACTGGAAAGTAATCTTTTCCAAAAATGAGAATATAATCATTGTAAGGGCACAGCTACACCAGGAATGATTCTCTCTCGCGAGAGAATAGGATCAACTATGGAAATAGCACTCGGCTCAAACTCATGCGAGAAAATTGGATCACAGTAACTGACACTCGACACAAACTGTGATCAGAGCTTTTGATATTTAATATATTACTTATGAGAAAGTAAATAATGTAAAGTCTTATTCCCTGATGAAAGTCTTATTGCATTTGGCCAGTTTTTCATTCATTTTTGTGCCTTTTTTTGCTTGCACCCAATTCATGATTCAGTTCCAGACATTTTAGCTTGATTCATCTATTGTGCCTTTCTAAAAAGTTTAATAATTCAGTGCAATATCATCCCAGTTCCCCCTCTTGGTGTATTCTCAAATACGCCCGCACTTTGGAGAAATTTTGCGACTTTTGAAGTCAACATGCAACACTTGGAAAAAGAAGCTGCAAAAATTATTCAAGGCAAGAAGGCACCAATTTCATGAACTGCTTATGTCATGTTGATAAATTTGGCACCACAAATGGCAACAAACGACACAAGACATAAACTAAAAGGAAAATGACTTAAAAAACGTGACAAATGATGAATCGGTGCTTTGATTTTTAGTTTTAAACATTTTGACCCAACAGATCTTCAAACCATCTCATTGACTCCCACTTACATAAAAAAAAACATTTTTTGCCAATTTGTGGAGACTATGGGAAGTCACAATACGCACAGTTCTGTGGAAGATGTGAAAACAATCCCCCATCCTCTGGAACTCCATGCCTCAACATGTCCGATTATCCACCACCCTCAGATCCTTCAAACGGAACCTGAAAACCCATCTCTTCAGGAAAGCTTACAGCCTGAAATAAGCATTCTGCCGCCTCGCCACCGCCTGAGCTGCCGCCTCATCACCACCAGAGCTGCTGCACCCCCGACCTTCTGTCTCTTCCCCACTATCCTGTAGAATGTAAGTCCGCAAGGACAGGGTCCTCTCCCCTCTGTACCAGTCTGTCATTGTAAATCTGTTTACTCTTAACGATATCTATAACTTTGTAAGTAACCTCCCTTCTCATGTACAGCACCATGGAATTAATGGCGCTATATAAATAATAATAATAATAATAATAATAAAACAATGATTAGTGCTAATAGTTAAGAATAGAAGAACACCAACAACACTGGCCCACAGATCTTACATAAATATTGTGATGGGATGTGAAAGAAGCCAAAAAGCCAATTAAAAAAATTTCTGTACATGAATTTTTTTGAAAAAAGAATACACAACTCAATCTAAAACTTTGTACACAACAGCCTCAAAATACAATACTGCTCAAGTTTACTTTCAATAATTTCCTGAGCTATACTGATGGCAAGTTCTGAAAAGACTCAGGTGAATATTTTTTCAGTCTTTTCAATTATCAAAATTCAGACTGATGAACAAGAACATTTACACAGGAGATGCCAGTGAGCTGCCTAAAAGCACACAAACCACTCATAAAACTGACCTTGGATGGCGAGGATCAGCAGCAGGAGACATCGAGCTTCCATGATCATCGACTGTCTTTCATTCCTCCTACTTAGCATTGGTTTCAGAAGAAAACAGTAATTTCCTTGATGTCACAATCGGTGGCTGAAAGTTCTGCTCTTAGGTTCTTCTTTTTAAAGTCTTAAATGCATGTGCAGTGCAGTGTTGTATTTAGTAAGGAAAGTATTTCTAGCTTTCTAGATGGTTTTCAGTTCACACTGGGGAATATAGAATGAATTAGCCTTTAGACTTTGCTTATGAATGTCCATCAATGGTGTACATGTAAGATAAGGAACTTCTTTGCTAATATGGACCATATATTACACTGCCAGTGGTATATCCTTCCTCCACACCTTCCACAATCACAGAGGCAATTTTTTTTTCATCCTAACAATACATCTGGAAAAGTTTCTCATCACAGGTTCCTATCATCCAAGGAAAGTAAGAGTTTTGCATTAAGGAATAGCAAAATAATTTAGTGCAAATCAAATCTGTGTTGAACTGTTAGAAATTTCCTAAACCCGGCAAATTTGAACAATTTTCAATTTTATTTAGCCGTATTTCCTAAAATGGCCACCATTTCACACATTCCGGAAGATTACAATAGCCAGAGAAGGCTGCATAAGAGGTCCCCTCTTTTCTATTTTGTCATATTATTCCTGTTTATTTGAGAGAAATATGGGGACAGCTAGCACTGACATTATAGTCCCTAAGGCCTTGTCAGACAACCTTCCGCCTAAAAGACCTACATTACTCTTGTAATGAAATAATATTTACAGAATAAAAAAATAAGATAACATTTCAAGAACTATCTGAAAATAAAGTTTTGCCAAATCAGATATTTCTAAAATCTTTCAAGAGAGGAAGAGAAAGCATTCTTGAGTAGAAAAGATGGAAGTATCTGAGAAGCTTAGAGGCCGAATAGAGAAACAATATGGCTCAAAGCAAAGAGGAAACAGTAATGTAAGAAAAATACAGGGAGGTTCTATTCGTCTAAGCATCAAATATGATGTCCACCACAATTCTTGACTAGCATAATTCTCCTGGGCAATAGGTATGGTGAGTTTTCTGGATTCTAGAGCTTCTTCTATAGCACATCGATGACCTACCACTAGCACTTTTCCTCAAGGCTTTTTTTGGGATAATGAATTACTAAGGGTTTCAACAGCAACTTGAGCCTAGGAGGAAAAACCACCAGTGAGGCTACCTTTCAGATGAACTTATTTTCTCGCTATTTCTATGTTAACTGTAATTACATTTCTAGGACAATGTCTAAAGACTATAAGCTACATTTTATTTCAAATCTAAGTTTATTTCAACACAACAGATCTAATATCAAGAATATCTCACAACAAACTTTGTATAAACCGCACAACTGTATATTCCAGTATCAATGCAGAAACACGGTGTGAAAGTGTGACGTGAAGTTAATGTGAAACAGAAAAAAAGGATACAAATGCGGTATAAACAAGACAGAAACATAGGGAAAGGTACTGAGCTAGAGACTTTTAGAATGACGTGTCCGAACAATGACAGATGTGATGGCAGATCAGGGCACATAGGAATGTGTTAAGGGAAAGCCTCCAGCAGGGCAAGAGAATTTGCAGGGATCCGGAAAAAATAGCAGACCTCATTGGTGTCAAGAAGAGAAACTATCAACACACCTTGCTGCTTGGTGCAATTAGTAAGCTAAACCAACTGTTGAGTGTCAGGCTCAACTGGTGAGAGGAATTCTCCAAGGGTAGCAGAGATACTGGAATCCACAGATGGATAGGAGAAGTACTGGAAGAGGCAGACAAGTCGCCGAGGTAATGGGTGCTGCAGCTTAGGTTGTGGAAGCCATAGGTAGACAGGCAACTTAGCTACTGGAAGCCACATGCAGACAACGAGCTGAGGTACTAGAAGCCACAGACAGACAGATAGCTGAGAACAAGTGACCACAGACAGAGAACTGTGCGCAGACAGACTAAAAGTCTTAACACTAAGGCACACGTTAGTGTTTTTGTGAGCTTTATATAGCCTCAGGCGTTGAGCACAGCAGAGTTTAGTTGACTTGGGTCAACGAAGCAAAGTCCGGATCCAGGACAGGCGCGTAACACTGGGGCATCCGCAGTAAATTATCCAAGGAGACTACTGGACTCCCATAAAAGTCATCATTGAAAGGGGGTAAATCATTGCCATGGTGACACAACATCATCATCTGGGTCACCAAAACTAGTAAGATTGCTAAATCATGCTCAGCGAATGGTCTAACAAGCTTATCTCAGTGCAGAAAATAAATTTTTATAAAGCATTGCAATGTTGGTGTATTGCAATGCTTTATAACTGATGAGACTGCAAAAAGTGAAAGTCCCATACAGGAACTAAGTAATAACGTTAAATTGTAAAAGTATACATTTTTTAATAATCACAAAATGAGAAAAAAAATAAAAATATATTGTACCCATAAATAAGTAATTTCGTGATAATAAAGTACACATATTTGGTATTGACATGACTGGAATGACCAAACCTGTAAAACTGTCACATTAGTTTACCCCTTAAGTGAACACTGTAAACAAATATAAATAAAAAACTAGGAAAAAACATGCATTTTCATACCAACAAGCAAAAAGTGGAATAAAACACGATCAAAGAGACAAATGTAAATATGAATGGTATACCTGAAAACGTCATTTAGTTCCATGCACAAAAAAACAAGCTGCCATAAAGCTCCATCAGTGGAAAAATAAAAACTTATAGCTCTCAGAATAAAGCGATGCAACAGTAATTATTTTTTTCCATAAAATAGTTATTACTGAGCTGAAGTGCCAATACAAAAAAAATGATACAAATGTGGTATCGCTAATCGTACTGACCCGAAAAATAAAGCTGCCTTATCAATTTTACCACAAGCTGAATTAAATAAAAAGCCACAAAAAAAATTCCTGCTGGTCATCGCAGTAAGGCTTGGCGCAACATTTATCCTGCCCTCTACATTGAGTTCTTACACCAGGGTTTCCATGTAAATCCGTGAAATACGTGATTCAGATGGAAACCAGGGTGAAAAATTCCCTATAATGAGGCAGATGGAGGTACAGTGGACCGGTCGGGCTGCCTATACTTGTCTTTTTAGGTGATTATAAAAGCAGGATCGACAACAGTTTTGTGCCTTTCTGAAAAGACGGAAAATGCTTAACAGAGGCCAGACGGAGTCCAGAGTAACTCTGCTGCCTCACTATAATAAATGGATCCATCGGGGGTTTCATCTGTCATGTCATTCTGAGATTTAGATGAAAACCCCAAAGTAAGTGGTCAGCGTAGAGCGCCGGATAACTGTGATCCCAAACATTATGTAAAATGTTCCCAATAAAAGTTTCAACTCAATCCACAAAAAAAGTCCCCACTCAGGTCTGTTATCTATTAACAGAAATATAGGGGGCTTCCAGGTTACTGATAGCAGAAAGGCTCTGGAAAAGCTAAATGGGTCCTCGCTCCCCCCAAAAAATTCAGCAAATTCTGCATTCCCAAAACCAAATGTCCCCCCTCCCTTCTGAGCCGCAGTGTGCCTAAACCACATATAGCTCCCACATGTTTGGCATTTGTGTAGTGATGAGAGCCCGCCTAATTTACAGGTGCATGTGTTAGGGTTTGCGGATCGCACCAAATGTAAATTATGAGTAGGTGCGCTCGCAACCTCGGGTCCACCGTGCGGTGATGCAGAAACCGTAGCTAAAAAACAATGGTTGAGCATAGCCGCGAGTAAGCACCATAAACACACCGAGTTAAATGTCACTCGGTGTGAACAGAGTGCAACACGTCTGACTGTTACACCACAGAGCAGTACGACAACTGAGAGCACTCTAAGTTTTGCCCTGTTCAGCATCACAGAAGCATAGTGAGATTGATGCTAGTGGGGTCCCTATTGCTGTCCCCCACTATGCTGGTAAATTAACCTGCTCTGACACATGGTGGCTTTTGAGCACTGTGCCTGAGGACACCCAATGCAGATGATAAGTTCAAGCAGGAGTTCCCACCCTACACTGCCTATCTAGAAACACACTGGTAGTGTATTGACGGCACACGTGCATACAGAGTGTCCCTCTTACAAACACACACATAGCAAATACTCACGATCTTAGTGCACCGACAGGCACTAAGATCCTTTTATAGACAGTGCCAATCGACAGGACCTCGCTCATGGACCAAACCGGAGCCAGCACAGGACCTGAATAGCTGACGGCCGACCACCAATGAGAAGTCACCACCTCACGAGCATGCTCAGTAGTGTGTATCCTGGACTTAGCCTCAGGAACCACTGCTCACCACTGTCTATTGCAAGTTACCATAGCTGGACCTGAAGAGGCAGCGGTAACAAAGCACACAGCCCGAGTCTGAGCAAGACGCTGGGACCGATGTCTCTGCTGAGAGCAGCATCCACTGCAGTTGGGACTGCATGGGAGACCGCAGGAGAAGATAAGGCTTGGGATCCATCCTGTGTAGAGGGAGAATCCCAGCGCCTATCAGTGTGTCTCCAGAAGCATGAGCTTGGTATAATTTACTGGTGACTGCAACATACTGGTCACTACAACAGCAGTTTGCAATTTTCACTCAGCAACATCCATTGCTGCTTGTTTCTGGAAAACACCCATTTAGTCAAAATCATCACTACATCTGTAGATAAATTCCCAAAGTGGTATAATTTCCAAAATGGGGTCACTTGAGGGGGATTGCATTTTTCTTGTACATAGGAGATCTTTATATGAAGTCCACAAACTATTCTAGGACTCCAGGATGCAAATAGAACTCCATACCTCCCGAGTCTCGCAGTGTGGATATCCAGAACAGTATATTCACATATGGGGTAATTCTACATTCAGTAGAAATTGTGGTACACATTTTGGTGCCATTTTTACCCATTTCCCAGTGTGAAAATGTAAAATTTGGGGCTAACACACAATCCCGGTGGTAAAAATGTAATTTTTTTTTCTTCACTTCCCAGTGGTATGAAATTCTGTGACACACTTGTGGTGTCACTATAATCACTGGACACCTAGATGCATTCATTGAGAGGTTTAATTGATTAGTTTGTAAAATGGGGTAACTTTTGGGGGGTTCTGCTCTTCTGGCACCTGAGGGGCTCTGCCAATGTAACATGGCACCCTCAAACAAGTGCAGTAAAATCTGCACTCTAATATGGTGCTCCTTCCCTTCTGAGCTTTCCAATGTGCCTCAAAAGAAGTTTTTGTCTACAAAATGGGTATCAGCATATTCAGGAGAAATTGCACATCAAATTTCGTGGAGCGGTTTCTTCTGTTACCCTTATGAAAATGCAAAACATGGAGATAAAATAATTTTTGGTGGGAGAATGGGAATTTTTTTTTAACTGTCATGGCTTAACATTAAAAACTTCTGTAAAGCACCTGGGGGTTGAACGTGCTCACCACAACTCTAAATACATTCCTTGAGTAGTCTAATTTCCAAAATGGGGTCACTTGTGGGAGTTTCCACTGTTTAGGCAAATCAGGGGCTATCCAGGCGGAACATGATGTCCGCTAATGCTTCCATGAAATTTTTTCATTCGATAAGTCAAATGACCCTCCTTCCCTTCCGAGCACTGCCGTGCACCCAAACAGCTGTTTCCCTCCACATATCATCTTTGATCAGCACTTGCTGCTTATTATTACATATATTTTACAGCAGAGTATTCATGCACGTTTGTCATACTGTGGGTTTTTCTGTGTCTCATATATTAAAAGAGCTAGTGACCATGAACAGTGACTTCTAGCCAGATACTGCTGCATAAATCATAATTTTAACAAATCTACAGCAAGCAACCAAGTAAATAACACATCGCTTGAATTAGGCCGGGGTCACACTTGCGAGTCTCGCTTCTCAATACTCGGCACTGCCGCCAACATCCGGGACCAGAGTGTACGACTGCATGTGTTTCTAAGCAGCTGAGTGCTCCGGTCCGAGTCCGGCGGCAGTGCCGGATATTGAGACGCAAGACTCATGCAAGTTTCTCGCAAGTGTGACCCCGGCCTTAGGGTCTTTGTCTTTTCATCATGCTGATCTTAAAATAGCTGACAAAACACAGTTAACAGATCCTGTTAATTAATTTTTTGCAACTTATCACTGTTATATGCCTCTGTGAGCCTCATCAGAAATGTTGCCAGAGTCATTTTGCAACTTTTAATGAATTTGTCAGCAGGGCATTGCCACACCCTGTCCCGCCCAAGCTCTGCCAATTTGCTGGTACTGGCCAAAAGTGGCATGAAAATGCCAAAAGGCACAACAATTTGGATCAACATTTTTTTCGCTGATATTATATGAAGGTGTTTTACAGCAGAATTCTGGTGCTATCACCTGAATGAATCAGGACCGAGATGCTTTGATCTTTCGCATTTGTGGAATTTGAACACAAAATTGAAACTTCTAATTCTCATTGTGTGTCTTTCTTTCTTCCTATCGAATAAAAAACATGAAAAAAAAGGATTTTTATTAAATGAACCAAGTAAACAAAAAACAAATCGAGCATACACAGCAAGTGACTCAGTAAATAGTACTACCTGTAACTAACATACTTAGTTAATGCTATTTTGATCAAAAAAGCAAAAAAGTCATTACACCAGGACAAGGTGTACCCACCGGGAAGGTCCTAACCTGTCTAAAACCTTACCATGTGTAATGCAACATCAATGTGTAATGTGAATTGGGGCAGAGCAGGACAAGGCCCCCAACTAAGACACCCAGTCATGGAAAGCTATACAGATTAAATACTTTGCTCAGAAATATGAACCAAGCCCCCTGTTTGCACAAAGTACAAGAGATTGCTGCAAAACTAAATAAATGAGCTGGACTATAAGCTCATATACTGTATATGCAAAGTGTAGGAGCACATTCATACTGTGGCCATTTCACGGACAAAATCCAAGAAAAAGATGAAATGAGCATATAACCTACAGCAAGTAAGGAAGTATATAGTAACAGTACATGAAAATAACTAGTACTTAGTTAAAGATGTTGTCCGCTACATTTTCATTGATGACCTATCCTCAGGATAGATCATCAATGTTTGATAGGCAACCTCGTCATTCAGCTGCTATCAGTGTCGGCAGCGGCCACCGTCCAGAAGTGCTCACTTGCAAAGCTGGCCATCTTCTGGTTGTTGTCACGGCAGGATACTGCACATCCAATTGCAATTGATTTGAATAGTAGGCACATGTGCTGTACCTAACAAAGGCACAATCAGAAGTCGGACAGGTTCCTCAAGTGAGTGCTTCCAGCTGGCGTTAGCAGTTGACAGCGATTAAGGCTGACCGGCGGGGGTGCCGGGTTTGGGAACCCGGCCAATCAGACATTGATGACCTGTCCTAAGGTTAGGTTATCAATAAAAAAGAAATGGAAAACCTCTTTAATCCTATTTTTATTAAGAAACATAAAAATCATCAAACCGTGATAAGGTTACATAGTTACATAGTTAGGTGAGCAGGTGGCGGGATGCAGTGACAGACAGAAGGCAGAGCAGTGGTTAATAACTTTACTTAACAGGGAATACTCCACGCAGGGAGGCAAGTGGTTAAACAGTTCAAAGGATAGACAATATGCTGAATTAAAGAACAGCAGAAAGGGTATCACAGTTTTAGTTGGGTGATTTATCCTGTCAGACGTTTCCCAGGATGGGATGAATCACAAAGCAGGGGATGATGTCCACAACGGCCGGCGTAGTACTTGTCCCTGAAGATAATGCGGATCCGTGTTTTGGCAGCAGTGGTTGGTCTCCGGCACCTACCAGTGCCCCTAGTCCACATACTGATGTAGCCATGAGAGCGTGGGCCACCACGCTGTCTGCGCCCACTGTGGTCCGGCGGATGTACGCTGGGGAATCAGGGTGTGAGTAATGGTCCCGCACCCAGTCTCTTTTGGGCGGCACACACGGTACTCACATGCCCAGATCGTCTGGCACCTTGCTTCGTGATGACCGACGGGCACACTGCACGTCTCTCCTTACAGTCTCTGACAGTGGTTGAGGTGGCGGTGTTTGAGCACAGGCCTGTGCTGCACGGATGCTCCAAGGCCAGTGCACTCACTGGCCCTGCTGCGCGCTGTCTGCTCCCGCCAAATCTCCCTGTTTCCACACGTGCTGCAGCTGTACCCCCCTTAACTATGCCCCCTGCTTGCGCATGCAAGGATTGGTCTGTTTCCTTAAGCTTTCCCCCGAACAGAGGAGATAGCCCTGACAGTTCCAGAACCGGTACAGAACAGGGACCCGCAGAACGGTACATCCTCTTACAGTTACATAGATTGAAAAAAGACCTCGGTCCATCAAGTTCAACCTTCTTTCACCAATTGTACATTTTGTCACTAATTTAACCATAGCCAGCAATATTATGTGAACTGAGGAAATTATCCAGCCCTTGTTTATGTCGGCCATTAGTACCTCTTGTGGTCGGCATTCCACAGTATGAACTATCTAACTGTAAAGAACCCTTTCTTATTTAGTTGTCAGAATTGCCTTTCTTCCACTCATAATGAGTGGCCCTTCATCCTTAGTATGGTTCTTGAAATGAATAAGTCATGCACAGTCCTCTGAACTGACCACACATGTATTTATACATGTAAATGAGATCTCTCTGAGGCGTCTTTTTCTAAGGTAAAAAAGCTCAACTTTTCCAATCTCTTGATATAAGAGACCTCCATCCTGTGTAATATATGAGATGCCTCCATCCCGTGTAATATAGGAGAGGCCTTCCTTCCCGTCGAATATAGGAGAGGCCTCTATACTGTGTAATATAGGAGAGGCATCCATCCCATGTAATATAGGAGAGGCCTCCATCCCGTTTAATATAGGAGAGGTCCATTTTCCCGTGTAATATAGGAGAGGCCTCCATCCCGTTTAATATAGGAGAGGTCCACTTTCCCGTGTAATATAGGAGAGGCCTCCATCCCATTTAATATAGGAGAGGTCCACTTTCCTGTGTAATATAGGAGAGGCCTCCTTCCCGTGTAATATAGGAGAGGCCTTCCATCTCTTGTAATATAGGAGAGGCCTCCATCCTGTGTAATATGGGTGAGGCCTTCATATCGTGTAATATAGGAGAGGCCTCCATCTCGTGTAATATAGGAGAGGCCTCCATCTCGTGTAATATAGGAGAGGCCTCCATTTCGTGGAATATAGGAGAGGCCTCTATCCTGTGTAATATAGGAGAGGCCTCCATCCCGTTTAATATAGGAGAGGTCCATTTTCCCGTGCAATATAGGAGAGGCCTCCATCCCGTTTAATATAGGAGAGGTCCACTTTCCCGTGTAATATAGGAGAGGCCTCCATCCCATTTAATATAGGAGAGGTCCACTTTCCTGTGTAATATAGGAGAGGCCTCCTTCCCGTGTAATATAGGAGAGGCCTTCCATCTCTTGTAATATAGGAGAGGCCTTCTATCCCATGTAATATAGGAGAGGCCTCCATCCCTTGTTATATAGGAGAGGCTTTCCTTCCCATGAAATATAGAAGAGGCCTCCATCCTGTGTAATATAGGAGAGGTCTTCCATCGCAGGTAATATACTGTAGGAGAAGCCTTCCATCCCGTGTAATATAGGAGAAGCCTTCCATCCCATTTAATATAGGAGAGGCCTCCATCCCGTTTAATATAGGAGAGGTCCACTTTCCCGTGTAATATAGGAGAGGCCTCCTTCCCGTGAAATATAGGAGAGGCCTTCCATCACTTGTAATATAGGAGAGGCCTTATATCCCATGTAATATAGGAGAGGCCTCCATCCTGTATAATATATGAGAGGCCTTCCATCCCACGTAATATAGAAAAGGCCTTACATCCAGTGTAATATAGGAGAGGCCTCCATCCTGTGTAATATAGGAGAGGCCTTCCATCTCGTGTAATATAGAAGAAGCCTTTCATCTCGTGTAATATAGGCGAGGCCTCCATCCCATGTAATATAGGAGAGGTCCTCTTTCCTGTGTAATATAGGAGAGGCCTTCCATCCCTTGTAATATAGCAGAGGCCTCCATCCCGTGTAATATAGGAGAGGCCTCCAACTCGTGTAATATAGGAGAGCCCTCCATCCTGTGAAATATAGGAGAGGTCTCCATACTGTGTAATATAGGAGAGGCCTCCATCCCATGTAATATAGGAGAGGCCTTCTATCCCATGTAATATAGGAGAGGCCTCCATCCTGTGTAATGTATGAGAGGCCTCCATCCCGTGTAATATAGGAGAGGCCTCCATCCTGTGTAATGTATGAGAGGCCTCCATCCCGTGTAATATAGGAGAGGCCTCCATCCTGTGTAATATAGGAGACGCCTCCATCCCGTGTAATAATCTAGTTGCCGCCTTTGAACTTACTCTAATTTCTGAATATCCTTTTTTAAATGTGGAGATCAAAACTGGATCCCATATTCTAGATGTGACCTCACCAGTGATTTATAAAAGGGTAACAATATGTTGGGATCACAGGATTTTATCTCTCTTTTTAACCCCTTCCTGACATGAGACGTACTATCCCGTCCATGGGACCCGGGCCCCTATGCCCATGGACGGGATAGTACGTCTAGCGCGATCAGCGGCGCCCACGTGGTGAACGCCGCTGATCGCGGCCGGGTGTCAGCTGATTACCACAGCTGACACCCGGCACAATGTCCGACACGTTACCCCCTTGCACACCGTGATCAAACATGATCGCGGTGTACCGGGGGTTAAAGGGAAGCATCGGCAGGGAGGGGGCTCCCTCCGTGCTTCCCTGAGCCCCCCATGGCAGCGCAATGTGCAGCGCTGCTGCGGGGGACTCCTTTCCTCCAGGCCCCCGGATCCAAGATGGCGACGGGGGCCTTCGGGGGCCTGAGGAAGCTGGCTACCTCAGTGCCTGCAAAGCGCAGGCATGAGGAAGCCTTCTGCAGTGCCTGTGTCAGATCGCTGATCTGTCACAGTGATCTGTGATGTGACAGATCAGCGATCTGTCACAGGACAGTGATGTCCCACCTGGGACTATTTAATAAAGTAAAAAAAAAAATAAAAAAAAGTGTTAAAATAATTTAAAAAAAAATCGCCAAATAAATTAGAAAAAAAAAAAATATTCCCCCAATAAATCCATTTTTTGGAAATAATAATAAAAAAAAAAAATAAAAGTACACATATTAGGTATCGCCGCGTCCGTAATGACCCGCCCTATAAAACTGTCCCATTAGTTAACCCCTTTAGCGAACCCCTTAAAAAATAAAGATAAAAAACGAAGCAAAAAATAATGATTTATTATCATACCGCCAAACAAAAAGTGTAATAACGCGCGATCAAAAAGACGCATATAAATATCCATGGTACCGCTGAAAACATCATCTTGTCCCGCAAAAAACGAGCCGCCACACAGCATCATCAGCGAAAAAATAAAAAAGTTATAGCTCACAGAATAAAGCGATGCAAAAATAATTATTTTTTATATAAAATAGTTTTCATTGCATAAAACCGACAAAAACATAAAAAAATGACATAAATGAGGTATCGCTGTAACCGTACTGACCCGAAGAATAAAACCGCTTTATCAATTTTACCGCACGCGGAACGGTGTAAACGCACCCCCCCAAAAGAAATTCATGAAACGCTGGTTTTTGTTCATTCTGTGTCCCAAAAATAGGAATAAAAAGCAATCAAAAAATGTCACGTGCCTGAAAATGGTACCAATAAAAACGTCAACTCGTCCCGCAAAAAATAAGACTTCACATGACTCGGTGGGTCAAAATACGGAAAAATTATAGCTCTCAATATGTGGTGATGCAAAAACTATTTTTACAATAAAAAGCTTCTTTTAGCGTGCGACAGCTGCCAAATATAAAAACCGCCATAAATAGTAAATCAAACCCCCCGTTATCACCCCCTTAGCTAGGGAAAAATAATAAAATTAAAAAAAAGTATTTATCTCCATTTTCCCGTTAGGGTTAGGGTTAGGGCTAGGGTTAGGGTTAGGGCTAGGGTTAGGGCTAGGGTTAGGGCTAGGGTTAGGGCTAGGGTTAGGGTTAGGGCTAGGGTTAGGGTTAGGGCTAGGGTTAGGGCTAGGGTTAGGGTTAGGGTTAGGGCTCAGATTAGGGTTAGGGATGTGTTGGGGTTAGGGTTGGAGTTATAATTGGGGGGTTTCCACTGTTTGGGCACATCAGGGGCTCTCCAAATGCAACATGGCGTCTGATCTCAATTCCAGACAATTCTGAGTTGAAAAAGTCAAATGTTGCTCCTTCCTTTCCAAGCTCTGCCATGCGCCCAAACAGTGTTTTACCCCACATGTAGGGTATCAGCCTACTCAGGACAAATTAAAAAACAATTTTTGGGGTCCAATTTCTCCTGTTACCCTTAGGAAAATAAAAAATTGGGGGCAAAAATATCATTTTTGTGGAAAAAAATGATTTTTTTATTTTCACGTCCGAGTGTTATAAACTTCTGTGAAGCACTTGGGGGTTCAAAGTGCTCACCACACATCTAGATAAGTTCCGTGGGGGGTCTAGTGTCCAAAATGGGGTCACTTGTGGGGAGTTTCAATAGTTTAGGTACATCAGGGGCTCTCCAAACGCACATGACACCCGCAGACCATTCCATCAAAGTCTGCATTCAAAAACGTCACTGCTTCCCTTCCGAGCCCCGACGTGTGTCCATACAGTAGTTTTCTCCCACATATGGGGTGTCAGCGTACTCAGGCCAAATTGGACAACAACTTTTGGGGGTCCAATTTCTCCTGTTACCCTTGGGAAAATGAAAAAATTGGGGACTAATTGATCATGTTTCTGGAAAAAATACGATTTTTTTATTTTCATGCCCTGGCATTATAAACTTCTGTGAAGCTCTTGGGGGTTCAAAGTGCTCACCTCACATCTAGATAAGTTCCTTAGTGGGTCTAGTTTTCAAAATGGGGTCATTTGTGGGGGGTTTCCACTGTTTAGGTACATTAGGGGCTCTCCAAAGGCAACATGACACCCGCAGACCATTCCATCAAAGTCTGCATTCCAAAACGTCACTACTTCCCTTCCGAGCCCCGACGTGTGCCCATACAGTAGTTTTCTCCCACATATGGGGTATCAGCATACTCAGGACAAATTGGACAACAACTTTTGGGGTCCAATTTCTCCTGGTACCCTTGGGAAAATAAAAAAATGGTGACTAAAAGATCATGTTTGTGGAAAAAATACGAATTTTTTATTTTCACGCCCGGGCGTTATAAACTTCTGTGAAGCACTGGGGGGTTCAAAGTGCTCACCACACATCTAGATAAGTTCCTTGGGGGGTCTAGTTTACAAAATGGTGTCATTTGTGGGGGGTTTCCACTGTTTAGGTACATTAGGGGCTCTCCAAAGGCAACATGACACCCGCAGACAATTCCATCAAAGTCTGCATTCCAAAACGTCACTACTTCCCTTCCGAGCCCCGACGTGTGCCCATACAGTAGTTTTCTCCCACATATGGGGTATCAGCATACTCAGGACAAATTGGACAACAACTTTTGGGGTCCAATTTCTCCTGGTACCCTTGGGAAAATAAAAAAATGGTGACTAAAAGATCATGTTTGTGGAAAAAATACGAATTTTTTATTTTCATGCCCGGGCGTTATAAACTTCTGTGAAGCACTGGGGGGTTCAAAGTGCTCACCACACATCTAGATAAGTTCCTTGGGGGGTCTAGTTTACAAAATGGTGTCATTTGTGGGGGGTTTCCACTGTTTAGGTACATTAGGGGCTCTCCAAAGGCAACATGACACCCGCAGACCATTCCATCAAAGTCTGCATTCCAAAACGTCACTACTTCCCTTCCGGGCCCCGACGTGTGCCCATACAGTAGTTTTCTCCCACATATGGGGTATCAGCATACTCAGGACAAATTGGACAACAACTTTTGGGGTCCAATTTCTCCTGGTACCCTTGGGAAAATAAAAAAATGGTGACTAAAAGATCATGTTTGTGGAAAAAATACGAATTTTTTATTTTCACGCCCGGGCATTATAAACTTCTGTGAAGCACTGGGGGGGTCAAAGTGCTCACCACACATCTAGATAAGTTCCGTAGGGGGTCTAGTTTCCAAAATGGTGTCATTTGTGGGGGGTTTCCACTGTTTTGGTACATCAGGAGTTTTCCAAACGTGACATGGTGTCCGATCTCAATTCCAGCCAAAAACGTCAAATGGCGCTGCTTCCCTTCCGAGCTCTGCCATGCGCCCAAATAGTGGTTTACCCCCACATGTGGGGTATCAGCGTACTCAGGACAAATTGCACAATAACTTTTATGGTCCTGTTACCCTTGGAAAAATAAGAATTGAGGGTGAAAAGATCATTTTTGTGGAAAAAATATGATTTTTTAATTGTATGGCTTTATGTTATAAACTTCTGTGAAGCCCATGGGGGTTCAAAGTTCTCACCACACATCTAGATAAGTTCCTTAGGGGGTCTAGTTTCCAAAATGGTGTCATTTGTGGGGGGTTTCCACTGTTTTGGTACATCAGGGGTTTTCCAAACGCGACATGGTGTCCGATCTCAATTCCAGCCAAAAACGTCAAATGGCGCTGCTTCCCTTCCGAGCTCTGCCATGAGCCCAAATAATATTTTACCCCCACATGTGGGGTATCAGCGTACTCAGGACAAATTGCACAATAACTTTTAGGGTCCTGTTACCCTTGGAAAAATAAGAATTGAGGGTGAAAAGATCATTTTTGTGGACAAAATATGATTTTTTAATTGTATGGCTTTATGTTATAAACTTCTGTGAAGCCCATGGGGGTTCAAAGTTCTCAACACATCTAGATAAGTTCCTTAGGGGGTCTAGTTTCCAAAATGGTGTCATTTGTGGGGGGTTTCCACTGTTTTGGTACATCAGGGGTTTTCCAAACGCGACATGGTGTCCGATCTCAATTCCAGCCAAAAATGTCAAATGGCGCTGCTTCCCTTCCGAGCTCTGCCATGCGCCCAAATAGTGGTTTACCCCCACATGTGGGGTATCAGCGTACTCAGGACAAATTGCACAATAACTTTTAGGGTCCTGTTACCCTTGGGAAAATAAAAATTGGGGTGAAAAGATCATTTTTGTGGAAAAAATATGATTTTTTAATTGTACCGCTGTACGTTATAAACTTCTGTAAAGCCCTTGTGGGTTCAAAGTTCTCACCACATATCTAGATAAGTTCCTTGGGGGGTCTAGTTTCCAAAATGGGGTCACTTGTAGGGGGTTTCCACTGTTTAGGTACATCAGGGGCTCTCCAAACGTGACATGGCGTCCAATCTGAATTCCAGCCAATTTTGCATTGAAAAAGTCAAACGGCGCTCCTTCCATTCTGAGCTCTGCCATGCACCGAAACAGTGGTTCCCCCCCACATATCAGGTATCTGCATACTCAGGACAAATTGCACAATAACTTTTGCAGTCCAATTTCTCCTGTTACCCTTGGTAAAATAAAAAAAATTGAACCTGAAGTATTTTTTTTATGAAAAAAAGTTAGATGTTCATTTTTTTTTAAATATTCAAAAAAATTCCTGTGACGCACCTAAAGGGTTAATAAACTTCTTGAATGTGGTTTTGAGCACTTTAAGGGGTGCAGTTTTTAGAATGGTGTCACCTTTGGGTATTTTCTATCATATAGACCCCTCAAAGTGGCTTCAAATGTGATGTGGTCCTAAAAATAAAATGGTGTTGTAAAAATGAGAAATCGCTGGTCAACTTTTAACCCTTATAACTTCCTAACAAAAAAAAATTTTGGTTCCAAAATTGTGCTGATGTAAAGTAAACATGTGGGAAATGTTAGTTATCAAGTTTTTTGTGTGCCGTATCTCTGTGATTTAAGGGCATAAAAATTCAAAGTTGGAAAATTGCGAAATTTTCAAAATTTTTGCCAAATTTCCGTTTTTCTCACAAATAAACGCAAGTTATTTGAATGAAATTTTACCACTATCATGAAGTACAATATGTCACAAGAAAACAATGTCAGAATCACCGGGATCCATGGAAGCGTTCCAGAGTTATGACCTCATAAAGGTACAGTGGTCAGAATTGTAAAAATTGGCCCGGTCATGAACGTGCAAACCACCCTTGGGGGTGAAGGGGTTAAACACCCTAAAATCTTGTTTGCTTTTGCGGCTGCTGCCTGACATTGAGCACTGCTGCTCAGCTTACTTGTAACCAGGATACCAAGTCCTTCTCCTGTTCTCTACTCCTGAGTATTCTCTCATTTAATGTATATGCAACAGTAGGATTACTCCATCTAAGCCTCATGTACCTAGTGTTTGCCTATTCAGTCATCTTATCCAGGTGTACCTACCGGGAGGG
This sequence comes from Dendrobates tinctorius, assembly GCF_039654945.1. Lineage (NCBI taxonomy): Eukaryota > Metazoa > Chordata > Amphibia > Anura > Dendrobatidae > Dendrobates > Dendrobates tinctorius. Next base: position 3,062,723 of record NW_027361818.1, on the reverse strand, counting down.
TCCTATCCTGTTTCTGGTATTAAAACCTTACCATGGTTTTTATTAAAAGAATGTTGAAAACCATATAAATTAAATAGTTCAGTAATTACCTTGAAATAGTTTTTAATAACATTTAAAAACATAATTACATTAAATCTTACTTGTACTAAAATGTAAATTAGTAAAAAATGATGAAAATATTTAGCATTAAGGCAAAATCAGCTTTTAAAACGGGACAAGGTCTAAAAATAAAACAAAAACTACTCTTACCAATGATCACATGATAATTTTTTGGTTTTCTTTTGAAAATGGCCATTTGTTATAGAAACATTGCAAAAAAATTACGATTATAACATTTTCTGGTGAAGGACCCTCTGAATGTCAAAACATATTCCCCTCTCTATGGTGCCTTTCAAAAAGTTCAACAAACAATTGCAAAAAATAGTAAAAACAAAAAAAAGAAGAGAACAAGAAAAAGGAAATGTTGTAATAATTTCTAGCTGTAATGTGCAAATTGCCTATTCAGAAAGAAAGAGGACTTTTACTCTACAGCGCCACCTATTGGTAGTAGCGATCCTACAAGTCACAATCAACCCTTTAACGAGTCTTGTAGTATGACTTAGGATACAAGCCAAATCAGAATCTCAATTTGCAGACACGGTGTTTCGAGCTGTTGGCTCTCGTCAGTGCAAAGTATGAGATCTGATTTGGCAAGGTGAGAGGCTCTGGACTAGGGTCTTAGCTGTAATGTGTCATGCGATAATTCTATTTAAGGCATCACACCGTAAATGACTGTGTTCCGCAGTGATGAAACTCCAGATCAGGGTCTGAAGGTTAATCTACATTATCTGTGTGTCCTCCATGGTAGATATTACAAATATGGCAAGTTCGTCAAGTTTAATCTTGACCAAGAGAAAAGCAGAAAACATAGCATAGACTATAGAATTGTTTGTAGCAAATATCAACTTAGCCGTGGTGAGTTATGGCAACAGAACGGCATGAAGCTCATTCAAACTGAACTTAACTCCTCAAAGAATGCTCTACTAAGCTATCATGGCAGCCGCAATGTTGGCTCATAATACATTTGCATCTTCTGATAGTTTCTTAAAGTTGGACTGGTTCCCGGATAGACATTCCACACCATTCCACGAATATCAGCGTTTTCTAAGATAAATGTCTAAAACTTTTGAGGCTGTATATACTGTAGCATGTTATGTTTGGAAGTATTGTGAATGGGACGATAATTTACGCATTGTAAGAAAGAAAAATTTGACACTAAATGATCATTATTATTATTACTTAATTTCACGTTATACAGTGGGTACGGAAAGTATTCAGACCCCTTTAAATTTTTCACTCTTTGTTTCATTGCAGCCATTTGGTAAATTCAAAAAAGTTCTTTTTTTTCCTCATTAATGTACACTCTGCACCCCATCTTAACGAAAAAAAAACAGAGATGTAGAAATTTTTACAAATGTATTAAAAAAGAAAAACTGAAATATCACACGGTCATAATTATTCAGACTCTTTGCTCAGGCACTCATATTTACGTCACATGCTGTCCATTTCCTTGTGATCCTCCTTGAGATGGTTCTACTCCTTCATTGGAGTCCAGCTGTGTTTAATTAAACTGATAGAACTTGATTTGGAAAGGCGCACATCTGTCTATATAAGACCTCACAGCTCACAGTGCATGTCAGACCAAATGAGAATCGTGAGGTCAAAGGAACTGGCCAAGGAGCTCAGAGACAGAATTGTGGCAAGGCACAGATCGGGCCAAAGTTACAAAAGAATATCTGCAGCACTCAAGGTTCCTAAGAGCACAATAATCCATAAATGGAAGAAATTTGGGACCACCAGAAGTCTTCCTAGACTTGGCCGTCCAGCCAAACTGGGCATTTGTGGGAGAAGAGCTTTGGTGAGAGAGGTAAAGAAGAACCCCAAGATCACTGTGACTGAGCTCCACAGATGCAGTAGGGAGATGGGAGAATGTTCCACAAAGTCAACTATCACTGTAGCCCTCCACCAGTCAGGCCTTTATGGCAGAGTGGCCTGATGGAAGCCTCTCCTTAGTGCAAAACATATGAAAGCCCGCGGCTTCCACCTTTCTCACACCCCCCGCCCCAGCAGCAAACATGGTGGAGGAGTTGGTTTTCTCCTGTCAGATACCTGCTCCTTCACCCCAATCCCACTGCCACCCTCTGTTACCCTCCCTTCCTTTGAGGTGCACTCTGTGCGCATCTACTCCCCCTCCAACCTCCAACTGGCTGTCATCTACCGCCCCCCAGGGCCAGCCACCACCTTCTTTGACCACTTCACCACCTGGTTACTTCATTTCCTTTCCGCGGACATCCCTACTATCATCATGGGCGACTTCAACATCCCCATTGACACTTCCCTCTCAGCTGCCACTAAACTTCTATCTCTCACTTCCTCCTTCGGCCTCACTCAATGGTCTTCTACAGCCACCCACAAAGATGGCCACACACTGGACCTCATCTTCACCCGCCTCTGCTCCCTATCTAACCTCTCTAACTCACCTCTTCCTCTCTCTGACCACAACCTGCTCACATTCTCTTCCCTCTTCACTCCATGTCTACAATCCCCACCCCACAAACTTTCACACCCTCGCAGGAATCTTAAACACCTTGACCTACACTCATTCTCCGAATCCCTCCTCCCTCTTACAGATATAAGTTCCTTACACAATGCGGATGACGCTGCCGCTCTATATAACACCACAATAGCTGTAGCTTTGGAATCCGCTGCCCCACTTACACATACCAAAACTCGCAAAATCAACAGACAGCCCTGGCACACCAGCCTGACCAAAGAGCTGAGGCGAGCTTCCAGGGCTGCTGAGCGCAGATGGAAAAGATCCCACTCCAACGAGCATTTCATCGCATTCAAACAGTCCCTCACTACTTTCAAGACCACACTCGCCACAGCTAAACAAACCTACTTCTCATCTCTCATATCCTCCCTGTCTCACAACCCTAAACAGTTATTCAACACCTTCAATTCTCTCCTCCGCCCCCCAGCACCTCCTCCCTCCCCACTCATCTCAGCTGAAGACTTTGCCTCATTTTTCAAGCAGAAAATTGATAACATCAGGGACAGTTTTGGTCAACAACCCCCAGAGCCCTTCCTCCCGACTTCCCAGCCCTCCACCTTCAAAACCAACTTCTCCACCATTACAGAAGATCGACTCTCCACTCTACTCTCAAGATCACATCTCACCACCTGTGCACTCGACCCGATCCCATCCCACTTCATCCCAAACCTCACCACAGTCTTCATCCCAACCCTAACCCATCTCTTCAACCTATCACTAACAACTGGTGTTTTCCCCTCAAGCTTTAAACATGCCTCCATCACACCTATCCTCAAAAAGCCCTCTCTTGACCCATCCTCTGCATCTAGCTATCGCCCTATATCACTTCTCCCATACGCCTCCAAGCTACTGGAACAACACGTCTACCTTGAACTGTCCTCCCATCTCTCTTCTTGTTCCCTCTTCGACCGCTTACAATCTGGCTTCCGGTCACACCACTCCACTGAAACTGCCCTTACTAAGGTCACCAATGACCTCTTAACTGCCAAGAGCAAGCGACACTACTCTGTCCTCCTCCTCCTGGACCTGTCGGCTGCCTTTGACACAGTGGACCATTCCCTATTATTACAGACCCTCTCATCCCTCGGCATCACAGACTTGGCCCTCTCCTGGATCTCATCATACCTAACAGACCGGACATTCAGCGTCTCCCACTCACACACCACCTCCTCACCTCGCCCCCTATCTGTCGGAGTCCCACAAGGTTCAGTCCTAGGGCCCCTGCTGTTCTCTATTTACACCTTTGGCCTGGGACAGCTCATAGAATCTCATGGCTTTCAGTATCATCTTTATGCTGATGACACACAGATCTACATCTCTGGACCAGATATCACCTCCCTACTAACCAGAATCCCTCAATGTCTGTCCACTATTTCATCCTTCTTCTCCACTAGATATCTGAAACTCAACATGGACAAAACAGAATTCATCATCTTTCCCCCATCTCACGTGACCCCCCCTACGAACCTATCAATTACAGTAAATGACTGCCCACTCTCCCCAGTCCCACAAGCTCGCTGCCTCGGAGTAATCCTTGATGCTGATCTCTCCTTCAAACCACATATCCAAACCCTTTCCACTTCCTGCCGACTTCAACTCAAAAATATTTCACGCATCCGTTCATTCCTCACCCAAGAATCTGCAAAAACCCTAGTCCATGCCCTCATCATCTCTCGCCTTGACTACTGCAACCTCATGCTCTGCGGCCTCCCCTCAAACACTCTCGCACCCCTCCAATCTATTCTAAACTCTGCTGCCCGACTAATCCACCTGTCCCCCCGCTATTCCCCAGCTTCTCCCCTCTGTCAATCCCTTCACTGGCTCCCAATTGCCCAGAGACTCCATTACAAAACCCTAACCATGACATACAAAGCCATCCACAACTTGTCTCCTCCATACATCTGTGACCTCGTCTCCCGGTACTTTCCTGCACGCAACCTCCGATCCTCACAAGATCTCCTTCTCTACTCCCCTCTTATCTCCTCTTCCCACAATCGCATACAAGATTTCTCTCGCGCATCACCCCTACTCTGGAACTCTCTACCACAACATATCAGACTCTCACCTACCATCGAAACCTTCAAAAAGAGCCTGAAGACCCACCTCTTCCGACAAGCCTATAACCTGCGGTAACCACCGATCGACCAAACCGCTGCACGACCAGCTCTACCCTCGCCTACTGTATTATCACCCATCCCTTGAAGATTGTGAGCCCTCGCGGGCAGGGTCCTCTCTCCTCCTGTACCAGTTATGACTTGTATTGTTTAAGATTATTGTACTTGTTTTTATGTATACCCCCCTCACATGTAAAGCGCCATGGAATAAATGGCGCTATAACAATAAATAATAATAATAATAATAGAGTTTGCTGAAAAACACATGAAGTACTCGCAGACTATGAGAAGTAAGATTCTCTGGTCTGATAAGACAAAGACAGACCATTTTGGTGATAATTCTAAGCAGTATGTGTGGAGAAAACCAGGCACTGCTCATCATCTGCCCAATACAATCCCAACAGTGAAACATGGTGGTGGCAGCATCATGCTATGGGGTTGTTTTTCATCTGCAAGGACAGGACAACTGGTTGTGATTGAAGGAAACATGAAGGCGGCCAAGTAAAGAGATATCCTGAATGAAAACCTCTTCCAGAGTGCTCTGGACCTCAGACTTGGCCGAAGGTTCACCTTCCAACAAGACAATGACCCTACGCACACAGCTAAAATAACAATGGAGTGGCTTCAGAACAACTCTGTGACCATTCTTGACTGGCAGAGCCAGAGCCCTGACCTAATCCCAATTGAGCAACTCTGGAGAGACCTAAAAATGGCTGTCCACCAACGTTCACCAAACAACCTGACGGAACTGGAGAGGATTTGCAAGGAATAATGACAAAGGATCCCCAAATCCAGGTGTGAAAAACTTGTTGCATCATTCCCAAGAAGACTCATGACTAGTGTTGAGCATTCCGATACCGCAAATATCGGGTATCGGCCGATATTAGCTGTATCGGAATTCCGATACTTAGTTCCGATACTTTTTTCATATCGAATACCGGAATCGGAAGTTCCCATAATGCTAGGAGCCCGCTCGATTTGATTCAGCCAATGGGGATCCTCAGAAGTGTGGGCACATCCTGTTAGGCATGTAGGCATGTTAACTACTGGCATGGCTGTGATTGGCTGCTGAAATGATGTCATGATGCACTATAAAAACCGCTGCAGCCGCCATCTCTGGTCACTCTGCTGTGAATTCAGTTAGGGACAGGCTGCTGTTGAAGACTGTGAGGGACAGTTAGAAATAGCGATTCTAAAAACAATATTGTGCTTTATCCAGGCTACATAAACCACCACTGTAGCTTTCTTTTGCCTAGCAGCAGTGTTCACAGCTGTCTGCAAGGGCTGTGTGAGTGCAGACCCACGCCCAGCGTGTGTCTCTGCCTCATACACATTTTTCTTTTATTGCTGCTTTTTTTTCTCCTGTATAGTGTGCTTCCATACGTATCCATATACGTTGGTTGCAAACACTAAAGGAGTGGACAGCGGAGCCTTTCAGCAGCCTTTCAGTGCTATAGCCCATTTCTCTGCACTGTTTTTGGCTGTCTGATAGGTCTCTCTGTGTGTGAGTGCAGCTCACGTTGCAGTGTGTTCTACAGCCACCGCTAGCTGTAGTCCGCTCAGCGTGCGTCACTGCCTCATACATAGTCCTTTTTTTGCAGCTAATTTAGCCAGATTTTTGCTCCTATATTAGTGTGCTTCCAACCGCATCCATTGTCATTGGTTGGTTGCAAACACTATATAGGATTAGATAGAGGAGCCTTTTTGCTGGCTTGTGCCCTTCAGGGCCAGCCAGACTAGTATCACCCTATTTTTTGGAGCCTCATCAATTGCATTGTAGGTTAGCTTCCTGCATTGTAATCGCTCCAAAAAGTTTGTGATACTATAGCTTTCAAATTTTGGTCACATCCTTTTCTTCCCCCCCCAAAAAAAAAAGGAAATAAAGTTCACCAAACACTCCACTTTACAGTTGTCTAGGCCACATTAGATCATATTAAAGTGTAGTACACACACTCTTAGCCAAATTAGTGTTTCTTATACTGGTTAGCAGGTGTTCAGGAATAAGAACACTAAGCCACCCCTTTTTTACTTTTCTGCCTATCTTTATCAGTCTCCCAAGATGAAGAAGGCAGGGAGTAAGGCACCTGGTCGTGGCCGTGGAGTTTCAGCAGGGAGAGGACAGGGGGATGCAGCAGGGAGAGGACGTGGGGATTCGGTGTCTGCTGCGGCCACCAGTGACCCGGCATCCCCCACTTTTACCAGGCAACAGTCCTTCATACGCAGCTTTGTAGGACCTCGCCGTACCCCACTGCTGCGTGACGAACAAATTGAAGCCGTTGTCGGATGGATGGCAGCTAACGCATCCACTTCAATGACTTCCGCATCCTCCCAAGGCCAGAGCACTGAAGAGCAACCATCTGTCTCTTCACCACCTGCCAAATTGCCCAGGCAGTCTGAGAGCCCTGGACAGGAGCCATCTCAATCTTTACTTCTGTTCTCAGAATCTGTTGGCTTGGAAAGAGGTTGCCAGCCAAGCAGCATTCTAGAGCGTGAAGAAGAGGGAGTATGCAGTGATGCGCAACTGCTTTGTCCCTCTGAATCTGAAGAGGCGGGTGGGCCAGTGCCTATTGTCAGCACACCTCAGTGCTCATCTGATGATGATGAGACTCAGTTGCCAATTTCTGGTGCGTATGGTGCTGGCGAGACAACCCAGGACCAGCCGGTGCTTGAAGAGGGGAGTGGAGATGATGAGGTCCTTGACCCATCATTGCGTCAGCCACAGGAAGGTGGTGGGAGCAGCTCTGAGGAAGAGATTCCCCGAACGGCCAAAAGAGGAGGGAGAGGGCGGGGGCAGACTTGGTTGCCTGTAGCCTCCACTTTGGCACCCGTGAGGAGCAATCCTCTTCCAAAACACAAAACGGGCGCTCCCAGGACTTGCAGTGCGTGGTCTTTTTTTGACACAATTGCAGATGACATTTGCTTTGTCAAATGCAAGCTGTGTCATCAGAAAGTGAAACGAGGGAAAAATGTGAGCAACCTCAATACCACAAATATGTGGAAACATGTGCGTACCAAGCACGAGGTGGAGTTACACAGACACACTGAAGATGTAGGCCAACCTTCAGCAGCACCTACCACCTCTTCAGCTCGTGTTGGGGCCTCTTCCTCCAGCTCACACACAGCTGGTTCGGCTTCCTCACTGGAACGCCATGGAAGAACCACTGCCACTGTTGTCCAGAGACCCAGTGAAATTCCACCCACTGAACCACGTTCGCAGTCATCAGCACACTCCCAGGCCACTCACCAGCAATCGGTAGCACAGGCATGGGAGAAAAAGCGGCCATACTCGGCAAACCATCCCCGAGCACTGGCTCTGAATGCCGGCATTGCCAAACTACTGGCCCTTGAGATGCTGTCATTCAGGCTGGTGGAGACTGACACCTTCAGGAACTTTATGTCATTGGCAGTTCCACAATACAATGTGCCCAGCCGCTTTTATTTCAGCAGGCAAGCTGTCCCTGCCCTGCAAAAGCATGTGGAGGGAAAAATGCGCTACTAAATGCCGTCAGTAGCAAGGTCCACCTGACCACCGATGCGTGGACCAGTAGCCATGGACAGGGACGATACCTTTCCCTCACTGCCCATTGGGTCAATGTTGTGGAGCCGGGTACAGATCTGGAGAGTGGCTCTGTACGTATTCTGCCAACTCCAAGGATTGCAGGAATGCAGTCTGTACATATTGAGTCCTCCTCCTACTCTAGTTCCTCGGAATCAGCACTGCGTGAGCCTGTTAGGCCAGATATGAGCACAGGTGTGGCCAAACGTCAACAGGCCGTCCTTAAATTAATTTCTTTGGGGAATCGGAGCCACACAGCACAGGAGCTCTGGAATGCCATCAAGCAGGAGAGCGATGTGTGGTTTGTGCCAGCGAATCTCCAGCCAGGTTTGGTAGTGAGTGACAATGGCCGAAATCTAGTGGCATCTCTGGGCCTAGGCAACCTCACTCACATACCATGTCTGGCACACATGCTCAATTTGGTCATGCAGAGCTTTCTGAGGGACTATCCGGATCTTGATGCACTGCTGCACAAGGTTCGCCTAGAGTGTGCTCACTTGCGGCGTTCCAGCATGGCAAGATCGTGCATTGCATCTCTGCAACGCCGATTCCGCCTGCCAGAACATCGCATCATATGTGACCTCCCCACCAGGTGGAATTCAACGTTACATATGTTGGAGCGGTTGTGTGAGCAGCAGGCAGCAGTAATGGAGTACCAGCTGCATCAGGCGCAAACAAGTCGCACTGTGCGCCGGACACACTTCACCACCACTGAGTGGGCCACTATGAGGGACATCTGCCAAGTTTTGCGTGCCTTCGATGACTCCACACGGATGGCCAGTGCAGATGATGCACTAATCAGCATGACTTTCCCCCTCATCTGTCTGCTTCAAAAAACCTTACAAGCACTAAGTGATGAGGTTTTTGAAGAGGTATAGGATGAGCAGTCAGAAATGCCATCTGCTTCTGGCAAATCTGCGCAACGTACTTCCACACAAAGGCCCAGGCAGGGGACACTTAGTGAGGAGGATGACGAGGAGTCAATGGAGGAGGAGGAACACATCTCTCCAGAGGAGGGAGGTACACAAGGCTCTAGTAGTCAGTGTGTACAGCGAGGGTGGGGTGATGCTGAGCAGGCAGAGATGCTGCCTCAAGCTGGGGACAGCGTTTCCGGTCCAGTTGGCAGTCTGCAGCACATGGTTGATTTCATGCTGCAGTGCTTGTTAAATGACCGCCGCATCGCCAACATTCTCCACACGGCTGATTATTGGGTGTACACCCTCCTAGATCCTCGCTACCAGGACAACTTACAAAGCCTCATACCACAGTTGAACCGGGAGCGAAAAATGCGGGAGTACCAAGAAACACTTGTGCAGGCCATCATGTTCTCCATTCCCCCCACAAGTGTTGCTGGTAGTGCTTTTCAAAGCAGCCATGTGGGTAGAGGCAGTGGAGGAAGCTCTGCACAAAGAGGTAGCAGAGGCAGTGCCGCAGGAAAAGGCAAGGCCAGTATGGCCCAAATGTGGAAAAGTTTTGTGGGACCGCCACAAACGGCTACACCATCACAGACGGCTCCAGTCAGCAGGAGGCAACGTTTCCGTCAGATGGTGACAGACTACTTGTCATGCCCTGTTAGTGTTCTCCCAGACGGCTCTTCCCCGTTCAAGTATTGGGTCTCTAAGCTGGATACATGGCCAGAGCTTAGCCAGTATGCATTGGAGGTGCTGGCTTGCCCTGCTGCCAGTGTATTATCGGAACGTGTCTTTAGTGCTGCAGGTGGTGTGGTAACAGACCGTCGCACGTGACTATCCGCCGATAATGTTGACCGGCTTACTTTTGTGAAAATGAACAAGGCCTGGATCTCACCTGAATTTGTCAGTCCTCTTCCAGAATAAATAATTGGCTGGCAACAGGATCCAGGTCTCCTGTTGTGTTCATGTTTCTATGACCTGATCTTTATTTCCTGGGCTACAGCAACGCCCGTTGTTGCTCAGAAGTGCTGTACGTACAGACAAAACACTCGCTCATGTGTAAGTGGGGTTCGGTAACGTCAGCTGATCCCCTGCTGTGTGTATGGCAAAGTGTCCTGCTCCCTCCACAGTCAAACAACCTCAGATTTACACCTGGCTCCAAGTAGGCCTCGGCCTACTACCTGATTTTCCCTGGGCTCCGACAACGCCAGTTGGTGCTCAGAAGTGCTGTGCGCATAGACAAAACACTCGCTCATGTGTAAGTGGGGTTCGGTAACGTCAGCTGATCCCCTGCTGTGTGTACGGCAAACTCTCCTGCTGCCTACAACTTCTGACTACCTCTGATTTAATATGTTCTCTGATTTGCCCTCTGTCTCCACTCTGTTTTGAGTATTTCCTCCGGCCTACAACACCGCCTGTTTCTGCTTTCAAGTGCCGTCTGCACAATCCACACTTGTTCCTGTGTTACCTGGGTCCTGTAACATCTGCTCATCTCCAGAGGTGAGCACGGCAATGTCTCCTGCTTTGTCTACATTCCCACTACTTGTAGTGGAAATGTGGACAGAGCAGGAGACATTGCCTGACTCACCTCTAGGGAGAAGCTGGTGTTACAGAACCCCAGTAACACAGGAACAAGTGTGGGTTGTGCAGACGGCATTTCAGAGCAGCAACTGGCATGGTTGGAAGCCAGAGGAAATACTCGAAACAGAGTGAAGACAAAGGCCTAATTGGAGTACGTTGACAGTTAGTAGTAGTCTAGAAACAATCGCAAACTGCCACCAAGTAGGCCTCGGCCTACTACCTGATTTTCCCTGGGCTCCGACACCACCAGTTGGGCTCAGAAGTGCTGTCCGCACAGACAAAACACTCGCTCATGTGTAAGTGGGGTTCGGTAACATCAGCTGATCCCCTGCTGTGTGTACGGCAAACTGCTGCTGCCTCCAAATTCAAACAACGTCTTATCTTAAACTGCCTCCAAGTTGGCCTCAGCCTACAAAATGACTATCCCTGGGCTCCAACATCGTCAGTTGTTGCTCGGAAGTGCTGTCCACACAGAAAAACACACTCGTTCATGTGAAAGTGGGGGTCGGTAACGTCGGCTGATCCCCTGCTGTGTGGAGGGCAAAGTGTCCTGCTCCCTCCAAAGTCAAAATACCTCAGCTTTACACCTGGCTCATAGTAGGCTTCGGCCTGCACCATGATTGTCCCTGGGTTCCAACAATGCTAGTTGGTGCTCGGAAGTGCTGTCCACACAGAAAAACACACTCGTTCATGTGAAAGTGGGGGTCAGTAACGTCAGCTGATCCCCTGCTGTGTGGAGGGCAAAGTGTCCTGCTCCCTCCAAAGTAAAACAACGTCTTATCTTAAACTGCCTCCAAGTAGGCCTCAGCCTACAAAATGACTATCCCTGGGCTCCAACATCGTCAGTTGTTGCTCGGAAGTGCTGTCCACACAGAAAAACACACTCGTTCATGTGAAAGTGGGGGTCAGTAACGTCAGCTGATCCCCTGCTGTGTGGAGGGCAAACTGCTGCTGACTCCAAATTCAAACAACGTCTGATCTTAAACTGCCTCCAAGTAGGCCTCAGCCTACAAAATGACTATCCCTGGGCTCCAACATCGTCAGTTGTTGCTCGGAAGTGCTGTCCACACAGAAAAAAACACTTGTTCATGTGAAAGTGGGGGTCGGTAACGTCGGCTGATCCCCTGCTGTGTGTATGGCAAAGTGTCCTGCTCCCTCCAAAGTCAAAATACCTCAGCTTTACACCTGGCTCCTAGTAGGCCTCAGCCTGCACCATGATTGTCCCTGGGCTCCAACAACGCCAGTTGGTGCTCGGAAGTGCTGTCCACACAGAAAAACACACTCGTTCATGTGAAAGTGGGGTTCGGTAACGTCAGCTGATCCCCTGCTGTGTGGAGGGCAAACTGCTGCTGCCTCCAAATTGTAACTACTTCAGATTTAAACATTCTCTGATTTGGCCTCTGTCTCTACTCTGTCTCTAGTATTTCCCCTGACCTCCAACACCGCCAGTTCCTGCTCACAGTTGCCGTCCACGCATTCCACACTTGTTCCTGTGTTCCTGGTGTTCTGTAACGTGAGCTGATCCCCCAATGTGTGTCCGGCACTGTCTCCTGCGCTGTCCACCTTCCCACTGCAAGTGGTGGGAATGTGGACAGAGCAGGAGACATTGGCAGACAAACATCAGGGGATCTGCTGACATTACAGAACACCAGTAACACAGGAACACGTGTGGATTGGGCAGACGGCTACTGTACGCATAAACTGGCGGTGTTGGTGGTCACGTGAAATCCTGGAAACAGAGTGGAGACAGATGCCTAATTGGAGCACGTTGACAGTCTGTTGTAGCCTACAAACAATCTAAAACTACCACCAAGTAAGCCTACACCATGATTGTCCCTGGGCTCCAACAACGCCAGTTGGTGCTCGGCAGTGTCTTTGGCACGGGGACTCCCTGTTGCCCAGCCTGGTTCCAGCTTGCCTGCTGTTTCCGGGTAGTGTCAAGGTCACTATGCCACCAATCCGTTGTCCTGTCGTCTTGCGGCCGGGTTAGCCGACTCTACGGTGCCTGCAGTTTAGGTGACTCCTATGTGGGCTGCGGGAACTGGCACTGAAGGCTGGATCCGTAGTGCCAATGGGACATGGACCCCCTGTAGGACTGTGGGTTTCGGTAACTGCGGCCAGCTTGCGGCCTGGCTACTTTTCTTTGAATGGGTACCTTCTGCTACCCACCCGGGTTGCAGCACTGTCTGCTGGTTCTCGCCAGAGCCTTTGGTCTAGGTGCCTCCATCTCGGTATCCGAAGTCCAGCACCGTCAGCTGGTCCTTGGTAGTGCTTTCTAGCACAGGTACCTCCTGCCTAGTAACCGTGGTCCAGCACCGTCAGCTGTTCTTCGGTAGTGCCATTGGCTCTTGTAGCTTTTGCTACCCATCTGGGTTCCAGCACCGTCAGCTGGTTCTCAGCAGTGTCTTTGGCACGGGTACTCCCTGTTGCCCAGCCTGTTTTCAGCACGCCTGCTGTTTCCGGGTAGTGTCAAGTTCACTATGCCACCAATCCGTTGTCCTGTCATCTTGCGGCCGGGTCAGCCGACTCTATGGTGCCTGCAGTTTAGGTGACTCCTATGTGGGCTGCGGGAACTGGCACTGAAGGCTGGATCCGTAGTGCCAATGGGACATGGACCCCCTGTAGGACTGTGGGTTTCGGTAACTGCGGCCGGCTTGCGGCCTGGCTACTTTGCTTTGAATGGGTACCTTCTGCTACCCACCCGGGTTCCAGCACTGTCTGCTGGTTCTCGCCAGAGCCTTTGGCCTAGGTGCCTCCATCTCGGTATCCGAGGTCCAGCACCGTCAGCTGGTCCTTGGTAGTGCTTTTTAGCACAGGTACCTTCTGCTTAGTAACCGTGGTCCAGCACCGTCAGTTGGTCCTCGGTAGTGCCATTGGCTCTTGTTCCTTCTGCTACCCATCCGGGTGCCAGCACTGTCTGCTGGTTCTCGCCACAGCCTTTGGCCTAGGTGCCTCCATCTCGGTATCCGAGGTCCAGCACCGTCAGCTGGTCCTTGGTAGTGCTTTTTAGCACAGGTACCTTCTGCTTAGTAACCGTGGTCCAGCACCGTCAGTTGGTCCTCGGTAGTGCCATTGGCTCTTGTTCCTTCTGCTACCCATCCGGGTGCCAGCACTGTCTGCTGGTTCTCGCCACAGCCTTTGGCCTAGGTGCCTCCATCTCGGTATCCGAGGTCCAGCACCGTCAGCTGGTCCTTGGTAGTGCTTTTTAGCACAGGTACCTTCTGCTTAGTAACCGTGGTCCAGCACCGTCAGTTGGTCCTCGGTAGTGCCATTGGCTCTTGTTCCTTCTGCTACCCATCCGGGTGCCAGCACTGTCTGCTGGTTCTCGCCACAGCCTTTGGCCTAGGTGCCTCCATCTCGGTATCCGAGGTCCAGCACCGTCAGCTGGTCCTTGGTAGTGCTTTTTAGCACAGGTACCTTCTGCTTAGTAACCGTGGTCCAGCACCGTCAGTTGGTCCTCGGTAGTGCCATTGGCTCTTGTTCCTTCTGCTACCCATCCGGGTGCCAGCACTGTCTGCTGGTTCTCGCCACAGCCTTTGGCCTAGGTGCCTCCATCTCGGTATCCGAGGTCCAGCACCGTCAGCTGGTCCTCGGTAGTGCCATTGGCTCTTGTTCCTTCTGCTACCCATCCGGGTGCCAGCACTGTCTGCTGGTTCTCGCCACAGCCTTTGGCCTAGGTGCCTCCATCTCGGTATCCGAGGTCCAGCACCGTCAGCTGGTCCTTGGTAGTGCTTTTTAGCACAGGTACCTTCTGCTTAGTAACCGTGGTCCAGCACCGTCAGTTGGTCCTCGGTAGTGCCATTGGCTCTTGTTCCTTCTGCTACCCATCCGGGTGCCAGCACTGTCTGCTGGTTCTCGCCACAGCCTTTGGCCTAGGTGCCTCCATCTCGGTATCCGAGGTCCAGCACCGTCAGCTGGTCCTTGGTAGTGCTTTTTAGCACAGGTACCTTCTGCTTAGTAACCGTGGTCCAGCACCGTCAGTTGGTCCTCGGTAGTGCCATTGGCTCTTGTTCCTTCTGCTACCCATCCGGGTGCCAGCACTGTCTGCTGGTTCTCGCCACAGCCTTTGGCCTAGGTGCCTCCATCTCGGTATCCGAGGTCCAGCACCGTCAGCTGGTCCTTGGTAGTGCTTTTTAGCACAGGTACCTTCTGCTTAGTAACCGTGGTCCAGCACCGTCAGTTGGTCCTCGGTAGTGCCATTGGATCTTGTTCCTTCTGCTACCCATCCGGGTGCCAGCACTGTCTGCTGGTTCTCGCCACATCCTTTGGCCTATGTGCCTCCATCTCGGTATCCGAGGTCCAGCACCGTCAGCTGTCCTTGGTAGTGCTTTTTAGCACAGGTACCTTCTGCTTAGTAACCGTGGTCCAGCACCGTCAGTTGGTCCTCGGTAGCGCCATTGGCTCTTGTTCCTTCTGCTACCCATCTGGGTGCCAGCACTGTCTGCTGGTTCTCGCCAGTTTCTCAGCCTTCTTGTACCTTTTGCTACATTTCCAAGATCAAGCTTTTTGAAATTGTCTTTGGTAATCCTTATTGATCTCCATGATGACGACCCTGATGATGACGACCCTGAAGACCACACCAAAGAAGACCAGAAATATGACCCTAAATAATAAGACCAAGAGGACAAAGAACATGAAGACAACCACCAAGATACAGAACAAAAGACAGAAAAACAAGAAGCAGAAGAAGCAAAAGCAGAAGAACAGAAAGCAGAAGAACATTAAGCATAAGACTAAAAATCAGCATAGAAGAAATCAAAATTATAAGCAGAAGAAGACTAAGCAGTAAATGGGGGTGAGTCCGTTCCTCCTCATGGTGCCCCTGGAAAATGCCTGCTGCTGCAGGCCAAACTGAACGCGGACAAATCCTGTTGTAAATCTTTTGTGACAGGCAGAACGTAAGGTGTAATCTTATAACTTTTATAGATAAGTACTACAGGAATGCCTGTCACCATAAGAAAATGAAGACAAAGAAGAATAGGAAGAAGATGAAGAAATAGCATATTAAAATTAATAATAGCTGAATAAGAAGAATATGAAGAATGGAAAAAAAAATTAATGGGGAGAAGATGAAGAAGAAGAAGATGAATAAGGTGAAGAAAAAGTTGATGAAAAAAATGCTACTGCTGCGGATCATGAAGGAGAAAGTGTGGGAGAAGTACAAAAGAAGGTGAAGAGCATGGAAGTTGTGAAACATACAGTACATATCTGACAAAATATAAAAAAGGTTAACATAGTCAATATCTTTTTAACTCCGAACGTACTTAAAAAAAAAATTGGAATTAATGCTATGCCATGTGATTTGAATAAACCACTATGCCTTTAATGTCTCCTCCACCTCCCACAATACATTCTACATGATTCTTATTTGTTTTCAATTATGTAGAATTAGCCAACAAGGAAATAAAGGGCTTTTTTTAATTCCGATACCGGAAGTCCCATTGACTTGAATGGGACTTCCGGTATTGGAATCGGCGATACCCGATATTTTTTTCTTATTGGGTGATACCATCCGATACGATATTTTTGGGTATCGAACGGTATCGCTCAACACTACTCATGACTGCAATGGAGCTTCTACTCAATACTGAGCAAAGGGTCAGAATAGTTATGACCATGTGATATTTCAGTTTTTCTTTTTCAATAAATTTGCAAACATTTCTACATTTCTGTTTGTTTCAGTCAAGATGGGGTGCGAGTGACGGTGGTATCCATGCGAGTGCCGGTGGTATATCGTCCTCCCGGCCCCTCCCATCAGTTCCTGGATCATTTTGCTGCTTGGCTTCCATATTTTCTCTCCTGTGATATCTCTACCCTCATCATGGGCGATTTCAACATCCCCATTGCTCTTCCCCTCCCCCATCTGCTACTCACCTTTTATCTCTAACCTCCTCATTTGGCTTTTTGCAGCTTACTAATTCTCCAACGCATGAAGATGGAAACTCCCTCGACTTGGTCTTCTCTTGGCTTTGTGCAGTGGATGATTTTGCAAACTCCCCTCTCCCGCTCTCTGACCACAACCTTCTTTCATTCTCTATCAAGAACTGCCAGGCTGCTCAGGTCACCCCCACTGTCCATACTTATAGAAACATACAGGCCATTAACACCCAGAAACTTATGAAGAACTTGCAGTCTTCATTGGCCCCTATCTCATCCCTCTCATGTCCTGGTTCTGCATTGAAGCATTACAATGAAACACTTCAAAGCGCCCTGGATGAATTTGCACCCCCTATAAATAGAACACCACAACACAGACGGCGACAACCCTGGCACACCCTGCAAACACGTTTCCTGCAGCGGTGCTCCAGGTGCGCCGAACGTCTGTGGAGAAAATCCAACCTACCCGAAGATTTCATCCATTATAAGTTTATGCTTCGAACATACAACACTGCCCTTCACCTCTCAAAACAAACCTATTTCAACACCCTCATCACCTCACTGTCCAATAACCCTAAATATCTCTTTGACAATTTTCATTCTCTACTCAACCCAAGAGTACAGGCCCCAACCACGGAGCTTCGATCTGACGATCTGGCCAATTACTTCAAAGCAAAAAATTGACTAGATCTGACAGGAAATTATCTACCAATCACCTCATACCATGCACTGTCCTCCCTCCCCCACTGCATCAAGCTCACTCTCTGATTTTGAACCAGTCACAGAAGAAGAAGTAAGCAGGCTCCTTGCATCTTCTCGCCCAACCACTTGCACCAGTGACCCATTTCCATCACATCTCCTCCAGTCCCTTTCCACTGCTGTCACCCCTCACCTAACTAAAAAATGTAACCTCTCTCTCTCTTCTGGTATCTTTCCCTCCTCATTTAAGCATGCCATCATACATCCACTACTTAAAAAACCATCCCTCGACCAAAGCTGTGCCGCTAACTATAGACCTGTCTCTATTTTTCCCTTCATCTCTAAACTCCTGGAACGCCTGGTCCACTCCCATCTTATCCGCTATCTCTTTGATAACTCTCTTCTCGACCCTCTCCAATCCGGTTTCCGCTCTTTACACTCTACTGAAACTGCCCTCACTAAAGTCTCTAATGATCTACTAACAGCTAAATCAAATGGTCATTACTCCATGCTAATTGTCTTGAATCTCTCTGCAGCATTCAACACTGTGGATCATCAGCTCCTCCTCACTATGCTCCGCTCCATTGGCCTCAAGGACACTGTTCTCTCCTGGTTCTCCTCCTATCTCTCTGACCGTTCCTTTACTGTATCTTTTGCTGGCTCCTCCTCCTCTCATCTTCCCCTTACTGTTGGGGTTCCTCAAGGATCAGTCCTAGGCCCCCTCCTCTTCTCTTTGTACACTGCCCCAATTGGTCAAACAATCAGTAGATTTAGTCTCCAGTACCATCTCTATGCTGATGACACCCAATTATATGCTTCTTCTCCTGACATCACTCCTGCCTTTCTAGAAAACACCAGCGATGGTCTAAACGCTGTGTCTAACATCATGTCCTCACTATATCTGAAACTGAACCTGTCAAAGACTGAACTTATGTTTCCTCCCGCTACTAATGTACCTATACCCGACTTTGCCATTTCCATGTGTGGTTCCACTATTATTCCCCAGCAACATGCCCATTGTCTTGGGGTCATACTTGACTCTGAGCTTTCCTTTGTCCCCCACATACGATCAATGGCTCGCTCTTGTTATCTGCACCTCAAAAACATTTCTAGAATTCGACCTTTTCTTACTTTTGACTCAGCAAAAACTCTTACTCTTTATCTTATTCATTCTCGTCTCGACTATTGTAACTCTCTTCTAATCGGTTTCCCTCTTACCAAACTCTCCCCCCTCCAATCTGTCTTGAATGCTGCAGCCAGGATCATATTCCTCACCAATTGTTACACCGATGCCTCTACCTTGTGCCAGTCATTACACTGGCTACCCATCCACTCCAGAATCCAGTACAAACTTATTACCCTCACCCACAAAGCTCTCCATGGCTCACCACCACCCTACATCTCCTCCCTTGTTTCAGTATACCATCCTACCCGCGCCCTCCGTTCTGATGATGACCTGAGGTTAGCATCCACAATAATCAGAACCTCCCGTCTCCAAGACTATACACGTGCTGTGCCAAGTCTTTGGAATGCACTTCCCAGGTCAATACGATTAGTCCCCAATCCCCACAATTTAAAGCATGCCCTGAAAACTCATTTATTCTGACTGGCCTATCACATCAACACATTAACCTAACTATCTCTGTGTGGCACAGCCAAAAGTTTTTACCATAACCAGGTTCCCCGTATCATGTTCCCACATGCTTTATACATCCATTAGCCCTCTGTGTCTGCACTGTTACACACTTAACATTATGGCTGGTCCATACAATCAGGGCAACTGTTACCACCCACCTTTCGTGTCTACCTCTTTCCTCATAGACTGTAAGCTTGCGAGCAGGGCCCTCATTCCTCTTGGTATCTGTTATAATCTACTGTATGTGATTATTGTTATGCTGTAATGTCTATTGTCTGCACAAGTCCCCTCTGAAATGTTAAGTGCTGCGGAATATGTCGGCGCTATAGAAATATAATTTATTATTATTATTATTATTATGAGTGTACATTAATGAAAAAAATGAACTGTTTTGAATTTACAAAATGGCTGCAATGAAACAAAGAGTGAAAAATGTAAAGTGGTCTGAATACTTTCTGTAACCACTGTACTGATGGCCAGCTGACTGGCATTGCTCTGTTATTTACTATACAATCTACTAGTACACCTAAATCCTTCACTATGAGTTACCACACTAATTGTTATCCTCCAAAAACATACTGTTCATGCAGAATAAGTATATACAACATTTTTTGGAATTTTGTTAGCTGTTCTGTTGTAAAAATCCCTAAAAATTGCTAAAAAAATGCTTTAAAGATTCTTGCTGTTCATTTCTCTGGTAAAACCTCTTGTGATGTGTTCTGACTATGTGCAGACACAGTATTTTTGCAGTTATCAGGGCAAAAACTGAGCTGAACCACCAAGTGTTTGAGGATTTTTGAGTTTTTCAAGAGGATTTGGAGACTTTCGGCTGAGTATTTGCTCAATGGCACTGCGCCCTTAGGGTCTTTTTGGAACAGAAACTGATAGGAAACTCTCAAAATCCTCCTAAAAAACTCAAACCACCTTAAAAACTTGGAGTTTCCTCTCAGCTCCTGTTCCAAAAACTTCTCAATAAACTCTGTGTGCCCATCTTTGCTCTAAAACCTCAGCTACGAGACTCCATGTTCACGTAGCCTTTGAGAGTTTATGTTATTCCACTCCATGTTTAAAAAATAAAACACCTAACAACAACATAAAAAAAAACCTTTCTAAAATTCAAATACTTTATTAATTATTAATTTTAAAGGATCCATTCCTCATGAATTTACTGTATATAGTGACCCTGGCTACATGGCCAAAAAAAGGTTAAAAAGATATCCCATTTTGCAAAAAGGGCCTGCAGTTGTCTTAAGATTCTTCCCTGTCTATCCGCAAAAGGTTGGCAGCCTAAATTTGCGACAATGGTGCCACCACTCCTCAAAGACTGTACCATGAGGTGCCCCTAATTATTGAATTTATTTTTCCATTATAAATAGGGTGTGATTTCTAGGAATACATTATAAACAATCAATTAGGACCTATAAAAATTACCCTAATTAACCAAAAATATAAACCATTATCAGTACAAGTACATATTGCCAGAAGTGCTCTGACAAAAGGATCAATAAAAATGATGTCAATTAAAACATGCAGCTGTGACAATGAGTCACTTCTCACAAACAAGATGTGAGTCATGGATGTCAAGGAGTCCGAGGTCAAGAGCCAGGAGGTTAAGTCATAAACAGAGGGAAGAGACAAAGGTGTAGTCAGACAACGATCCAAGGACACAATACCAGGAGGAAAATGGATCAGACCAAAGGGGCTAAGGGCCCCATCACACACAGCGATCTTGCTAGGGAGATCGCTGCTGAGTCACAAGTTTTGTGACACAACAGCGATTTCACCAGTGACAGCGATCAGCGACCGGCCCCCCTGCTGGTATCGCTGATCGCTGCAAGAAACTTCTGGACTTTTTTTTGTTGCTGATCTCCCGCTGGCCCTCACGCATCACTGCGTGTGACAGGCAGGAGACCAGCGATCAGCTGGTAACTAACGTACACATCGGGTATCCAAGGGACGCGTGTCCCTTGGATACCCGATGTGTACGTTAGTTACCAGCGAGTTACAGGTGCCGCCGCCACCTCACGCTGGGGACCAGGAGCCCGTGGAGTGTGTACCTGCCTCTGCCGCCGCACGCTGGGGACCAGGAGGCAGCAGGACGCCTCCAGGAGAGGCCGGGGATGCAGGCACACTGGTGGAAGACTGGAACAGCAGGCACACTTGTCCGCTGCTCCCGGGCTCGCTCCTCGCCTCGGTGTCGGCGTGCTGATCACTAGTGAAGCTGTCTGTGTGACAGCTTACCAGCGATCACATAGCGACTTACCAGCGATCCTGACACGTTGATATCGTTGTCGGGATCGATGGTAAGTCGCTATGTGTGACTCCAGCTTAAGTAAAACTGATGATCCGAACAAGGTCCAAGGTCAGGCAGCAAAAAGACTCATGTGCAAAGAAACAAACAGACAAACAGAGAAAAAAACATACACAGCTGAATCTATATCTGACAGAGATCTGGGACTGGCAGCCCAGTTAAGTAGCTGGACAATCACCTGGGACAGGGAACGCCTGAAGGCAGCTCAGCACCTCCCAGTGTCAGACTGGACAAAACACTAACAGCTCAGCATGCCCCTGCACCAGACTGAGATGTCAGTAATTGCATCCCAAACACACTGAGGGGTGGAGTCGTGACAGTAGCTGAGGAGTTGAATCATTACAGTAGCATGCCAATATACCGTAATAATATTCAGTTTAATAATCCATATCAAATAAAGCATGCAAAGCAATGGTGTTGAAAATACATGTATTCTGTAAGGTATGATACATACAAAACCACTAGAGATAGCCATAAAATTTGATGTATAAAGATTAGACAGACGGGGATTAACTCCAGTACTTATCTGATAAAATGTTGTGTTTCACAACCAGTACATCAAGTTCATCAGGGGAACAGACCCATTGATGGGGTACAGTTGATGGTGGATAATGTGGTCCATGCTTAACTTTTTTTGTCTAATCTCTGTACATTAAATATCGCTAATATTTTTGGTTAATTAGGGTAATTTTAAATTGCCTAATTGACAATTTTCAATATTTAGAGACAGCTAAGGGCACAGTCTTTGAGAAGTGGGGGCACCACTGTCACAATTTTAGGGTGTGAACCTCTGCAGATAGACAAGGAAGAACCTTAGTGTAACTGCAGTCTCCTTTCCAAAATAATATAAAAATGGTTAATAATTGCTCTTTCTGTGTTTTAAGCACCTTTTATTCTTTTTTGGCCAGGATGACTATATACATTCACAAGGTATGGATCCTTTAAATGAATAGCTAATTGTTGGCAGCGGATTATTCAGGATACTCTCCAAGCGTGTGACAACAGAGCTTCTTTATTCAGGAACAATCAAGAAAAACATATGATAAGTTTAATAGATCAGGAATAAATCATTCGTGTGTCTCTATCTGTGCAGCATCTCCAGCAGGCTGCTTCTCTCATACACAGACACAGGAAAACAGAAAATACAGTCACATGCTCTTCCTGTGTGAGCCTCTGGGAGTTTCTCCCTGTGTGAGCCTTTGGGAGTTTTTTTTGTTCACACTTTATAAACAGCATACAAATCTAGCAACTGAACACTCATAGACAGGAATGGAGTTGTTGCACAAAGCATATTCCAACACTAATACAGTATTTGAATTCTGAGTTTGAGTTTATTACTGATTTGGTTGTTGTTACACTGTGACTTCCTATAGTGTCTATAAACCTTTTATATTTTTGCTTCAGTCAAAGACTACAAGTAAAACTAGCCATGAAAAAACCTCTAGCTAGATACAGTATAATCTCTAAATAGAACAGCATGATGGTCAACTTTGCCACATACTGTGAATTTCAGAAAATTTTGCAATCGATTCACATCAGGTCAATCTGCTCATCTCTAGTTATAAGTTTCAGTGTTGATAGTCACTTAGAATGACATATTTTGCAGAGTCTGCTGACTATGAAAAGACCATGGGAGAATTTCACAAAAATATTAATAATAATAAGGGAAATGTTGAAATAATATCTTGCCATGAATGTGTCATGAGAGGATGTGAGAGGATGACTATCTGACTATAAATATCAAAGACTGACCATCACTTGCAAACAGAAAACAGCTGTGAACAAGTGCAGCTAAGAGTAACCAGTTACATATATAACTAACAAATAAAGTTGCACTCTGCATCTCTATAGCATGCAAATATGAAATATGTGAAATTAAAAGTGCATTACTGCTCTAGAAAACAGGATATAAAAAGAGATGAGCGAACCTTTCAAGGTTCGGTTCAATTTGCTAAACGTTTAGAGGTTCGCTGAAAATTTCAACAAATATACCCAAACTCCATTAAATTCAATGGGAGGCCAAACCAAACGCATAAACAACACCTTTATGGGTGACAAAAATCTTCCCAAACAGATAAATTTAGGGGTAGACACCATGAAAAGAGGCATAAATTGATCCACAGTAGAAATTTACAAATAGCACAGCAGCAGTCAGCCATGGGCCATGCATGAGGTATCAGGGTCTGGCCCAGAATTTACAGCTTGGAATTGAAATTTCAATGAAGACCAGGTGGTTAAGGGATAGGTGTAAGCTCTCTTAGCTGGAAGCTCTGATACCTCATGCAACACCACCAAATTTGTATTTTTCTTTCCCAACCACACTCAGATGGCACAAACATTAGTTTCATACAGTAATGTTGGATGAAAAATGTTAGGAAAGTAACACAGGTAGTTAGTTAAAGGGGTTATCCGGGCTTTTCGCATAATCTCAGTACATATCTGGGCTGCAGAATTATGACAATAAGTAATTTCCTTTCTGTCACTAGTTTGCACGGTTTTCTAGAGATTCTGAACAGAACATCCAAGGGGGGGGTGTTATGGCATTGAAATGAGAACTAGTCGTAACCTCCTACTCTACTCCAAACATGCCCTCTAGAGCAACAACCCCACCCTCCATAGCTACAGGCCCTCCCTGACCACATGAAGCAGCCCTCATCACACAGTAACAAATCCTCCCCCTCTAGCAGCCTCATTGCAGAGAGCAGACCACCCAGCTGCTCCTCCCCCAGACACACGCTGAACAGTGTTCTATGGAAAGTGAAACTAGTGAGGAGGGAAAATCGTCCTGTATTCTGGGCCACTCCATGATTACAATACATAACTCATTATCAGTAATTCCTTCCCTCACTGTCCCAGGCTGCTGGCAGCGATGGGGCTTGGGCTGGCAGTGATGGGGCTCGGCTGCTGGCTGCAGTGAGAACAGACTGTGTGATGGCCAGTGATGGGGGTCTGCAGCTTCTAATCTGCACAGGGGATGGCAGTCACTGATGTAATCTGTTGTGTGACAAAGCCTCTGCTGTGTGAATGAGACAGCTCTGTGTCACTGATGTCTTCACACAGCAGCAGATTTGGTGCAGTGTATGTGTGAGCACTGTGTCTCTAAAGACACAAATACTGATGGGAGCAGCCTTTCCCTCCTCACTGGTTTCACTTTCCATAGATCACTGTTCAGCCTGTGTCTGGGGGAGGAGCAGCTGCTCTCTGCAGTGAGGCTGCTAGAGGGGGAGGATTTGTTACTGTGTGATGAGGGCTTCTTCATGTGGACGGGGAGGGCCTGTAGCTATGGAGGGTGGGGTTGTTGCTATAGAGGGCATGTTTGGAGTAGAGTAGGAGGTTACGACTAGTTCTCATTTCAATGCCATAACACACCCCCCCTTGGACGTTCTGTTCAGAATCTCTAGAAAACCGTG
Organism: Dendrobates tinctorius; assembly: GCF_039654945.1. Classification (NCBI taxonomy): domain Eukaryota; kingdom Metazoa; phylum Chordata; class Amphibia; order Anura; family Dendrobatidae; genus Dendrobates; species Dendrobates tinctorius. Next base: position 3,038,035 of record NW_027361818.1, on the reverse strand, counting down.
CAAACTAGTGACAGAATGTAAATTACTTATTGTCATAATTCTGCAGCCAAGATATGTACTGAGATTATGTGAAAAGCCCGGACAACTCCTTTAACTGAAAGTAAGTGCACGCCTGCATGCCTGTCTGCAGGGCCGGTTTTAGACAATGTGGGGACCGAGGCAAAAGAAAAATAAAATAAAGCCCCCAATGCTCACATATTGCACCATGACACACAAACATTTTGGTTGTAGTTACATGCACTGAGTTCAGGCAGTTCAATGAGTGTGATCGATAATATTGAAGCCGTTTGGCTCTTGTCTCTCGGCCTCTTTACACCGGCTAATGAAGAATGATTGGGACAGAACACTAGTAGCTCAATCTAACCCCATACAGTATCATGTTATAAGCAGCAGGGCAGTCAAGTTGGAGTCAGTATCCATTTTGGTGGAGTGGGTATCAAATGGACAGTCTCTGACTCCTTAAATACAGTATAAAATTAGAGATGGGTGGAAACCTGGATGTTCGGGTCTGAAGGGTTCGGCCGAACAGTTACAAAAAGTTCGGGTTCACGTACCAGAATAGTACCCAGACCTGAACCCGGACCCCATTCATTTGAATGGGGGGCCTAAACATCCAGTCTTTGCTAAGATGTCATGTGCATGACAGCGTGGCGAACACGGCTTCTGATGGGCGGTGAAATCATCCCCGTCGGTCAGTCAGCCGTGGTTCCTATGCCGTGAAAAGACAGCGTGAGCACTCAGCTGTGATCGGAGGTCTAAAGTTTACCTCCCCTCACTGGTGTCAGCTGGTTGGACTATAGCTCCTATCATCCGACACCCGCTACCGCTAATAACAGCGAGAGCAGGAACGGCTGATGGGTGCATTCATTAGCTGGCTCCTGTGCTGTAAATAAATAATTTTTTTAAAAAACGGCGTGGTTTCCCCATTATTTTTTATAACCAGCCAGGCAAAACTCACAGATGTCAGCTTCAACAAGGCTGATTATCAAAAATTATTGGGTCCCCAAGCTGTTTTTTTAAATTATTTAAATAATTAAAAAAAGAAAAGCGTGGGGTCCACCCGATTTTGACAACCAGCCTTGCTAAAGCAGACAGCTGGGGGCTGTTATTCTCAGGCAGGCTCATAAGGGGTGAATATTTCCCCCAGCCTAAAAATAGCAGCCCGCAGCTGCCCAGAAAAGACACATCTGTTACATGCACCAATTCTGGTGCTTTGCCCATCTCTTCCCATTTGCTCTGTAGCGGTGGCAAGTGGGGTTCATATTTGTGGGGTTGATGTCACCTTTGCATTGTCAGGTGACATCAAACCTACGGCTTAGTAATGGAGAGGCTTCTATAAGACACCTGTCGATTACTAATCCTATAGTTACTTGATAAATATAGACACAGCCAGAATAAAATCCTTTATTAGAAATAAGACTAAACAGTTTTCAATTTTTATTTAAAAATAACAAACACAGTTATACTCATCTAACTCTTAATTCCACCGAAGCCCTCGTTCTCCTGTAATAAAACTAAAATAAAAAACAACATTGTCCCTCAACTGCCGGTCGTTCTGTCCCACGCAGTTATCCATGTCTGGGGGATCAATAATTTTCAACCTGGACGGTACCAAGATGCGACAGTCTAGGCTGAGAACCACTGGTGACGGAAATGCTGCGAGCGCAGCGTCATTGACCGAAGCTAATCTCGATGATGTCACCACCGGTCACTGACGCTTCGCTCGCAGCAGATCAGTCACCAGTGGTTCTCAGACTGGATAGTAACAGGGACTTTCTGGTGAAGTTTGTGTTTTGTGCTCGTGCCAGAACAGTAAGTGTTCGTTTCAAACGCCGTACTTTACTTTTCGGGTTCACCCATCTCTATATATATTACACTGGGTGCAGGATGTGATGTAATTTTTTCATAGTAATTTGGAAAAGTTATGAAATGTTCATGAAATGTTCTGTTCCTGATCTAAGGATCTTGGCTTTTAGCTGAGATGAATCTGTGTTGGACTTTATGTACATTCTCAGTTGTAACCCGTGCTGTGGAGTTGGGACTCAGGGAAGTTGAGGAGTCGGAGTTGGAAGTTTGGCTTACCGACTCCACAGCTTTGATTAGCAGCATATCTGAAGCTTACACCAGCAATGTGCTGCCGAGAACAATGATCTATGTTCTGCCATAAGCAATCCAATCACCCAATGAATGAGCAGCATTTTTCTCATTCACTGGACGATTGCCAACATGTTTATATATATGATCTCTTGTCTGTGCAGCCGGAATTTAAAAATGTGCATGACACACACACTGCCACTGTGTGTCTATACCCATCCATCTACATATACCTATAAGTTAGAATAATGCAAAAAAAAAAAAAATATATATATATACATATACACACACATACATATATATCACACACTTATACACACACACATGTACATGGCACACTTATACACACATACATACATGCGCATGACACACATGGCACACTTATAAACATACATACACATACATGGCACACACATACATACATGGCACTCACATGTACATGGCACACACTTATACACACACATGTACAAGGCACACACATACATACATGTAGATGGAATACACTTATACACACATGTACAGTGCCTTGCAAAAGTATTCGGCCCACTGGAACTTTTCAACCTTTTCCCACATATCATGCTTCAAATATAAAGATACCAAATGTAAATTTTTGGTGAAGAATCAACAACAAGTGGGACACAATTGTGAAGTTAAGCGAAATTTATTGGTTATCTAAAATTTTTGTGGAAATGCAAAAACTGAAAAGTGGGGTGTGCAATATTATTCGGCCCCTTTACTTTCAGTGCAGCAAACTCACTCCAGAAGTTCATTGTGGATCTCTGAATGATCCAATGTTGTCATAAATGACTAATGATGATAAATATACTCCACCTGTGTGTAATCAAGTCTCCGTATAAATGCACCTGCTCTGTGATAGTCTCAGGGTTCTGTTTGATGCACAGGGAGCATCATGAACACAAAGGAACACAACAGGCAGGTCCGTGATACTGTGGTGGAGAAGTTTAAAGCCGGATTTGGATACAAAATGATTTCCAAAACTTTAAACATCCCAAGGAGCACTGTGCAAGCGATCATATTGAAATGGAAGGAGCATCAAACCACTGAAAATCTACCAAGACCCGGCCGTCCCTCTAAACTTTCATCTCAAACAAGGAAAAGACTGATCAGAGATGCAGCCAAGAGGCCCATGATCACTCTGGATGAACTGCAGAGATCTACAGCTGAGGTGGGACAGTCTGACCATACGACAAGAATCAGTTGTACACTGCACAAATCTGGCCTTTATGGAAGAGTGGCAAGAAGAAAGCCATTTCTCAAAGATATCTATAAAAAGTATTGTTTAAAGTTTGCAACAAGCCACCTAGGAGACACACCAAACATGTGGAAGAAGGTGCTCTGGTCAGATGAAACCAAAAATGAACTTTTTGGCCACAATGCCAAACGATATGTTTACAATAATCTATAATAATCTTATGTTATATAATATGTTTGGTGTAAAGGCAACACAGCTCATCACCCTGAACACACCATCCCCACTGTCAAACATGATGGTGGCATCATCATGGTTTGGGCCTGTTTTTCTTCAGCAGGGACAGGGAAGATGGTTTAAAATTGATGGGAAGATGGATGGAGCCAAATACAGGACCATTCTTGAAGAAAACCTGTTGGAGTCTGCAAAAGACCTGAGACTGAGACGGAGATTTGTCTTCCAACATGACAATGATCTCAAACATAAAGCTAAATCTACAATGGAATGGTTCACAAGTAAACGTATCCAGGTGTTAGAATGGCCAAGTCAAAGTCCAGACCTGAATCCAATCGAGAGTCTGTGGAAAGAGCTGAAAACTGCTGTTCACAAACGATCTCCATCAAACCTCACTGTATGTATGTATGTTTTTTTTACATTCAACACATTAGCCGGATGATGGGACTACTACTGTCCCATCATTGGCTAATGTGTCAATCACTGTCATTGTAGCAGGCATCGCCCGATGGGACTTGTAGTCCCATCGGACGAAGCCTGCACACACACACAACCCCCGCCAGGCCCGCACAGACCCCCGGCAGGCCCGTACAGACCCCCGGCAGTCTGCACAGACCCCTAGCAGGCCCGTACAGACCCCCGGCAGGCCCGCACAGACCCCCGGCAGCCCACACAGACCCCCGGCAGGCCCGCACAGACCCCCGGCAGCCCGCACAGACCCCCGGCAGACCCGCACAGACCCCAGCAGCCCGCACAGACCCCCAGCAGGCCCGCACAGACCCCAGCAGCAAACACAGACCCCCGGCAGGTCCGCACAGACCCCCCGGCAGGCCCGCACAGACCCCCGAAAAGCCGGTACAGTATGTATGTAGTATGTATGTATGTATGTTGTATGAATGTAGTATATATGTAGTATGTATGCATGTATATATGTAGTATGTATGTAGTATGTATGTTTTTTTTGTTTTTTATTTACATTCAACACATTAGCCGGATGATGGGACTACTACTGTCCCATCGTTGGCTAATGTGTCAGTCACTGTCATTGTAGCAGGCATAGCCTGATGGGACTTGTAGTCCCATCGGACGATGCCTGTACACACACAACCCCCGGCATGCCCGCACAGACCCCCGGCAGGCCCATACAGACCCCCGGCAGGCCCGCACAGACTCCCAGCAGGCCCGCACAGACCCCCGGCAGCCCGCACAGACCCCCGGCAGCCTGCATAGACCCCTGGCAGGCCCGCACAAACCCCTAGCAGCCTGCACAGACCCCCAGCAAGCCCGCACAAACCTCCGAGAGGCCCGTAAGACCCCGCCCGCACACACAGACATGCACAGTGTCCTCCCATGCACCGCCCACACTCTTCCCCCCTCCCGAACTGGATGTGCAAGTAAAGAAAGGGTTTATTTTCATTCCGATATTTGTGCCCCATTGACTTGCATGGGTTTCCGGTATCAGAATCGGCGATACCTGATATTTTTAGGGTATCGGTCCGATCCAATCTGATCCGATATTTCCCAATATCGGAAGGTATCGCTCAACACTAAAAATAACCAATAAATTTCATTCAACTTCACAATTGTGTCCCACTTGTTGTTGATTCTTCACCGAAAATTTACATTTGATATCTTTATGTTTGAAGCATGATATGTGGGAAAAGGTGGAAAAGTTCCAGGGAGCCGAATACTTTCGCAAGGCACTTTACATGGTATACATATACATATGCATGGCACAAACACATACATGGCACACGCACATAAAGTACATACAGTGGGGAAAAAAAGTATTTAGTCAGTCAGCAATAGTGCAAGTTCCACCACTTAAAAAGATGAGAGGCGTCTGTAATTTACATCATAGGTAGACCTCAACTATGGGAGACAAACTGAGAAAAAAAATCCAGAAAATCACATTGTCTGTTTTTTTTTCATTTTATTTGCATATTATGGTGGAAAATAAGTTTTTGGTCAGAAACAAAATTTCATCTCAATACTTTGTGATATATCCTTTGTTGGCAATGACAGAGGTCAAACGTTTTCTGTAAGTCTTCACAAGTTGCCACACACTGTTGTTGGTATGTTGGCCCATTCCTCCATGCAGATCTCCTCTAGAGCAGTGATGTTTTTGGCTTTTCGCTTGGCAACACGGACTTTCAACTCCCTCCAAAGGTTTTCTATAGGGTTGAGATCTGGAGACTGGCTAGGCCACTCCAGGACCTTGAAATGCTTCTTACGAAGCCACTCCTTCGTTGCCCTGGCGGTGTGCTTTGGATCATTGTCATGTTGAAAGACCCAGCCACGTTTCATCTTCAATGCCCTTGCTGATGGAAGGAGGTTTGCACTCAAAATCTCACGATACATGGCCCCATTCATTCTTTCATGTACCCGGATCAGTCGTCCTGGCCCCTTTGCAGAGAAACAGCCCCAAAGCATGATGTTTCCACCACCATGCTTTACAGTAGGTATGGTGTTTGATGGATGCAACTCAGTATTCTTTTTCCTCCAAACACGACAAGTTGTGTTTCTACCAAACAGTTCCAGTTTGGTTTCATCAGACCATAGGACATTCTCCCAAAACTCCTCTGGATCATCCAAATGCTCTCTAGCAAACTTCAGACGGGCCCGGACATGTACAGGCTTAAGCAGTGGGACACGTCTGGCACTGCAGGATCTGAGTCCATGGTGGCGTAGTGTGTTACTTATGGTAGGCCTTGTTACATTGGTCCCAGCTCTCTGCAGTTCATTCACTAGGTCCCCCCGCGTGGTTCTGGGATTTTTGCTCACCGTTCTTGTGATCATTCTGACCCCACGGGGTGGGATTTTGCGTGGAGCACCAGATCGAGGGAGATTATCAGTGGTCTTGTATGTCTTCCATTTTCTAATTATTGCTCCCACAGTTGATTTCTTCACTCCAAGCTGGTTGGCTATTGCAGATTCAGTCTTCCCAGCCTGGTGCAGGGCTACAATTTTGTTTCTGGTGTCCTATGACAGCTCTTTGGTCTTCACCATAGTGGAGTTTGGAGTCAGACTGTTTGAGGGTGTGCACAGGTGTCTTTTTATACTGATAACAAGTTTAAACAGGTGCCATTACTACAGGTAATGAGTGGAGGAAAGAGGAGACTCTTAAAGAAGAAGTTACAGGTCTGTGAGAGCCAGAAATCTTGATTGCTTGTTTCTGACCAAATACTTATTTTCCACCATAATATGCAAATAAAATGAAAAAAAAAACAGACAATGTGATTTTCTGGATTTTTTTTTCTCAGTTTGTCTCCCATAGTTGAGGTCTACCTATGATGTAAATTACAGACACCTCTCATCTTTTTAAGTGGTGGAACTTGCACTATTGCTGACTGACTAAATACTTTTTTTCCCCACTGTACATGGAACACACTCATACACACATGTACATGGCACACACTCATACACACGTACACGGTACACACTTATACACACGTACATGGCACACACTTATACACACATGTACATGGCACACACGCTGCACAACAAATGCTCATTTGATACATGTGATTCATATAAACACATACTGATAGCTCACAGACAGCACACACTACAAATACCACACACTACACACACATCAATTACACACCACACACCTCAGATACACACACTGCTTTATGCTGGCGGGAATGAGATGTTCCACACTATGAGCTGCAGCTTTTTCTGTTCCCAACAGACACATCCCTGCCCTGTCCTCTGCTGAGACTGCCAACAAGAGCAGGAGGAGCTGACAGAAGGATAGGAGCCTCCATCACCAGGAGCAGCACACACAGTGGGTGCTGCACTACTTATCTCACAGTTCTGGTTGGTAGGTGCTGCTTCTCTAGCTCTCCCTTCCTCTCAGAGGCTCCGTGCAGGAGGACAGATGCACTGGCCAATGAGTATATGGCCTGGGGTGACATCACAGTCACATGGCAGGTCACATGATCGTGATGTCACTACAGATCCTCAATCAATCTCTACATCAGAAGCTTCAATGATTATCAGTGGAGCTTCTGCTGTAGACACTGGGGCCCCCAAGGGAGTGGGGGCCCTAGGCAGCTGCCTAGTATGCCTTGCTCTAACACCAGCCCTGCCTGTCTGGGAGCCCTACTTACACAGCAACCCACCAGATTAAGACCTAACTTGGAGTCTTCACATTTTAAAAAGTTATTATCACACACCACTAAAGTGACATCAGTTTCCAGAAATAGTATAATAGGACTCTGACACACCTTGTACTACAGGCAACCCACCAGATGGAGATCCAACTTGGTATCTCCACATTTCAAAAAAATGTTTGTAACATCAGCAGCAGTAGCAACAGCAGGCACAGAAGGCACCATAAAGGTTTCACAGACTGCAATAATGCGAGATCAATGTATGACACTAAAAACTACACCACTACTTTGACTGCGACTGAAATAAGAAAGTCATTAGAGATCCATGACTTGCTTACCTATCAGAACTCCACCAGCAGCGATCAAGACATGTTCTGAGAGAATGCTGGCTGCCGGGCATGACAAAACCTCCAAGGCATGGCCAGGGCCTATTTTAGACAAAGTGTGGCCCTGGGCAAAAATTTAAAGTGGGTCTCTAAAGGCTCACATATTGCACCATCATACAAAAGCATTTCTGCTGAATTTACATGCGCTGAGTTCAGGCCATTAAACGAGTGTGATCGACTATACTGAAGTCGCTCGACGCTTGTTTCGCGGCCTCTTTACTCTGACTGAGGAAGATTGATGGGTACAGATAGTTATCGATACAATATAATTAAGGTCCCATATTGTACATATAGTATAATGCACTCCCCATGGCCTTTGATAGAGTAAAGTGCAGCCACTTCAGAGTATAATGCAGCCCCCCTCAGAGTATACTGCAGTTCCCCTCAGAGTATACTGCAGCCCCACTCATGGAGTTTAATGCAGCCCCACACACAGTATAATATTGCCCCTTATAGAACATAATGCAGCCCAGTCAGAGTATAATGCAGCCCTCTCAAAGTATAATGCAGCCCGTTCAAAGTATAATGCAGCCCCTTCAGAGTATAATACAGCCCCCTGAGAGTAAAATGCAGCCCCCCTCATAGAATATTATGCAGCCCCTCTCATAGAAAATAATGCAACCCACCTCAGAGTATGATTTAGATTGTGAGCCCCATCGGGGACAGTAATAATAATGTGTGCAAACTGTAAAGTGCTGTGGAATATGTTAGCACTAAAAATAAAGATTATTACAATACAGACCCCTCATATAGTATAATACAGCCCCCCTCAGAGTATAATGCAGTCCCCTCATAGAGTATAATGCAGTCCCATAAGATTAAAATGCAGCCCCCCTCAGAGTTTAATGCAGCCCCCTCAGAGTTTAATGCAGCCCCTCTCAGAGAGTATAATGCAGCCCCTCAGAGTATACTTTATCTGCCTTAGCGTATAATGCAGCTGATGCCCTCTCCTCCATCACTGCTTTCAGCTGTATCGGCATCTATGATTAAGTTGAATGCATGATTTTGGGGGGCTGCACTGGGCCCCTCTTACTCACGAGCTCCATAGCGGCCGTGTAGTGTGCTTCTATTAGCAAAACATCACTGGATGGGGCCCTTGGATGAGTGGGGGCCCTATGCAGCTGCCTGGTCTACCTGCCCCTAACGCCGACCCTGGGTGTGACAGGCGAGCTCAGGCCACTGTTACATTTTTGAAGACCAAAATACTACTGCACCATCCTCTCCAGTCATTCAAAACGCATCAGACTTGTACTCTGTTCTGCTGGTGCACGGGCTGGTCTAAAAAATATGTGAAACCACTCACAAAAATTGCTTATGCCACTTACACTGCTGCTGGTGCGAATGTTTATGCGATGACACCTTGATGTTCCCAGGGTTGGACATGTAGGACTAGGAAGCGCACTGTGTGCCTCACTGCTCTCTATGGGAAAACCACTGTTATGATTGTCTACAAGGGTGTTTTGATACTCCAACATGAATGCATCCTTTTCCATTGGGGGAAGCATCTGGCTAAATTTACTCTTGTACTGTGGATCTAACAGAGTGGCATCCAGTAGTCAGCACTATTTCAAACCCTAAGAATACTGGCATCATGTTGATGATAGTGCTGGGAGAAGGTGCTTCCATGAGGTCCAAGTCCATGGTGTGATGGTGGCATGATAACACTCAAGGTGGCTTCCTCTGTCCGCACCCACCAACCACGGACAACAGAGAGGGGATCGTTTTCCTCTTCATCTCTTGACTGTTGCGTATCCATCACATCATCATCCTCCATTTGTTATTTGGTTTCTGCATCTTCAATAACAGTTTGTCTAGTATCATGAGCGCCTCTTGATCACTGTAAGCCATCCTCCCATTCACCCGCCTCTGCGACAACAGTCCAGAAATTTGAGATATTTTTTATCCCTTCTGCATCCTCCTCTGCTTCCACTTCAACTTCTGAGACCATCACCTAATTGCGCAAGCTATTCAAAGTGTGCTCCAGCATGTAGATGACCGGAATAGTGAAGTTGATGACCGCATCGTCAGCGCCAATAATAATAATCTTTATTTATATAGCGCCAACATATTTCACAGCACGTTACAATTTAATAGTTCATGTACAAATCTGTTATGAATAGGTCACCGAGGAGGATGGCAGGAATAGGCTAGGCCACCTGGAAACCAGAAAGGTTGGTAACTTAGCGGATTACAGACCCCTAATCCTAACAACACAATTAGCAGTAGCTGTTGTGAACTCATATTCTGGTTTACCTTTGGCTTCTGGTGAGGGTGGTGGAGCTGGCTGCGTTGACAGAGGAGTCATGAGTTCTCCATCCGGGCTCCCTCTGGTGGTGACAGCAGGTAATGAAGCTGATCTAAATGGCAGAGACCTGCCACCTGAGGAGGAGGACTGTGAGTGGACATCAGGAGTCTCTGACTGGACTTAAGACAGCCAACTCCCTAATTTTGTGCTGGTGATTTTTTCCTGCCCTGAGGTTCTGGTTTCCAGTTCTGTTCCTGCCTTCTCAAGTTAAGTGTGCTCTGCTATTTTTCACATGAGATTTGGTCTGGTTTACTCAGTTTTTGTGGTCAGCCAGCCCCTGCTGGGGCTGTGCTGAATTTCCATTCTTATGTCTCTGTTTATGCCAGTTTGCTTTTTGTCCCTGATCATAATGGTCTCTTTTTGTTCTGTCTTCAGAATATACCAGAGTGCTGATATAGGGAATTGAAGTCTATCGACTTCAGGGTTTTTGTTATCAGAAAGTGTTGGACATTTTTTGGCAGGGTTTTGTGCGTGATTGCAGACAGCATCTTTCCTTTCCTGTCCTTTCTAGTTAGTGTGGGCCCCATCGTTTGCTCAGCCTATTTTTCTATCTGTGTTTGTGTTTTCATCTTGTCTCACCGACAATAAATGTTTGGGGGCTGTCTATTGCTTTGTTGTCTGCTGTGGGGCAGTTTAGATTTCCCCTTTTCTTGCTTTAGGCTTATTTAGTTCTCCGGGTGTGACGAGGCATCTAGGATCATCGTAGGTACGCTCCACGGCTACTGCTAGTTGTGTGGATAGGATCAGGGGTCTGCAATCCGCTTAGTTACCAACCTCTCTGGTTTTCTGGGGCTTAGCTTGTTTTTGTTTTTCTCCTCGGTGACTCATTCATAACAAGTAGCCGTGGGGCGTACCTACGATGCCCTAGACGCCAGAGAACTAACTAAGCCTAAAGCAAGAAAGGTGAAATCTAAACTGCCCCGGAGTAGAACCCCAAAGAAATAGATAGCCCCCAAACATATATTGTCGGTGAGACAGATGAGTCACAAACAGATAGAAAATAGACTGAGCAAATAATGGGGGCCTAAACTGCCTAGATAGGATAGGAAAGGAAAGACACTGCCTGCAGTCATGCAAAAACCCTAAAAAAATCCAACACGTCTGATGTACAAAAAACACTGAGGTCTCACGACCTCTCCCCCACTATATCAGCATTCTTGTGTGAACTGGCAGCAAAGCAAAAGAGACTAATATAACAGGGGACCGAACAAACTGACACAAGCTGCAACATATGGAGCGGGGTCCAGCACTGCCCCAGCAGGGAGCACGCTGAACCCTCACAGCAAAACAGAAAGAGGCAAAATCAGATCAGATGCAAAGGATTAGCAAATGAACAACTTAACTGAAAAATGCATGCTCAGGCAGGAGGCAGCAAACCTCAGAATGCACAGGAAGAAACTCATCACCAGCAACAACTAAGGGGAGCCTGCTCACTTATACTCTCCCAATCAGTAACCCCTGATTTCCAATCATCGTCATCAGGTGGCAGAGTTCTATCAACCCGGCCAGCTCCATTACCCGCAATAACCACCAGAGGGAGCCCTGACTCAGAAGTCCAATCAAGAGAATTCACAACACAAGTCATAAGTAACAACATTAAAGATAATACAATAATTAAAGCAAAATAATGACAACTGAGGTTGGGGGAGATACAAAATACAGGTGCATATTTACCATGATGGTCCAGCCATCTTGAGAGAATGGGGGATAGATAAAGGCTGCATGAGTTAGTCCCCTGCTAATATTTGTAGTGCTTTAGTGTGTGCTGGAGAGTTATTTTCAGGTAAAAAGTGAATAGGCTATATATATAAAAAAAACTTTGATTAGGGAACATAATAGACCACACTAAAAAGATTTTTTTAGGGAGCACCTATAAACTGTTTAAGTTATGATTAGCCTTAATTTCTTGGGGTAGATCATTCCAGAGTATTGGCGCAACTTTTGAGAAGTCTTGGAGCCAGGAGTGGAAGGTACGAGTTAGTGCAGAGGTTAGTCAAAGGTCGCTTGCAGAGCGTAACGAGCGGGTAGGCTGATAAACAGAAATGAGGAGGAGCTGTAGGGGGTGCCACACTGTGGAGAGCTTTGTGGGCGAGAACAAACAGTTTAAATTGGATCCTATAATGAATGAGCCAACAGTGCAATGTTTTTGTTGTTTCCATAGTGAGAATGGGGCAACAAACAATCGATTTCCTAGACCTTCTGATCTCAAAGGGCCCTGATGGGACATTCTGTATGGATATTTTCTGTAAAAGTACGGCCACCAATGCATTGTTACATTATATATCTTCCCATCCTCCACAATTAAAAAGTTCCATACCAATTGGCCAATTTCTGAGGGCACGCCGCATTTGTTCTGATGAGGCCACCTTCTGCCATCAAGCAGGCGAATTATTCTGTCGTTTTAAGGATAGGGGATACAACATCAGAGATATCCATAGAGGTTTTTCTCGAGCAGCATATATCGATAGAGATACGCTTCTGCACAAACCTTCGAAATGAGCGACTGCCAATACTGATTATACGCCATGGTTTATTACCAAATTTAATTCAAACTGGAAGGATATCAATGATATCCTCAGAAGGCATTGGTCAATATTATTGACCGATAAAGAATTACGACATCAATTGACTCCATATCCATCAATCACATGGCGTAAGTCCCCCTTTTTGGGTGACATTCTCTATCGTAGCCGCTATATTCCACCTTAAAAGAACCCCTTTTTTACATCTAGTAAAGGTCCACCATGGGGTTGTTTTCCATGTGGCCAATGTTCAGCTTGCCCAAATATATTGAGAACCAAGGAATTTTTTGATTCATCTAAATCAAAAAAATTCCAGATTGTCCATCATATCACCTGCAACACAGAGGCGGAGATATATTCTGCCAGCTGCCCCTGCGAGCTCATATATATAGGAATGACTACAAGATCCCTAAAAAAACGTGTGCAGGAGCATATTAGAGATATTAAAAATGCGTCAGACTGCCTCGAACCGTATCTCCTTAAGACTATTCCTAAACACTTTTCTGAGAAACATAACTGTGATCCAAAAGGTTTTAAAGATCGGGGGATAGACCATGTTTATATGGGAATTCGTGGCGGCAATCTCAAGCAGAGATTGCTACAAAAAGAAACCAGGTGGATGACCGTTTTAAAGACGCTTACTCCCAGAGGTCTCAATGAGGCCATCAGCTTCAAGCCTTTTCTTTAGGATTTCTGTTTTTATGTTTTGTTCACCTTTTTTTTGTCTGGGTATTTTTATTCTTTTTTAACTTCTTATTATCCCCCTCTTATAGTGTTTCCATGCCTGTTATGCTGATCGGTATTTCGCCCTAGAATGGATTCATTGCTACAATCAATTGGAACTGCCCGTCACTATGGACATTCCCTCTTTTTGAGAGGTTTCTTTCTTTCAACGGATACCTTTTGCCTGTTAAAGTCGTCTTATCTGTTATATCATATAACATGTTGGATTCATTTAATTGTTAATTTTTTGTCTCACACTATATTGGAAATGATGGCTATATTTAATAGCCTGTCTTTATATGTGTTTTTCTTTCCGGTTCTAAATATAACAGACGCTTATTTATACAGTCAGGAATTATTAATTATGACTTTTTCATAGTTTTGCACATTTTGCATATTCATCTGTTATACATTTGAAAGCTCCTGATTATGCTTCATATTGCTAGTCTTCAGCTTTTACCTGATCTTCTGTCAAATTTGTTAAGATCCTCCTCTCATTTACTTCTCAGCACAGACGCACTCCATGCGTGTGCTGTAACCCTGCCATGGTGTCGGGATGACGCGCGCGTTGCCTGGGCGATGTGTAGTGATGATCAATAGATCCTCCTGCTCATGGCTGTAGGCGCGCGTGCGCTCCTCCCCCTCCATGGACGGGCACAACACATTGGATGTGTGCCGATTTGCTAAGTCACTATGGCTGGACTATAAAAAGCCCATGACGCTAACAGACCACGCCTCCTGACGAAACCACAAGGAAGCGGTGAAACGCGCGTCGAGGCTTAAGAAGGTCCCCTCTGTCTCCTGCCCTGCGACTACACCGCACCATGTCTGAAGGTAATGAACCCTAGAGATTTTTGCTGCTACTTTGCGCTCACATCGTTGATTAGAACCTGGTCAACATACAGCTTAAATTAGACATGGTCAGTTAATCAGTAGTGTTGAGAGATACCACCCGATATTGAAAAATATCGGATTGGATTGGATAGGCCGATCTAAAAAAATATCGGGTATCGCCGATTCCGATCCCGGAAGTCCCATTCAAGTCAATGGAACAGAAATATCGGAATTGAAAAAAACCCTGTCTTTCCTTGTAGGTTAATTCTACATGAAGAAAAACAACTAAGAATAATGTAGAATGTATTGTGGGAGGTGTAGGAGACATTAAAGGCATAGAGGTTTAGCCCAATCAAATGGAATAGCAGGAATATTTTTTTAATTTTAAAGACATTTGGAGTTACAAAGATATTTACTATGTTAACCTCTTTTATATTTTGTCAGATATGTATGTTTCACTACTTCCATGCTCTTCACCTTCCTTTTTACTTCTCCCACACTTTCTCCTTCATCATCCTCAGCAGCAGCATCTTTTTCATCAACTTCTTCTTCACCTTATTCATCTTCTTCTTCTTCACCTTCTTCGTATTATTCTTTTTTTTACATTCTTCATATTCATCTTATTCAACTATTATTCTTCTTCATATTTCACTTCTTCATCTTCTTCCTATTCTTCTTCTTCATCATATTCTTATTTGTGACAGGCATTCCTGTAGTTGTTATCTATAAAAGTTGGAAGATTACACCTTCTGGTCTGCCTGTCACAAAAGATTTACAACAGGATTTCTCCGCGTTCAGTTTGGCCTGCAACAGCAGGCATTTTCCAGGGGCACCACGAGGAGGAACGGACTCACCCCCATACACTGCTTAGTCTTCTTCTGCTTATAATTTAGATAATATCATTTGCTCTTATTTTTAGTCTTATGCTTAATGTTCTTCTGCTTTTGGCTTTTCTGCTTCTTGGTCTTCTGTCTCTTGTTGTTCTGCATCTTGGTGGTTGTCTTCATGTTCTTTGTCCTATTGGTCATCTTCTTGAGGGTCATCTTTTTGGTCTTCTTCGGTGTGGTCTTCAGGGTCATCGTCTTCGGGGTCATCGTCAGGGAGATCCAGAGTGAGAATCAAAAAACAATTCCACAAGCTTGAACTTGGAAAAGTAGCAGAAGGTACAAGAAGGCTGAGGAACTGCCGAGAACCAAATGACGGTACTGGAACCTGGATGGGCAGCAGAAGCTGCAAGAGCAAATGAAACTAGCGAGGACCAGCTGATGGTACTGGAACCTGGAGGGGCAGCAGAAGGAACAAGAGCCAATGGCCAACCGTGGACCAGCTGACGGTGCTGGAACACAGTTACTAAGCAGGAGGTACCTGTGCTCCAAAGCACTACCAAGGACCAGCAGACGTTGCTGGAACTTGGATACCGAGAAGGAGGCACCTAGGCCAAAGGCTCTGCCGAGAACCAGCTGACGGTGCTGGAACCCATAGGGTAGCACAAGACACCCATAATTAACAAAGTTGCAAGGCCGCGAGCAGGACGCAGTTACCGAAACCCACAGTCCAACAGGGGGTGCTTGTCCTATTGGCACTACGGAACCAGCCTTTATTACCAGAACCCACAGCTCACATAGGAAGCACCGAAACTGCAGGCACCATAGACTCGGCTAACCCGACCGCAACACGACAGGACAACGTATTGGTGGCAAAGTGACGTTGACACTACCCGGAAACAGCAGGTGTGCTGGAACCAGGCTGGCCAGGCGGGAGTGCCCGTGCCAAAGACACTTCCGAGAACCAGCTGACGGTGCTGGAACATGAGAAGCTACAAGAGTCAATGGAACTACCGAGAACCAGCTGACGGTGCTGGAACCCAGAGTGGCAGCAGAAGGAACAACAGCCATTGGCACAACCGTGGAACAGCTGACGGTGCTGGAACACGGTTACTAAGCAGGAGGTACCTGTGCTCCAAAGCACTACCAAGGACCAGCAGACGTTGCTGGAACTCAGATACCAAGAAGGAGGCACCTAGACCAAAGGCACTGCCAAGAACCAGCTGACGGAGCTGGAACCTGGATGGGTAGCAGAAGGTACCCATGAAAAAGACAAAGTTGCAAGGCCGTGAGCCGGCCGCAGTTACCGAAACCCACAGTCCTACAGGGGGTGCTTGTCCTATTGGCACTACGGAATCAGCCTTTACAACCAGAACCCGCAGCCCACATATGAAGCTCCTAAACTGCAGGCACCATAGGCTCGGCTAACCCGACGGCAACACGACAGGACAACATATTGGTGGCAAAGTGACGTTGACACTACCCGGAAAAAGCAGGCGCGCTGGAACCAGGCTGGGCAGGAGGGAGTACCCGTGCCAAAGACACTTCTGAGCAGCAACTGGCGATGTTGGAGCCCAGGATCAATCACAGAGCAGGCTGAGGCCTACTTGGAGCAAGTTTTGGATCGGTTGTACACTACTACTGATTGTAACTGTGCTCCACTTAGGCCTCTGGCTCTACTGTCTCTAGTATTTCCCCTGGCCTCCAACCCCGCCAGTTGCTGCTCTGAAGTGGCGTCTGCACAATCCACACTTGTTCCTGGGCTACAGTGGCTCTGTCACGTCAGTGGATCCCCTGATGTGTGTCCGGCAAGGTCTCCTGCTCTGTCCACATTCCCACTACTAGCAATGGGAATGTGGACAGAGCAGGAGACATTGCCGGACACACATCAGGGGATCCACTGACGTGACAGAGCCCCTGTAACCCAGGAACAAGTGTGGATTGTGCAGACGCCACTTCAGAGCAGCAGCTGGCGGGGTTGGAGGCCAGGGAAAATACTAAAGACAGTGGAGCCAGAGGCCTAAGTGGAGCATGGTTAAAAATCAGTAGTAGTGTGACTGTGTAGCTGGCGTTACTGAACCCCACTGACACAGGAGCGAGTGTTTCTATCTGTGCGGATGGCACTTCCAAGTAACAACTGGCTGTGTTGAAGCCCTGGATCAATCAAGGTGCTGGCTGAGGCCAACTTGGAGCAAGTAGAAAATAAGATGTAGTGTGATTTGGGAGGCAGCAGGAGACTTTGCCATCCACACAGCAGGGGAGCAGCTGGAGTTACTTAACCCCACTGACACAGGAGTGAGTGTTTCTATCTGTGCGGATAGCACTTCCAAGCAACAACTGGCTGTGTTGAAGCTCAGGATCAATCACGGAGCTGGCTGAGGCCAACTTGGAGCAAGTAGAAAATAAGATGTAGTGTGATTTGGGAGGCAGCAGGAGACTTTGCCATCCACACAGCAGGGGAGCAGCTGGCGTTACTGAACCCTACAGATACAGGAGCAAGTGTTTCTATCTGTGCGGATGACACTTCCAAGCAACAACTGGCTGTGTTGAAGCCCAGGATCAATCACGGAGCTGGCTGAGGCCAACTTGGAGCAAGTAGAAAATAAGATGTAGTGTGATTTGGGAGGCAGCAGGAGACTTTGCCATCCACACAGCAGTGGAGCAGCTGGCGTTACTGAACCCCACTGACACAGGAGCGAGTGTTTCTATCTGTGCGGATGGCACTTCCAAGCAACAACTGGCTGTGTTGAAGCCCAGGATCAATCACGGAGCTGGCTGAGGCCTACTTGAAGCAAGTTTTATATCGGTTGTACACTACTACTCATTGTAACCGTGCTTCACTTATGCCTCTGGCTCTACTGTCTCCAGTATTTCCCCTGGCCTCCAACCCTGTCAGTTGCTGCTCTGAAGTGGCGTCTGCACAATCCACACTTGTTCCTGGGTTACAGGGGCTCTGTCACGTCAGTGGATCCAATGATGTGTGTCCGGCAAGGACTCCTGCTCTGTCCACATTCCCACTACTAGTAATGGGAATGTGGACAGAGCAGGAGACCTTGCCGGACACACATCAGGGGATCCAGTGATGTGACAGAGCCCCTGTAACCCAGGAACAAGTGTGGATTGTGCAGACACCACTTCAGAGCAGCAACTGGCGGGGTTGGAGGCCAGGGGAAATGCTAGAGACAGTGGAGCCAGAGGCATAAGTGGAGCATGGTAAAAAATCAGTAGTAGTGTGACTGTGTAGGCAGCAGGAGAATTTGCCATCCACACAGCAGGGGAGCAGCTGGCATTACTGAACCCCACTGACACAGGAGCTAGAGTGTTTCTCTCTGTGAAGACGGCACTTCTGAACACCAACTGGCGTTGTTGGAGCCCAGGATGAAGCATGGAGCAGGCTGAGGCCTGATGTTTTTGGCATGTGGAGGCAGCAGGAGACATTGCCGTCCACACAGCAGGGGAGCAGCAGACGTTACTGAACCCCACTAACACAGGAGCTAGTGTGTTTTTGTCTGTGAAGACGGCACTTCTGAACACCAACTGGCGTTGTTGGAGCCCAGGATGAAGCATGGAGCAGGCTGAGGCCTGATGCTTTTGGCATGTGAAGGCAGCAGGAGACATTGCCGTCTACACAGCAGGGGAACAGCAGACGTTACTGAACCCCACTAACACAGGAGCTAGTGTGGTTATCTCTGTGAAGACAGCACTTCTGAACACCAACTGGCATTGTTGGAGCCCAGGATGAAGCATGGAGCAGGCTGAGGCCTCTGGCTCCACTGTCTCTAGTATTTCCCCTGGCCTCCAACCGCGCCATTTACAGCTCTGAAATGGCATCTGCACAATCCACACTTGTTCCTGTGTAACTGGGGCTCAGTCACGACAGTTGATCCCCTGATGTGTGTCCGGCAAGGTCTCCTGCTCTGTCCTCATTCACACTACTAGTAATGGGAATGTGGACAGAGCAGGAGACATTGCCGGACACACATCAGGGGATCAACTGATGTAACTGAGCTCCTGTAACCCAGGAACAAGTGTGGATTGTGCAGATGCTACTTCTGAGCAGCAACTGGCGGGGTTGGAGGCAAGGGGAAAAACTAGAGACAGTGGAGCCACAGGCCTAAGTGAAGCACGGTTAAAAATCAGTAGTGGTTTAAATGTGGATGGAGCAGGAGACTTTGCCGTCCACACAGCAGGGGAGCAGCTGGCGTTACTGAACCCCACTAACACAGGAGCTAGTGTTTTTCTCTGTGCAGACGACACTTCTGAGCGACAACTGGCTATGTTGAAGCCCAGGGATTATAGTTCAGGTGGTAGAAACATGAACACAACAGGAGACCTGGATACTGTTGCCAATAGAGTTGAGCGAAACGGGTCGAAAAAATTCAAAAGTCGCCGACTTTTGGCAAAGTCGGGTTTCATGAAACGAAACCCGACCCTAGGATGAGGTCGGCCACGAGGTCGGCGACTTACGCGCCAAAGTCGCGTTTCAAAAGTTTGTTTTGCGCTCTTTTTCAGCCAATCAGGATCCACGGACACTGTGGGCAACGTGATGACATAGGCACGGGTCACCACCATCTTTCAGAAGGGCATGCAAGTGATTGGCTTGCTTTGGTGGGCGTCACAGGGGGTATAAAAGGGCGTGCACGCCGACCGCCATCTTACTTCTGCCGATCTTAGTATGGGAGAGGTTGCTGCTGATTCTGTAGGGAGAGCGTTAGGCAGGGAAGAAGACAAAAAAACTGCTTCTGCTGCTAGCGATTTGGCCTGCACAACACACAAGTCACTGTGTGTGCAGTGCAAGGGGAGGCAATATTGTGGTGTATCAGTGGTGTTGGTTGTTGGGCTGCCTTTTAAGGCTTCCTGACACGCTGGCATTGCTGTTTACCCACTGCTCCGCAAACTGCTTTTTTAAAAGCAATCCAATCTCCCTTATCCTCTCGTCACTTTGGTCACAGGCAGCTGTGCCATCGAGCGTGTCACATAGCGCTCAGATATCAGTGGGCCGCACACAATCCACAAGTGTCCACTGTCCACAAGTGTACGCAGAGATTCAAAATCTCCATTATCCTCTCGTCACTTTGGTCACAGGCAGCTGTGCCATCGAGCGTGTCACATAGCGCTCAGATATCAGTGGGCCGCACACAATCCACAAGTGTCCACTGTCCACAAGTGTACGCAGAGATTCAAAATCTCCATTATCCTCTCGTCACTTTGGTCACAGGCAGCTGTGCCATCGAGCGTGTCACATAGCGCTCAGATATCAGTGGGCCGCACACAATCCACAAGTGTCCACTGTCCACAAGTGTATGCAGAGATTCAAAATCTCCATTATCCTCTCGTCACTTTGGTCACAGGCAGCTGTGCCATCGAGCGTGTCACATAGCCCTCAGATATCAGTGGGCCGTACACAATCCACAAGTGTCCACTGTCCACAAGTGTACGCAGAGATTCAAAATCTCCATTATCCTCTCGTCACTTTGGTCACAGGCAGCTGTGCCATCGAGCGTGTCACATAGCGCTCAGATATCAGTGGGCCGCACACAATCCACAAGTGTCCAGTGTCCAAAAGTGTACGCAGAGATTCAAAATCTCCATTATCCTCTCGTCACTTTGGTCACAGGCAGCTGTGCCATCGAGCGTGTCACATAGCGCTCAGATATCAGTGGGCCGCACACAATCCACAAGTGTCCACTGTCCACAAGTGTACGCAGAGATTCAAAATCTCCATTATCCTCTCGTCACTTTGGTCACAGGCAGCTGTGCCATCGAGCGTGTCACATAGCGCTCAGATATCAGTGGGCCGCACACAATCCAAGTGTCCACTGTCCACAAGTGTACGCAGAGATTCAAAATCTCCATTATCCTCTCGTCACTTTGGTCACAGGCAGCTGTGCCATCGAGCGTGTCACATAGCGCTCAGATATCAGTGGGCCGCACACAATCCACAAGTGTCCAGTGTCCAAAAGTGTACGCAGAGATTCAAAATCTCCATTATCCTCTCGTCACTTTGGTCACAGGCAGCTGTGCCATCGAGCGTGTCACATAGCGCTCAGAAATCAGTGGGCCGCACACAATCCACAAGTGTCCAGTGTCCAAAAGTGTACGCAGAGATTCAAAATCTCCATTATCCTCTCGTCACTTTGGTCACAGGCAGCTGTGCCATCGAGCGTGTCACATAGCGCTCAGATATCAGTGGGCCGCACACAATCCACAAGTGTACAGTGTCCAAAAGTGTACGCAGAGATTCAAAATCTCCATTATCCTCTCGTCACTTTGGTCACAGGCAGCTGTGCCATCGAGCGTGTCACATAGCGCTCAGATATCAGTGGGCCGCACACAATCCACAAGTGTCCACTGTCCACAAGTGTACGCAGAGATTCAAAATCTCCATTATCCTCTCGTCACTTTGGTCACAGGCAGCTGTGCCATCGAGCGTGTCACATAGCGCTCAGATATC
This sequence comes from Dendrobates tinctorius, assembly GCF_039654945.1. Classification (NCBI taxonomy): domain Eukaryota; kingdom Metazoa; phylum Chordata; class Amphibia; order Anura; family Dendrobatidae; genus Dendrobates; species Dendrobates tinctorius. Next base: position 3,016,331 of record NW_027361818.1, on the reverse strand, counting down.
AGTGGGCCGCACACAATCCACAAGTGTCCACTGTCCACAAGTGTACGCAGAGATTCAAAATCTCCATTATCCTCTCGTCACTTTGGTCACAGGCAGCTGTGCCATCGAGCGTGTCACATAAAGCTCAGATATCAGTGGGCCGCACACAATCCACAAGTGTCCACTGTCCACAAGTGTACGCAGAGATTCAAAATCTCCATTATCCTCTCCTCACTTTGGTCACAGGCAGCTGTGCCATCGAGCGTGTCACATAGCGCTCAGATATCAGTGGGCCGCACACAATCCACAAGTGTCCACTGTCCACAAGTGTACGCAGAGATTCAAAATCTCCATTATCCTCTCCTCACTTTGGTCACAGGCAGCTGTGCCATCGAGCGTGTCACATAGCGCTCAGATATCAGTGGGCCGCACACAATCCACAAGTGTCCACTGTCCACAAGTGTACGCAGAGATTCAAAATCTCCATTATCCTCTCGTCACTTTGGTCACAGGCAGCTGTGCCATCGAGCGTGTCACATAGCGCTCAGATATCAGTGGGCCGCACACAATCCACAAGTGTCCACTGTCCACAAGTGTACGCAGAGATTCAAAATCTCCATTATCCTCTCGTCACTTTGGTCACAGGCAGCTGTGCCATCGAGCGTGTCACATAGCGCTCAGATATCAGTTGGCCGCACACAATCCACAAGTGTCCAGTGTCCAAAAGTGTACGCAGAGATTCAAAATCTCCATTATCCTCTTGTCACTTTGGTCACAGGCAGCTGTGCCATCGAGCGTGTCACATAGCGCTCAGATATCAGTGGGCCGCACACAATCCACAAGTGTCCAGTGTCCAAAAGTGTACGCAGAGATTCAAAATCTCCATTATCCTCTCGTCACTTTGGTCACAGGCAGCTGTGCCATCGAGCGTGTCACATAGCGCTCAGATATCAGTGGGCCTCACACAATCCACAAGTGTCCACTGTCCACAAGTGTACGCAGAGATTCAAAATCTCCATTATCCTCTCGTCACTTTGGTCACAGGCAGCTGTGCCATCTAGCGTGTCACATAGCGCTCAGATATCAGTGGGCCGCACACAATCCACAAGTGTCCACTGTCCACAAGTGTACGCAGAGATTCAAAATCTCCATTATCCTCTCGTCACTTTGGTCACAGGCAGCTGTGCCATCGAGCGTGTCACATAAAGCTCAGATATCAGTGGGCCGCACACAATCCACAAGTGTCCACTGTCCACAAGTGTACGCAGAGATTCAAAATCTCCATTATCCTCTCGTCACTTTGGTCACAGGCAGCTGTGCCATCGAGCGTGTCACATAGCGCTCAGATATCAGTGGGCCGCACACAATCCACAAGTGTCCACTGTCCAAAAGTGTACGCAGAGATTCAAAATCTCCATTATCCTCTCGTCACTTTGGTCACAGGCAGCTGTGCCATCGAGCGTGTCACATAGCGCTCAGATATCAGTGGGCCACACACAATCCACAAGTGTTCACTGTCCACAAGTGTACGCAGAGATTCAAAATCTCCATTATCCTCTCGTCACTTTGGTCACAGGCAGCTGTGCCATCGAGCGTGTCACATAGCGCTCAGATATCAGTGGGCCGCACACAATCCACAAGTGTCCAGTGTCCAAAAGTGTACGCAGAGATTCAAAATCTCCTTTATCCTCTCGTCACTTTGGTCACAGGCAGCTGTGCCATCGAGCGTGTCACATAGCGCTCAGATATCAGTGGGCCGTACACAATCCACAAGTGTCCAGTGTCCAAAAGTGTACGCAGAGATTCAAAATCTCCATTATCCTCTCGTCACTTTGGTCACAGGCAGCTGTGCCATCGAGCGTGTCACATAGCGCTCAGATATCAGTTGGCCGCACACAATCCACAAGTGTCCAGTGTCCAAAAGTGTACGCAGAGATTCAAAATCTCCATTATCCTCTTGTCACTTTGGTCACAGGCAGCTGTGCCATCGAGCGTGTCACATAGCGCTCAGATATCAGTGGGCCGCACACAATCCACAAGTGTCCAGTGTCCAAAAGTGTACGCAGAGATTCAAAATCTCCATTATCCTCTCGTCACTTTGGTCACAGGCAGCTGTGCCATCGAGCGTGTCACATAGCGCTCAGATATCAGTGGGCCTCACACAATCCACAAGTGTCCACTGTCCACAAGTGTACGCAGAGATTCAAAATCTCCATTATCCTCTCGTCACTTTGGTCACAGGCAGCTGTGCCATCTAGCGTGTCACATAGCGCTCAGATATCAGTGGGCCGCACACAATCCACAAGTGTCCACTGTCCACAAGTGTACGCAGAGATTCAAAATCTCCATTATCCTCTCGTCACTTTGGTCACAGGCAGCTGTGCCATCGAGCGTGTCACATAAAGCTCAGATATCAGTGGGCCGCACACAATCCACAAGTGTCCACTGTCCACAAGTGTACGCAGAGATTCAAAATCTCCATTATCCTCTCGTCACTTTGGTCACAGGCAGCTGTGCCATCGAGCGTGTCACATAGCGCTCAGATATCAGTGGGCCGCACACAATCCACAAGTGTCCACTGTCCAAAAGTGTACGCAGAGATTCAAAATCTCCATTATCCTCTCGTCACTTTGGTCACAGGCAGCTGTGCCATCGAGCGTGTCACATAGCGCTCAGATATCAGTGGGCCACACACAATCCACAAGTGTTCACTGTCCACAAGTGTACGCAGAGATTCAAAATCTCCATTATCCTCTCGTCACTTTGGTCACAGGCAGCTGTGCCATCGAGCGTGTCACATAGCGCTCAGATATCAGTGGGCCGCACACAATCCACAAGTGTCCAGTGTCCAAAAGTGTACGCAGAGATTCAAAATCTCCTTTATCCTCTCGTCACTTTGGTCACAGGCAGCTGTGCCATCGAGCGTGTCACATAGCGCTCAGATATCAGTGGGCCGTACACAATCCACAAGTGTCCAGTGTCCAAAAGTGTACGCAGAGATTCAAAATCTCCATTATCCTCTCGTCACTTTGGTCACAGGCAGCTGTGCCATCGAGCGTGTCACATAGCGCTCAGATATCAGTGGGCCGCACACAATCCACAAGTGTCCAGTGTCCAAAAGTGTACGCAGAGATTCAAAATCTCCATTATCCTCTCGTCACTTTGGTCACAGGCAGCTGTGCCATCGAGCGTGTCACATAGCGCTCAGATATCAGTGGGCCGCACACAATCCACAAGTGTCCACTGTCCACAAGTGTGTGCAGAAGTTCTAAAACTCCCCTGTCCTATAGACACCTTGTACCTTGTTTTACATTACTATATAGTTTGTTGGATTTTGTCTACATTTCTACCAAAAATGAGGAAGGCTGGTGGAAGAGGCCGTGGAATTGGGCGGGGGTTGGCAGCTGGTAATGATGGTGTTGGTGGTGGATCTGATGGTAGTGGCAAGAGCAAAATAGGACCGAATGCAGGAGGTGCTGACCCTGCGTCATCGTCTGGCTACATAAGGACTCGAACGCTTAGTATTCTAGGAGTTGGCAAACCGCTTTTAAAGGCAGAGCATCAGGAAAAAGTTTTGTCTTACATTGCTGACTCAGCCTCCAGCTCTATCGCCTCCTCTTCTTCAGTTGTAAAAAGTAAAAGCACTGAGTCATCATTGGAGGCTCATGTTCATGAACCACACCTTTCCTTGTGTCCTTCACCCCAACCAAGATTGAAGGATGACGCAGGCCATACTACTGATTACTCCATGGAGCTGTTTTCACATACCATGCCTGGATTATCAAGTCAAATGGTGAATTACCCAGGCCAAGATGAATCTGACATGGAGTGCACTGATGCACAGCCGCTGATGGATGATTCTGCTGGTACATTCACTCAGAGCACTACATTGTCCTCGCAGTGTACAGAGCCAGATTTTGACCCTGATGAGACTCAGGTGCCCCTTCCCGCACACTATACCACCATACGCGGTGACACAGAGAAAGGTGCACATGACATAGAAGAGGAGGTGATGGATGACTCAGTTGTTGACCCAGATTGGCATCCATTGGGGGAAGAGGGTGCTGCTTCCAATAGCTCAGATGAGGAGCATCCACAGCAGACATCGACATCGCAACAGCTGTTATCTGGCAGGCCCGGAGCACTCCAAAGACAGGTTCCAAACATCAAAAGAGTTGCTGGACAGCTTGTCCAGAGGGTCAAAAGATCACAGCGTGCTAGGCCGCAAAATGTCTGCCAAAGTAGGAAGAGTGCAGTGTGGCACTTTTTTGAACAAAATCCTCATGATCAGGCCAAGGTTATCTGTAAGAAGTGCGCAAAGACCTTTAGCCGAGGGAAAAATCTGAAAAATTTGAATACCAGTTGCATGCTTAGACATTTAACCAGCATGCACTTGCAAGCGTGGACACAACACCAAACCTCAAGTTCCACATGTGCAACTGATCACAACGAAGGTAGTCAGCAACGCTACATTGTTTCCCCCACTGTAAGCCCACCGGTTAGCACAGCAGCAAATGTTGAGGTGTCGTTGCAAGGCCACAGCAGTCAGGGAATCCCACTGTTATATCAACGAAAGACTGATTCTAGGCCATCAGAAAGAACACCAACTCCATCACCATCATCAACCCTCTCTCAGTCCGCCCTGTCCACCGCTACTTCCACCATATGCAGCTCTCAAGTCCAGCTCACCCTCCCAGACACTATGAGTAGGTCAAGAAAGTACTCAGTCTCTCATCCGCGTACACTGGGTTTGAACGCCCACATTGCCAAACTAATCTCGTTTGAGATGATGCCCTTTCGGTTGGTGGAAAGCACAGCTTTCCGCAAACTCATGGCCTATGCAGTACCACGCTATGACCTACCCAGTCGCCACTTCTTCTCTCGCAAAGCCATCCCAGCCCTCCACCATCATGTGAAAGACCGCATTGTCCATGCACTCAAGCAGTCAGTGAGCGGAAAGGTGCACCTCACAACTGATGCATGGTCCAGTCGGCATGGCCAGGGCCGTTACGTGTCCATCACTGCGCACTGGGTTAATGTGGTGGATGCAGGGTCCACAGGGGACAGCGGTGGTGGGACAGTGCTGCCTAGCCCACGGTCTAGGAAACAGTTGGCTGTAGGCGTTCGACCCTCCTCCTCCTCCTCCTCCTCCAGAAGCGACAGCTCGTCCACAGAGCACAGTCGTACGAGCACTCCATCTGCAGCTGCCACTGTTGCACACGATGTGTCCCCCTATCCAGCAGCTAGTGGAAAGCGTCAGCAGGCTGTGTTGCAGATGATGTGTTTGGGCGACAGACACACCGCCGAGGTGCTGGCCGAGTACTTGAAGCGACAAACTGAGTCATGGCTGGGCAGTGTACATCTTGAGGCAGGCAAGGTAGTTAGTGATAACGGCCGTAATTTTGTGGCAGCCATAGCCCTTTCAAAACTCAGCCACATACCTTGCTTGGCTCACACCTTGAACCTGGTGGTGCAGTGCTTCCTCAAAAATTATCCGGAGTTAACAGCCCTGCTCCAGAAGGTGCGAAGACTGTGCGCGCACATCCGCCGGTCGCCTGTACACTCCGTTCGTATGCAGAAGCTGCAGCGATTGCTCCACCTTCCCAACCACCGCCTCATTATCGACATTGCAACAAAGTGGAACTCCACCCTGCACATGGTGGAGCGGCTGTGCGAGCAGAGGCAGGCCATAATGCATTTGTGGGAGGATACACGGCCAGGCACTTTGAGAGCAGACATGGAGTTGACAGGCGTGCAGTGGTCGAAGCTGAAAGACCTTTGTAAAGTCCTTCAGTGTTTTGAGGAATGCACACGGCTGGTAAGCGCAGACGACGCCATCCTAAGCATGAGCATCCCACTTATGCGTCTGCTCATGCAAACTTTGACGCACCTTAAGGAGCAGGCGTCTGCAGCCAATGTTGATGAGGAGGAAGAGGAGGAGGGAATCCTTGATGACATTCAGCCATTGTCTGCTCAGGGACCTCTCCTGGACGAGGTGGAGGAAGAAGAGGAGGAGGAGGAGGAGGATGATGGGGATGATTACTTAGGGGAGGAGGATGCATCTCGTGGGGCAAGTGAAAATGTTGGCGTGGCAAGGTCTGGTACAGGGTTTGTGCGTGACTGGAGGGATGTGGATTTGCCAGAAAGTGCTCCTCCACCCAGCACTCGCAGTGCATCATTGACACCAGGAACATTGGCCCACATGTCAGATTATGCCTTGCGGATCCTAAAAAGGGACCCCCGCATTGCCAAAATGATGAACGATGACGACTACTGGTTGGCCAGCATCCTGGATCCACGCTATAAAGGCAAATTACAAAACATCATGCCACAGGAGAACCTTGACCTAATATTGGCTAATAAACAAGCAACTCTGGTAAATCGGTTGCTTGAGGCATTCCCAGCACACAGCAGCGGTGATGGTTCTCACACGAGCCGTACGGGCCGGGGGCAGCTTGGCAGAGGTGTTCGTGGTGCACACAGCAGAAGTGGCGTTGGAGACAGGGGTTTCATGACAATGTTGTGGACTGATTTTTCAAATGCCGCTCACACAACTGGTAATACTGCATCGATGGAAAGTGACAGGAGACAGCAGTTGTCAACTATGGTTACAAACTACTTTTCCTCCCATATCGATGTTCTCCCACACAGGTCATTCCCCTTTGACTATTGGGCCGCTAAACTGGACACCTGGCCTGAATTGGCCCAATTTGCCTTACAGGAGCTCGCTTGCCCAGCTGCAAGTGTGCTATCGGAAAGAGTCTTCAGTGCAGCTGGATCAATCCTGACAGAAAAAAGGACCCGTCTGTCAACCCAAAATGTGGATGATCTAACCTTCATTAAAATGAACCACGCATGGGTTTCCAAGGATTTTGTCCCACCTTCCCCTGATGACACATAGGGTGACAGAAAAATGGCTTGCTTTGGTCCACCTCTTCCTGGTACTTCACCTATTTCGCCTTTTGCATCAGTTGAATGTCCAACATCAACATATGCCACTTTCTAAAACTCCCTTACTGTGCTGCCTCCCCCCCATGGCCGGGGTCACCACCTAGCGCACGACACTGTGCGAGTGCCGTTGCCCTGGACAGGTGGGTAGGCTGACTCTTGGGCGCGGGCACTGGCACAGGGTCCCTCATAGTGCAATCAAGTGTCTCTGACGGTGGTGGTGCACACCCGCCGTCAGACACACCGCTGTACTATGAGGGGCCCAGTGCCAGTACCGACGCCCACGAGTGGGCCCCCCTTGCTTGGCCAGGGCCCCAGCATTTGCAATCTTTACCTCTCCCTGCTCCTCCGCTGTGTAATCTGGGCCGTCAAATCCATACTGTGCCTGACACCGTCTGAGCCTGCCTCCTGAGACATATATTTTGAATGTGTACGCTATCCATACATGTTATCCGGGGATACGGTACCCTTTCTAACCTTTGTGCAATGACGTGCAATCCATACTTGGTCTAACACCGTCTGAGCCTGCCTCATGCTGTATAGACATATATTTTGAATGTGTACGCTATCCATACATGTTATCCGGGGATACGGTACCCCTTCTAACCTTTGTGCAATGACGTGCAATCCATACTGGGCCTAACACCGTCTGAGCCTGCCTCATGCTGTATAGACATATATTTTGAATGTGTACGCTATCCATACATGTTATCCGGGGATACGGTACCCCTTCTAACCTTTGTGCAATGACGTGCAATCCATACTGGGCCTAACACCGTCTGAGCCTGCCTCATGCTGTATAGACATATATTTTGAATGTGTACGCTATCCATACATGTTATCCGGGGATACGGTACCCCTTCTAACCTTTGTGCAATGACGTGCAATCCATACTGGGCCTAACACCGTCTGAGCCTGCCTCATGCTGTATAGACATATATTTTGAATGTGTACGCTATCCATACATGTTATCCGGGGATACGGTACCCCTTCTAACCTTTGTGCAATGACGTGCAATCCATACTGGGCCTAACACCGTCTGAGCCTGCCTCATGCTGTATAGACATATATTTTGAATGTGTACGCTATCCATACATGTTATCCGGGGATACGGTACCCCTTCTAACCTTTGTGCAATGACGTGCAATCCATACTGGGCCTAACACCATCTGAGCCTGCCTCATGCTGTATAGACATATATTTTGAATGTGTACGCTATCCATACATGTTATCCGGGGATACGGTACCCCTTCTAACCTTTGTGCAATGACGTGCAATCCATACTGGGCCTAACACTGTCTGAGCCTGCCTCATGCTGTATAGACATATATTTTGAATGTGTACGCTATCCATACATGTTATCCAGGGATACGGTACCCTTTCTAACCTTTGTGCAATCATGTGCAATCCATACTGGGCGTGAGAACGGCTGGCGAGCTGTTAAGCAAGCTACAGCACCTGTCCAGACAAGTACAGGGATTCCCTAGCGAGGAGACTTATTTGATTGTTTTCTATGTTGGGACAGCAATTTTTGGGGAGCACTATACTCTGGAGAATGATAGATGGGGCCCACCATACACTGGAACATTCCAAAGGTGGACATCAGACACTGGAGCAGCATTTACAGGGCCCATTATACACTAGAGCAGTAGAAATGGGGCCCATTATGTTTGGAGCATTATTTGGGCCCATAAGACAGTGGAGCTTCATCCATGGGGACCAACATATACTGTAGCATTATGTGGAGCTCATCATATACTGTTTCAAACATTATATGGGACCAATGATTTTGTATGGAGAAATAGATGGGCCTCGTCATGAGATGTAAAAAGTGAGGTATTTTTCATTGTACTATACCGCTATTTCTCTGCCGTATCGGAGCATGATGAGTTGTGGTATGTGTTAAAGGGGCGCTCTTTCGCCCAGGGCACATGAAAACCTGCAGCCAGCCCTCCCCCCCCAAATTTAGCCAAATAACCCCCATTTTTCAGTGAGTAACTTGTATTATGAAGTTAATTAAGGTTGACAAGCTTAAGTAAGAAGAATTGATGCTTTTGACATTCAAATGGGCACTGTAGGTGTGTTTCCTGTCCTCCTCTCACTGCCGACTTTTATTCCCCATTGACTTACATTGGGTTTCGTGTTTCGGGACGACCCCGACTTTTCCCTATAATCGGACGATCTTGCTCGACCCGACTTTTGGAAAAGTCGGGTTTCACGAAACGAAACGCGACCCTAAAAAAGCAAAAGTCGCTCAACTCTAGTTGCCAACCAATTATTTATTCGGAAAGAGGACTGACAAATTCTGGCGAGATTCAGACCTCGTTCATTTTCAGAAAAGTAAGCCGGTCAACGTTATCGGAAGATAGTGGCGTGCGACCGTCTGTTAGTACACCACCTGCGGCACTAAAGACGCGTTCCGATAATACACTGGCAGCAGGGCAAGCCAGCATCTCCAATGCATACTGGCTAAGCTCTGGAAATGTATCCAGCTTAGAGACCCAAAACTTGAAGGGGGAAGAGCCATCTGGGAGTACACTGACAGGGCAAGACATGTAGTCTGTCACCATCTGACGGAAACGTTGAATCCTGCTGACTGGAGCCGTCTGTGATGGTGTAGACAATTGTGGCGGACACACAAAACTTTGCCACATTTGGGCCATAGTGGTCTTGCCTTGTGCTGAGGCGCTGCCTCTGCTCCCTCTTTGTGCCGAGTTTCCTCCTCTGCCTCGATGCACAGAGCTGCTTTGTAAAGCACTAGCACCACTGCTGTCGGGTGGAAAGGAAAACATGATGGACTGCACCAGTGTGTCTTGGTACTCCTGCAGTTTACGCTCCCGGGTCAACGGTGGTATGATGCTTTGTAAGTTGTCCCGGTAGCGAGGATCTAGGAGGGTGTACACCCAATAATCAGTCGTGTTGAGAATGTGGGCGATGCGGCGGTCATTTCTCAGGCACTGCAGCATGAAATCAACCATGTGCTGCAGACTCCCAACTGCCAAAGAAACGCTGTCCCCTGCTTGATGCGTCATCTCTGCCTGCTCTGCATCACCCCACCCTCGCTGTACATACTGACTAGAGGATTGTGTACCTCCCTCCTCTGGAGAGATGTCTTCTTCCTCCTTCGACTCCTCCTCATCCTCCTCACAAAGTGTCCCCTGCCTAGGCCTTTGTGAGGAACCACGTAGCGCAGACTGTCCAGAAGCAGATGGCATTTGGGACTCCTCATCCTCCACCTCTTCCAAAACCTCCTCCCTTAGTGCTTGCCATGTTTTTTGAAGCAGGCAGATAAGGGGGACAGTCATGCTGACTAGTGCATCATCTGCACTCGCCATCCGCGTGGAATCATCGAAGGCACGCAAAACGAGGCAGATGTCCTTCATAGAGGCCCACTCAGTGGTGCTGAAGTGTGACCGGCGCACAGTGCGACTTGTTTGCACCTGATGCAGCTGGTACTCCATGACTGCTGCCTGCTGCTCACACAACCGCTCCAACATATGTAACGTTGAATTCCACTTGGTGGGTAGGTCACATATGATGCGATGTTCCGGAAGGCGTAATCGGCGCTGCAGAGCAGCAAGGCGCGATCTTGCCGTGCTGGAACGCCGCAAGTGAGCGCACTCTATGTGGACCTTGTGCAGCAGTGCATCAAGATCCGGATAGTCCCTCAGAAAGCTCTGCACGACCAAGTTCAGCACATGTGCCAGACATGGGATGTGAGTGAGGTTGCCTAGGCCAAGAGCTGCCACCAGATTTCGGCCATTCTCACACACTACCAAGCCCGGCTGGAGATTCCCTGGCAGAAACCACACGTCGCTCTCCTGCTTGATGGCATTCCAGAGCTCCTGCGCTGTGTGGCTTCGATTCCCCATAGAAATTAATTTGAGTACGGCCTGTTGACGTTTGGCCACGTTTGTGCTCATATCGATTGTAATAGGGTCCTGCTGCGCTGTTTCTGAGGAACTTGAGTAGGAGGAGGAGTCAATGTGTACAGACTGGATTCCTGCAATCCGTGGAGTTGGCAGAACACATACAGCGCCACTCTCCAGATCTGTACCCGGCTCCATAACATTGACCCATTCGGCAGTGAGGGAAAGGTATCGTCCCTGTCTATGGTTACTGGTCCACGCATCGGTCGTCAGGTGGACCTTGCTACTGACGGCATTTAGTAGCGCATGTTGTATTTTTCCCTCCACATGTTTTTGCAGGGCAGGGACGGCTCGCCTGCTGAAATAAAAGCGGCTCGGCACGGTGTATTGTGGGACTGCCAATGCCATCAAGTCCCGGAAGGTGTCAGTCTCCACCAGCCTGAATGAGAGCATTTCAAGTGCCAGTAGTTTGGCAATGCCAGCATTCAGAGCCTGTGCTCGGGGATGGTTTGCAGAGTATGGCCACCTTTTATCCCATGCCTGTGCTACCGATGGCTGTAGAGCGGCCTGGGAGTGTGAGGAGGACTGGGAACGTGGTGCTGTGGGTGGAAGTTCACTGGGTCTCTGGACAACAGTGCCAGAGGTTCTTCCTTAACGATCCTGTGAGGAAGCCGAACCAGCTGTGTGTGAGCTGGAGGAAGAGGCGCCAACACAAGCTGAAGAGGTGGTAGGTGGTGCTGCACGTTGGCCTACGTCTTCAGTGTGTCTGTGTAACTCCACCTCGTGCTTGGTCTGCACATGTTTCCACATATTTGTGGTATTGAGGTTGCTGACATTTTTCGCTCTTTTGACTTTCTGATGACACAGCTTGCATTTGACAAAGCAAATGTCATCTGCAACTGTGTCAAAAAAGGACCACGCACTGCAAGCCTTGGGAGCGCCCATTTTGCCTTTTGAAAGAGGAATGCTCCTACCGGGTGCCGAAGTGGAGGCTACAGGCAACCAAGTCTGCTCCCTCCCTCTCCCTCCTGTTTTGGCCATTCGGGGAATCTCTTCCTCAGAGCTGCTCCCACCACCTTCCTGTTCCTCACGCCATGATGGGTCAAGGACCTCATCATCTACACTCCCCTCTTCAAACACCTGCTTCTCCTGGGTTGTCTCGCCAGCACCATACGCACCAGAAAGTGGTAACTGAGTCTCGTCATCATCTGATGCGTACTGAGGTGTGCTGACCATAGGCACTGGCCCACCCGCCTCTTCAGATTCAGAGGGACAAAGAAGTTGCGCATCACTGCATACTCCCTCTTCTTCACATTCTTGAATGCTGCTTGGCTGGCCCCCTCTTTCCAAGCCAACAGATTCAGAGAACAGAAATAGAGACTGTGATGGCTCCTGCCCAGGGCTCTCTGACTGCCTAGGCACTTTGGCAGGTGGTGAAGAGACAGATGGTTGCTCTTCGGTGCTCTGGCCCTGAGAGGACGCGGAAGTCATTGAAGTCGATGCGTTAACTGCCATCCATCTGACAACGGCTTCAATTTGTTCCTCCCGCAGCAGTGGGGTACGGCGAGGTCCTACAAAGCTGCGCATAAAGGACTGTTGCCTGGTCAAACTGGGGGATGCTGACTCACTGGTGCCAGCAGCAGGCACAGAATCCCCACGTCCTCTCCCTGCAGAATCCCCACGTCCTCTCCCTGCAGAATCCCCACGTCCTCTCCCTGCTGAAACTCCACGCCCACGCCCACGCGCCTTACTCCCTGCCTTCTTCATCTTGCTAGCCTGATAAAGATAGGTAGAAAAGTACAAAGGGGGGCTTAGTGTGCTTATTCCTGAACAGCTTGTAACAGGTATAAGAAACACTAATTTTATGAAGTGTGTGTGGACTACACTTTAATAGTAGCTAATGTGGCCTACACAACTGTCAAATGTAGTGTTTGTTGAACTTTATTTTGTTTTGTTTTTTGAAAAAAAACTAAAAGGATGTGACCAAAGATTTGAAAGCGATAGTATCACTAACTTTTTGGAGCTATTACAATGCAGGCAGGTAACATACAATGCAAAAGATGAGGCTCCAAAAAAAATTGGGTAATACTAATCTGGCTGCAGCTGAAGGGCACAAGCAAGAAAAAAGGCTCCTCTATCTACTCCTATATAGTGTTTGCAACCAGCCAATGTAGATGGATAGGGATGGATGCACACTAATAGGAGAATAAAAAATGAGCTGCAATAAAAGAAAAATATGTGTGAGGCAGTGACGCACGCTGAGCGGCCTACAACCAGACGTAGCTGCAGGACACACTACTCAGGTGAGCTGCACTCAAACACAGTCAGAGACCTCTCAGACAGCTGTGAACAGTGCAGAGAAGTGGGCACTAGCACTGAAAGGCTGCAGAAAGGCTCAGCTGTCTACTCCTATAGTGTTTGCAACCACCGTATATGGATACGGATGGATGCACACTAATAGGAGAATAATAAATGAGCTGCTATAAAAGAAAAATATGTGTGAGGCAGTGACGCACGCTGAGCGGCCTACAACCAGACGTAGCTGCAGGACACACTACTCAGTGTGAGCTGCACTCACACACAGTCAGAGACTCCTCAGACAGCCGTGAACAGTGCAGAGAAGTGGGCACTAGCACTGAAAGGCTGCAGAAAGGCTCCGCTGTCTACTACTAGTGTTTGCAACCAACGTATATGGATACGGATGGAAGTACACTAGATAGAATTTATGAAAAATAAGCAGCTAGAAAAGAAAAATATGTATGAGGAAGCAGTGAGGCACGCTGGGCGGCCTACAACCAGACATGGCTGAAGGACCCACTCCATAGCGTGAGCTGCACTCACACAGCCCTTGCAGACAGCTGTGAACACTGCTGCTAGGCAAAAGAAAGCTACAGTGGTGATTTATGTAGCCTGTGTAAAGCACAATATTTTTTTGAGAATCACTATTTCTAACTGTCCCTCACAGTCTTCAACAGCATCCTGTCCCTAACTGAATTCACAGCAGAGTGAACAGAAATGGCAGCGGCAGTGGCTTTTATAGTGCATCATGACATCATTTCAGCAGCCAATCACAGCCATGCCAATAGTTAACATGCCTACATGCCTAACAGGATGTGCCCACACTTCTGAGGATTCCCATTGGCTGAATCAAATCGAGCGGGCTCATAGCATTATGGGAACTTCCAATTCCGGTATTCGATATGAAAAAAGTATCGGAACTAAGTATCGGAATTCCGATACAGCGAATATCGGCCGATACCCGATACTTGCGGTATCGGAATGCTCAACACTCTTAATCAGTAATGGACTTCCATTCCTATTAGACTCTTTCACTCCTGCTGTCCTCATCAGTTTATTCAGTTGCGGCGTCGCCGCCCTGTGGGGTTCAGAGTGTGACCTTCTTTTCTTTTTTTCTCTGCCAGGTGTGTGTTACAGTTTACTATTTTACATGCATGCAATGAATATTAATGTGATACTTTTTATATCATACTCACCTTTATTATTCTTGCGACTGCTGCTGTGAATTTGATGCTCTCTTACTCCATACCTGCTCCCCCCTTCTCCCCTCCCCTTATCCACTGCCTTTTAGTGTGCTCATACCCATGATAATACTTTTTGTCACATTTTTTCATGATTAATAAATTTTGCATGATTTCTAGAGATTTTGTGAGCCTCTATTTCTTATTCAGGGTTTTTTTTGTGTTTTATTTGATTATACTCTGAGCACTTAATTATACATCACTGTTTGGTATTTGCAATATTGTGCTCAGATATTATTTTTTTAGATACTTTCCTGTTTTGCAGTTTTTTCTTTTTGGTTTAATAACACCCAGAAAGCTGCCTAGGCATTATTATGGTGCCACTCACGGAGAGGGAGATGTTAGATTTAGGGAGTTCAGTAGACGGCAAGAGCAGAAGTAGTTCAGTTTTGGAAAGTAGCCAACCATCTTAGCTAACCATCTTAGTAGCTATTTCATAACTGTACAAAAGGGTGCACAGGTCCTTCATCTGTGCCCACTCTGCAAGCATGATTTGCACCACGTCTGTACTGTGTTGGCCAAGGCTTTTCAAAAGGACATACTGCACCAGGGCTCATCACTGCTGCCACAGTCGCTGCAACATGTGGAATTCCACCATATCAGAACATCACAAATCAAACAGTTAACCGGTAGGCTGAAAGACCTCTGTAAAGAAGCAAGTCAATATTCTGTGGGGTGCAATCAGTGGAAGTGAGCACACAGCAACCATGCTTTCTGCAGTAGTGCATCTAGGCTGGTATAGTGGAGAAATTGCTGTACCATCAGGTTCAGAATGTGATCCATCCGAGACACATGTCTGAGGTTGACCCGGTGTAGGTTTGCACCGCTATCGCACACGGCTCCAGGCTCAGTGGAGACAGCCATTGCTCTAACTCAGCCTGGATAGCTGTCCACAACTATTGAGATGTGTGATTGTAATCTCCAAGGCATATTAATTTCAACACTACCTGATTACATTGAGCCAAGGCTGCACAGTATGGAGGTGGGGATTCTATATGCACTGTTGGAATACATGTCTGGTTAAAGGAGAGGTTGAAGGCACTGGTGAAGGACATAGAGGAGGTGGGGGAGCCACAAGTAGTGTAGGAAGTGTTAGAAACAGAGGTTTGTCCCGAAAGCCTTGGGGATTCAAAAACTTGTAGAGCTGCTCCTTCCCCACCTGCCCCCAAATCCTCAAGAGTCACCCAGTGCCCAGTCAGTGAGATGTAATGCCTCTGCCCATGTTTTCTCATCCAGGTGTCAGTGGGGAAATGCACCCTGGCAGGCATAGATTTTTTAGGGATCAGGTGTGTTGTGTGTGAGATGCTGGTGTAGTGCAGGCACAGTTTAGAGAAGTAATGGCGACTGGGCAACTGGTCCTGGGGGACAGCGATGACCATCAACTTTCTGAAACTGTCTGAATCCACCAGGCAAAAATGCAGCATTTTCGTTGCCAACAGATTGGAGATGGTGGAGTTCAAGCTCTTAGTGTCACGATAGGACTGGCGTGCAAACTGGGACCAGGGGCACTTTTCCTGGCTCTAACACTAGGGGTGCCCTAGCTCGCCCTGTTCCCTGGGATGCCTCAGATGGCGAGGATGCTGGTGCATCCGCCATTGCCCTGTCTCTAAGCTGCAGCCCTGCATCAGTCCCCTTCCCCCACCCAGGGAAGAGAGGCGCTACCTTGTACTGCAGTACACCAACCCAAAAGATGAGAGGGTCTGTAGTAAAAGTGAATGGTCAAAGGCAGAGGACAAGTCCAGGATGAGGAGGACAGAGTAGTGTCACTTGGCTTTGGTGGTTAGTAAGTCATTGGTGACTTTAGTCATGGCTGTTTCAGTGGAGCGATGCGGCCAGAAGCCTAATTGTAAGCCATCAAAGAGGGAGCAGGAAGAGTGGTGGGAGGACAGTTCAAAATGGATGTCTTATTCCAGTAGTTTTGAGGCATATGGGAGAAGTAATATGGCACGATAGCTAGATGCAGAGAATGAGTCAAGAGATGGCTTTTTGAGGATGGGTATGATTGAGGTATGTTTGATTGAGAAGTTGGTTTTGGAGGAAGAGGGCTGAATATTTAGGAAAATGGGTTGTGGAGGTTGTAGTCCAAAGCTTTCTCTGATGTTATCAATCTTCTGCTTGAAGAATGAGGTAAAGTCTGAGAAGTTTGAAGAGGGAGCAGGTGCTGGGGGATGGAGAAGAGAATTGAAATTGTTGAATAGTTGTTTAGGGTTGTGAAACAGGGATGATATGAGAGAAGAGAAGTAGGTTGATTTTGCTGAGGCGAGTGTGGCCTTGAATATATTGAGGGAATGTTTGAATGTGATGAAGTGCTCTTTGGTGTGGGATCTTTTCAATCTCTGATCATCAACCCTGGAAGCCCATCTTAGTTCTTTGGTCAAGCTAGTGTGTCAGTGTTGTCTGTTTTTTACTTTTGCGAGATTTGGTATGTGTTTTACAAAGCGGCAGCAGTGTCTGCATTGTGTAAGGAACTTATGCCGGTAAGAGGGAGAAGGGATTCAGAGAGTGAGTGTGGATTGAGGTGTTTAAGATTTCTGCGAGGGGGGTGCAAGTTTTTTTTGGGTGATTGTGGACATGGAAAGGAGAGAGAGAATGCAAATAGGTTGTGGTCAGAAAAATGGAAATGTGAGTTACAGAGTTAGATAGGGAGCAGAGGTGGGGGGAGATGAGGTCCAGTGGGTGGCAATCTTTGCCCCCCACATTCGATCACTGGCTCGCTCTTGTCATCTGCACCTCAAAAACATTTCTAGAATTCGACCTTTTCTTACTTTTGACTCTGCAAAAACTCTTACTATTTCTCTTATTCATTCTCGTCTCGACTATTGTAACTCTCTTCTAATCGGTCTCCCTCTTACCAAACTCTCCCCTCTCCAATCTGTCTTGAATGCTGCAGCCAGGATCATATTCCTCACCAATCGTTACATCGATGCCTCTACCTTGTGCCAGTCATTACACTGGCTACCCAGCCACTCCAGAATTCAGTATAAACTTATTACCCTCACCCACAAAGCCCTCCATGGCTCAGCACCACCCTACATCTCCTCCCTTGTTTCAGTATACCACCCTACCCGCGCCCTCCGTTCTGCTGATGACCTGAGGTTAGCATCCTCAATAATCAGAACCTCCCACTCCCGTCTCCAAGACTTTACACGTGCTGCACCAATTCTTTTGAATGCACTTCCCAGGTCAATACGATTAGTCCCCAATCCCCACAACTTTAAGCATGCCCTGAAACCGCATTTATTCAGACTGGCCTATCGCCTCAACACATTAACCTAATCTATCCCTCTGTGGCACAGCCAAAAGTTTTACCATAACCAGGTTCCCCTCATCATGTTCCCACATGCTTTATGCATCCGTTAGCCCTCTGTGTCTGTACTGTTACACACTTAACATTATGGCTGGTCCATACAATCAGGGCAACTGTTGCCACCCACCTTTTGTGTCTACCTCTTTCCTCATAGACTGTAAGCTTGCGAGCAGGGCCCTCATTCCTCTTGGTATTTGTTATAATCTATGTGATTATTGTTATGCTGCAATGTCTACTGTCTGTACAAATCCCCTCTGAAATGTAAAGTGCTGCGGAATATGTCGGCGCTATAGAAATACAATTTATTATTATTTTTGTGAGTGGCTGCAGAAGACCATTGAGCAAGTCCAAAGGAGGAAGTGACAGAAAGAAGTTTAGTGATAACAGAAAGGGAAATGTAAATGGGGATAATGAAGTCACCCATGATGATAGTGGGGATATCTGCGGAGAGGAAATGAAGTAGCCAGATGGTGAAGTGGTGGCAGCAGTGGGAGCAGTAAGTAACAGCCAGTTGGAGGTTGGAGGGTTAGTAGATGTGCACAGAGTGCACCTCAATGGAAGGGAGGATAACAGAGGTTGGCAGTGGTATTTGGGTGAAAGAACATTTATCTGACAGGAGAAGGTCAACTCCTCCACCATGCTTAATTCTGGGGCAGGGGGTGTGGGAAATTTGCAATCCACCATACAGAAATGCAGCATGGAAGGCTGTGTCAGAGAGTGTGAGCCAGGTTTCAGTGATGGCGCGGAAGGAAAGTTTGCTAGTAATAAAAAGATCTTGGATGTAGGAAAGTTTGTTGCAGACAGAGCAAGTGTTCCATAGAGCTCCTGTTAGTGGGACTTGGGAAGCGGGGGCTGGGCAGATGGGTATAAGGTTAGAAGGGTTATGGAAAGTTGTGATAGAGTGTGGAAATGACTGTGGGGATGTGGTGATGAGGACCAGGATTTGGAAAAATATCACTAGCAGTCAGGAGGAGCAGAATGAGTGTTAGTAAGTAGGAGAAGGAGAGAGCATGACGGGGCTGTCTGTGTTTGGAGACAAAGAATTGTATTTTGAGGAACAGTTCTGAGGAGGAGGTGAGATGGATGGGGAGGGTGGATAACCAGTTCATTACTAAGGGTGGAAGTGAAGAATCAAAGAGGTGAAAGTGAAAACAAACAGAAACATTGTTTACAGCGACTATGTATCAAGTTACCTTCAGGTCACCTTCTGGTTCAATTCTGGATTAATTCATAGCTCCACACTTCTATGGTGCATGCTGCAGACTGAGGTCTTGCAGATATATTGTTTGCAATATATTTGCTAGAAAATGCATTCAGGTGTGAAGCAAAGGGGAGTCTTCTGTGCTCATTGTGGTAAGATTATTAAGAGTGAGCCAGATGCAGAATGATCAAGACAGAGTAAACTAGGTCATAAATAGCATTGGTGGTATAACAGGGGTTAGTTGAAAATCATACCAAGAAGCTGAGGTAGGGAAAGTTAGAGTGGAAAGCTGGATTACATATTAAGTGGTTGCAAGTAGCAAAGGTAGGGAAAGTCAGTGTGGAAGAGTTTACCCAATAGTGGACAATGATTTTAAGGCTCTCGATTCCTATTAATTAACTTCTGTGTCCTTTATGGGTGACTTCCTCTTACAGTCTCTTCCTCTTGCTTCATCGAAGAACAGAAGAAATTATGCAGAGTAAAGAAGCTTCTTGTAGATTCCTTATCTAAATCGTTCTCTGACAGCTACAATGAGATTTTCAATCCTGATCTTCTGTTGCCTCCATGGTAAGTCACTAACTTTATATATCACAAGGACACTGAACTGGCCTTTTATAAGTGTAGTAGATGTAAATACTTATGTCCCCCCAAAAAAATTGAGAAAAGTATTCAAGGTGTGATACCTTTATTGGCTAACCAGAGAAATTATATTTGCAATTATATTTTAGCCAATAAAGGTATCACACCTTGAATACTTTTCTCAATTCTTTGGGGGGACATAAGTATTTACATCTATTTTTCTGGCTAACACGGTACCACAATTTTATTTTGTATTGTACATCGTAAGTGTAGTAGAAATTAAGAAAAATGGTCTGCCTTTGTCGCCATTCCATAATAGCTCCAGCCTCCAGATGACGGCAGATGACTAACATAACTACATAGCTGGGAATTACCACCTGTTGTAGATCTTTAGAAACATCAGAATCTCTTATTTACTTAGTTTTGCTTTCTTGTTCTGTCCTTTAATGAGCGCACAGGGTGGCGCTCACAGCAATCCGGCATCAACAACCATAGAGGTCTCAAGGAGACCCCTGGTTGTCGTGTCGACAAACCGATGACCCCTGATCACGTGACGGGAGTCACCGGTGAGCGCATTTCCGTCCGTATGGCCGGGAGCGCTTGTTAAATGCCGCTGTCAGAGTTTAACTAGTTAACAGCCTATTGCTGACATGACCTGGCTTTGATGCAGGCTCACAGCCGGAGCCCACATCAAAGCGGGGGTGCTGTCATCAGACGTACTATTCCATCCGATGGCAGAAAGGGGTTAAAATAGGTTTTCAAAGATCCCCTGTCACCAGGTGCAATTTTTTAAAAAAAGTCAAACAGCGTTTTACTCACCCTCTCCAGGTATTGAGTTTCTGTCACTGCTGCAGGTGTCTGTTATTTTCTGCAATGCTGATGTCACTTTAATTGCACTGCACATAATCAGTGATCTCAGCACTTCTGCCCGAGAAAACAACAAAGAGACTTATAGTTGCTGAACACAATAATTGGCTGCAGCATTGTTGATGTGAGGTCAATGATGCACACTAGAGATGAGATGTTACTTGCCCGAGTATCACTGCATTTCCGGGATAACTTGGAGGGAACTCAGGTCTCCACCCAGCTTTTTTGGTGGACTTTACAGTCCCAATCACGATGCAGGGATTGTCTGTCAGGCAATGAAACGCCGCATCTTTGTTGTGAACGTGCAGTGATTGACTGGCCGCACAGCATCATCAGGGATATAAGGGACCGGACGCCGACCTGCTTGGCGCATTCAGCTCCGGATTGAGATAGTGTAGGGAGAGCTGCTGCCGAGATAGGGTCAGAATTGGGGATTTATTAGTGTGGGGTTTACCATCCTAAGCTACTCAAATCCAGCTAAACCAACAGTCCTTCTAAGGACTAATTCCAGAGTATACAGTTTCCAGTGTTAGGTATGCAGGGTAGTGTACGTCGCTCTATACACATCAGTGCAAGGCCTGCAAGCACTGTATGTGTATATATAGATCATTGCATTTATCAAGAGGGTCCATTCCCTTCCTGTGTTCTGCTGCTGCTGCTGTTACTTGTAGGATATATTGGCCGTAAATAGCTAGCATCAGGTGTATTTGTAATACAGGCCACACATTTTTTGGTGTGGTATCTCCGTGCAGCTCATATCTGTGCGTACTCAAAGTTGGACAGTTTACGGCGGTTTTGTTTTTTGTCTTGGGTGTCACTGTACTTATATACAGCATTATTTACCCCCCCCAAAAAAGAAAAAAAACACACATTTGTCGTAGTGATATCTCTGTGCCAGCTCATATCTGTGCGTGCTCAAAGTTTGGCCATTTTCGACTGTTTTCTTTTTTTTCCTGGGTGCCACTGCACTTGCATTCAGCAGTATTTACCCCCAAAATTTAAAAAATACAGGCCACACATTTTTTGGTGTGGTATCTCCGTGCCAGCTAATATCTGTGTGTGCTCAAAGTTTGGCCAGTTTACGGCAGTTTTCTTTTTTTGTCCTGGGTATCAGTGTACTTACGTAGATTAGTATTTAGCAAAAGATTAAAAAAAGCAGGCCACACATTTTTCCATGTGGTATCTCCGTGGCGGCTCACACATGTGTGTACTCAAAGTTTGGCCAGTTTACAGCAGTTTTCTTTTCTTTGCCCTGGGTGAAACTGTACTTATATACAGCACTATTTAGCCAAAAAAAAAAAACACATTTGTCAAAGTGATATCTGTGTGTGCTCAAAGTTTGGTCAGTTTAGGCCGGTTTTCTTTTTTTGTCCAGGGTGAAATTGTACTTATATACAGCACTATTTAGCAAAAAACAAAAAAAAGCAAAAAAACATTTGTCGCATTGGTATCTCCGTGACAGCTCATATCTGTGTGTGCTCAAAGTTTGGCCAGTTTAGGCCGGTTTTCATTTTTTTTGTAATGGGTGTCACAGTATTGATATACAGCACTAGTTAGCCCAAAAATAAAAAAAAACAGGGCATACATTTGTCATAGTGGTATCGCCGTGCCATCTAAGATCTGTGCATGCTCAAAGTTTGGCCAGTTTAGGACATGCAGAGCGAAGACAGCAGCACACAGGGGGAGGTAGGCGTCACGCCACTTCAGGTAGGAAGAAGCAGTGTGGTGGCTGCAGACAGAAGGCATGCAACCATTCCTCGTAACAGCAACCTGACGGAATTTGCCAGTCCAACTGTTAGGTCTTCCCGAGTCTGGTTATTTTTTAATGACTCTGCCGATAACCCTAAAGAGGCCATTTGCAACACCTTTCATGCCAGCATCAGCAGGGGTAGTAAAACTACCAGCCTTACCACCACCAGCATGATCAGGCACATGGCAGCAAAGCATCTGACTTTGTGGGACCAACCTCAGGCTCCAGGAACAGTGTCTGCGAATGACACCACTGCTTCTTCCACTGTTGTGCATGCAAGCCAATCCCCTGTCCACGGTGCATGTGAAGATGCCTCCTGCCCTGCAACTGCCGATGCCCACAGACAAAAAGCACCATCATCAAGCACATCCACGTCCTTGTCCCAGCGTCCATCAGTTGTCCATATGTAGGGTTGCTGGGCCGGGCTTGGGGGTGGTCCCTCTGTATTCTGCGCAGTGATATACAGACACAAGCTGGAGGCAAGTTTCGGGTTCAACAGGTCCAAGTTTATTCTCTCTCTCTCGCCGTCCGCCAGACAGCCTCACAGCACACCGCACTTCTCTTCACAGCTCTCCGGTTACAGAAGACCTTGCGACACCGTACTTTCTCCAGGGACATATATGTACGTACCTTCCCCTTTATACTCTGCGACGCTTCTGACAGCTCCGTCACTGTGGCCGCCGTAGGCCTGTGCACCAACAGTAATTTTACTCGTCAAACGTTGTTCCAAATACGGTGTCCTACACCCGGAGCCTCGTCTATACTGCGGTACTTTATGTCAGGACCACCCCCCTGACTTCCTTTGTCCTCAGTCCCCCTAGTTAGGTTTTCCTCACAGTGCAGCAACTGTCACAGTCTCCTCGTCACTTGAACTCCCCCTGGGGACTGGAACTTTCTGGAACCCTCCTGCCAAATTTATAACTTTCCCGGTTCCCTTTAACTCCGCCTCCCATGACCAACGGTTTCTTAGCCCTAAGCTGATGTCAAGTCCTATGCTCACACTCCTCCAGCCCTATAATGTCAGTTCAAGGTACTGCACGTCACCTACACTTTCCTAGCTGTTTTCCCTTTTTAAATCTGACCAGTCAGTCCATCCGTCAGGTCACCTTCCCTACACATACTCCAGTCATTGGAACGTAAGGGGACTCAGTCAATGCCCCACAGGCAACACTACTCAATTCTCATATTTCTCATCTGCTTGCGGTCAAATTTGTTGCATTTTAGGCTCATGGAGATGGAAGCTTTCCGCAACCTGATGGCGATGGCCGTCCCAAGGTACTCTGTCCCCAGCCGCCACTATTTCACTCGCTGTTCCGTCCCAGCATTACACAAGCACATGTCCCACAATATTATCCGTGCCCTCAACAATGCAGTTACTGGGAAAGTACACCTAACCACGGACACGTGGACAAGTGCTTGTGGCCAGGGACAGTACATCTTGCTGACGGCACACTGGGTTAACATAGTGGAAGCCGGGACCCAGTCAGACCTTGGGATAGAACACATCCTCCTGACGCCAAGAATTGCGGGCCCTACATCAATCAGGGTTAGCGAAAAAATGGTTAAAAACCAAAGCCAGCTCACCAACCAGACCATCAGGTGCACGGAATTCCATCTTGATGTGATGTCGTCTTTCCAGCAATAAACAAAAAAGTTTGTTTCAGCTCCTTAAAAAATTTGAACTTTATTATTCCAAAAGTAGAAAATTCATACGGTAAAAACTCCACAAACAGTGTGCATCTGTCGGTACAAGCGACGCGTTTTGATCTATTAGAGATCTTTCTCAAAGCTCTGCAGCCACTAACTTTCATGAACGTTTAAGTCATGCAGATACCAATTGGAAAAGCTTCGAAATGAGCTATTTGGCAGGTGCCGATCTATATCAACTTTCCAACATAATTGGTTCCCAACTGGTCTCTGCACCACCCATTTAACACAGACAGAACATAAAATATAAATCAACAATTGTACACAAATAAAACAAAATTCACTTCGCTTTAATAGTGAAACATAATTTCATTACGCTTGTTAAAGCTGTTTGGTGCCCTAGTATTCACATAATATATCCAGAAGGCTTCATGTGTGAGGAGGCATCTTTTTACCTCTCATCCCGTTCAGACCTCTGGATTTGTTCTATACCGCTAACTTGTAATGATGCTAGCTTGCCTCCATGTTCCAAAATAAAGTGCTTTGCTGCTCCCGATATGTTGCGGCTTATTGCGGTATTGTGAATATCCCTCAGGTGCTCTGTAATGCGCATTTTTAATTTACATGTGGTACACCATTTGTATGACATATTGCAAATGGAACAATTTATTTTATACACCACATTCTTGGAATTGCAATTTATATATTTTTTAATATTAAACTCTTGTGTATTTTCCTGATTTTTGAATGTTTTAATTACCAATGCATGTTTGCATGTAGTGCAATTTTTACTCCCACATTTATAGAATCCCTGAATCTCCAACCAAGTTTTTTTCTTGCTTTTAGAAGTTTACAAACTAGTAGATACAGAGTTTCCTACCTATAGTTTTACCTCTCCTTGCCACTACATTAATCTTTCCATTTAATATTGTAGCTAAAATTTTATCCTCAAAGAGAATTGGTAAAAACTTATTAATGGATTTAATTTGTCCAAACTGTGCACTATACTGCAAAGAAGCATATGATTTATTTTTATTTTTATTTCTGTTTTCTTCATTATTTTTATTTTTTATAGTGGTTGATGTAATTAAATTGTCCTGTATTTTCTCATCCACTATATGTCTCGCTCTGTCTAGCATCAGGATATTTGTGTTTTTGAAGTTTTTCATATCAAATTCTGATTACTACAATTCCTTTTATGTCTTACATATTCCCCAACTGGAACTGCCTTTATGGTATGTTTAGGGTCGCATGCAAAATAGTATTCCCACTAAATGGTTTTTTATGGGTTTTTGTGATGATAATCTCATTATTTGTACCTTGTAAATCCAAATTCAAAAAAGAGATAGCATCCAGACTATATTTATAGGTGAATTTGATATTATGTTCATTGGTATTAATATATTCATAAAATCTAGGTATGGCAGATATAACTATCATGATCCAGGTTGGATCTGACAGTTTAAATGCACAAGTGAACTTTTTTTCCTTTGGCTGTGTGCCAAAGTGGTGTCGTTTGTTCTAAGTTGCCCCGGTGGTGGTGAGCGGTATTGCACTCTAGTACCTTATTTTGTGCACATAATTATAATGCAGGTGTGAATGCTCTATAAAAGTGTCAGGTGTATCAATCACTGTTGGTGATAGGTCTTTAGTTAGTCATTTACAAGTAAGCCTGGGTGAAAGATGGAGCTGAACAAGAGTCCTGGGCAGCCCAGCCAGAGGGGATGAGTGGCAGCTATGGAGTCTGCAAGGAGTGCTGGCATGGATTGGTAGACTCCAACGATGGGGTCTGCAAGAAGGACTGGCATGGCGTGGTGGAGTCGCAGTTTATGGTGTCAGCAGGAAGTGCTTGCATGGCTTGGTGGAGTGGCGACTATGGTGAGAGTTGCACTCGGCATGCTGGACTTGGTTACTGAAAGCTGGTCTCAAGCATGCTGGACTTTTTGGCAGAAAAGTTGGACTCAAGCATGCTGGACTTTTTGGAAGAAGCTGGACTCATCTCTGGGACTCTGTTTACTGGGCAGCTGCAACTGGTGGGGGACTCTGCTCCAAGGCTTCACTATGGTGATGGATCCGGTTATGGTGATGGATCCTTTTGGAGGAGAGGATGCGCGCAGGAGGTGGGCTCTGTTGCTGGGAGCGTGGGCGGCAGAGCAGAGCTGAGTGGTGTTCTCACTGTTTTGTCATTTTCCCTTGTGTGCATTTAGTGCAGTGGTGGGATTGGTTTCCACGCCGGCCTGTTCCCTGGTGGGGGTTTAGGTGCGGGGCGAGTCAGGGTTTTAAGGTACGCATGCGTCGCCCGGTGCGGAACCGGCATAGGGAATGTTAGGAGTGCAGGGACTCTGGCTCAGGGGAGTACAGGAGGTCTCCACTTCCCAGTTCCCTATTGCAGGGCCCCATTGTTATTGTTACCCAGGTTTCCCCTTTATTATTTAAATTCGCCCCATTGGAGGCGCTGTATCCAGGGTCACGTGTATCATATGGGTTCGCCTTGCGGTACTCGCTGCGTCCAGACACACGTGACCATGACATTATCACCAACCACTACCTGACACTTCAGGTTAATGACAAACGCACCGCTGATATTGGCAATGTATGTTCTGGGGGCACCACTCCTCTCCAAAGCGTCGACCTGGGGAACGAGTTTTGTATGAGTATGTGTATGTTCGGTAAGAGCTGGTAAGACTCTGCAACACACTTCCAAGATGTTTTTTGGTGGCCACCCATACATGGTCGTTCACACACAGGTCCGGACCTGAACATTTATTGCCACACATTTGTTTGTCATACTTCGGTGAACTCACTCTAGGATCGACAACAGAGGCATCCCCCTGTGTCACCACACTCACACCCCTCGCTATTCACCAAGGGAACACCACCCTCCAACCCCTTACACCATGAGGTCTGCGCCTCCCAGGGTTGGCTAATGGCGGGGGTTGAGATTTGCCCCTACTCCCCCGCAGCACACCTGCTGCTCACACTGTTGAGGGAGGGACCTGGGAAATGGAGGAAAAATACACTCCCCGTTCACCTTCCTCCAAATGACCAGGAGGGGGGCGGCTTCTTAGGTGGAATGAAAGATTTGGCGTAAACCCTGCGGACTATCACACCAGTCTGCTCACCACAGGGACGTACCCCTTCACCTCGGGGAACACCAGGCAGCTCTGTGGGGCACCAACTCCTCCCACCTGCCTGGGTACCTCTGCGTGCATGAGCAAGTCTCACTCCCCAGTAGCGACTCTAGGGGGCTTCATTGCCAGAGCCGCAATTTTGATTTTCTGGTTGAGCCAGAGGGAAGGCTCCAGACCCTGATAATTGCTGTCGCAGCTGCTTCAACACCATGCAGCTCCTCACTCACCTCAGTGAGGCCCAGCAGCAATTGTTCACAGGTCTCCACATGGCCAAGTCTCACCAGAAAAAAAATGTAGTGGTTGGTGATAATGTCATGGTCGCAGCGAGTACCGCAAGGCGAACCCATATGACACACGTGACCCTGGATACAGCGCCTCCAGTAGGGCGAATTTAAATAATAAGACGTGCAGCTGGATACACCGCCTCCAACTGGCGAATTTAGATATTACACGTATATATACAAAAGTCTAGAAACCCCACCTCCAGTAAGGCGAATTTAAATAATAAAGGGGAAACCTGGGTAACAATAACAATGGGGGCCCTGCAATAGGGAACGGGGAAGTGGAGACCTCCTGCACTCCCCTGAGCCAGAGTCCCTGCACTTATAACGTTCCCTATGCCGGTTCCGCACCGGGCGACGCACGCGTACCATAAAACCCTGACTCGCCCTGCACCTAAACCCTCACTAGGGAAATGGTCGGTGCGGAAACTAATCCCACCACTGCACTAAACACACATAAGGGAAAATGACAATACAGGGGGAACACCACTTAGCTTTGCTCTGTTGCTTACGCTCCCAGCAACAGAGCCCACCACCTGTGTGCATCTTCTCCTACAACAGGATCCATCACCATAACCAGATCCATCACCATAGTGCAGCCTTGGAACAGAGTCCACCACCAGTTGCAGCTGCCCAGTAAACAGAGTCCCAAAGATGAGTCCAGCTTCTGCCAAAAAGTCCAGCATGCTTGAGTCCAACTTTTCTGCCAAAAATTCCAGCATGCTTGACCCCAGCTTTCAGCAACCAAGTCCAGCATGCCGAGTGCAACTCTCACCACAGTTGCCACTCCACCAAGCCATGCAAGCACTTCCTGCTGACACCATAAACTGCGACTCCACCACGCCCTGCCAGTCCTTCTTGCAGACCCCATCGTTGGACTCCACCAATCCATGCCAGCACTCCTTGCAGACTCCATAGCTGCCACTCATCCCCTCTGGCTGGCCTGCCCAGGACTCTTGTTCAGTTCCATCTTTCACCCAGGCTTACTTGTGTATGACTAACTGAAGACCTATCACCAACAGTGATTGATACACCTGACACTCTTTTATAGAGCATTCACACCTGCATTATAATTACGTGCACAAACTAAGGTACTAGAGTGCAACACCGCTCACCACCACCGGGGCAACTTAGAACAAACGACACCACTTTGGCACACAGCCAAAGGAAAAAAGTTCACTTGTGCATTTAAACTGTCAGATCCAACCTGGATCATGACAATATCTCCATCCCAAATAATCAAGAAATCATCGATATATCTCCCATACCAGACTATATACTCTGAAAATGGATTGCCATGAGAAAATATGACCTCCGATTCCCAAAATGCCATAACTAATTTTGCAAGTGACGGGGAAAATTTCACCCCCATCGCTACTCCTGTTTTTTTGTAAATAAAAACATACCATCTAAAGAAAAAAAAATTGTGAGTAAGCAGATAATACGTAGTTTGCAGTATATAATTAATAAGGTCCTCAGAATACAGACTCTGTTGATGTAAGTGAAATTGTAAAGCTTGCATAGCCAATTTGTGGGGAATATTAGTATATAGTGAAATTACTACACAACTTAATAGTTGGCATCCACTTTTTTTTAGAGAAGTCACTTAATACATCCCTAGAATCCCTATTGTGGACTGGTATTTTTGCCACTAGGAGCTGTAAAAGTGAATCAATCCATTCCCCCAGATGCTCATTAGCTGAGCCTATACCCGAAGCTATAGGTCTCATAGCTGGTATTCCTATTCCTTTATGTATTTTTGGTGTATCATATATTATGGGATGAATTGGATCTGTAATTTTAAAGGGAATCTGCAGAGTCCTGCAGCCCGCAGGCATCAGGAGAGGTCTGACGCCTGCGCACTGCAGTATTCTGCTCTGCCTTCAACAGGGCAGAGCAGTGCACCTGCGCCGGAGCCACTACAGGAAGGGGAGAAGAGGACGGCATTGTATGAAGATGAGAGGCATCAGACCGGACCGCGACACCCCTCGGACCGGAAAGCCTTCTCCGGTGAGTATAATCTAACGTGTTTTTCTTATCTTTCAGGTTACATCGGAGGCTTAGCTACAGCATTACAGAATGCTGTAGATAAGCCCCTGATGTCAATGCCGGCAGCTGATAGGGCAAAAAAAGGGTGACAGATATCCTTTAAGGAAATCCACCCCTAATTCTAATCCTTCCACAATAATCTCATTTATCTCCTTGACCAATCTAGTTGTAGGATTTGTACTAAGTTTTTCATATACATTTGTATATAGCATTTCCATAATTTTCATCCTATAATCTTCTGAATTTAGAACCATCACTACTCCCCCTTTGTCTGACATTTTTATAACTATGTTCTCCATTTTTACTATCTCTGACAACGCTTTTCTTTTATTGTTACAATAATTATTATGAGTTTTGTTGTCCAGAAGTTTACGTTCTCTCTCCATTACTTCCTGAAATTTTTCCATACATTCCGATCTGGTGTTCACCGGACAAAAATATGGATTTTTTATACTGAAGTTTTCTGCTTGCTCAATTTTATCCTGGTTAGCATTACCATCCTTGCATAAGTCCTTCAGTGTCAAAAGCGCCATTTGTTCCTTAAAGTCCATATGTCGATATTCATTTGTAGGTGGCTCAATATCAGATTCTGTCACTTCTTCTTCATTCCAAAAATGTTTTTTTTTATTGTCAAGTTTCTGATAAATTTGTTAATGTCCAAAATAGTATTGAATAGATGGAATTTTTGGCTAGGTACAAAATTAAGTCCCAGAGAAAGCACATTAATTTGGTCTTCTGTCAATTGCTGTGAGGACAGATTTAGTACACTGTTGGAGACTATTTTGTCGCTTTCTTTTTGTACTGTGTGGTTACACCTGGATTTTTTGCTGGTGTTTCCTGCCTCCTCTCCTCTTCCATTTTTTGTTTGTCGGAAACTTTTATTCCTCTGTACTGCACCATCTTCATTGAATGACGTCTCAGACGTACTGGAATTGATGTCAGATAAATCCAAATCAGAGGAGGTAAACGACATGTGCATCCTATTTTGTGATCTGTTGTGAGACTGGTTATGCTTCAGAATTTATTTGGGTTTTTTTTTTTTTTTAAATTCCCATTGACCGCACTCATACACTTTATTTGTGGAGTAGTCATTTAGATCCCATGTAAATTTCTGTTTCCTTCTTTCCATAATTCCTTCTTCCAAATCCAATACATGTTTTTGCATTTGTATCATGGAAGATTCATATTGTGTACAGTCCTTGTATTTCTCTAATGCTATTTTGGACGTGTCAATGTCCGTTTGCATGTCCACCAGTTTGGGCTCCTCATATTTATCAATTTCATGAGGTCTAATGAACATTTACTTAAAACTTCAATCAGGGTTGCCCCCACTGTGTACAGCTCCTGCACCTCCTCCTCCTCCTCTTCAGCTTCCATGTCAGAAATAAGCACATCAGTCACAAGCTGGAAGCACTGCAGCACTGCCAAAGCATAGTGGCAACCAGACTGTGCTGAAGCTAATTTGCTTAGGTGGCAAACCGCACAATGCTGAAGAGTTGTTGACAGCTCTGAAAGAGCAGGCAGATGTGTGGCTGACACCGTTGAATCTCAAGCCAGGCATGGTTGTGTGTGGCAATGGCAAGAACCTGGTGGAGGCTTTGAGGCGAGGCGAACTTACACACATATCATGCCTCTCTCATGTGCTGAACCTCGTTGTCCAACGTTTTCTAAAAAGCTATCCAGAGCTACCGAATCTGCTGGTGAAAGTACGCAGCCTGTGTGCCCATTTTAGAAAGTCAGCTACAGCTTCAGCGGCCCTTGCCCTGCTTCAGCAGCGATTGCAGATTCCGGCTCACCGACTGGTGAGTGATGTCCCCACGCGCTGGAACTCTACACTGCATATGTTAGAAAGGATTTGTGAGAAGAAGCGGGCAGTTGTTGAATACCAGCATCAGCAAGGCCATCATTTTTCAGGTTTGACTCCACATATAAGACCTCAGAGTGGAAATGGATGTCAGACATATGTTGCATCCTCCAAAATGTTGAGGAGTCCACCAAGAGGGTGAGCAGCGATGACGCCATAAATAGCATCACCATTCCGCTCATCTTCATTCTGAAAAGCTCTCTGCTCACAATGAAAGAGGAGGCATTGCAGGTGGAACATGAGGACATGGATCAAGGAACCATACAGGGTGATTACACACAGCCCAGCCTCGTGTCATCCCAACATGGATTGGTTGACAATGAGGAAAAGGAGGAGGAGGGAGAAAAATGCTAAATGTCGAACAAAGGTACTGTATGACAAGATACAAGCTGTATCGAGTATAGTGTAAAAATTGGTATCTTCGATTCACCGTATATATAGAAGGCGTAACCCACACACGCTCACTCACTATGGATGATGTAGGGAAGGTGGACTGACAGACAAACCTGCCTGTAGTGAGAAGCAGAGGTGTAGCGCAGTGTAGGTGAGAAACCGCTAAGATAAAGAGAAAGGGTGCAGTGTTTTAGCTTGCCCATTGGAGGGCAGTGGAGAGTGTGGGAGTGGGACTGAATAACTGCCATTTGTCAGAGAAACAGTCAGGTGATGGTGGGCGGAGTTACCAGAACTGGAAAAAGGCTGAGGGAAGGTTCTGGAAGAGTCATTCAGTGAAGGGAGCACAGTAAAGAGGAAGTTGTGCTGAGGAAATAGAGACAGTGGAAAGGCTCCAGAGAGGACTGACAGTTGAGGCGGTCACGAGGGGGTGGCCCAGAGGACGGTAGCCACAGACGAAGATGGCCTGGTGCTATCATACGGATGGTGTGCTCAGACTGGTGAAGCGCTGTGGTGGATGGGCATAGGGCAGCCCCAGTGGAAGAGCCACAGAGGACGCGATGATTATAGTAACAAAGGAAGTGAAGGTATCGGGGCCTGTGTACAGAAAAATGTGAAACGGCTGTGGTGAATTGCTGTGGTCGAAAGAAGGATGGGCACTAAAAACGGACCTGTTCAATACAAACTCTGTCTCAGTCTCTTGTTTTCTGCGGCAAGAAGAGGGCCCCCCCCCAGTTGGTTATCCTACAGATGAAACCGTAATACAAATTTTTGAACCAAGGTACTATATCAGCACATACCAGGTGTATCCAGTCTAGGGGTAAATTTCCATCTATACTTCTGGCATCAGACACAGACACTCACAGGCTCACTATGTATTACACCAGAATTAAAGCAGAAATTTTGGTATTGCTTATCGCGGGAAAACCTCCCGGTAGATGTTGCAGACCCTCAATTACTGTGTCTGTGGAGAAAGTGAAAAAGGTTCTTTGTGAAGAAAGGATTGCTTTATCGCAGTAGCATGGATCACATCACCGTTACTCGTCTCCATCAAATTGTGATCACAGGGAGAGATGTACACATGGTCCTCACTGCCTATCATGATGTGTCTGGTCATTTTGGAGTGCAAAAGACAGAAGCCACAGGCCGTAGGCCATTCTATTGGATTGGCATGAGAGGAGACATTGTCACACGTCTGTGACTATCACAACTATGAAAGTGTCCTAACTCTAATGTCAGGACCCTATCAGCATCGGCAAACTACCACGCAGAGCAGGGTGACACCCACACTATGGGAGAGCACGGGGTTCAACACTGTAGTGATGGTTCAAGCAGACAGGACCTGTGGCACTGAAAATAGTAAGGAGTCCCAGGACCTACGATCATGTGACTGCAGGGGGTGGGGCTTAGTGTCCTACTGCTGCAGATGATATGATGTACCTACTGCAGGGAAACTGTAGAAGAGGAGAGGAAAACGCAGGTCAGACAAGCGAGGGTTCGTACAAGGAGAGGGCTGTGCGGTACCAGAGGGACGAGCAGAGAATAGTCAAGTCACAGGCAGAGGGTCATACACAGAGAGGTAGCGCAGTACAAGAGGGACAGGCAGAACTCGTAACAGGGACAGAACCGGATCAAAACCAAACAAGCAAGCAAGTTATCAGGCACAAGGCACACGTACGCACGAGGTCAACTAACTCAGCCGAGGGCAGGAGTATAACTGACACCGGACCTAGGTCAAGTGAGCATTAAATAGCCGCCCTCTGCCAGAGAGAGGCAGAAACAATTAACCTTTGTCTGACCAGGACGGGCCAAAGACAAACCCCATCCTGGTTCATGACAGAAAGTTGATCATAAACCACCACTGCATCCGCTTGTAAGTTGACGTCCATTTCAAATGGTAGCCATTGATCATCTGAAGGTAGAGGCCAGCAGGACTGGCTATAGCTACATCTTAACCATCATTGATCAATACACCAAAATTCTAGTGGCCATCCCTGTGAAGGATTTAACGGCCCAGACTACACAGCGGTGGAGCAGGGAGAGGTAAGTATTGCAACATGCAAGTGCTGTGGCCATGACCATGCAGAGGGGCACACTCGTGGGCGACGGTACTGGCACAGGGCCCCTCATAGAGCACTGGTGTGTCTGACAGTGAGTGGGCCCCTCCACAGTCAGAGACACTGTATTGTACTATGAGGGGCCCTGTGCCTGTGCCGTCGGCCATCAGTGGGCCCATCCACCTGTTCAGAGCAACGGCACTTGCCCGGGTGCGTCAGGTCTTGACCCCAGCTGTTGGGGGAGGGGTGGGCAGCCCAGTTAGGGAGGTTTAAAAAATGGCATATGCTGATGTGTTGGCTGGACATTCAGCTGCTGCAAAAGGCGGAATTGGGCAAGTCCGAGGAAGAGGAGGACAAAAGCGAGGCAGTTTTCTGGCAACCTATGTGTCTTCAGGGGAAGGTGGGACAAAATCCTTTGAAACCCATGCATGGTTCATTTTAATGAAGGTTAGATCATCAACATTTTGGGTCGAGAGACGGGTCTTTTTTTCTGTCAGGATTGATCCAGCAGCACCGAAAACTCTTTCAGATAACACACTAGCAGTAGAGCAAGCGAGCTCCTGTAAGGCATATTGTGCCAATTCAGGCCAGGCGTCCAGTTTAGAGGCCCAATAGTCAAAGGGGAACGACCTGTGAGGGAGAACATCAATATGGGAGGAGAAGTAGTTTGTAACCATAGTTGACAACTGTTGTCTCCTGACACTTTTAATCGATGCTGTATTAGCAGTCGTGTGAGCGGTACTTGAGAAATCATTCCACAACATGGTCATTAAACCACTGTCTCCAACGCCACTTCTGCTGTGTGCACCACGAACACCTCTTCAATTTTGCCCACTACGGCTCGTGGGAGAACCAGCACCACTGCTGTGTACTGGGAAAGCCTCAAACAAACGGTTTACCAGAGTTGCTTGTTTGTTAGCCAATATTATCTCTAGGTTTTCCTGTGGCATGATGTTGTGTAATTTGCCTTTGTAGCGTGGATCGAGGATGCTGGCCAGCCAGTAGTCATCATCCCTCATCATTTTGGCAATGCGGGGGTCACTTTTTAGGATCCGAAAGGCATAATCGCACATGTGGGCCAATGTTCCAGGTGGCAATGATGCACTGCCAGTGGTGGGTGGAGGAGCACTTTCTGGCAAATCCACATCCCTACAGTCATGCACAACACTGTACCTGACCTTGGAATGCCAACATTTTCTCTTGCCCCCTGAGAAGCATCCTCCTGCCCAAAATAATCATCCCCCTCCTCCTCCTCCTCTTCCACTTCTTCCTCCACCTTGTCCAGGACAGTTCCCTGACCAGACAATGACTGACTGTCATCAAGGCTTCCCTCCTCCTCCTCTGCAGACGCCTGATCCTTAATGTGCGTCAAACCTTGCATGAGCAGACGCATAAGTGGGATGCTCATGCTTATGATGGCATCGTCTGCACTTACCAGATGTGTGCATTCCTCAAAACAATGAAGGACTTTACAGAGGTCTTTCAGCTATGACCACTGCACACCCGACAATTCCATGTCTTCCCTCAAACTGCCTGCCCGTGTATCCTCCCACCAATGCATTACAGCCTGCCTCTGTTCGCACAGCCTCTCAACCATGTGCAGGGTGGAGTTCCACCTTGTTGCAACATCTATGATTAGGCGGTGCTTGGGGAAGTGGAGCAATCACTGCAGCTTCTGCATACGACTGGAGTGTACAGCCGAGCGACGGATGTGCGAGCACAGTCTTCGCACCTTATGGAGCAGGGATGTTAAATCCGGATAATTATTAAGGAAACACTGCACCACCAGATTCAAAGTGTGAGCCAGGCAAGGTATATGTGTGAGTTTTGCACGGGCTATGGCTGCCACAAAATTACGGCCGTTATCACTGACTACCTTGCCTGCCTCAAGATGTAGACTGCCCAGCCATGACTCTGTTTGTCGTTGCAAGTAGTCAGCCAGTACCTCTGCGGTGTGTCTGTTGTCACCCTAAGACATCATCTTTAACACAGCCTGCTGATACTTACCACTAGCTGTTCGATAGTGGGACATCTCGTGTGCAAAACTGCCAGCTGCGGATGGAGTGCTTGTGCGACTGCGTTCTGTGGACGAGCTTTCAGTGATAGAGGAGGAGGATCGAAAGCCTACAGCCAACTGTTTCCAATACCGTGGGCTAGGCAGCACTGTTCCACCGCCGCTGTCCCCAGTGGAACCTGCATCCACCACATTAACCCAGTGTGCAGTGAGGGACACGTAACGGCCCAGGGCATGCCTACTGGTCCATGCATCTGTTGTGAGGTGCACCTTTCCACTCACTGACTGTTTTAGTGCATGGACAATGCAGTCTTTCACATGCCGGTGGAGGGCAGGGATGGCTTTTATGAGAAAAGAAGTGCGGACTGGGTAGGTCATAGCATGGGACAGCATAGGCCATGAGGTCGTGGAAAGCTTTGCTTTCAACCAAACGGTGGGGCATCATCTCTAATGAGATTAGTTTGGCAATATAGGCGTTCAAACAAAGTGTACGCGGATGAGAGGATGAGTAATTTCTTGTCCTACTCAGAGTGTCTGGTAGGGTGAGCTGGACTGGAGAGCTGCATATTGGGGAAGTAGCGGTGGACCGGATGGAGTGAGAGGGGGTTGGTGATGGTATTGGTGGTGATGGCCTAGATTCAGTGTTGTGTTGCAAAACCATTGTGATTCCCTGAGTGCTTTGGCCTTGTGACAACACCTCCACATTTAGTGCTGGTGGTGTGCTTAACGGTGGCGGTGGTCTTACCATGGGGGAAACGATGGAGCTTTGTTGTCTACCTTCAGTCGGAGCAGGTGCACATGTGCTACCTGAGGTTTTGTAGTCCGTCCACGCTTGCAAGTGCATGTTGATTAAATGTCAGCATGCAACTGGTATTCAAATTTCTGAGTTGTTTACCTCGGCTAAAGTTCCTTCCGCACTTCTTACAGGTAACCTTTGCCTCATCAGTAGGATTTTGGACGAAGAAGTGCCACACTGCACTCTTCCTACTATGGTAAACATTTTCTGGCCTTGCACACTGTGCTAAGTTGACCGTCTGGTCAAGCTGTCCTGCAACTCTTTTAGTTTTTGTTCCACGTTTTAGGACAGCTACGGGCCTGCCAGATAACCACTGCTGCGATGTCAATGCCTGCTGCAGATCCTTCTCCTTATCTGAACTATTGCCAGCGTCACCCTCCTCCCCCAATGGATGCCAATCCAGGTCCAGAACTGGGTCATCCATCACCTCCTCTTCAAAGTCATCTGCACCTTCCTCTTTATCTTCCTCTGTGTCACCATGTAAGGAGGTATAGTATGCGGGAAGGGGTACCTGAGTTTCATCAGGGTCAGATTCTGGCTCAATAGACTGCGAGAGCAATGTAGTGCTGTGGGTCAATGTACCAGCAGAATCATCTAGCAGTGGCTGTGCATCAGTGCACTCCATGTCAGATTCATCTTGGACTGGGGAATTCAGGATTTGACGGATAACCCAGGCATGGCATGTGAAAAGAGCTCCATAGAGTAATCTGAAGTGTTGGGTGCCGCATCCTTAACTTTTGGTGGGGTGAAGGACACAAGGAAAGGTGTTTTTTCTGACCAGAACCCTGCACTGACAACTCCGTGCTTGCAGGTTTCGAATGTTCAGAAGAGGAGGCAATAGAGCTGGTGGCTGTTTCAGCAATGTACGCCAAAACCTGTTCCTGATGCTCCGGCTTTCAAAGTGGTTTTCCTACTCCAAGAAAAGGCAACCTTACAGGCCTTCTTGGGCCAGAGGATGACGCAGGATCAACACCTCCTGCCTTAGCTGCTATTGTGCTTTTGCCAGAACCAGCCGATGCACCACCACCATCAGTACCAGCTGAGCCCCCCAGCCCACATCCGCGGCCTTTTCCACCATACTTCCTCATGTTTGGGAAAATGTAGCAAAAATACCAGCAGAGAGATGGTACTGTATGAGGAGCGTCCAGCTGTGTAAGGTGTATTAAAAGAATTAAATCAACGTACATATTATGTTAGTCACAGACGCTCTTACAGTATGTATTGGACCATAATCCAACAAGCAGATATACGGAACTGTATGAGAAGTGTACAGCTGTATATGTTTTTTGTGTAACTAACAATCTCTGTATATGTATTTACGGAGTGTCACACACACACGCTGACTCTGTATAAATGTGACTGTAGTGCGAACGGCAGATATACAATACTGTTTGAGAATCGGACAGCTCTATATGGTGTGTGTATGGAAAATTGTTAATCTCTGTCTATTTGTATACGGACTGACACACGCTGTCTCTGTCTAGTTTTGACCATAATCAAACAGCAGATATACGAAACTGTTTGAAAAACGTACAGCACTCTAAGGTGTAGGTCTGGAAAAAACGGAAAACTCTGTGGCTTTTTTTTCCAGAGTCACACACAGGTAGCTTCTATTTGTCCGTGATAACAGCCGGTACACGGTAGTGTGTGAGAAGCGTACACCGCTATACGGTGTCTGTATGGAAAATTGTCAATCTCCATCTATTTTTATACGGAGTGACACACGCTGTCTCTGTCTAGTTTTGACCGTTATCAGACAGCAGATATACTAAACTGTTTGAAAAATGGACAGGACTCTAAGCTGTAGGTCTGGAAAAATGGAAAAACTCCTCAGCTTTTTTTTCCAGAGTCACACACAGGTAGCTTCTATTTGTCCGTGATACCAGCCGGTACACGGTAGTGTGTGAGGAGTGTACACAGCTGTACGGTGTCTGTTTGGAAAATTGTCAATCTCCGTCTATTTGTATACGGACTGACACACGCTGTCTCTGTCTAGTTTTGACCGTAATCAGACAGCAGATATATGAAACTGTTTAAAAAATGGACAGAACTCTAAGGTGTACATCTGGAAAAACAGAAAAACTCCTCGGCTTCTTTTTCCAGAGTCACACACAGGTAGCTTCTATTTGTCCGTGATAACAGCCGGTACACGGTAGTGTGTGAGGAGCGTACACCGCTGTACAGTGACTGTAGGGAAAATTGTCAATCTCTGTCTATTTGTATACGGATTGACACACGCTGTCTCTGTCTAGTTTTGACCATAATCAAACAGCAGATATATGAAACTGTTTGAAAAACGGACAGAACTCTAAGGTGTGGAAAGACGGAAAAGGTCTGGAAAAATGGAAAAACGCCTCGGCTTTATTTTCCAGAGTCACACACAGGTAGCTTCTATTTGTCCGTGATAACAGCCAGTACACGGTCGTGTGTGAGGAGCATACACCGCTATACGGTGTCTGTATGGAAAATTGTCAATCTCTGTCTATTTGTATATGGACTGACACACACTTTCTCTGTCTAGCTTTGACCATTACCAAACAGCAGAAATACGAAACTGTTTGAAAAGTGGACAACACTCTAAGGTGTAGGTCTGGAAAATTGGAAAATCTCCTTGGTTTGTTTTTCCAGAATCACACACATATAGCTTGAATTTGTCCATGATACCAGCCGGTACACGGTAGTGTGTGAGGAGCGTGCACCGCTATACGGTGTCTTTATGGAAAATTGTCAATCTCCGTCTATTTTTATACGGAGTAACACACGCTGTCTCTGTCTAGTTTTGACCGTTATCAGACAGCAGATATACGAAACTGTTTGAAAAACGGACAGGATTCTAAGGTGTAGATCTGGAAGAGCGGAAAAACTCCTTGGCTTTTTTTCCAGAGTCACACACAGGTAGCTTCTATTTGTCCATGATACCAGCCGGTACACGGTAGTGTGTGAGGAGCGTACACCGCTATACGGTGTCTGTATGGAAAATTGTCTATCTCCTTCTATTTGTAAATGGACTGACAGACGCTGTCTCTGTCTAGTTTAGACCGTCATCAAACAGCAGATATACAAAACTGTTTGAAAAACGGACAGGACTCTAAGGTGTAGGTTTGGAAAAATGGAAAAACTCCTCAGCTTGTTCTTCCAGAGTCACACACAGATAGCTTCTATTTGTCCGTGATACCAGCTGGTACATGTTAGTATGTGAGGAGCGTACACCGCTATACGGTGTGTGAAAAAATGAACGCTCAGTAACTCACCAGGACAAAATAATAAAAGTTGGAGTTCTTTGAAGAAAGCAGTTTGAACAGCAGTGTGCACACAGCAATGCAGCTAGCAGGTAGCCTTAAAAGGCAGCCTAATCACCACCAGCGCTGCTGCACACAACAAAAATCCTCCCCTTTCACTGCACACTAACTGTACAGTGAAAAGCGCTATCAGCAGAAGCAGGTTTTTTTTCTTCTTCCCTGCCTAACGCTCTCCCTGTTCAGAATCAGCAGCAGCACCTCTCCCTATTGTAAGATCGGCAGAAGTAAGATGATGGTCGGCGGTCACAGCCTTTTGTATCCACTGTGAAGCCACACAAAGCCAGCCAATCACTTCAATGCCCTTCTCTAAGATGCTGGTGGCCGCTGCGCATGTCATCGCGTTGCCCACAGTGTGCTTCCTCCATCATTGGCTGAGAAAAGGCGCTGAAAGCATCATTTGAAACGCGACTTTGGCACGCTGATCGGCGACCTCATGGCCGACCTCACGCTATGGTCAGGTTTCGATCGGCGAAACCTGACTTTGGCGAAAGTCGGCGATTTTTTAATCTGACCGACCTGTTTCGCTCAACTCTAGAGCTTGGCATTTTTACTCCTTAAATGGATGCTGTCTCTTTCTTCTATTGAATTTTTCCAAGTGGACTCATTGGGAATTTTTAGACGGTGCATCCTCTATTTGGACTGTGTGCCCTCTTTAATTCTACATCATTGGAGTGTTGCAAACTGCCTATATTTGTAGGCTTAAAGGAGTATTTGCATCTCCATTATGCTATCCCAATATGTAGTAGGTGTAATAATACTAATAATATTAGAAAATATCTCCATTTAGAAATGTAGTACATTTTTTCTGATTCACTATGTCTCTTTCCTCATGTCCAAGACCTTAGGCTTCCATGGTTATGTCCACTGAAGAAGTTACAGTTAGGTAGTTACTAGTGGTCATGAACATGGATATCTAATGCCCTGCACATGAGCAAAGAGACATAGCGAATCAGAAAAACTGTACTACATTTCTTAATGGAGGTATTTTCTAATATTATTATTATTATTATTATTACACCTACTACATATTGGGAAAGGATCTTGGATATGGGAATACCCCTTTAAGCATTACATCAAAATGGACATCCACTCTGATGGATTAGTGAAAGCTGTAGATGATCAGTGGCAATTAATTGGCAGCAGCGGTCACATGACATAACAAAGTCATATGACCGCTTAGAGTCACACAGAACTAACAATGGAGGAGCAATGCCGGTCTGGGAAGATGAATATATGGTTTTTTTTTAAGGGCCCCGTTAGCAATTAAGAAAAGGCTGTCCAGTAGAACCTCTTTACTTCAGATGGCACAGTAGATGTCATAATTTAATTATTAAGACCTCAAATTTTAAAATTAATACACCTTCTGTTCCTTGTTGAGCATTGGGTTTGGAAGGGACCTGATACAATTATTCTCTATTATGTTCCCCATAAACTGTTAAATAAATTCACGCTTTGTCACAGTAGTAAAACGACCCCATAACGTTGTTCTGCCATTACATATTATGAAAATGTATTAGATTTACAATTCAATTTTCCTCTCTCATTGTGGTTTATTACAGGAACTTGCTGGACATCACATTACTGTGTTTACCAACCAAAAACTCTATCTGCGATAGAAGGAGATTCAGTCACCGTCCCGTGTTCCTACACCTATCCTGAGTACATCAAAGAGTCACAGATTAGAGTAACATGGGGGGAGAGAGGTGGACTGTACTGTGATCGAACCAAGAAACCCATCACGGATAATTCTGGGAATATTATATATGAGTATGAAGACCAGATCTCGATAGTAAAGCCTCCTGATAACAACCGGACCGAGTATCTCATAATCCGAGGAGTGAAAGCTTCCGATGGAATCACGTTCTGCTGTAGAGTAACTGAATTATCAACTAGTGGTACAGACTACTCCTTCTATAGTTTTTTTGGAACATCTCTCACAATTGCAGGTAAAATCAAATTCCAAATACTAATACACAGAAAACATGGAGATCTACTGTACAGATGGGTCCTAAGGTTACCTTTATCCTTGGCTCAACATATCCCGAGAAGACCAACATTGACTCTAGGTGTCCATGTTATCTCTATCTATGTGTCTATTCTGTGTCTGTGATCTGAATGGCAGCCTGTAGAGGATTTTTCTATCATGAGGCAGTTTTGTATTAAATTTTTTTGGGTGAAAAATTGAAGTCCTTAACAAAACTGAAAAAAAAGTGTAATAGTGGACACTTGTTTGTAACTGTTAGAGGAAGAGATAATTGCAGGCCATATATGACTGATTATCATCTTTAAGGAGCACAAATGACAGGTGGTAGATTGGTAGGGTCTCAACTGCATGAAACCCCTCAATTGATGGATCAAGTGGCATTTACGCTCCCGCACTGTCCCCTGTGCTCTAGCAGAATTCATCTATTCAGTTGATAGATGATACATTTTTATTGTCTTACTAGCTGAAGAGACCGGCGCTGCCCGGGCATAGTAACTAACTGTGGTTAGTTATAACAAATTATAATTATCCTCCATCCCATAGGCCCGTGCCCATATACCCATCATACATATCCACCATCCCATAGTCAAGTGCCCATATATCCATCATACATATCCTCCATCCCATAGTCCCATGTCCATATACCCATCATACATATCCTCCATCCCATAGTCCCATGCCCATATACCCATCATACATATCCGCCATCCCATAGTCAAGTGCCCATATACCCATCACACATCCTCCATCCCATAGTCCCGTGCCCATATACCCATCATACATATCCGCCATCCCATAGTCAAGTGCCCATATACCCATCATACATATCCTCCATCCCATAGTCCCGTGCCCATATACCCATCATACATATCCTCCATCCCATAGTCCCGTGCCCATATACCCATCATACATATCCGCCATCCCATAGTCAAGTGCCCATATACCCATCATACATATCCTCCATCCCATAGGCCCGTGCCCATATACCCGTCATACATATCCTCCATCCCATAGTCCCGTGCCCATATACCCATCATACATATCCTCCATCCCATAGTCCCGTGCCCATATACCCATCACACATCCTTCATCTCATAGTCCCGTGCCCATATACCCGTCATACTTATCCGCCATCCCATAGTCCCATGCCCATATACCCATCATACATATCCTCCATCCCATAGTCCCATGCCCATATACCCATCATACATATCCTCCATCCCATAGTCCCGTGCCCATATACCCATCATACATATCCTCCATCCCATAGTCCCGTGCCCATATACCCATCACACATCCTCCATCCCATAGTCAACCATTATGACATCATAATGAGCGGTGGGGCTTGCAACCTATGATGACATCAGTGTCGCCATAGCAATCATTATGACATCATAATGAGGGGCAGGGCTTGATACACACACTCTTTTTCCCCATTATGTAGATAGGGGCAAAATTGTTTGGTGAATTGGAATACGCGGGGTTAAAATTTCGCCTTACAACATAGCCTAGGACACTCTCGGGGTCCAGACGTGTGACTGTGCCAAATTTTATGGCTGTAGCTGCGACGGTGCGGATGCCAATCCCGGGGACACACACACACACATACATACAAACACTTGAGCTTTATATATTAGATTACTCTTTAATATTTTAATTTAAATTTTGAGTTGGTTTTCATACATTCACTAGCTATCCACAGGATAGGTGATTAATGTTTGTTTGGGGAAGAGGGGGAGTCTGAGAGCTGAGACCCCAGAAAATCATTAAAATATGGGACAAAAATACCCTGTGTGGATAGAGCATTAATGTACATTTGTGACCATTCATTGTCTATGGGACAGATACCTTCAATGATTGACTTCCCCATTGCAGTCCTGATGTAGGAGTGAGTGTCGCCGATAATAATGTGTCAGCAGATCTCTGCTATGACGAGCGGACAACTGACAGTTATCGTGCACCTCTTCTAATAGATGAGAAAGGTGCAGGGTACCTGCCAAGTGTGAATCATTGATGGCAAAAGTACTGCATGGAAATAATGGAGAACTCAATACACAGTATAAAAAACTATACTAATGAGACACAAGAGAAGAACATCAGCTCATATAGAAAAGAAAAGAACATTTGAAGTGGGAATGTTCAATAGAGCAAATTTGTCCAAATTTGAATTCTGCAAATTGGGCAAATAAATTTGATTTGGATTGCAGTTAATAAAGAAGGGAAGGTCATTTTTTATGCTCTTAGGTCTCCTTACTCCAAATCATGATAAACAGATGGCCCTGAAGGCTTTAACCCCTTTCTGACATTTGTCCTAATAATACGTCCATGTGCCCTGGGTCTATTTGACCAGGGACAGATTATGTCATTTTTTTAATGCAACACTGTTGTAACGAATGAAAGCGGAGGCAGAGATGGTGAAGTTCACATTCATTTTTATCTTAAAGTGGAACCTTGGGACCACGGTCTGGAGGGCTCTGAAGGGAGCGTGACTAGTGAGCCCCGGGTACCCGTAGTAAAGCCCCTCAGTCAGGGCCAGAATGGAATACCCGGAGGACACAGGTGCTACCTCCAGTTAGACCCCAAACACATGGCAGCTGTCCCAGCGGGACCAAAAGGGATGGCAGTAGTTACAGCAGAGTCCGTAATGAGACGGGTCCTGGATCCGGGTAGTTGGTAAGGAGTCGGTTCCAGTGACCTTCACACAGTCCTCGGACTCAGATGGCTGTGGGCGGAACGGGATGGCTTTCGCCCAGATGGTTGCAGATATAACCAGGAAGCACAGGATACAGATACTCTGTGGAGACAAATAGCATTAGCGAATGCACAGACACTGCAGACGCAGCGCAGACAGGTTAGCATAAGAACCAGATGCAGCAATGATTGATACTCGTTGCTCCGGCAATCTCCCCATGGAGGAGAGGCCAGAAATAGCAGCCAG
Organism: Dendrobates tinctorius; assembly: GCF_039654945.1. Taxonomy (NCBI): domain Eukaryota; kingdom Metazoa; phylum Chordata; class Amphibia; order Anura; family Dendrobatidae; genus Dendrobates; species Dendrobates tinctorius. The sequence continues at coordinate 2,971,842 of NW_027361818.1, read as the reverse complement.
TGCACTGCCATTGTGTCACGATGCTGGTTACGAGGGCAAGAGTGGACCCACTGGACCGTGACGCCGAACTCTCCCCGAGCGAGCGCACCAGGTGGACCGACCCCTATACAAGGACAGTTTGGGAGCAGGCTCAGGAAGCTCAAACGTCACGGCGGCCAGGACCAGGGGTCGGCTCAAGAGGGTGAGCAGCGGAGAGGAGGATGAGAGATCCAGGGTAACCAGGGTCCAGGGAATGGAGGTTGTTGTGGAAGGGTGAAGAAGAGCAGCAGGAACCAGACGGAAGCAGGGCACAGGGAGCTGTAAAAGGAAGACACAGGAGGGTTAGCAGGGAGACATAGGCTGAAATAGCTACGGGAGCCAGAAGAGCGAGCGAGAGCTGGGGACCAGCAAGAGCAAGCAGGGCCTGAACTTGATAGTCAGGCGCCTCCCCTAAGGGAGGGCGGCCTGAAATACCTGATGGTATCCCCCGATTGGCCAGGCGGTGGGTCTGGATCAGGTCAGGTCAGCGGGCGTCCATACAGCAGGGACGCGCGGTCAGGCCCCCCGGCGCGTGCGCAGAGGCACAGTGCGCGCAGCCAAGGGCAGAGGAGGAGCGCGCCGGGAGGCCGCCCGCCGGAACGGAGGGTAACTGGAGGTGCGTGCTGGGAGCGAGAGGCAGGAGGAACCCGGACCGGAGTCAGAAGCAGTGGCGGTGAGTATGGGGACTGCAGGGACAGCGGACCCGTTGTGGCGGTGCTAACACATTGGTTAATTGCACTTTTTGAAAAATGCACGCTGTCCCTTTAAGAAGGCAGGAGAGCGGGCGGGCGTGCCCTAATAGCTTTAGTTACAGATCTGCTGACAGGACGCCAGAAGGTGGAGGCAGGAGGGAGACCAGAATGCTGAGCAGCAGCATGAGACCCAGAGGAGGCCAGCTGCTGCCTAAGGACAGCGTGCGAGGCTCGAAGTGAGTTCCCAGAACGGGGGGCAGCGGCAGACCTGGATGCAGCGCCAGGACAGGGACCGGGTGTAACAACTGTGACCTAAGTCACGGTGATTGCATTAAAATTCCAGCACCATCTTACCTCTGGGTAGATGGTGTCGTCATCCTGGGGGGGTGTCGCCGCCCTCCCACAACTTCAATCGCTGTGATTGACTGTTCAATTTTGAGCAGCCAATAGCAGCTTTTCTCAGTGTTTCAGGCAATCAGATTGCCTGAAACACTGAGGTCCCTTAGAGGCTATGCTCTTAGAGCCTATGACCGGTGCACTAAGAGAATGGCCTGGACCCGCTCTGATTGATGCAAGCGACGATTACATTGATCGCACCAATCACCGGGTGTTACTGCGCTGTTACCTGGATGTGTCATGGCTGTAACCTGCCTAGGATTGGAGCTGTAAGAGCACCGATCCTAGGCTGGTGTCTGGCAACGCCAGCGTCACCAGTGCCAGCTCTGATTGGTGTGATCGACGATGACATCGATCACACTAATCACAGGGCACAGAAGCAGTCTGACCACTGTGACCTTTCTGTGACCCCCCTGCACATCCTCACAATAGCTGAGGATTTGTACAGGGTGATCACACTACCGGATCTGCGATGTGCTAGGCCTTGTGGTCCACAGAAGTCTGTGACACCACAATCGCTCACTACTGCCAAAGAAGAAAGAACAGAGAAGAAAGAAGAGAGAAGACAGAAGAGATCTGTAAGAAGATCTCTGCCTGATCTCTCCTCCACCCCAATTCCCTTCTCCCCCCTTTCCCCTCACAGAAGAAGGAAGAGAGAAGGAAGAAAAAAGAGAGACAACTGTAACCTTTTTGATCCCTGTCCGATCTTTCTCCTCTCCTCATCCACCCCAATCCCCCTCTCGTCCCCTTCCCCTCTTTTTATCCCCCTCAACCCTTACTTTGCATGACCTCTGTGCGCACACCCAGCAGCCGCCTAGCATTGATTAGTGACGCAGTTCACTCATCAGCACTCGTGACCACTGTTTTCCACTTTTTTCACCCCTCTTTACCCCACCTCTGTGCGCACATCCAGCAGCCGTCGAAAGTTGATAAGTGATGCAGTTCTCACTGTTTTACCCTTTTTTTCACTGACTTTTATTTCTCCTCAACTGCTGTTTTTTTCTCTTATCTTTTTCTTTAAAAATAAAAGTTTACACCAAGCACTCTCTCGCACACACAACTGAATAAATTACTGACACAAACACTTAAAAAAAAGTCATCCCGCTCGTACCAAAAACGCTATTTAGTGGAGCAGGCATTCGCTTTCCTTGCCACTGACACTGATAGTGAGGGAGAGGATCCCACCTTTATTTACTTTTCAGACTCTGACTCGTCATCCTCCTCCTTCTGTTCCTCCTCCTTTTCCTCCTCAGGTGCTGCTGAACCGCCAGGAAGACGTTCCAGAACAGAAGGTAAACCACATTGAAGACGTCCCTTGACAGAAGGTGAACCAGCGCCCCCCAATACTGACCCCGTATGGACCTCACTCCCCTGTACATTATGATCCACTGATTCCTCATTTTGTGGCGCAATCAGGAATCAAGTTTGACACCAAGGCCTCACAGAAATAGACCATTTCAAAGTCTTTTTCTCTGATGATTTTGTTATCCTCATGGTGTACCAAAATAATTAGTATGTGCATCAATTTTTGGCACAAAACCATGATTAATCTGTCACAAAACGCAACGACCCAATGGGGAAGTCACTCAGCAGATGGCGCAACAAACAACAGGATGGAAATGAGGAGAGGAAGGCCCTACCGATAGGGAATGAGAGATAGTCACCACCTGAGCTCAAATCTGTCCCTGCACTCCCCTAACACCCTAAGTGGGTCCTTCCCCTCACCACCATCAGGAACCTTGTCCCTCGCTGTCACCTAGCACTGCCCTGGCTAGTGCACTGGCTGGTAAGAGCGGTAGCCTCACCACTGCAAATGGTACAACTCAGGGGACAGCGACAAACACGAGGCAGACAAGGGGAAAACACCAAACTTAGCTTAATAGCCTTCTCTGCTGCAAAGCACCGCACAGTAGAAGAATGGCACCCAGTCCATGAACTCCACAAAACCAGCAGATTCACCTCTGCACCCAGAGAGCTCCTAACTCCAGGCTTGGTCAACATAGATTGCTCTATCACCGACAGTCAGCTGATGCATCAGGTGTCTATTAAAAGGATGGTGGGAGTGGTCACCACCCACATCAGCTGACTCAGCAACTCTGCAGTTGCAGCAAGGGAAGCTAACATTAACCCCTTCTGGCCTGAAAGCAAAAAAGCTACATTTAAAACATTTTTGGAACCAGAGCTACCATGAATCCAAAAATGGATTGTGACATAATCATATTGTAACTGGACTCCCATAGACACAGTTGAAATGATAACAGAAAAAACTCACGAAGAACTTAAGCATGTTAAGACAACAATATGCATACCTCAAGTATGGGTCAAAACTGCTAACATAGATGGTGGACTAGAGTACGTACTGGTCGTCATATAACATGAAAAGGGGGGCCCGCAGAGTTACCATGTTATCACTTCCGGTGGGGGCATTTTTAAACCCCTCTCCTCAAACTATTCCCTATGCCACTGACGAAGGCTAGCATCTGAAATGCACATTGGGGTGGACACAGGACCCAGGGAGCCTCTGCCTCTGCCTTCCATCCAGGTACAACTACTTGTCGTCTGACATCCATTATGCTTTAATGTGATCCATTACCAATGCGTCAGTGCAGGTTTCGCACAACTATTGTACTTAATATCTGGCTAACACATGGCAGGATTTTCCCACACACACTTACTTTCAGTACACTGCTAATTTACTAACATAACAGTGCTGTGGGATACTTTAGCTCCCCTGCTTCCATGTGTCCCAAGAGTTTTTGTGCATTTTGGTCAGATGTGATTATGTCCATTTTTTCCCCATACCTGTCTCATTGAATAATTAATAAAATTGTTAGATTTTATTTCCTATGGACTTTTGGTCATTTTTTGGTTTCTTCCCCTCCCCCCTCTACAGTTGAAATGATGAAGTTTTGGGGCCTCGTCCTTCACATGGAGATCTTGAAGAAGTCAGAAGTTCGGCAATATTGGAGTGTTGTTTTATGCAGCACTCCAGTGTTCGGAATGATCATGGCCCGGACATGTTTTGAGCATGTTTTGAGCAAAACAAACCAACTTCTCATCCCTCATATCATACCTGTCTCACAACCTACACAGCTATTCAGTTCTTTCAATTCTTTACTGTGTCCACCAGTTACCCCTCCCTCTCCTCTCATCTGAATACTTAGCCTCACCACCTGTGAATGTGACACAATAACATCCCACCTCATTCCATACTTTACCACAGTCTTCATCACAAGCATAACTCACCTCTTCAACCTGTCACTAACAACTGATGTCTTCCATCCTGATTGATACATACCTCGATCACATCCATCCTTAAAAAGCCCACCCTTTATCCATCCTCTGTATCCACCTATCGCCCCATATCATTTCTCCCCTTTGCCACCAAACTACTGGAGCAACATGTCCATTTTCAACAGTCCTCCCAGCTCTCCTCTTCTCCCTCTTTGACCGGTTACAATCTGACTTTACACTGCACCGTTACACCAAAACTGCCCTGACTAAAGTCACCAATGACCTACTAACTGCCAAATGAAAGCGACGCGAGTTTGTCTTCCTCCTTCTCCTGGACCTGGCATCGGTCTTTGACACAGTGGACCATTCCCTCTTACTACAGATGTTCTGATCTGTTGACATTACAGACTTGGCCCTTTGTTGGATCTCTTCGTAGCTAGCAGACAGGACATTCAGTTTCTCCCACTCAAACACCACCTCCTCATCTGGCCCTCTATGTGTCAGAGTCCAACAAGGTTCAGTTCTAGGACCAGGAACTATGCTTAGAAGGCGCACTCACATGCTCCCTCCCTCTTAAAGGGACCACACGCATCAACCTAAGGTATTCCCAACCTAAAGCTGGGCATCACCTTCTATTTAAGGTTTCTCCTCCAATATGGAGGTGCCTGATCTATGTTGTTAGTTTGCCTTGCATGTTTACTAGTTGTCAGGTTCCCGAGGTCAGTCTGTCTGCTTGCCTACACTGTACCCATCTGCTCTTACCTGTCTGTGCCCATCTGCTCGCACCTGTCTGTTCTCTTATGTCCATCAACTGGTCTAGAATGCAACTGCCAGCACCCATCTTTCCTAACACCCTAGAACTGCACCTGCCAGTGCTTTTCTTCTGTTTCTCAGCCACTCCCATCTGCACCTGTGGTTCCATAGTACCTACAATGCCTGCCTGCATTTTTCATCCATCCTTTGGGCCTTACCAGCTTACCCGCTGCAGGGGGTCAGCTGCCACATTCTGTAGGTCAGCCATGGAGTATCACCAGGTGGAACCTCTTTGAACCTCCTTGGGTCGCAGTTTTCACATGCTGCCAGTTGTGCGAGTAGGGATTTGGTAGGCCACCTAGTTACACCCCTTCCAGGCTTTCAGAGGGATATGGAACAGCCTGTTATAGTCTCCATCTGCAGGATTTGGTTTAGTGGAAGACATATTGGTCCCTATTATACTGTTTCTACTGTGGTGAAATTGATGCCACTTTTGTGATGCAAGGCCCTCTTTTCTTTAAATGTGAACACTCCTTGTAGGGTGTTCATCTGCTGGACTGGGTGTAGTGAAAGACCTGACAGTCCCTATTAGACTATTTCTACTTTGGTGAAATTAATGCCACTTTGGTGGTGTCTGCCAATAATTTTTGGAAATATGGACACTCCTTGTTGAGTATCGATCTGCTGGTTTGGGTGTAGTGAAAGACCATTCGGTCCCTTTTCTGCTATTTCTAGTGTGGTGAAATATATGCAACTTCAGTGGTGTAAAGCCCTCATTAGTTTAAATGTGAACACTCCTTGTTGGGGTTTCCATCTACTGGATTTGGTGTAGTGGAAGGTCTGTCAGTACCTACTGTATTATGCTATCTATACTGAGGTGAAAGTGATGCCACTTTGATGGTGTCTGCCAGTAATTTTTGGAACTATGGACACACCTGGTTGAGTGTCCATCTGCTGTAATTGGGCATAGTGGAAGACCTGTCAGTCCCTGTTATACTATTTCTACTGTGGTGAAATTGATGCCACTTTATTGGTGTCTGTCAATAATTTTTGGAAATGTGAACTCTCCTGGTTGGGTGTCCATCTGCTGGGTTGGGTGTATTACCCTAGACTTCATGGTCCGCTTTTTCATTTCAGTTTTTCTCTTGTATATTCTCCGACTGTCCACACATTACCACCTAGGTCCGACTTTTTGGTTGCAGGGATCTCTTAATCTACGTGGTATTTTCACTTCAAAGTACACTGACACCCTGCTACTGTCAATCATTCCTTTGTTTAAAATTTTTCTTGCTGCAGATGTTAACACAAATTTGTGGAAATTTGAACATTCATGGATGGTCTCCATCAGCTTGGTTGCCTATAGTGGAAGACGTGTTGGTCCCTATTATATTATTTCCACTTTTGTGAAATTGATGCCATTTGTTGATGTCTGCCAATAATTTTTGGAAATGTGAACTCTCCTGGTTGGGTGTCCATCTGCTAGGTTGGGTGTAGTGGAAATCCTGTCAGTTCCTTATTATATTCTCTATATTTTGGTGAAATTGATGCCACTTTGGTGGTGTCTGCCAGTAATTTTTAGAAATTTGAACACTCCTGGTGGTGTGTCCATCTGCTGCATTGGGCATAGTGGAAGACCTGTTGGTCCCTTTTATACTATTTCTACTGTGGTGAAATTGATTCCACTTTGGTGGTATCTGCCAATAATTTTTATCAATGTGAACTGCTGGGTTGGGTCTATTGGAAGATCTGTCAGTCCTAATTATACTTTCTATACTGTGGTGAAATTGATGCCACTTTGTTGGTGTCTGCCACAAATTTTTGGAAATGTGTAGACTCCTGATTGGTAGTGATGAGTGAGTATTCTCATTGCTTGGGTTTTCCCAAGCATGCTCTGGTGTCCTCCGAGTATTTTAGCGTGCTCAGAGATTTAGTTTTCGTTATTTTATCTGCATGATTTGCGACTTGTAGACAGGCTGAATACATATGGGAATTCCCTAACAAACAGGCATTCCACACATGTGTTCAAGCTGTTTAGCAGTCGCAAATCATGCACATAAGACAATGAAAACTAAATCTCCGAGCACTCTAAAATACTCGGAGGACACCCGAGCAACGAGTATACTCGCTCATCACTACTGGTTGGGTCTCCTTCATGAGTGTTGCCTGTTACAGTAGGCCTCTGAGACCGTCAGGCCTCCACTTCCTTGGAGTCAACTACTCATTTTACTATTCTTAGATTTTTCTGATAATAGTAGTCTACAATATTTATATTATATTTGTGCTACCTGAGTGTGACTGAGCATGAAAGCAGGTTGAGTAGTTTCATGTGGTATCAGGGCTCCCAGCACAGCAGACCTACACCAATCCCTCAACCACCTCGTCTTACTGTGACATTCAATTGAAAGCTGTAAATGCCGGTCCAGACCCCGATACCTCATGCATGACTGATTGCTGCCGTGCCATGCTACAATTTGTACTGTGGGTGAATTGAGGCCACTTTCCTGGTGTCTTACCATAATTTGATGTGTTTTGGAAGCTTTTGGGGCCGTTAGAAGTTGTAGTGCATGTGTGTTTTTTTTTTTTTTGCCTCCCACTGCCTTGAATGGCATTCCGTTATGTTCGGCAAATATTCGTCAAATAAATCTGCAAATATTGCAAATTTGGCGATCGTGATCCAAACCGAACATTGAAATGTTTGCTCATCCCTACACACCACCTCCTCATCTCACCCCCTATGTGTCGGTGTCCCCCAAGGTTCAGTTGTAGGCAGGGGTGGGATTCAAATTTTTAACAACAGGTTCTGTGTTTGTGTGTAGGAGAACCATGCCCATTTTAAGCCACACCCATTTTTCTCAAACATATACAAGTAGGGGCGCAGTAAAACAGTTGAAAAAAAATAAATTGGAATGAGATCAGAACAGTGCACATTCTGGCCAGCGGCTCTCCTGACCCAAATGTGACAGCTGCATATATTTCTATGCAGCTGTCTCACTTGACTCACCGGCTGGCCAGGCTGTGCACTACATTCTACAGTATATTGGCCCCACATGATGCTCCATACAGTATAATGGCACCATATACTGCTCCATACAGTATAATGGCCCCACATTATGCTCCATATAGTATAATAGCCCCACGTGATGATGCATACAGTACAATGGCCCCATGTGATGATGCATACAGTATAATGGCCCCACGTGATGCTTCATACTGTATAATGGTCCCATATACTGCTCCATACAGTATAATGGCCCCACATGATGCTCCATACAGTATAATGGCCCCACATGATGCTGCATACAGTATAATGGCCCCATACTTCTTCATACAGTTTAATGACCCCACATGATGCTGCATACAGTATAATGGCCCCATATACTGCTCCAAACAGTATAATGGCCCCACATGATGCTGCATACAGTATAATGGCCCCACATGATGCTGCATACAGTATAATAGCCCCACATGATGCTGCATACAGTATAATGGCCCCATACTTCTTCATACAGTTTAATGACCCCACATGATGCTGCATACAGAATAATGGCCCCGTATACTGCTCCAAACAGTAAAATGGCCCCACATGATGCTGCATACAGTATAATGGCCCCACATGGGCTCATTTTCATCCTCCTCCCCCCTCCCCCTGGGCTCATTCTCTCCCCCAGTCCCTCTTGTATGCATGGCTGGGCTCATTTTCATCCTCCCCCTGTCCCCCTGGGCTTATTCTCATCCTCCCCCTGTCCCCCTGGGCTTATTCTCATCCTCCTCCCGTCCCCCTGGGCTCATTCTCACCCTCCCCCTGTTCCCCTGGGCTCATTCTTATCCTCCCCCCGTCCCCCTGGGCTCATTCTCATCCTCCCCCCGTACCCCTGGGCTCATTCTCATCCTCCTCCCGTCCCCCTGGGCTCATTCTCATCCTCCCCCGTCCCCGTGGGCTCATTCTCATCCTCCCCCCTCCCCCTGGGCTCATTCTCATCCTCCTCCCCCCTTTGTATGCATTGCTGGGCTCACCTAAGTTCTCCCGCAGTCCCTGCATGTAAATCCAGGGGCCTGCATCCTCTGCTCTTCCTGTATGAGCAGTCACATGGTACCGCTCATTAAGTTCATAAATAAGGACACCACGCCTATGGGAGAGTAGTGGTGTCCATATTCATTAGTGTAATGAGCAGTACCACGTGACTGCTCAAACAGGAAGACTAGAGAATATAAGCATAAGGAGCTGCAGGCACCGCTGGAGGAGGTGAGTATGATGTCTTCAGGAGGGGGTGGAATGGAGGAGGGGAGGAGGAGGGACCGACCCCGGACTTATATTAAAAAAAATTTGCCCCTCTGACAACCAACCCAGCCCGCCCCTGGTGGCAGTAACAGATTGCGGCTCTGAGTCTCCCCGGTTCAGGAAACCGGCTGCTTTTTTAACAAGCGGTTACATTGAAGCGGGGAGAACCGGCTGAATCCCACCCCTGGTTGTAGGCCCAGGAAATATGCTTATGGGGTGTGCGAACTCCCTCCCTCTTAAAGGGACCGCCCGTGTCAACCTAAGGTCTTCCCAGCCTATAGCCGGGAGATACCTTTTATTTAAGGCTTCTCCTCCAATATGGAGGTGCTTGAGCTACGTTGTTAGTTTGTCTTACATGCTTGCTAGTTGCCAGGTTCTGCCCATCTACCATGTATCCATCTGCTCGTACCTGTCTTTGCTCTTCTGTCCATCAAACAGTCCAGATGGCACCTGCCAGCGCCCATCTGTCTAACACCCAGTTCAGCCCACACCTGCCAGGCGTAATATGAAGAAAAAATTCCAGCAAATATGCTGGAATTTTTTCTTCATATTACGCTTTGCTGCAGAGGGATCCTGTTTCCACATTCCGTGCACCGATCGGACTTATAGCTGTCTTCTTTCAGGTGAGCTGAAAAAATTTTCTTTTTCAGCCCACACCTGCCAGTGTTTTTCTGTTCCTCAGCCGGTCCACTCTGCACCTGTTGTTTCAGTGCCCCTACAGTGCCTGCCTGCATTCTTCATCCCTCCTTCTGGCTGTAGCAGCCTACCCTCTCTAGAGGGTCAGCTGCCACCCTCTGTAGGTCAGCTCTGGAGTAGCACCTGGTGCCACCTTCCTTGTCCCTCTTTGGGTCGCAGTTTTCACCTTGTGTCACTTTTCCAAGTTTGGCTTTGGTAAGCCATCAAGTTACGCCCCTCCAGGCTTTAAAAGGAATGCAGCACAGTGGTTCCAGCACCTTGCCTGTTACAGTCTCCATCTGCTGGGTTGGCTGTAGTGTAAGAGGTGTCTGTCCTTATTATACTATTTTTACTGTGGTGAAATTGAAGCCACTAATTTTTGTAAATGTGTAGACTCCTGGTTGGATCTCCTTCTTGCGTGTTGCCTGTAGCAGTAGGCCTCTGTGAGCGTCAGGTCTCCACTTCCCTTGAGTCAACTACCTGTGTTACTACAGTTAGGTCCATATATATTTGGACAGAGAAAATATTTTTCTAATTTTGGTTCTAGACATTACCACAATGAATTTTAAACAAAACAATTCAGATGCAGTTAAAGTTCAGACTTTCAGCTTCCATTTGAGGGTATCCACATTAAAATTGGATGAAGGGTTTAGGAGTTTCAGCTCCTTAACATGTGCCATCCTGTTTTTAAAGGGACCAAAAGTAATTGGACAATTGACTCCAAGGCTATTTCATGGACAGGTGTGGGCAATCCCTTCATTATGTCATTCTCAATTAAGCAGATAAAAGGCCTGGAGTTGATTTGAGGTGTGGTGCTTGCATTTGGAAGGTTTTGCTGTGAAGGAAACATACGGTCAAAGGAGCTCTCCATCCAGGTGAAACAAGCCATCCTTAAGATGCAAAAACAGAAAAAAAACATCCAAGAAATTGCTACAACATTAGGAGTGGCAAAATCTTAAGTTTGGTACATCCTGAGAAAGAAAGAAAGCACTGGTGAACTCATCAATGCAAAAAGACCTGGGCGCCCACAGAAGACAACAGTGGTGGATGATCGCAGAATAATCTCCATGGTGAAGAAAAACCCCTTCACAACAGCCAACCAAGTGACCAACACTCTCCAGGAGGTAGGTGTTTCAATATCCAAATCTACCATAAAGAGAAGACTGCATGAAAGTAAATACAGAGGGTTCACTGCACCGTGCAAGCCACTCATAAGCATCAAGAATAAAAAGGCTAGACTGGACTTAGCTAAAAAACATCTAAAAAAGCCAGCACAGTTCTGGAAGACCATTCTTTGGACAGATGAAACCAAGTTCAACCTCTACCAGAATGATGGAAAGAGAAAAGTATGGTGAAGGAGTGGTACAGCTCATGATCCAAAGCATACCACATCATCTGTAAAACACGGCGGAGGCAGTGTGATGGCTTGGGTATGTGTTATGATGAGTCACCGAAGGAGGAAAAAACAAAATACCAGCTAAGTCCAGAAAAACCAGAGAGGTTGGCAGCTATCGGATTGCAGACCCCTGAACCTATCCACAACAACTAGCAGTAGCCGTGGGGGGTTCCTACGGTGCCCTAGACCCCTCGATCACAGCCGGAGAACTATATAGCCTAAAGACAGAAAGAGGAAAAACTAAACTGCCCCAGAGCAGACCCCAAAGCAATAGGCAGCCCCCAACATATAATGACGGTGAAGCAAGATGAAAACGCTAACACAGATAGAAAGATAGGTTGAGCAAATGATGGGGCCCAAGCTAACTACATAGGACAGGATAGGAAAGCTGCTGTCTGCCATCCGCAAAAACCCTATCAAAATGAGCCAACCCACTGATAAGAAAAACAGGCCCTGAAGACGCTAGGCTTCAAAAAGACTATATCAGAACTCAGGTATATTCTGAAGACAGAGCAAAATATCAACAGATCAGAGACAAAAATGGAATTCAGGTCACCCCCCGGCCGGGGATGGCAGGACTCCCAAAAAACAAGGCAAAACAAGAACAAAACTGAAGAGTACAAAGCAGAGCAGAAAAACTTAGCTTTGAGATGCAGGAATCAGACTGGTCTCCAAGAATCCAGCAGGAAAATCACCAGCCAGGAAGAAGGGCATCGGCAGCCTTATATCCAGTCCTCAATTCCAGCCACCCAGTCATCATCTAGCTGCCCAGGTGTTTGGTAATCAGTCTCACTACCTTCCTTCACTAGAGGAGGGAGTTCATCAGACCTCAATGGTGAAGGGAAAAATGAACTCACAACAGGTATGCATGGCTGTCAGTGGCACTGGGTCACTAGTGTTTATTGATGATGTGACACAGGATAGAAGCAGCTGAATGAATTCTGAGGTATTCAGAGCCTTACTGTGTGCTCAGATCCAGCCAAATGCAGCCAAACTGATTGGTTTCGTTTCATACTACAGATGGACAGTGACCCAAAACATAAAGCCAAAGCAACCCAGGAGTTTATTAAAGCAAAGAAGTGGAATATTCTTGAATGTCCAAGTCAGTCACCTGATCTCAACCAAATTGAGCATGCATTTCACTTGTTACAGACTAAACTACAAACAGAAAGGCCCACAAACAAACAGCAACTGAAAACCACCGCAGTGAAGGCCTGGAAGAGCATCAAAAAGGAGGAAACACAACGTCTGGTGATGTCCATGAGTTCAAGACTTCAGGCAGTCATTGCCAACAAAGGGTTTTCAACCAAGTACTAGAAATGAACATTTTATTTACAATGATTTAATCTGTCCAGTTACTTTTGGTCCCTTTAAAAACAGAGTGGCACATGTTAAGGAGCTGAAACTCCCAAACCCTTCATTCAATTTTAATGTGGATACCCTCAAATGAAAGCTGGAAGTCAGAACCTCAATTGCATCTGAAATGTTTTGTTTAAAATTCTTTGTGGTAATGTCTAGAACCAAACTTAGAAAAATGTTGTCTCTGTCCAAATATATATGGACCTAACTGTATCTTCAGATTTTTTGACAATGGTGGTCTACAAAACTATTATTTGTGCCACCTGAGTGTGGCTGAGCATGAAAGCAGGTTGAACTGTTGCATGTGTTATCAGGGCTCCCAGCACAGCAGACCTAAACTGGTCCCTCACTCACCTCATCTTAATTTGAAGTTTAATTCAAAGCTGTAAATGCTAGACCACACCTCACATATGGCTGATTGCTGCCGCGCCATGCTACAATTTGTACTGTGGGTGAACTGAGCCCACTTTCCTGGTGTGGGTCCCTCATTTGATGTGTTTTGGCAGCTCTGGGGCCCATTTGAAGGTGTTGTATATGGGTTTGTTTTCGCCTCCCATTGACTTGAATGACGGTCGGCTATGTTCGGCGAGTATTCGATGATTAAATCGGCAAATATTGCAAATTCTGCAATTGTAATCCGAACCAAGCATTGAAATATTTGCTCATCTCTTGTTATTATCTCATAAAGTGACACTGGTCAGAACTGAAAAAAATGGCTTGTTCAGTAAGATGAAAACTGGCTGGGGTGTGATAGGGTTAAAGAAAATGTGGCCAGTTGCTCGTAATGAGGGGTTATAATGTTATTAGTATAGCGATACTTATAAATATATCTCCCATGGTTCCTGTTTATAGATAAGGACAAGTTATCTCAGATGGAAGAACTGATGGCAGTCTTTGGAGAAGAGATGATCATCCCCTGTCATTACTCTATAAAGATGCAGGGGAAGGCTCAAAAAGTGTCTTGGTATACTGGAGATTATAATAGATGTTACTATAGTGAGAATGATATCATTTACACCTGGGACCGACCTCTGACATATGACCGATATTCACTGGTGAGCTTCCCTGAAGATGTCTCTCTGCGTGTACACCATGTACTGAGTAATGAAAATTTCCGAATTTGTTGCCTTGTGACCACCAGTAATGGAACAATGGAAAGCACATTTGGTACAGAGCTGACCATCGCAGGTAAGGAAATGATAAAATGGGGAATTGAATGAGAGCTGACTATTTGGCTAATGATGAATAGTTCAAGTACATGGACCAGTATAATGTAACGAGCCTCTTTATTAAGAGCAGAAACTGAACCCAAAGCAAACCTAAAGAGGTGGTCAGTTTAAGCTTTTCTTTAAGATATGTATATGGGACATTATTATTATAGCTTATACTAAGTAATAAGTATAACAACTCCGACTTCCATCCTTTCCATCTGTTAGCTCAGTCTTACTAACAGACTTTACGATTCTCATAATGGCTTCTGATAGAGGATCATGTGACCAGACCTGTCCATCGGCTTCCTCCAATGGGAAAACCCTTCACATGGGAAAGAAGTTTTTCAGTTTCTTGCGATGTAGAAATACTTGGCACTCATATAGGTGTAGTCAAGAACTTATTATTGAACGTAGAAATTCCAGAAAAATAAGTGACGTTTCGGTCAATACCGGGACCTTCATCAGCCGGCTGGAGAGAGGAGACCTGTGTGGAAGCGTGCTGTGTGAGGGTCTTTGGTGTCCACTGTCTTCCAGTCTCAGCAGTGCACACCACCGACCCTCCATTCAGATGGCTGATGAAGGTCAGGTATTGACCGAAACGTCTCTCATTTTTTTGGGATTTCTACATTCAATAAATAAGTTCTTGAATACACCTATATGAGTGCCAAGTATTTCTACATCGCAATTGATGGATTTGGTTATCCTACACCAACAGAATTCCAGAAGTGCCGTGTTTTCCTAATTATTTCAATCGGTTGAGGCTCATGGACAGGTCCGGTCACATGCTCCTCCATCAGCGGCCATTTTAGGTACTAAACCTGATCTCTTTCTCACATCACGAATCATGGATTTCCTCATGTGCTTGTATAAACACGTGTCATATAACGAAGTAAAATTAAGTATATTAAAAGGTACCTGTCAGGTAAGATAATTATTTACCTACAGATATAGGGCTGATCTGCAGAAAAATAGTGTTAGGAAAGTGCCTGGCTGACATACCGAGTGAGCGGCAACCGGTAGAAGATGAGCTCTATCCTTCCCTGGAGCCATCGGCTTTCAGTCATAGAAGAGTGACCGGGGGTGCTACAGTAATCACTGACAGCATTGTGAGTGACAGCTATAGGCACCCTCTGGCATCTGGCTCTACAGCATATAAGTCATATCGGGGTGTGTTTACAGCTGCCGCTCAGAACATAGTGAGTGATGCTGTGAGCGGTGACTGTAGTCGCAACGGCACAATTCTGCCTGAACGTCATTAGATCCCGGGATGAATAAAGTTCATCTCCCAGTAACGGCCGGCACTTTCAGTAGAGTGTTTGAACACCTTTGTGACCTGCAGGTTAATCCTTTATCTGCAGGTAAGTAGTGTTATCCCATGTGACAGGTTCCCATTCAGTGCTGGCACAAAGTAATTTGATTGTACATTCCTAGGTCCTCCATCCTCCTCACCATTCACAGTTACTCAGCCACGTAACATCACATCTCATAGAGGAGAGTCTGTGACACTAAACTGCACCTACAACCGATATAAGGAGAGTGATGTCCTGGGGGTTCGAATTTACTGGAGAGCGGGCAACATCAGCGGACCGTACGTCTACCACCCCTACAAAAATGTGGTTCATTCCAGTTATAAAGGGAGAACGGAAATAAAAGGAGCAGCGGATCTCCACATACGGGGGCTTCAGGTGTCAGACGACTCCGTGTATTACTGCTTTGTGATGATCAGACTGTGTGTGAATTATGATGAGAATCCAAAGCTTGTTCAGTATGGTGAAGGAACGAGACTAATCGTGACAGGTAAAACAGCAATGTGAAAACTGTAAAGAGGTTTCCGTGGCTCATGTGCTCCCTTATTATTTTTTTGACTGTGCTACCTGAGTGACCGCTGCACCCAATCACATATGAATCATTGAGCCTCTCGCACTCAGCATGACTTCCTTTTGTCATGGCATCCAGGATGGGGTCTGCGCTCATGTGCAGGAGGTCATGACATCTCGACGCGCACCATGACCTTCCTGCTTGTATTCTCAGAACACTACCAGGCGCCATGACAGCTAGATGGGTGGCAGTGAGTAACAGTGGGGCCAGAGAGGTGAGCGGAGGCAGACTATGAGGTTTTTGTTTTATTTTTTTCCTAATAAGAGACATTAAATTCATGGGGAAAAACGTCTCAAGGGAAAAAACAATTCGGATAAAGAGATCTAAGTAGTTTCTTATGTAAATGTTAGCAATTTATCATCATCTCCTTAGTTAACCACTAAAAGGTAGAAGTTATTAAAGTTATCCATACACGAGGCTACGTCTGCAGCAGGTTATAACAGCCAGAGGAGCTCTACTAAGTTCCTAAGTGCTAAGGACGCTTCTCATAAAGGAGTGAATAATCTTTAGACTGCAGTAGTCAGTAAAAGTCGCTTTTTGGGTGAATTTGGAGAAAAATCTTATTACATCTGCTGTGTTGAGCGATTTACATGGTTCTTGTTTGGTTAAAAAAAACATAAAATACAGCGCTGGAATCGGGATCTCTCCTATTATGTTACCGCTGTTTTCAGATGGGGTAGGAAAAACCTGGAGACAGATATCTATCAATATACCGTATATATCCAGTAATAAAAAAATGGATCTTTTCAATTGAAAGAAGAATGGGCGGCTAATTAACGCTGTTTGATCCATTTGATCTGATGACTACTGGATGTGTGACCGTAACCTTACCGGACTGATTTCTATAGTATTGCTAAGTCCCTGTTTTATCTGCCAGAGCTCTGAATGCTGAGCCCTGTATATCTCCACCCACACCACTGATTGGCAGCTCTGTGTACACTGTGCACAGGCAGAAAGCTGCCAACCATTGGTGGGGGCGGGGTTATAGAGAGCTCTTGAATATGAAGGACTACATGGCACCAGTATACTAGTCCTGTGAATTTAGCAAAACTGCAGCAGAGAGCCCTGTAAGTGACAGCTGGATTCAGGGTCACTACCTAGATCTACCTCATCTGCTCTCAGATTAGCTGGCAAAAACCCGATGACCGATTCCACACAGACATATTATTATGTTGGCTTTCCTGACTCAGTCTATCATCTTTGTGATCCATTCATCTACAGAACCTCCAAATGACCTTGGTGAAACCCGACTTATGATCACTGTATTCACCTCTGCTGCTGTCCTGTTGGTTCTTCTGTGTGTGATCTTTGTTCTCTTGAAGAAAAGAGGTAGGAGGATTATATTTATTACTACATTACAGCCTTCGATCTCCGAAGGAGTTTCAGTAGATATTACGTTTGGTTTTTCCACCATTCCCCAAATAGTTATTGTCTTGGGTTCTTTCTATGTGGCCTACTAGTGTCCACCTTTGATTTCAGAAGGAGACACAGAGTATTTTTCTCCTGGATTGTTGTATGAATGTGACAAAATGTAATTATGGTAAAGGGTAAATATGGCAAACATCCCTTGCTCTTCTGCACACTCCCAAATAAAAGAATATATTGCTCATGAGTAGTGGTTGAACAACATATAAGCAAAATCTTAAGAATTATTATTTTTCAAGGACCATTTCCTTCGGAGTCTCACAAACATGTCAAAACGTCTGGTATCCTTGGTGTGAGAGATCTCCCAGGGGAAGGGGCGTCGACTTCGCTCACCTTGGCGGAAGGGAGAGAAGGACGCACAGGGATCGGCTCTCTGGCACCACCACTTGCTCCAGGTCAGTCAGGGAACTGCATCGAAGGCAAATAGTCGCCGGAAAGGCTTCCCTTATAGGTACGAGTTATTAAGGCTCTCCCAGTGAGGGGGGATATATAGCACCAGTCCAGGCTGGGGCTACAGTTGTGGCCAAAAGTATTGACATCCCTGCAATTCTGTCAGATAATACTCAGTTTCTTCCTGAAAATGATTGCAGACACAAATTCTTTGTTATTATTATCTTCATTTAATTTGTCTTAAATGAAAAAACACAAAAAGAATTGTCCTAAAGCCAAATTGGATATAATTCCACACCAAACATAAAAAAGAGGGTGGACAAAAGTATTGGCACTGTTCGAAAAATCATGTGATGCTTCTCTAATTTGTGTAATTAACAGCACCTGTAACTTACCTGTGGCACCTAACAGGTGTTGGCAATAACTAAATCACACTTGCAGCCAGTTGACATGGATTAAAGTTGATTCAGCCTCTGTCCTGTGTCCTTGTGTGCACCACATTGAGCATGGAGAAAAGAAAGAAGACCAAAGAACTGTCTGAGGACTTGAGAAACCAAATTGTGAGGAAGCATGAGCAATCTCAAGGCTACAAGTCCGTCTCCAAAGACCTGAATGTTCCTGTGTCTACCGTGCGCAGTGTCATCAAGAAGTTTAAAGCTCATGGCACTGTGGCTAACCTCCCTAGATGTGGACGGAAAAGAAAAACTGACAAGAGATTTCAACGCAAGATTGTGTGGATGTTGGACAAAGAACCTCGACTAACATCCAAACAAGTTCAAGCTGCCCTGCAGTCAGAGGGTACAACAGTGTCAACCCATACTATCCGTAGGTGTCTGAATGAAAAAGGACTGTATGGTAGGAGACCCAGGAAGACCCCACTTCTTACCCTGAGACATAAAAAAGCCAGGCTGGAGTTTGCCAAAACTTACCTGAAAAAGTCTTAAAACGTTTTGGAAGAATGTTCTCTGGGCAGATGGGACAAAAGTAGAGCTTTTTGGGCAAAAGCATCAACATAGAGTTTCCAGGAGAAAAAAAGAGGCATTCAAAGAAAAGAACACGGCCCCTACAGTCAAACATGGCGAAGGTTCCCTGATGTTTTGGGGTTGCTTTGCTGCCTCTGCACTGGACTGCTTGACCGTGTGCATGGCATAATGAAGTCTGAAGACTACCAACAAATTTTGCAGCATAATGTAGGGCCCAGTGTGGGAAAGCTGGGTCTCCCACAGAGGTCATGGGTCCTCCAGCAGGACAATGACCCAAAGCACACTTCAAAAAGCACTAGAAAATGGTTTGAGAGAAAGCACAGGAGAC
This sequence comes from Dendrobates tinctorius, assembly GCF_039654945.1. Classification (NCBI taxonomy): domain Eukaryota; kingdom Metazoa; phylum Chordata; class Amphibia; order Anura; family Dendrobatidae; genus Dendrobates; species Dendrobates tinctorius. The sequence goes on along the minus strand of NW_027361818.1, from coordinate 2,952,825 downwards.
TTCTAAGGTGGCCAGCAATGAGTCCAGACCTGAATCCCATAGAACACCTGTGGAGAGATCTAAAAATGGCAGTTTGGAGAAGGCACCCTTCTAATATCAGGGACCTGGAGCAGTTTGCCAAAGAAGAATGGTCTAAAATTCCAGCAGAGCATTGTAAGAAACTCATTGATGGTTACCGGAAGCGGTTGGTCGCAGTTATTTTGGCTAAAGGTTGTGCAACCAAGTATTAGGCTGAGGGTGCCAATACTTTTGTCTGGCCCATTTTTGGAGTTTTGTGTGAAATGATCAATGTTTTGCTTTTTGCTTCATTTTCTTTTGTGTTTTTTCATTTAAGACAAATTAAATGAAGATAATAATACCAAAGAATTTGTGTTTGCAATCACTTTCAGGAAGAAACTGAGTATTATCTGACAGAATTGCAGGGGGGACAATACTTTTGGCCACAACTGTATATATATAAACCTCCTGGCCATCACAGCCAGAGTTCCTCACTAAAACAATACAGTATTCTGCTACCAGTTCCTCATTCAACAAAAGCCCGTCCAACAACACGCTTATATCGGGTCAGAAGCCAACTCGGGTAGTGTACAATTGTTTAACCGGGCGTGCGAACATGGGGATTCATGAATCGAAATAAAAGAGCAGCCCAAGATTATTTTTAATCGCCGAAAAGCGCACTAGAAATATACAGGTATACAGTTAGTTCCATATATATTTGGTCCCTGTTCAACCGCATTCATATCAGAAAGCTCTATATTTTCGTCTGTGTCCATTGTATGGATAAAAAGTGAGTGAAATACACCCTGTGCTCAGTTCAATTACACAAGTTGAATGATCCCAGCAAAGAGCAAACAGATGAACGGCATACTAGGGCACACAAATCACCACATTACCAGACGGAGCTATTTATCTGAAGTATTGCGGCATATAATTCAGTCAAAAAATGGAGGTGCTTGCATGAAAAAACATGAATATTTCAATGTGAAGCGAAAAAAGAAGAAATATGCAGCACTCTCCGATAAGGCTGAAAAACTGTGCGTCTTTATTTCACATGAATTCCATCAAATGTGTGGACATGCAAGACGTTAGAGGAATGCTAGGGGAGGGAGGTGCCGGACCCGTAGAAGCGAGTAATCGCGAAACTGAATTATATGCCGCAATACTTCAAATAAATAGCTCCGTCTGGTAATGTGGTGATTTGTGTGCCCTAGTATGCCGTTCATCTGTTTGCTCTTTGCTGGGACCATATATATTTGGACAGAGACAACATTTTTCTAATTTTGGTTCTAGACATTACCACTAGAGTTGAGCGAAACGGGTCGAACAATTTCAAAAGTCGCCGACTTTTGGCAAAGTCGGGTTTCATGAAACGAAACCCGACCCTAGGATGAGGTCGGCCACGAGGTCGGCGACTTACGCGCCAAAGTCGCGTTTCATAAGTTTGTTTAGCTCTCTTTTTCAGCCAATCAGGATCCACGGACACTGTGGGCAACGTGATGACATAGGCAGGGGTCGCCACCATCTTTCAGAAGGGCATGCAAGTGATTGGCTTGCTTTGGTGGGCGTCACAGGGGTTATAAAAGGGCGTGCACGCCGACCGCCATCTTACTTCTGCCGATCTTAGCATAGGGAGAGGTTGCTGATTCTGTAGGGAGAGCGTTAGGCAGGGAAGAAGACAAAAAAAACTGCTTCTGCTGCTAGCGATTTTGCCTGTGCAACACACCAGTCACTGTGTGTGCAGTGCAAGGGGAGGCTATATTGTGGTGGATCAGCGGTGTTGGTTGTTAGGCTGCCTTCTAAGGCTTCCTGACAGCTGCATTGCTGTTTCCCCACTGCTCTGCAAACTGCTTTTTTAAAAGCAATCCCAATTTTTTTTTTGTCCTGCTAAGGTACTGAGCGTGCATTTATTCACACCATACAGCGGTGTACGCTCCTCACACAGTACCGTGTAACGGCTGTTATCACAGCCACAGTGAAGCTATCTGTGTGTCACTGTGGAAGGATAAGTGGAGGACTTGTTCCGTTCTTACAGACCTACACTCTAGGGAGATTCCTATTCTGCCCAATTCTACAATTCACTTTTTTCACACCTGTGCCATCGAGCCTGTGACATAGCGCTCTGATATTCAGTGGGCCTCACACAATCCAAAAGTGTCCAGTGTCCACAAGTGTTTGCAGAAATTCAAAATCTCCCTTATCCTGTAGTCACTTTTTTCACACCTGCTGCATCGAGCCTGTGACATAGCGCTCTGATATTCATTGGGCCTCACACAATCCAAAAGTGTCCAGTGTCCACAAGTGTCTGCAGAAATTCAAAATCTCCCTTATCCTGTAGTCACTTTTTTCACACCTGTGACATCGAGCCTGTGACATAGCGCTGTGATATTCAGTGGGCCTCACACAATCCAAGTGTCCAGTGTCCAGAAATGTCTGCAGAAAATTAAAATCTCCCTTATCCTGTAGTCACTTTTTTCACACCTGTGCCATCGAGCCTGTGACATAGCGCTGTGATATTCAGTGGGCCTCACACAATCCAAGTGTCCAGTGTCCACAAGTGTCTGCAGAAATTCAAAATCTCCCAGAAATTCAAAATCTCCCTTATCCTCTAGTTACTTTTTTCACACCTGTGCCATTGAGCCTGTGACATAGCACTGTGATATTCAGTGGGCCTCACACAATCCAAGTGTCCAGTGTCCACAAGTGTGTGCAGAAATTCAAAATCTCCCAGAAATTCAAAATCTCCCTTATCCTGTAGTCACTTTTTTCACACCTGTGCCATCGAGCCTGTGACATAGCGCTGTGATATTAAGTGTGCCTCACACAATCCAAGTGTCCAGTGTCCACAAGTGTCTGCAGAAATTCAAAATCTCCCAGAAATTCAAAATCTCCCTTATCCTGTAGTCACTTTTTTCACACCTGTGCCATTGAGCCTGTGACATAGCACTGTGATATTCAGTGGGCCTCACACAATCCAAGTGTCCAGTGTCCACAAGTGTCTGCAGAAATTCAAAATCTCCCAGAAATTCAAAATCTCCCTTATCCTGTAGTCACTTTTTTCACACCTGTGCCATCGAGCCTGTGACATAGCGCTGTGATATTCAGTGGGCCTCACACAATCCAAGTGTCCAGTGTCCACAAGTGTCTGCAGAAATTCAAAATCTTACTTATCCTGTAGTCATTTTTTTCACACCTGTGCCATTGAGCCTGACATAGCACTGTGATATTCAGTGGGCCTCACACAATCCAAGTGTCCAGTGTCCACAAGTGTCTGCAGAAATTCAAAATCTCCCTGAAATTCAAATTCTCCCTTATCCTGTAGTCACTTTTTTCACACCTGTGCCATCGAGCCTGTGACATAGCGCTGTGATATTCAGTGGGCCTCACACAATCCAAGTGTCCAGTGTCCACAAGTGTCTGCAGAAATTCAAAATCTCCCAGAAATTCAAAATCTCCCTTATCCTGTAGTCACTTTTTTCACACCTGTGCCATCGAGCCTGTGACATAGCGCTGTGATATTCAGTGGGCCTCACACAATCCAAGTGTCCAGTGTCCACAAGTGTCTGCAGAAATTCAAAATCTCCCAGAAATTCAAAATCTCCCTTATCCTGTAGTCACTTTTTTCACACCTGTGTCATCGAGCCTGTGATATAGAGCTGTGATATTCAGTGGGCCTCACACAATCCAAGTGTCCAGTGTCCACAAGTGTCTGCAGAAATTCAAAATCTCCCTGAAATTCAAATTCTCCCTTATCCTGTAGTCACTTTTTTCACACCTGTGCCATCGAGCCTGTGACATAGCGCTGTGATATTCAGTGGGCCTCACACAATCCAAGTGTCCAGTGTCCACAAGTGTCTGCAGAAATTCAAAATCTCCCAGAAATTCAAAATCTCCCTTATCCTGTAGTCACTTTTTTCACACCTGTGCCATCGAGCCTGTGACATAGCGCTGTGATATTCAGTGGGCCTCACACAATCCAAGTGTCCAGTGTCCACAAGTGTCTGCAGAAATTCAAAATCTCCCAGAAATTCAAAATCTCCCTTATCCTGTAGTCACTTTTTTCACACCTGTGTCATCGAGCCTGTGATATAGAGCTGTGATATTCAGTGGGCCTCACACAATCCAAGTGTCCAGTGTCCACAAGTGTCTGCAGAAATTCAAAATCTCCCGTATCCTGTAGTCACTTTTTTCACACCTGTGCCATCGAGCCTGTGACATAGCACTGTGATATTCAGTGGGCCTCACACAATCCAAGTGTCCAGTGTCCACAAGTGTCTGCAGAAATTCAAAATCTCCCAGAAATTCAAAATCTCCCTTATCCTGTAGTCACTTTTTTCACACCTGTGCCATCGAGCCTGTGACATAGCGCTGTGATATTCAGTGGGCCTCACACAATCCAAGTGTCCAGTGTCCACAAGTGTCTGCAGAAATTCAAAATCTCCCAGAAATTCAAAATCTCCCTTATCCTGTAGTCACTTTTTTCACACCTGTGCCATCGAGCCTGTGACATAGCGCTGTGATATTCAGTGGGCCTCACACAATCCAAGTGTCCAGTGTCCACAAGTGTCTGCAGAAAATCTAAATCTCCCCTGTCCTATAGACACCTTGTACCTTGTTTTACATTACTATATAGTTTGTAGGATTTTGTCTACATTTCTACCAAAAATGAGGAAGGCTGGTGGAAGAGGCCGTGGAATTGGGCGGGGGTTGGCAGCTGGTAATGATGGTGTTGGTGGTGGATCTGATGGTAGTGGCAAAAGCAAAATAGGACCGAATGCAGGAGGTGTTGAGCCTGCGTCATCGTCTGGCTCCATAAGGCTTCAAAGGCTTAGTTTTCTAGGAGTTGGCAAACCGCTTTTAACGCCAGAGCATCAGGAAAAAGTTTTGTCTTACATTGCTGACTCAGCCTCCAGCTCTATCGCCTCCTCTTCTGAAGTTGTAAAAAGTAAAAGCACTGAGTCGTCATTGGAGGCTCATGTTCATGAACCACACCTTTCCTTGTGTCCTTCACCACAACCAAGATTGAAGGATGACGCAGGCCATACTACTGATTACTCCATGGAGCTGTTTTCACATACCATGCCTGGATTATCAAGTGAAATGGTGAATTACCCAGGCCAAGATGAATCTGACATGGATTGCACTGATGCACAGCCGCTGATAGATGATTCTGCTGGTACATTCACTCAGAGCACTACATTGTCCTCGCAGTGTACAGAGCCAGATTCTGACCCTGATGAGACTCAGGTGCCCCTTCCCGCACACTATACCACCATACACGGTGACACAGAGGAAGGTGCACATGACATTGAAGAGGAGGTGATGGATGACCCAGTTGTTGACCCAGATTGGCATCCATTGGGGGAAGAGGGTGCTGCTTCCAATAGCTCAGATGAGGAGCATCCACAGCAGACATCAACATCGCAACAGCTGTTATCTGGCAGGCCCGGAGCACTCCAAAGACAGGTTCCAAAAATCAAAAGAGTTGCTGGACAGCTTATCCAGAGGGTCAAAACATCACAGCGTGCTAGGCCGCAAAATGTCTGCCAAAGTAGAAAGAGTGCAGTGTGGCACTTTTTTGAACAAAATCCTCATGATCAGGCCAAGGTTATCTGTAAGAAGTGCGCAAAGACCTTTAGCCGAGGGAAAAATCTGAAAAATTTGAATACCAGTTGCATGCTTAGACATTTAACCAGCATGCACTTGCAAGCGTGGACACAACACCAAACCTCAAGTGCCACATGTGCAACTGATCACAAAGAAGGTAGTCAGCAATGCTACATTGTTTCCCCCACTGTAAGCCCACCGGATAGCACAGCAGCAAATGTTCAGGTGTCGTTGCAAGGCCACAGCAGTCAGGGAATCCCACTGTTATATCAACGAAATACTGAATCTAGGCCATCAGAAAGGACACCAACTCCATCGCCATCATCAACCCTCTCTCAGTCCGCCCTGTCCACCTATACTTCTACCATATGCAGCTCTCAAGTCCAGCTCACCCTCCCAGAAACTATGAGTAGGTCAAGAAAGTACTCAGTCTCTTATCCGCGTACACTGGGTTTGAACGCCCACATTGCCAAACTAATCTCGTTTGAGATGATGCCCTATCGGTTGGTGGAAAGCGCAGCTTTCCGCGAACTCATGTCCTATGCAGTACCACGCTATGACCTACCCAGTCGCCACTTCTTCTCTCGCAAAGCCATCCCAGCCCTCCACCATCATGTGAAAGACCGCATTGTCCATGCACTCAAGCAGTCAGTGAGTGGAAAGGTGCACCTCACAACTGATGCATGGTCCAGTCGGCATGGCCAGGGCCGTTACGTGTCCATCACTGCGCACTGGGTTAATGTGGTGGATGCAGGGTCCACAGGGGACAGCGGTGGTGGGACAGTGCTGCCTAGCCCACGGTATAGGAAACAGTTGGCTGTAGGCGTTCCACCCTCCTCCTCCTCCTCCTCCAGAAGCGTAAGCTCGTCCACAGAGCGCAGTCGTACGAGCACTCCATCTGCAGCTGCCACTGTTGCACACGATGTGTCCCCCTATCGAGCAGCTAGCGGAAAGCGTCAGCAGGCTGTGTTGCAGATGATGTGTTTGGGCGACAGACACACCGCCGAGGTGCTGGCCGAGTACTTGAAGCGACAAACTGAGTCATGGCTGGGCAGTGTACATCTTGAGGCAGGCAAGGTAGTTAGTGATAACGGCCGTAATTTTGTGGCAGCCATAGCCCTTTCAAAACTCAGCCACATACCTTGCTTGGCTCACACCTTGAACCTGGTGGTGCAGTGCTTCCTCAAAAATTATCCGGAGTTAACAGCCCTGCTCCATAAGGTGCGAAGATTGTGCGCGCACATCCGCCGGTCGCCTGTACACTCCGTTCGTATGCAGAAGCTGCAGCGATTGCTCCACCTTCCCAACCACCGCCTCATTATCGACATTGCAACAAGGTGGAACTCCACCCTGCACATGGTGGAGCGGCTGTGCGAGCAGAGGCAGGCCATAATGCATTTGTGGGAGGATACATGGCCAGGCACTTTGAGAGCAGACATTGAGTTTACAGGTGTGCAGTGGTCGAAGCTGAAAGACCTCTGTAAAGTCCTTCAGTGTTTTGAGGAATGCACAAGGCTGGTAAGCGCAGACGACGCCATCCTAAGCATGAGCATCCCACTTACGCGTCTGCTCACGCAAACTTTGACGCACCTTAAGGAACAGGCGTCTGCAGCCAATGTTGACGAGGAGGAAGAGGTGGAGGGAATCCTTGATGACATTCAGCCATTGTCTGCTCAGGGACCTCTCCTGGACGAGTTGGAGGAAGAAGAGGAGGAGGAGGATGATGATGGGGATGATTACTTAGGGGAGGAGGATGCATCTCGTGGGGCAAGTGAAAATGTTGGCGTGGCAAGGTCTGGTACAGGGTTTGTGCGTGACTGGAGGGATGTGGATTTGCCAGAAAGTGCTCCTCCAACCAGCACTCGCAGTGCATCATTGACACCGGGAACATTGGCCCACATGTCAGATTATGCCTTGCGGATCCTAAAAAGGGACCCCCGCATTGCCAAAATGATGAACGATGACAACTACTGGTTGGCCAGCATCCTGGATCCACGCTATAAAGGCAAATTACAAAACATCATGCCACAGGAGAACCTTGACCTAATATTGGCTAATAAACAAGCAACTCTGGTAAATCGGTTGCTTGAGGCATTCCCAGCACACAGCAGCGGTGATGGTTCTCACACGAGCCGTATGGGCCGGGCGCAGCTTGGCAGAGGTGTTCATGGTGCACACAGCAGAAGTCACGTTGGAGACAGGGGTTTCATGACAATGTTGTGGACTGATTTTTCAAGTACCGCTCACACAACTGGTAATACAGCATCGATGGAAAGTGACAGGAGACAGCAGTTGTCAACTATGGTTACAAACTACTTTTCCTCCCATATCGATGTTCTCCCACACAGGTCATTCCCCTTTGACTATTGGGCTGCTAAACTGGACACCTGGCCTGAATTGGCACAATATGCCTTACAGGAGCTCGCTTGCCCAGCTGCAAGTGTGCTATCGGAAAGAGTCTTCAGTGCAGCTGGATCAATCCTGACAGAAAAAAGGACCTGTCTGTCAACCTAAAATGTGGATGATCTAACCTTCATTAAAATGAACCATGCATGGGTTTCCAAGGATTTTGTCCCACCTTCCCCTGATGACACATAGGATGACAGAAAAATGGCTTGCTTTGGTCCACCTCTTCCTGGGACTTGACCTATTTCGCCTTTTGCATCAGCTGAATGTCCAACATCAGCATATGCCACTTTCTAAAACTCCCTAACTGTGCTGCTCCCCCCCCCCATGGCCGGGGTCACCACCTAGCGCATGACACCGTGCGAGTGCCGTTGCCCTGGACAGGTGGGTAGGCCAACTCTTGGGCGCGGGCACTGGCACAGGGTCCCTCATAGTGCAATCAATTGTCTCTGACGGTGGTGGTGCACACCCGCCGTCAGACACACCGCCGTACTATGAGGGGCCCAGTGCCAGTACCGATGCCCACGAGTGGGCCCTCCTTGCTTGGGCAGGGCCCCAGCATTTGCAATCTTTACCTCTCCCTGCTCCTCCGCTGTGTGGTCTGGGCCTTCAAATCCATACTGTGCCTGACACCGTCTGAGCCTGCCTCCTGATGTATAGACATATCTTTTGAATGTGTACGCTATCCATACATGTTATCCGGGGATACGGTACCCTTTCTCACCTTTGTGCAATCACGTGCAAGCCGTACTGGGCCTAACACCGTCTGAGCCTGCCTCCTGATGTATAGACATATCTTTTGAATGTGTACGCTATCCATACATGTTATCCGAGGATACGGTACCCTTTCTCACCTTTGTGCAATCACGTGTAACCCATACTGGGCGTGAGAACGGCTGGCGAGCTGTTAAGCAAGCTACAGCACCTGTGGTTTGCACACGTAAGTTTTTCATTTTTTTCAGGATTGACGGTTAGGCCTAATTCCGGAACTGCGGTTGACCTGCACTTACTGGGAAATCATCGTTCACGAGTAATAATTGTAATCAGTGATCCCCATCACTAACGTTGTTCAGCGGGTTATCTGCACTTGTAAGCGACAAACGCTGGCCTTTTCAGTGTAGCGCACATGCAGCCACGGACATGTAAGGGCATGACACACCAGTTATTGGCCAATCTTATGTGCCAGAGCCTCACGTGTCCCTCTAGTAAGCCGGACTCGGACCGCGGGGCATGACGGAGTCTCGTTCGTTAACGGAATTAAGCTTGCAATGTGTGCATCTGTTCTGTAGCTGGCATGGTTGAGGTTGCCCGTGTTGAGTCAAATTACGCCATAGGCTCCACTCCTGGTGGTGCCCTTCTGGACATTCCTTTAAGGTTCAGGTTTGCAACCATACTGCCCACGTAAAACAAACACTTTGCCTTCATGAACGCTGTTTGGAGGGTCATGACTCGTGGGAATAACGCCGCCCAATCAGTTAACCTGATAGAGAGATCCTTCGTTGCTCCCAAGCATGACATCACACTCCCTAGGAGGAAGGTAATGCCACTGTGGTGACCGTACTCCTGGGGGCGACACAAGTGCACTGATGCCCAGCCACTGCTCGATGAATCTGCTGGTACATTGACCCAGACCACTACATTCCCCTCGCACGCTACCCGGCCTGAATCTGACCCTGATGAAACTCAGGTTACCCTTCCCATTTACAGTTCCATCTTACATGGTGACAAAGAGGAAGCTGCAGATGAAAGTGCAGGTTCGGCCCACCCACCATCAGACACACCAGCATACTATCAGGGGCCCTGTGCCAGTGCCGTCGCCAACGAGTGGTCCCCCCCTGCTTGCTCAGGATCACAGCACTTGCAAGGTTGAAATACTGTGCAGTGAGATGGAAGATGGGGATGACGAGGAGTCCAGACTAGTACAGGGATTCCCTAGCGAGGAGACTTATTTCATTGTTTTCAATGTTGGGACAGCAATTTTTGGGGAGCACTATACTCTGGAGAATGATAGATGGGGCCCACCATACACTGGAACATTCCAAAGGTGGACATCAGACACTGGAGCAGCATTTACAGGGCCCATTATACACTAGAGCATTAGAAATGGGGCCCATTATGTTTGGAGCATTATTTGGGCCCATAAGACAGTGGAGCTTCATCCATGGGGACCAACATATACTGTAGCATTATGTGGAGCTCATCATATACTGTTTCAAACATTATATGGGACCAATGATTCTGTATGGAGAAATAGATGGGCCTCGTCATGAGATGTAAAAAGTGAAGTATTTTTCATTGTACTATACCGCTATTTCTCTGCCATATCGGAGCATGATGAGTTGTGGTATTATGTGTTAAAGGGGCGCTCTTTCGCCCAGGGCACATGAAAACCTGGAGCCAGCCCTGCCCCCCCACAACTTTAGCCAAATAACCCCTATTTTTCAGTGCGTAACTTGTATTATGAAGTTAATTAAGGTTGACCAGCTTAAGTAAGAAGAATTGATGCTTTTGGCAGTCAAATGAGCACTGTAGGTGTGTTTCCTGTCCTCCTCTCACTGCCGACTTTTATTCCCCATTGACTTACATTGGGTTTCGTGTTTCGGGACGACCCCGACTTTTCCCTATAATCGGCCGATCTTGCTCGACCCGACTTTTGGAAAAGTCGGGTTTCACGAAACGAAACTCGACCATAAAAAAACAAAAACAATGAATTTTAAACAAAACAATTCAGATGCAGTTGAAGTTCAGACTTTCAGCTTCCATTTGAGGGTATCCATATTAAAATTGGATGAAGGGTTTAGGAGTTTCAGCTCCTTAACATGTGCCACCCTGTTTTTAAAGGGACCAAACGTAATTGGACAATTGACTCCAAGGCTATTTCATGGACAGGTGTGGGCAATCCCTTCGGTATGTCATTCTCAATTAAGCAGATAAAAGGCCTGGAGTTGATTTAAGGTGTGGTGCTTGCATTTGGAAGGTTTTGCTGTGAAGGAAACATGCGGTCAAAGGAGCTCTCCATGCAGGTGAAACAAGCCATTCTTAAGCTGCAAAAACAGAAAAAACCCATCCGAGAAATTGCTACAACAATAGGAGTGGCAAAATCTACAGTTTGGTACATCCTGAGAAAGAATGAAAGCACTGGTGAACTCATCAATGCCAAAAGACCTGGGCGCCCACGGAAGACAACAGTGGTGGATGATCGCAGAATAATCTCCATGGTGAAGAGAAACCACTTCACAACAGCCAACCAAGTGACCAACACTCTCCAGGAGGTAGGCGTATCAATATCCAAATCTACCATAAAGAGAAGACTGCATGAAAGTAAATATAGAGGGTTCACTGCACTGTGCAAGCCACTCATAAGCATCAAGAATCAAAAGGCTAGACTGGACTTTGCTAAAAAAACATCTAAAAAGCCAGCACATTTCTGGAAGAACATTCTTTGGACAGATGAAACCAAGATCAACCTCTACCAGAATGATGGAAAGAGAAAAGTATGGCGAAGGCATGGTACAGCTCATGATTCAAAGCATACCACATCATCTGTAAAACACGGCGGAGGCAGTGTGATGGCTTGGGCATGCATGGCTGCCAGTGGCACTGGGTCACTAGTGTTTATTGATGATGTGACACAGAACAGAAGCAGCTGAATGAATTATTAGGTATTCAGAGCCATACTGTATGCTCAGATCCAGCCAAATGCAGCCAAACTGATTGGTCGTCGTTTCATACTACTACAGATGGACAATGACCCAAAACATAAAGCCAAAGCAACCCAGGAGTTTATTAAATCAAAGAAGTGGAATATTTTTGAATGTCCAAGTCAGTCACCTGATCTCAACCCAATTGAGCATGCATTTCACTTGTTAAAGACTAAATTTCAGACAGAAAGGCCCACAAGCAAACAGCAACTGAAAACCACCGCAGTGAAGGCCTGGCAGAGCATCAAAAAGGAGGAAACACAGCGTCTGGTGATGTCCATGAGTTCAAGACTTCAGGCAGTCATTGACAACAAAGGGTTTTCAACCAAGTGCTAGAAATGAACATTTTATTTACAATTATTTAATCTGTCCAATTACTTTTGGTCCCTTTAAAAAAACGGTGGCACACGTTAAGGAGCTGAAACTCCTACACCCTTCATCCAATTTTAATGTGGATACCCTCAAATGAAAGCTGAAAGTCTGAACTTCAACTGCATGTGAATTGTTTTGTTTAAAATTCATTGTGGTAATGTCTAGAACCAAAATTAGAAAAATGTTTTCTCTGTCCAAATATATACAGACTTAACTGTATATTTGCAAGAACAATATACAGGTATACAATCACAAGTTTGGTACAAGGATAGAGTATAGATAGGTTGCAATTACCGTGTTATGCAGCATGTGACCACAGAGAGGCGCTGATGTATCACAGGTCCAAATCCTAATTACAGGCTTTCCTGGCTGCGTCAGCTAGCGTTTCCTCTGGCCATTAGAAAAACTAAGTCCAAAATTAAGGTCTGCCTTATATCTCCCAGGCTGTTCCCTCCCACACTCTGCTGCCACCCCTCGGCTGGGCTGCCTCCCTCCTCCCATGTCGGAGAGTATGATTTTCTGCCTAGAACCGTGGACATTCATAACTTTCCGCCCAATGCTCTGAATGAAATGGCAGCGATGCCACTGGATTCTGCTGGATTTTATCTGCGCATAGAGACCAAATATACCTACCGTATGTAATTCCTGATAGCTATGTTCTATAACTCCATAATGCAGGGTTCTGGAGGTGGCTGATTAATATAGGTGCATGGGAAAAGGAATGCTGATTCAGATTATATGCTCAGCTAGTCTCAGAGATATTGCATTCTGCTATTATAGGTAATTTTCCAGATTTAATACCTCAGACCCTGCTGTGACTTGTACGCGCTGTCTCCATGTTTTTCAGTCACACACAAAGAGAGTCAGCTGGCTGCAGCTGTAGATGAGTTTGCACCCTTGTGCTAATTGGTGGGGACCCAATCTTCAAAGGGTTTGTTCTTGGTTTTAATTACATATAAACATTGCATGGCTTTTTATGGCCTTGGGGAATGCCAAGGGAGGGGGCTGAGTGGTCTGAAACAAGTATTTTTGGTCCAAACTTATCTTTATGGGGATTTCCATCAGAAATCAAAATGATAACATTTTCCCATATCTCACACTTGGTACATCTTATGTAGACATCATTATCTTAGAAAACATTCTAAGAATATCTGAAGGCTCAGCCTTGGCTTCTTTTATATGAATATTAACGTGATTTAACAAAGCTGGAATACACAGTACCTTGAAGAAGTTTTCATCTTCCATGAACTTTTCCACATTTTATGTTACACCCACAAGCTTAAAAGGGAAACTGATAGCTGGATTTGCCCCTATTAACTAATTGCAACTCTGCATTAGTCATTAAAAACTGATTTCTACCAACCAATGTTAAGGGAGAGTATCCAGCATAAAAGTAAAACAGGCATTTTAATCTTGAGTTGCTGCATATGCTAATTAGCTTGCCTAGTCGTTCTGGCGTGCACATAGTGGTGAGCAGTCCAGCCCAGCCAGCCGATATCACAGTTATAGAGGGGCAGTAATATTCTCTGTAGTGCCCCTTGGTTTCCTCTCATCTTGCTAAATCACACAAATGCCTGGTGGCCACTTTGTCTTCAGATATGCACAGTAATCTCCCTATGTGCCATTGCCCTGGCGTCACGTTGTGGAGACACGGATTCTGACCGGCAGAGCTCTTCCCTCTGTGATCTTTTATATTTTACACCCGAAATGTGGTCATGTGCTATGGCCAACTGGAAGGTCCATTCAGCACTATACACCTATATAGAGGGATGCAAGTAAAAAGTAAGGAAAGCACCTAATAAATTGATTTGGGAATGATGGGGTCTTCTTCTAAACATTATTAGGCTATGTGCACATGTTGCGGATTTGTTGCGTTTCCGCAGAGTTTTCTCCAAGAGGAAATGAAACAAATCCGCAATGGATTACTAAGGCAATGGCAATCAATGACATTCCTGAAGTGTGGTGCACATGCTGCGGAAATTTCCATACTTATTTACAGCATTTTATTTTCCGCAGCATGTCAATTCTTTTTGTGGATCTGCAGCATTTTTCACCCATTGACTTCCATAGAGTCAGTCAAATCTGCAGCAAAAATGCAGGTGTAAAAAGGTTTGCTGATTTGCTGCCAAAAATGCTGCAGAATTGTCAAAGGAAATGATGTCAGAAGGATGAACAGTGTGTGGGCAGAGAATATGTGTGTGTTTGTCTGTGTCTGTCTGCATCTGTCTGCGGGTGTGTGCGGGTGTGTACCCATGCGACGAACAGCTCATAGAGATTGTGTCGTCTGATGGGACCACAACTCCCATCCGGCTATGTCTGCTATCACATATAACAGAGAGATCATGAGCGGATGATGGGAGAATAGTCTCATCATCCAGCGCCTGAGTTCAATTGTAAAAAAAAAATCAAAACATTGACATAATAACATACAGTATACATACTCACTGAACACTTAATCCCCGATGCCTGTGTCTCCTGCAAACAATCAAAAATAATAAAGCAACATAAACACTTGCGAGCAGGGCCCTCAATTCCTCTTGGTATCTGTTTTGATCTATGTGTTTATTGTTATGCTGTAATGTCTATTGTCTGTACAAGTCCGCTCTAAAATGTAAAGTGCTGCGGAATATGTCAGCGTTATAGAAATAAAATTATTATTATTATTACACCATGTCCACGGTAATCCATTTAATATTGAGTGTCCCATGTCAAAAGTCACACAGCCGCCTGCGATACACTGACAGGAGGTAATAGCTCACGCAGTGTATTACAGAGCCGCTGTGAGAGTTCACCAGAGTTCATCAGCTGATCAGCTCCGGTGCTCTCACTTACGGCACCACTGCGTGAGAAAGTTCTCACAGCGGTAGTGCCGTGAGAGCACCGAAGCTGATGAACTCCGGTGAACTCTCACGGCAGCGCAATGATAAACCAACATATAATGCTATCCTGTCCGACCTAGTCCATTTAATACAGAGTGTCCCATGGCGATCTCACGTGTAGAACAGTCACATTGGGAGATGTGACCCCTCTACCCATCCTCTGGTGATACACTGACAGGAGATAATCGCTCCTGCAGTGTATCACTGCGCTGCCATGAGAGTTCACTGGAGTTCATCAACTCTGGTGCTCTCACTTATGGCACTACTGCTGTGTGAGAACTCTCTCATGCAGCCGTGTCGTAAGTGAGAGCATCGGAACTGATCAGTTGATGAACTTTGGGGAACTCTCAAGGCAGCACAGTGATATGCAGTCTTTATTTAACTCTTTATGTACTGTTTTATTGATTAGGGTATCTGGCTGACACCAGTTCATTACTAAACCTAGGGTTTGGTATTGCATATATATACAGCTCCGGCAAAAATTAAGAGACTACTGCACAGTTTTATAAAAATCAGCTTCTCTACCTGTCTGACAGTCATTCCATTCCAGTGTTAGTTGAATTCCAACGAGAGTACACCTCATTCTGCTTAATGTGCTTCTAATTAGGTGATCACCTGAACCAAATCTTATTTAATGAAGGAAAGTATAAAACACCCTGCTGTGGTGTTCACAATCCTCTCGCAATAGGACAAGCTGGATGGCAAAACAAGTGCTAGTAATATCCCAAAAGTAATAGGAATGAAAAAATAACTTGTAACCCTGCCAAAGAGGAAAAGGAAAGTCTTGAGTGAGGAAAAGGGATCAATTCTGGCTTTACTAGCAGAGGAATACAGTAAGCGTCATGTTGCCTCCATCCTTAAAATTTCTAAGACAACAAAGCTACAGACCGGCAGAGGGCAAAAACGACTCTCCACTGACCGGGATGACCGTCATCTTATTCAAATGTCACTCAGCAACCACAGGATGACATCAAGTGACCTACAAAAGGAATGGCAAATGGCAACTGGGGTGAAGTGCACGGCAAGAATAGTTTGTAACAGGCTCCTAGAGGCAGGGCTCATGTCATGTAAAGGTAGAAAAAAGCCTTTCATCAATGAGAAGCAAAGGAGAGCCAGGCTGAAGTTTGCCAGAGACCATAAGAATTGGACCATAGATGACTGGAGTAAGGTAATCTTCTATGATGAGTCTAATTTTCAGCTTTGCCCAACACCTGGTGGTCTAATGGTTAGATGGAGACCTGGAGAGGCGTACAAGCCAAAGTGTCTTGCACCCACTGTGAAATTTGGTGGAGGATCGGTGATGATCTGGGGATGCTTCAGCAAGGCTGGAATTGGGCAGGTTAATCTTTGAGAGGAACGTATGAATCAAGCCGCATACAAGGTTATCCTAGAAAAACAGTTGATTCCTTCTGCACAGGCAATGATCCCCAACTCTGAGGACTGGTTTTTCCAGCAGGACAATGTGCCATGCCACACAGCTAGGTCAATCAATGTGTGGATGAAGGAGCACCACATCAAATCCCTGTCATGGGCAGCCCAATCTCCAGACCTGAACCCCATTGAAAACCTCTGGAATGTAATCAAGAGGAAGATGGATAGTCACAAGCCATCAAACAAAGAAGAACTGCTTACATTTTTGTACCAGGAGTGGCATAAGGTCACCCAAAAGCCATGTGAAAGACTGGTGGAAAGAAGCCAAGACGCATGAAAGCTGGGATTAACAATCATGGTTATTCCACAAAATATTGATTTCTGAACTCTTCCTGAGTTAAAACATTAGTATTGTTGATTCTAAAAGATTATGAACTTGTTTTCTTAGCATTATTTGAGGTCTGAATTTTTTTGTTATTTTGACGCTTTCTCATTTTCTGAAAATAAATACAAAATTTAGTGCTTGGAAATTCGGAGACATGTTGTCAGTAGTTTATAGAATAAAAGAGCAATTTACATTTTACTCAAAAAAAATACCTATAAAGAGAAAAATCAGACAAACTAAAAAGTTTTGCAGAGGTTTCTTAATTTTTGCCAGAGCTGTGTATATATATATATATATATATATATATATATTCACTAATATTTGTTTTGTGTGTGTAAACATTATATTTGAATATGATATGTAATGATATTATGGTCTTCAATGGAGAATTGGAGAATGGAAAAGAAGAGGTTGAACAAGGAAATGACATCACAATTCTTTGTTTTTTTAAATAATATATCTTTACTTAGCTCTATAGATTTAACAAAACACATACAAAAGCACATGAAAATCAGCATGAAAAAATGCATCAAAAACCTATAAAAAAAAATGGGCGGAATTTAACCTGCATTTTCTGCCAGGAGATGCAGAAACCGTGAAAAAATTTCGGCAAGCAAATCCGCAACGCGCTCGCTGGACGTTGGACAGCAATGATTCATTTTGGGACAACCCCTTAAGGCCAGGATCACACAAAGCGAGATACGGCCGAGTCTCGCAGGCTAAAAGCAAGTTCTGGCGCCGGCACTCTGGAGCGGAGCGTGCAGCCGCACAGCAATACATGGAGCTGCAAGCACCACTCCAGAGTCCTGGTGCCAGAGCTTGGTTTTAACGTGCAAGACTCGGCCGTATCTCGCTGTAGTGTGACTCCGGCCTAACAATTACTTCCGTTTATATTTTTCAGGTGTCATTTGTACAAAGAAAAATATGTAAGTAGCACTATTCTTTCCTTTGAAATAAATATTTACAGTTGCGCCCCTTTTTGTATAGTATTAACGTTATACATACATTATTCAGATAGCAAAAAAACACACAAAAAATATATTTTTCCTTATAGCTTAGTTCAAAACATTTCACTTTATTATTCCCATAGAAAATGGAAAATACATTAGTAAATAATAAGAATGCTGTGTAAATCATGTCTGACAGGCTTCTTGGAGCAGCGTCTACAGGGAGAAAATGAAGTTATTTTTTTCCCATCAGCCACCTCCTTACAGTTATTGGGGCAGAGCAGGGAGCATTAACAGTCACCACTCACTAGACCGTGAGTAGTGGCTGTGATCGCTCCCCTGCGCACACATGCTGGAGAGCTGGGCGTCAGTCAGAGTGCTGGGGTGTGATTACGGCTGCCAGTCACACTGTAGAGGGTGGAGACTGTATCCGTTCCCTGCACTGCCCCAATGACTGGAAGCGAGCAGCTGCATGGAGAATAGAACTTCATTTTCTCTCTGTAGCCGCTGCATCGGTAAGTCATCCAAGCAATACTTAGTCGCTACTTATCTGTACATTACCGGTATATCTGCAGGTAAGTACCATTTCTGGAAGTGGCAGGTTCTCTTTAAACCTGGATATAGTTTTATATTTGCCTAATTTATACAGAAACATATAAAAGACTTTGTTCCTGTGAATTTGTTTCTAAACTTTGCTTAAAATGGCAAGGTCAGACGGACTCGTGTACTAGCGACTATCTGCATTGCAAAGTACTGGGCGCCTTGGATACAAATGATTCATGTGCAATCTAATGAAATACAATATAGTAATAATAATAGTAATTATAGTAACAAATCATATGTGAAAATAAATAACATTATTCATAGCTATAATAACATTAATGGGTAAAATACTAATAATATTGAAAATATATAATTATAAATAATAATAAAATAATAATACAATATCAGTATCTGGCATGTTTATGTAAATTGATATTTATTCATGCAGAGAACATGTAAGAGCGGCTGTAGACATTTGATTTTTTCTTAATATCCACTTTTTATCCCCTATAGTCGTGATAGCAAGAAGACCTCTGAAAATCCAGAAAATGGTAACTATATGATAGTTCTGTAGTGGCCGCTCAATCTGTCACACTCAATAGAGAGATAACTACGGCGCTCCTCTATAATGGTGCACAAGTGGGACCCAATCCCCTTGAGTGATACGTAAGAAAACTTGTCTCTCAGAGTAGATGAAATTAAATAAAATATTTAATATGAGGTTTGTAAACATTTTGGTCTTCAAACAGATGCTGTCTAGGGATGGGCGAATCCTGAAATACTCGGAATCGCTAGACTCTAACGAGTCCGCCTCGGAAACTCGCTACTCGTTGCGAGTCTAGCGAGTCCAATGTTAATGAATGGGGATGCGAGTATTGCAGCGATTCCTGTGCTGCCATTTTTTTTGTTCCGCTTACTTCCCGCATGTGGCTGTGCACACCATGCGGAAAGTAAGCAGAACAATTGCGGATGGTACCCACGGTCCGGAGGAGAGGAGACTGTCCTCCGGGCTTTGGGTACCATATCCCTGTAAAAAATAGAATTTAAAAATAAAAAATATTGTTATTCTCACCCTCCGACGTCCCGCGCAGCCTTCCCGCCTCTCCACGCATCCGTTCCCAGTAGTCCTTTGCGAAAATGCCCGCGATGGCATCCGTTCTCGCGGGATCGCGAAGTCTCGCGGTCATTCGCGCGACGTCATCGCGAATTACCGCGAGACATCGCGATCCCGCGAGAACGGACGTCATCGCGGGCATTTTCGCAAAGGATTACTGGGAACGGATGCGTGGAGAGGCGGGAAGGCTGCGCGGGACGTCGGAGGGTAAGAATAACAATATTTTTTATTTTTTTTACATTCTATCTTTTACTACTGATGCCGCATAGGCGGCCTCAATAGTAAAAAGTTGGTCACACTTGTCAAACACTATGTTTGACGAGTGTGACCAACCTGTCAATCAGTTCTCCAAGCGATGCTACAGATCGCTTGGAAAACGCTAGCATTTTGCAAGCTAAATACGCTTGCAAATCGCTAGTTTTCCGCGGGAAAATCGCGGGAATTTAAAATGTGATTTTCCCGCGGAATGGAATTCCGGAATTCTCGCGGGAATTTCCGCGAGAGTTCCGGTACGTGTGCACTTAGCCTTATTTGCATTGGACTCGTTACTGTGCGAGTAATCGCTTGGAAACTCACAGACCGACTCCTGCGAGTCCCCTACTACTCGCAGAGTAACGAGTCCTAACGAGTAGATTCGCCCATCCCTAATGCTGTCTGATCCAGCGGTGGACACCGCGTTCATTTCTTCCTAGCTGACCCAGGAGATAAAATACGACCTGATATCTTTTCAGGAGGAAGATCTAATGTAGAGCGAAACGTTTGTGAAACTTTATTGTTGGATTGCACGTTAACCCCTTTCTGACTCCCACATCAGACTGGCTCCGATGCTGAGCTTGCACCTTTCCGGGCACATGTCACCTAATTTATACAGCTGTCATGTGACCTCAACAGCCATGGGTGGAATCGCGATCCACCAGCGGATGTTAACCATTTAAATGTTGTTGTCAATATCTGACAGCAGCATTTAACTCGCGCTTGCCAGAAACGCATCTAATATTCCGCCCATCGGTGACCCTATCACATGATCGCGGGTCACCGATCGATCGGCATGACAACCAGGGGTGATTGCTATGAGCGTCGCCCAGTAGTCGGCGCTCATAGCAAGTGAGCATTTCTGCTACACACAGGCGATCTGATCATCGCCTGTATGTAGCAGAGGCGATCAAAATAGTGCAGCTTCTACTCTCCCATGGTGACTACTGAAGCATGAAAAAGTTAAAAAACAAAAAAAAATCCAGGATAATGTAATTTTATCCAGACACAGGAAATGGCCTCAGTGCAATAACAATATGTGGGTGCTTTGCAGTCCAATAGTTCATCATAATGCATTGCTTTATTGTTGCTTTGGAGGTGGAAACGATTGCACCAATGTTTTGTCCGACCCTGAGCCCCTGATTTTACCCCTATATCATAGCAATACATCAGGATGGGAGAGACTGCAGTAACTTTGTTTTTTTGGGATGTTGTGGCAGTTTAAAAATATAAATTGTAAGATGAAGCCCTGAGTTTGTCATGTGAGATAAACCTCCTTATCTTGGCATACAAGAGCCGGTATGTCACTCTCCACAAGGAGAAACCTTATCCTTTTGACCCCAGTCCAGAGCCTCTCACCCAGCCAAATCAGTTCTCATACATCACACTGACGAGGGGGCAATACCCCGAAACACCGTGTCTGCAAATTGAAAGTCTGATTTGGCTTTTATCCTAAGTCATATTGCAAAACTCCTTTAAAAGGTCAATAATGTCCCCACACCCAGCAAGTCATAATGTCCATATAGCTGGCTTCTTACGATATCCTCAGAGTCAGCCCTTCATGTGATAGCGCCCATTTATTGGCAAAGTTAAAAAGAAAAAAGCTTATGCTCATCTAATATACAGCTCTGGCAAAAATTAAGAGACCACCACATCAAAACCTTGTCATGAGCAGCCCAATCTCCAGACCTGAACCCCATAGAAAACCTCTGGAATGTAATCAAGAGGAAGATGGAGAGTCACCAGCCATCAAACAAAGAAGAACTGCTTACATTTTTCGCCAGAAGCCGTGTGAAAGACTGGTGTAAAGCAGCCAAGACGCATGAAAGCTGTTTTTAAAAATCATGTTTATTCCACAAAATATTGGTTTCTGAACTCTTCCTGAGGTAAAACATTAGTATTGTTGTTTCTAAATTATTATGAACTTGTTTTCTTTGCATTATTTGAGGTCTGAATGCACTGGGGGGTTTTTTAATTTGACCATTTTTCTTTGTCAGAAGAAAATACAAAATGTATTGCTTGGAAATTCGGAGACATGTTGTCAGTAGTTTATAGAATAAAAGAACAATTTACATTTTACACAAAAATATAAAGAGAAAAATCAGACAAACTGAACATTTGAAAGTGGTCTCTCAATTTTTGCCAGAGCTGTAGACTCCCCATCCAGCACAGCCTCTGTCTCTTCTTCTACAGTAGTGGGTGCTGGATGATCACACTCTCCGACATCCCCTGCTTGTGCTGTCTCCTTCAGTGCACAGGCTGCAAATGGCCTGTGTTCTGATGGAGTTTCCAGAGCAGGTAGTTGATTACAGATCCTCTGCTCCTGTCCCAGGCAGCGCTCACAGCATGTGTATTCAAGTCTAATGGATGCAAATACAAGTGAGTGCAGCTAGGGAATGATGACCAGGACGCCGGCAGACAGAGGTGTCAGTGATGTCAGCAACTGACACCACTCACCTCTTTGCCCGCACCCTGCTGTCACTGTGCTGAATGACTGCTGCCGGAGGAAGATGCTGAGTGGCCACAGGCATTCAGCAATGTTAAAGTTTTAATTCCAAAATGTGCCTTCTTATGATTTTGGTGAGTAACAAAGACTTCTACACTCTTTGATATTTTTTCACAAGCTACAGTACACCAACATATATTGGCCTCATGTAGGCCTAAAGAAGACTCTTTTGGTCTCCTCAGTTTCAGGAGTAGGCTATGGACAAATCTTGCATATTTTATTATGTTTTCTTGAGACACAGAGATTAACCAAAAACAAGACATTACCCTAATACTATAAGTCATACACATCTTACATTCAATTTCCTGAAATTTTACTTTTTTTCTCCTTTTGACTTCCAGAGGAAATATCTTTGGAAGAAAGACCATATTGTGAGATCTCAACAAAGGTCAGAATCTGGAGTCCATAAAAACTGTTAGGGGTTTATCCGGGATTAGAAATGGAAGGGTCTGTTTTCTTTCATCAACAACACGACTCCTGTAATTTGCCAGAATTGCACTTTATTAATAATCTTCAATAATCTCTCATATATAAGAGTAATATTGCTTGAGTTGAGCTGAGCACATCTCACAAAATGTATTTGCTCACTTTGAGCAGAACAGCTACTATTTGCTATGAATAGTTATGGTATAAATCAAATCTGTTGGTAGAGAATTTAAAAAATATATTATGATTACCTGTCCACGGCCTTCCACTCCCCTGTCCCACCATTTCATCTCCTTATCGAGTCATATGGGGTAATGTCAGTTTCGTAAGATTTGAGACCAAAGTGAAGACAGAAGAGAAGGGAGTAGAGGACCAAATGGGACCTGCTGCAGAGAGAGAGAATTGAAGGGAGGGTCAATGAGAAGAAAATTTAATATTTTACAAAACTTTTTAAAGCCTTCCTGGCTCTCAAATCCAGAAGAACGGAAGCCAACTGACCACCATTTTGCTAGATTTGCATAAATCGAATCCAATAAGTTAGGATTAGTTATTAAATTCTTATTGAAATCAACTATTTTATAATTTTTCCTCTCACCTCTGGTGCTCAGCTAACTTTTTTTTGCCTACGTCAAGCACAGCAAATGGCAAAGGAGTGCTCTAGTCTGGTGCCTCGAAGCTGAGCTCAAGGAAATACTTTGATGCCACTGGACAAAAATTCCATAATATTTTATTCTATGTTTAAAGAAACAAAATTTGGGCTGGGACTAGAGATGAGTGGATTAATTCGCAAGACTCCGGTCCAAAGTCCAAATCAGTGTTACGTGGCTTCTAGATGGAAGGTTCATGCAGTTCTTACCTTCTAGCATCTCCAGTGCACCATTTGAATTGTTAGGGATGACGCAACATCTTCTGCGTGACGTGGAGCTCGTCGCGCTAACCCTGGCTTATCAAATGCTGCACTAGGGATGCCGGAAGGTAAAAAATACTCGGACCAGAGTCATCTGAATCCATCTGCTCTTCACTAGATGGGACAGACATAAATGAAGGAGTCCTAGGCTTTAGGTGAAGGTTATTATGCCAGAAACTTGACTATAAATCTGTACCAAGGGCTCTATGTATTTGAGCCAAAGCCAAAACATTGCCACTCTACACATGGGCCAATAAATTATTACATTTTTGTATCACATTTTGCCTGAAGTGCTTTTTTTCAAAACTCTAATTAGATAAAATTCATTTTCAGAACACAAAACATGATCAAGCAGCGGAGTGTGAGAAAAGCGAAAAGGAAATGATGGCGGAGAAAGAAATAGATGACCAGGCGAGTACCAGAAGATCTCGCTTACATCCAGGAGGTCCACTCCTCTATTTGATAAATATATTTCATTGCTCATTAGCCTTATGTTTGGAACAACATGTCCTAAGCATATTGTTATCTCCCTGCCAATGTTTTGGAAGCTACTAGTTTTCCTTGTGAAGAACCTGATGGGTAAGATGACTTCCAGACAATTGTTTAAGCTCACCTGCACCTTATTCTGTACTGAATGAGTGAAAACTCCAATACATTGATATTTTTAGATGGGTCTGTGATATCAAAAATGTTACCATCACTAAAAATAGTTAAAAAAGAAAAAGGAGTGACACAGCACTTCTGGAGAATAGGAGGTGTCCACTATATACAATCCACTGGATCCTGAGGAAGGCACTGGCTTAGTGCGAAACACATAGCCCGTTTCTTTTAAGAATGTGCAATTGAATTATTTCAAAGGAAACCCTGGATACTTAGTCTTCAGCAGCCATCTGTTACCCCCCGATGCTTTTTAGTTTATTGGATTATACAGTGGCATCCTTCCGCTGACTCGGCACACGAGAAGAGTTGCAGCTGAGTTTTCCATGTCACAAGCCATGGAAACAGAGTTGTTCTTGGTAGTAACCCATCTCATATAGGTGAGCATACACTATCTTAACAATTTGTTTCTATACATGTTAGGCTACTTTCACACTTGTGTTATGAGGCGCAGCGCACGGCCGCCGCTAAGCTCTGCCCCCTGCCACGCCCCCTCCGGTCAGCTCCTCCTATGGGCACATGATGCTGCATGCAACCTGCGTCCCCTATATTTAGCGTTGGGTGCGCAGGCCGTGCGCTAGTATGCTTTTGCCGGCGCATGCGCCCTTTTGGTGCTATGCCGACGTGCGCCAAATGTACTGTGTTGCATACCAGAAGCATACCAGCGCACGGCCTGCATACCCAACTCTAAACATAGGGGACGCAGGTCGCATGCAGCGTCATGCGGCCACAGGAGGAGCTGACCGGATGGGGTGCAGCAGGGGGCGGAGCTTAGCGGCAGCTGTGCGCTGCGCCTCATAATGCAAGTGTGAAAGTAGCTTTAATGGGCATTTTCACTACAAGATAATTGTGACCGAGCGTTTCTAAGGCCGGTTTCACATTCGCGCTTTTGAGCGCAGCGACGGCCTGCGCACGGCCGCCGCTAAGCCCCGCCCCTGCCCCGCCTCCACCGGTATCTCCGCCTCTGGGCGCATGACGTTGCATGCGTCGTGCGTCCCCTATCTTCATCACAGAGGGCGCAGGCCGTGCGCAGTCTGCGCACAGTCTGCGTTTGGCAGCGCATGCGTCCTTTTGACGGTGCGCCGAGCACAACCAAAATGCAACAGGTTGCGTTTGGCGCTGCTCGGCGCACCGTCAAAAGGACGCATGCGCCGCCAAACGCAGACTGTGCGCAGACTGCGCACGGCCTGCGCCCTCTGTGATGAAGATAGGGGACGCACGACGTATGCAACGTCATGCGCCCGGAGGCGGAGATACCGGTGGAGGCGGGGTAGGGGGCGGGGCTTAGCGGCGGCCGTGCGCAGGCCGTCGCTGCGCTCAAAAGCGCGAATGTGAAACCGGCCTTAAAATGATTGTTTCACGATTATCTTGCCGTGTAAACAGGCGGAGGACTCATAAAATACTCACCTTATTATCAGGAGAGTATCCATTCTATTATAGATAAGTAAGTACACTAGTCTTATCAGGTTTAAGAAGTCCATCTAATGATTTATGGAGATTTTTATGTTGAGATTGGGTATCAAATTTACTTTAAGTCCCAAACCGAGACACAAAAAGGAAACCCAGTGTTTCATTACTGTTACTTACACCTTTCTAGCATTATATGCACTTTTTTTGGTAATTTTACATTTTACATTTTCCCTCCTAGGAGAATATTCTCTATTCTGAGCTAAACAAGACCAAGCTGCAAGAAGGAAATCCATCTTCTTACCAAACACAGCAAGAACAAATTGTTTATGCTGCAGTCATAAGGCCAGACGGCGGAAAATAAGAGGCAGAAAAGTTTGCCCCAGTAGATAATATAATGCTTCCAGATCATTATTCAGACCTCACTCCTGCATTATACACTGTATATATCGCTCTGCTCCCATTGAAGTAAATGAGATCTGAGCTGCATAACCTGTCACATTTACTTCTTACTTATTTGGACAAGTGGACACTAGAAGATCCTTCTTCAGGTTCAGTTCCTTAATACTTTCTGGAACTATGTGATAAAAAAAAAACAGAATTTGTAAAAAGACACAGCAGCAGCATACCACTGGTACAATAAGAAACTCCAGGCAGATCAGTCTATCCAATCAGTTCAGGGTATACAAATGGTGATACCACGAAAGAAGTCATATAGGTAAGAGTAAGGCACAAGATAGATAGTGTGAGCCGATCACCTCAAGTTCCTGATCCAGCCATACAGACCGACAATACCTACCCGCAGAGGTTGGCACCCTATTTATTCAAGGGGTGCCACCACTCATCCTCCACTCTCCCTTCGGATCCCTAGTTGGCCCGATCTTCCCTAGTACAAGAGAGAACTATCATTAGATACTATCAAGGGGGCCGTCTTAATTTTTAAGATAGGCATCAAATGTCTTAGACATTAATTAGATAAACTCGTACAACTAATGCAAACGACAAGAAAATTATTTAATTATATAACCTTATATACTCCAAACAATGTGTCTCTGGTATATCCATTGCAGAGCTATATGGTCAAAGAAGCAAATATCTAATAACCAAAAAAAGCATTTAGTCGCCATCAGTATTCCACTTACTGTGTCTCATATATACATTAACCAGCCGTAAGTATCTCAGTCTACATCTCTATTATACGACAACTAGCTGAAGAGCCCGGCGCTGCCGGGGCATAGTAACCAACTGAGGTTATAACAAATTATAATGATTAGATTGCACATAAAAACCGTGCATCTAATCCTATCCTGTGTGATACTGACTGCTGAGCCGCGCATCTAATCCTATCCTGTGTGATACTGTCTGCTGAGCCGCGCATCTAATCCTATCCTGTGTGATACTGACTGCTGAGCCGTGTATCTAATCCTATCCTGTGTGATACTGACTGCTGAGCCGTGTATCTAATCCTATCCTATGTGATACTGACTGCTGAGCCATGTATCTAATCCTATCCTGTGTGATACTGACTGCTGAGCCATGTATCTAATCCTATCCTGTGTGATACTGACTGCTGAGCCGTGTATCTAATCCTCTCCTGTGTGATACTGTCTGCTGAGCCATGTATCTAATCCTATCCTGTGTGATACTGACTGCTGAGCCATGTATCTAATCCCATCCTGTGTGATACTGACTGCTGAGCTGTGTATCTAATCCTATCCTGTGTGATACTGACTGCTGAGCCGTGTATCTAATCCTCTCCTGTGTGATACTGACTGCTGAGCCGTGTATTTAATCCTATCCTGTGTGATGTGTGATACTAACTGCTGAGCCGTGTATCTAATCCTATCCTGTGTGATACTGACTGCTGAGCCGTGTATCTAATCCTATCCTGTGTGATACTGACTGCTGAGCCGTGTATTTAATCCTATCCTGTGTGATGTGTGATACTAACTGCTGAGCCGTGTATCTAATCCTATCCTGTGTGATACTGACTGCTGAGCCGTGTATCTAATCCTATCCTGTGTGATACTGACTGCTGAGCCGTGTATTTAATCCTATCCTGTGTGATGTGTGATACTAACTGCTGAGCCGTGTATCTAATCCCATCCTGTGTGATACTGACTGCTGAGCTGTGTATCTAATCCTATCCTGTGTGATACTGACTGCTGAGCCGTGCATCTAATCCTATCCTGTGTGATACTGACTGCTGAGCCGTGTATCTAATCCTCTCCTGTGTGATACTGTCTGCTGAGCCATGTATCTAATCCTATCCTGTGTGATGTGTGATACTGACTGCTGAGCCGTGTATCTAATCCTATCCTGTGTGATACTGACTGCTGAGCCGTGTATCTAATCCTCTCCTGTGTGGTACTGTCTGCTGAGCCATGTATCTAATCCTATCCTGTGTGATGTGTGATACTAACTGCTGAGCCGTGTATCTAATCCTCTTCTGGGTGATACTGTCTGCTGAGCCATGTATCTAATCCTATCCTGTGTGATGTGTGATACTGACTGCTGAGCCGTGTATCTAATCCTATCCTGTGTGATACTGACTGCTGAGCCGTGTATCTAATCCTATCCTGTGTGATGTGTGATACTAACTGCTGAGCCGTGTATCTAATCCTATCCTGTGTGATACTGACTGCTGAGCCGTGTATCTAATCACATCCTGTGTGATACTGACTGCTGAGCTGTGTATCTAATCCTATCCTGTGTGATACTGACTGCTGAGCTGTGTATCTAATCCTATCCTGTGTGATTCTGACTGCTCAGCCGTGTATCTAATCCTATCCTGTGTGATACTGACTGCTGAGCTGTGTATCTAATCCTATCCTGTGTGATACTGACTGCTGAGCCGTGTATCTAATCCTATCCTGTGTGATACTGACTGCTGAGCCGTGTATCTAATCCTCTCCTGTGTGGTACTGTCTGCTGAGCCATGTATCTAATCCTATCCTGTGTGATGTGTGATACTAACTGCTGAGCCGTGTATCTAATCCTCTTCTGGGTGATACTGTCTGCTGAGCCATGTATCTAATCCTATCCTGTGTGATGTGTGATACTGACTGCTGAGCCGTGTATCTAATCCTATCCTGTGTGATACTGTCTGCTGAGCCGTGTATCTAATCCTATCCTGTGTGATGTGTGATACTAACTGCTGAGCCGTGTATCTAATCCTATCCTGTGTGATACTGACTGCTGAGCCGTGTATCTAATCCCATCCTGTGTGATACTGACTGCTGAGCTGTGTATCTAATCCTATCCTGTGTGATACTGACTGCTGAGCTGTGTATCTAATCCTATCCTGTGTGATTCTGACTGCTCAGCCGTGTATCTAATCCTATCCTGTGTGATACTGACTGCTGAGCTGTGTATCTAATCCTATCCTGTGTGATACTGACTGCTGAGCCGTGTATCTAATCCTTTCCTGTGTGATACTGACTGCTGAGCCGTGTATCTAATCCTATCCTGTGTGACACTGACTGCAGAGCCGTGTATCTAATCCTCTCCTGTGTGATACTGACTGCTGAGCCGTGTATCTAATCCTCTCCTGTGTGATACTGACTGCTGAGCCGTGTATCTAATCCTATCCTGTATGATAGTGACTGCTGAGCCATGTATCTAATCCTCTCCTGTATGATACTGACTGCTGAGCTGTGATCTAATCCTATCCTGTGTGATACTGACTGCTGAGTCGTGTATCTAATCCTATTCTGTGTGATACTGTCTGCTGAGTCGTGTATCTAATCCTATCCTGTGTGATACTGACTGCTGAGCCGTGTATCTAATCCTATCCTGTGTGATACTGACTGCTGAGTCGTGTATCTAATCCTATTCTGTGTGATACTGTCTGCTGAGGGGAAAATTGTTTGGTGAATTGGAACGCGCGGGGTTAAAATTTTGCCTCACAACATAGCCTATGATGCTCTCGGGGTCCAGACGTGTGCCAAAGTTTGTGGCTGTAGCTGCGACGGTGCGGATGCCAATCCTGGACATACACATACACACACACACACATACACACACACACACATACATACACACATACACACACACACACACACATACATACATACACACCCACCTTGAGCTTTATATATTAGATGAAGATCACAGCAATTGAGTTCCATCCTATAGCCACAAGCATCTCAATTTATGTCTCCCTAAAAGGGGTTGTCCACTATTTGGACAACCCCTTTTCATTCCTCATGTCTGACCATGGTAAAATAAAAAAAGTATAATTACCTCCGCTCCTGCACTGGCACCATTCCAGTTGTGTCAGCACTCATGTTCCCTGGACTCAAGTGAGGTTGCTATGTCACTTGAACCATGCAGCCAATCAGCTCTGGAATCACTATCTCTGCCTTCGGGCAAATCAAATATCAGTAAGTCAGAGTTGTGGCTGCTCTTGCACTTTCTGTCGATGTTGATGTCAGGGCCACAGGGCTAGAATTCGCAGACAGGACTCGGGGATGGGTAGCTTTGTCTGATGTCCAACTCTACTATTGGGCAACACAGATTTCTCACATGTGCAGATGGAGTAGGGATGACTATATCAAAGTTTCACAGACGGTGCACATTACACACCCACTACAGCTCTTTTATCTCTGTGGGGACCTAGTGGGTGAATAGGCAATTACCAATCCTTAGACAGGTCTTGCTGAATAGTGAAAATATCCCCTTGAGAAAGCGGTCATGCGAAACGCGTGTTGGGGATCTTCTGTCTGTCTCATATCTGGTGTCCCATGCCCGCTCCCTACTTTGGTAAGCATTGCTTTGCTCTCCATATATATGAGACTCATGGTGCAATTGTTGGTCTAGCATACCTGGGGCAAATTTATACCGCTGTTGACTCTTTGTACAACTGGGCATATTTGCATCCTGTATTAGGTTATTAGTAGAGTATAGCTATGATTCGTCAAACTCAATTTGACAGGTGCTATGCCCCTATCAAAGTGTACGAAAAGGTGTGGGACCACGCCCTTCATAGCAATGTATCTGTTTGATCCTCTATTTAGTTTTTATTTGATAGCGATGATTCTCATTTTTCTATTCACATGAACGTATTTTATTTGATAGTGGGCTTCTAATTTTTATATCCCCACCAGTGTATTTACTCTTATTTGCTAGCCTGATGATCACATAGGGCAGAATGAGACTGTGTCTCTGCTGTATCTTGTTCAGCATTTTATGACTTTATATCCTAGCAATGTAAATGCTGCTCCAGTGTCTGATGTCCACCATTGGAATGTTCCAGTGTATGGTGGGCCCCATATATTTTTCTCCAGAGTATAGTGCTCCGTAAAAATTGCTGTCCCAACATTGAAAACAATTAAATAAGTCTCCTCGCTAGGGAATCCCTGTACTAGTCTGGACACCTCGTCGTCCCCATCTCTGCACTTGGACTGTTTAGATTGAGGGCGTACAGACGTGATGTCATCGCGCTCTCTGACCAGAATGTCACTGTCAGGAAACGCAGAAGATGTCACGGCGGTGGAGCAGGGAGAGGTAAGTATTTCAACTTTGCAAGTGCTGTGATCCTGAGCAAGCGGGAGGGCCCACTCGTTGGTGACGGCACTGGCACAGGGCCCC
Source organism: Dendrobates tinctorius (assembly GCF_039654945.1). Taxonomy (NCBI): domain Eukaryota; kingdom Metazoa; phylum Chordata; class Amphibia; order Anura; family Dendrobatidae; genus Dendrobates; species Dendrobates tinctorius. The sequence continues at coordinate 2,921,756 of NW_027361818.1, read as the reverse complement.
TCATAGTACGCCGGTGTGTCTGACGGCGGGTGTGCACCCCCACCGTCAGTGACACTTGATTCTACTATGAGGGACCTTGTGCCAGTGCCGTTGCCAAACAGTGTGCCCACCCACCTGTCCAGGGCAACGGCACTCGCATGGGTGCATGCGCCAGGTGCTGACCCCGGCTGTCATGATCACAATGCGGGTTTTTGAGCTGCACACCGGGGGTTAATGTCTGGAGCTCTGTGCAGGTTTTGACCTGCACACCTGGGGTTAATGATTGTGGCCTCTTTCTGGTTCTGGGAGAGCTTCATAAACCTCTGGGTAGCTTCAATCCCTGCCAGTTATACTTTTGCCTTTGGCCTAGTGTGCTGACCCCCGTGTGCCTGTTTGTTGCTGTAGCTTGTTTATATGGTTCTGACCCGATTCTGTTTCCCGTTGTGAGTTTGCCTGTTGATTTTGTACTGCGTTATTATCTTTGTATGACTCATTGCCTGTGACCTGACTACTCTCTGCTCGCCCCTCTGGTACCTTGCAGCTATCTCTGTGTGTGACTCATTGCCTGTGACCTGACTACTCTCTGCTCGCCCCTCTGGTACCTTGCAGTTATCTCTGTGTGTGACTCATTGGCTACGTCCTGACTATTCTCCCTGTCTATGCCCCTTGGTAACTTTGTCTCACAGTCACTCTGCTAGGAATTCTCTTGCAGCTCCTAGCTTTGTGGAGTTTAGGCCACGCCCCTAGCAGTCACGTGCTTCAGGCCCTGCAGCTCTGAAGTACGCATCTATTCGGTTGCTGCCCGCTCCACAGGTAGCCTTGAGCATGCTTTCGCTTTACTTAGGGCACGCGCACTGGCTCAGTGAGCAAGTTCAGTGCGGTGTCTCTGACATTATAACTGGCCTACAATTTTTTTTTCTCTCCTCACTTCTGCAGCATGGACCCAATGTGTGCTTTATCTGAGCAGGTGAGAAACTTGACTCAGTCACTGCAGAAGCTTTGTTTGGAACACCAAGCTCTGGCCCAGTCCCAACGGCGGGTTGAGGACTCAGTTCAGGGGGTACTTTCCGCTGGCTTCCAGCAGATGGGGAATAGAGATGTCATTTTAGTCCCACCTGAATCCCCGGTTAAATTGCCAGATATATTTTCTGGTAACAAGGATAATTTCAGGGCATTTAAGGAGGGCTGTAAGCTTTTTTTTTCTTTGAGACCCCGCTCCTCTGGGGATGAGAAACAGAGGGTGGGGGTGGTGATGTCCCTGCTTAGGGGGTCCCCACAAGCCTGGGCATTCTCGCTTTCCTCTTCTGCCCCTGAGAGAATGTCTGTGGATGCATTTTTTGAAGCCTTAGGGCTTATTTATGATGAGCCTGATAGAGTGCGGTTGGCTGAGGACAAAGTGATGAGTGTCTGTCAGGGGGAGCACTCGGCCGAATGGTTCTGTACTGAATTCAGACGTTGGGCAGTGGAGATTTCCTGGAGTCATGCCGCCCTTCAGGGGCTGTTCCACAGAGGCCTGTGTGAACGTCTGAAGGATGCTTTGGCACTTCATCCTCCGCCTGACTCCCTGGAGGATGCCATGGTCCAAGCGGTTCACATGGATCACAGGCTGCGGGCTAGAGGCATTATGCAACGGGAAACGCCCTTATTCTTCAGTGGAGATGAGACCCAGACTCTTCCTATGCCTATGGAGGTGAACGCTGTCACCTGTGAGGGAAAGGAAAGAAGACGCCGCCGGGAAAAGCAGTTGTGCTTCTATTGTGGGAAATCTCGACATTGGAAGAAGGACTGCCCCTCCTGTCCGTCATCCTCCAAGATGGCGGGAAACGACTAGGTCTGGGTAGTAATCGAGGAGGCTACCCAGACCTTCAGGTACAATTTTCCTCATGTGCAAAAATGGTGCTGGAGGTGGAACTGGAACTTGGTTATGGTCCTGTTCAGACTACTGCTTTTATTGACTGCGGTTCAGCTGTGAACCTGATTGATACCAAGGTTATGACTCTTTATAAGATAGGGACAGTCAGGCTTCACGATCCTGTTAAACTTGTGGCAATTGACTCATCTCCTCTTACCCAAGACGGTATCTGTTGCAGGTCTGAACTTTTTTCTCTAAAAGTGGGTTCCACTCATGTGGAGAAACTAAGTTGTCTGGTGGTAGATAACTTGCCTGCAGGACTGGTACTGGGGATGCCTTGGCTTCAACGCCATAATCCTACCATTGATTGGGTTACAGGGGAAATCACTCAATGGGGATGCAATAGTAAATGAGGTAACCGGGGACATCTTGTTAACGCTGTTAAATCAGTGTCTGTGTCGTCTGTCGATCTGGAAGGTATTCCGGAGTACCTGAAAGATTTCGAAGACGTTTTTTCCGAAAGTGAGGCTGAGGCGCTGCCACCACATAGACCCTATGATTGTGCCATTGATTTAGTACCCGGAGCCAAGTTACCTTCCAGGGGCAATACCGTGATCTGGGTGGTGGTGGACAGGTTTTCTAAACAGGCCCATTTCATTCCCTTGGCAGCATTACCTTCAGCAGAAACATTGTCAAGGTTGTTTGTGCAGCATGTGGTCCGATTGCATGGGGTACCCCTGAATGTTGTGTCTGACAGAGGTGTGCAGTTTGTGGCCAAATTTTGGAGGGCGTTCTGTATGAAATTGGGCATCTCACTCTCCTTCTCCTCGGCATATCACACGGAGAGCAATGGTCAGACGGAACGCACCAATCAATCCCTGGAACAAATTCTCAGGTGTCTGACCTCCGCCAGACAGGAGGATTGGTGTGATGTGTTACCGTTGGCTGAATTCGCTTTTAACAACCGGGTGAGTCAGTCCACCAACATGTCCCCATTCCTGATTAACTATGGCTTTAATCCGCATTTTGGGGAGTTTTCTCGGGTGGATTCCGGTGGTCCAGGAGCAGAGGGGTCTGTCCAACGGTTAAAAAATCTCTGGGCTGAAGTCCGGCGTAATATCTCTCGGGCCCAGGGGAGATACAAATATTTTGCGGACAAAAAGAGAGCCTCGGGAGACATGTTTCAGGTGGGAGAGAAGGTTTGGCTCTCCACGCGTAACATCAACTTGAAGGTACCATCAGTTAAGTTGGGACCAAAGTTCATTGGTCCGTACGAGATTATGGAGATAGTCAACCCTGTGGCATATAGGTTGCGTCTCCCCGCCTCCTTAAAAATATCTAATGTGTTCCATAAGTCTCTGTTGAAACCAGCAGGATCTGTCAAAGAGAACTCTGAGTCTGTTGTTCCTCCAGTGCTGGTGAAGGGTCAATTGGAGTATGAGATCGGACATATTGTGGACTCTCGGCGGGTGCGCCGCTCTTTGCAGTACCTGGTCCACTGGAAGGGATATGGACCAGAAGAGCGCTCATGGGTCCCTGCTCATTCGGTACATGCGGATCGCCTGGTTCGGGCGTTCCATGCCAAGTACCCGGGGAAGCCTGGGGGTCCAGAGGCCCCCCGTTGAGAGGGGGTACTGTCATGATCCCAATGCAGGTTTTTGAGCTGCACACCGGGGGTTAATGTCTGGAGCTCTGTGCAGGTTTTGACCTGCACACTTGGGGTTAATGATTGTGGCCTCTTTCTGGTTCTGGGAGAGCTTCATAAACCTCTGGGTAGCTTCAATCCCTGCCAGTTATACTTTCGCCTTTGGCCTAGTGTGCTGACCCCCGTGTGCCTGTTTGTTGCTATAGCTTGTTTATATGGTTCTGACCCGATTCTGTTTCCCGTTGTGAGTTTGCCTGTTGATTTTGTACTGCGTTATTATCTGTGTATGACCCATTGCCTGTGACCTGATTACTCTCTGCTCGCCCCTCTTGTACCTTGCAGCTATCTCTGTGTATGACTCATTGCCTGTGACCTGACCACTCTCTGCTCACCACTCTGGTACCTTGCAGCTATCTCTGTGTGTGACTCATTGGCTACGTCCTGACTATCCTCTCTGTCTATGCCCCTTGGTAACTTTGTCTCACAGTTACTCTGATAGGAATTGTCTTGCAGCTCCTAGCTCTGTGGAGTTTAAGCCACGCCCCCAGCAGTCACGTGCTTCAGGCCCTGCAGCTCTGAAGTACGCATCTATTCGGTTGCTGCCCGCTCCACAGGTAGCCTTGAGCACGCTTTCGCTTTACTTAGGGCACGCGCACTGGCTCAGTGAGCAAGTTCAGTGCGGTGTCTCTGACACCGGCCCTGTGGGGGGAGGCAGCACAGTTAGCGAGGTGGAAAAATTGGCATACGTTGATGTTGGACATTCAGCAGCTGCAAATGGAGTAATTGGAGAAGTCCTTGGAAGAGGAGGACAAAAGCAAGCCATTTTTCTGTCACCCTATGTGTCATCAGGGGAAGGTGGGACAAAATCCTTTGAAACCCATGCGTGGTTCATTTTAATGAAGGTTAGATCATCCACATTTTGGGTTGACAGACGGGTCCTTTTTTCTGTCAGGATTGATCCAGCTGCACTGAAGACTCTTTCCGATAGCACACTTGCAGCTGGGCAAGCGAGCTCCTGTAAGGCATATTGTGCCAATTCAGGCCAGGTGTCCAGTTTAGCGGCCCAATAGTCAAAGGGAAATGACCTGTGTGGGAGAACATCGATATGGTAGGAGAAGTAGTTTGTTACCATAGCTGACAACTGCTGTCTCCTGTCACTTTCCATCGATGCAGCATTACCAGCCGTGTGAGCGGTACTTGAAAAATCAGTCCACAACATGGTCATGAAACCGCTGTGTCCAACGCCACTTCTGCTGTGTGCACCACGAACACCTCTTCCATGTTGCCCCCTACGGCTCTTTGGAAAAACATCACCGCTGCTGTGTGCTGGGAATTTCTCAAACAAATGGTTTACCAGAGTTTCTTGTTTGTTATCCATTATTAGCTCTAGGTTCTCCTGTGGCATGATGTTTTGGAATTTGCCTTTATAGCGTGGATCCAGGATGCTGGCCAACCAGTAGTCGTCGTTAGTGTTGAGCATTCCGATACTGCAAATATCGGGTATCGGCCGATATTCGCTGTATCGGAATTCCGATACCGAGTACCGATATTTTTTCAATATCGGATGCAGGAATCGGAAGTTCCCATAATGCAATGAGCCACTGTTGTGGCTGTGATTGGCTGCTGAAATGATGTCATCATGATGTGCGGTCTGTGCGCATCATGTTGCGCAGTCTGTGCCGACTGTGGAGGTCTGTACGGGCCTGCCGGGGGCCTGTGCCAGCTGCCGGGGGTCTGTACGGGCCTGCCGGGGGCCTATGCCGGATGCCGGGGGTCTGTACGGGCCTGCCGGGGGCCTATGCCGGATGCCGGGGGTCTGTACGGGCCTGCCGGGGGCCTGTGCCGGCTGTCGGGGGTCTGTGCGGGCCTGCTGGGGGCCTGTTCCGGCTGCCGGGGGTCTGTACGGGCCTGCCGGGGGTCTGTGCGGGCATGCCGGGGGTCTTGTGTGTGTGCAGGCATCGTCTGATGGGACTAAAAGTCCCATCGGGCTATGCCTGCTACAATGACATTGATTGACACATTAGCCAATGATGGGACAGTAGTAGTCCCATCATCCGGCTAATGTGTTGAATGTAAAAAAAAAATAAAAAAAATACTACATACATACTACATACATATATACAACATTCACACAACATACATACATACTACATACTACATACATACTTCATATATACTACATTCATACAACATACATACATACATACTACATACATACAACATTAATACAACATACATACATACTACATACATACTTCATATATTCTACATTCATACAACATACATACTACATTCATACTACATATATACTACATTCATACAACATACATACATACATACTACATACATATATACTACATTCATACAACATGCATACATACATACTACATACTTACTACATACATACAACATGCTACAGACATACAACAAACATACTACATACAACATACATACTACATACAATACATTCATACAATCATACAATACATACATACTACATATATACTACATTCATACAACATATATACATAGTACATACATACTACATACATACAACATGCTACAGACATACATTCAACATACATACTACATACAACATACATACTACATACAATACATTCATACAATACATACATACAACATACATACATAGTACATACATACTACATACATACAACATGCTAGACATACAACATACATAATACATACATACTACATACAATACATTCCTACATTCATACAATACATACATATAGACATACAGTACATATAACATAGAGTACATACTCACCATCACTTGTCACTTTGATCCCCGAAGCCAGTGTCATCTATGAAAAAAATTAGAAAAAAACAAACAAGCAATATACTCCCTGATCCGCAGAAATCCACGAGTGTCCCACGACGATCTCCTGCACTGCATCACTGAGAGGTAACTATGGTTCACTGGTCTCACTTTATGGCAAAAGCTGCGTAAGAACTTTCGCACACAGCAATGCCCAAAGTGAGACTAGGGACTATTTTTTTACAGTGGCGGAGGAATACAGTGCAGAAGGATACCTCCCTCCCGTCATTGGATTCCTGGGGCCCCTAGAGAGCGGTGGCATCAGCTGATGCTGCTGTTCTCCACGGGAAATCGGCGTGGGACACTCGTGGATTTCTGTGGATCAGGGAGTATATTGCTTGTCTGTTATTTTCATATTTTTTCACAGATGACACTGGCTTCAGGGATCAAAGTGACAAGCGATGGTGAGTATGTACTCTATGTTATATGTACTGTATGTCTATATGTATGTATTGTATGTAGTATGTATGTTGCATGTATGCTGTGTCTGTAGCATGTTGTATGTATGTAGTATGTATGTATGTATGTTGTATGTAGTATGTTGTATGAATGTAGTATATATATAGTATACAGTATATGTAGTATGTATGTAGTATGCTTGTATGTATGTTGTATGAATGTAGTATATATGTAGTATGTATGTATTATGTAGTATGTATGTATGTTGTATGAATGTAGTATATATGTAGTATGTATGTTTGTTGTATGAATGTAGTATATATGAAGTATGTATGTAGTATGTAGTATGTATGCAGGCCCGGATTGGCAATATAACCAACCGGGCATTTTCCCGCTGGGCCGCTGTCACGTGGGCCGCGGGCGGCAGCGACCGATCATCTGGCCGCTTGCCAGCTGCTGCGGCCACTGTTGCTCCTGCCGCCGGCCCTCTGCGGGCATGGCAGTGATAGTTTCCAAGTTCCTCCCGCACTGCAGGGAGATAAGCCGCCACGCCCCCCCCACGCACCCCATCCTCGCCGTAGCATGAGACCCCCTCCCCCCCGCAGCCACTCACAGCGTCGCACTCGCTTGCCTGCTCGCTCTGTTCGCAGGACCTGTGATGAGGTCACAGGAGGGGAGGAGTCAGGGGGTCAAATGATCAGGAGCCTTTGTCCAGACCCCCCGATCATGTCACCCCTGACTCCGCCCCTCCTGTGACCTCATCACAGGTCCTGTGCGCTCAGCCTTGCCTCTACCGTCTGCAAGACTCTGCTTTGCTGTTGTCATGGTGCTGGTTGAGGTAAGTATGTGTGGGGTCAGGATTTACAGTGTGGATGTAGCAGAGCTGTGTGTGTATGAGGTGTACGGAGCAGAGCCGTGTGTGTACGAGGTGTACAGAGCGGAGCCGCGTGTGTATGAGGTGTACGGAGCGGAGCAGTGTGTGTACGAGGTGTACGGAGCGGAGCCGTGTGTACGAGGTGTACGGAGCGGAGCCGTGTGTACGAGGTGTACGGAGCAGAGCCGTGTGTGTACGAGGTGTACGGAGCAGAGCCGTGTGTGTACGAGGTGTACGGAGCGGAGCCGTGTGTACGAGGTGTACGGAGCAGAGCCGTGTGTGTACGAGGTGTACGGAGCGGAGCCGCGCGTGTACGAGGTGTACGGAGAGGAGCCGTGTGTATGAGGTGTACGGAGAGGAGCCGTGTGTACGAGGTGTATGGTGGGGAGCCGCGTGTACGAGGTGTGCGGAGCGGAGCCGCGTGTGTACGATGTGTACGGAGCAGAGCCGTGTGTACGAGGTGTACGGAGCAGAGTCGTGTGTGTACGAGGTGTATGGAGCGGAGCAGTGTGTGTACGAGGTGTACGGAGCGGAGCAGTGTGTGTACGAGGTGTACGGAGCAGAGCCGTGTGTATGAGGTGTACGGAGAGGAGCCGCGCGTGTACAAGGTGTACGGAGCGGAGCCGTGTGTACGAGGTGTACGGAGCGGAGCCGCGTGTGTACGAGGTGTACGGAGCAGAGCCGTGTGTGTACGAGGTGTATGGTGGGGAGCCATGTGTACGAGGTGTACGGAGAGGAGCCGTGTGTACGAGGTGTACGGAGCGGAGCCGTGTGTACGAGGTGTACGGAGAGGAGCCGCGTGTGTACGAGGTGTACGGAGAGGAGCCGTGTGTACAAGGTGTACGGAGCGGAGCCGCGTGTGTACGAGGTGTACGGAGCGGAGCCGCGTGTGTACCAGGTGTACGGAGCGGAGCCGCGTGTGTACCAGGTGTACGGAGCGGAGCCGCGTGTGTACCAGGTGTACGGAGCGGAGCCGCGTGTGTACCAGGTGTACGGAGCGGAGCCGCGTGTGTACGAGGTGTACGGAGCGGAGCCACGTGTGTACGAGGTGTACGGAGCGGAGCAGTGTGTGTACGAGGTGTACGGAGCGGAGCAGTGTGTGTACGAGGTGTACGGAGCGGAGCAGTGTGTGTACGAGGTGTACGGAGCGGAGCAGTGTGTGTACGAGGTGTACGGAGCGGAGCAGTGTGTGTACGAGGTGTACGGAGCGGAGCCGTGTGTATGAGGTGTACGGAGAGGAGCCGTGTGTACGAGGTGTACGGAGCGGAGCCGTGTGTGTACGAGGTGTACGGAGCGGAGCCGCGTGTACGAGGTGTACGGAGTGGAGCCGTGTGTACGGAGCGGAGCCGTGTGTACGAGGTGTACGGAGAGGAGCCGCGCGTGTACGAGGTGTACGGAGAGGAGCCGTGTGTATGAGGTGTACGGAGAGGAGCCGTGTGTACGAGGTGTACGGAGAGGAGCCGTGTGTATGAGGTGTACGGAGAGGAGCCACGTGTGTATACGAGGTGTACGGAGAGAAGCCGTGTGTACGAGGTGTACGGAGAGGAGCCGTGTGTACGAGGTGGACGGAGCGGAGCCGCGCGTGTGCGAGGTGTACGGAGAGGAGCCACGCGTGTACGAGGTGGACGGAGTGGAGCCGTGTGTGTATGGAGTGGAGCCATATGTGTACGGGATGTACGGAGCGGAGCCAAGTGTGTACAAAGCGGGCTTTTCCCACGGACACAGGAGTACACGGTGGAGCCCCGAGGAGCATTTTAAAACACACACATGACGTTCCACCTGAAGTGATGTGCTGGAAGCTGACCGGAAATTAGATAATTTCTTGAGGAGATTGTGACGGAACCAGGAATGCTTCAGGTTCATCACCGTGTCCTCCTCCGACAGCGCAGATAGCAGGATAGCCTTGGAATCGGGGATGCCGGCCATGTGAGTGGATCATGATAGGTCCTGCACCGGGAGGCTCAGGTGGGCACTATAATGGGAGCCGGACTGCTATAGTATCTTTATAGAATCTTTCTTTATTTCTTTCTCTCTTTTTCTTTCTCTCTCTGTTCTTTCATTCTCTCTCTGTCCTTTCTTTCTCTCTCTAATCTTTCTTTTTTCTCTCTCTGTTCTTTCTTCCCCTCTTTCTTTCTTTTTCTTTCCTCTCTTTCTCTCTGTTCTTTCTTTCTTTCCCCTCTTTCTTTCTCTCTCTGTTCTTTCTCTGTCTCTCACTGTTCTTTCTTTGTCTCTCACTGTTCTTTCTTTCCCCTTTCTTTCTCGCTCTCTCTGTTTTCTTTTTTCTCTCTCTCTCTGTTTTCTCTCTTCCTTAGTGCCAGTCAGTGTGCCCATAATGCCAGCCACTGTGCCCTCAGTACCAGTCAGTGTGATCAGCAGTGCTAAATGGGTGCGATTAGGTGTGGACATGGGTGTGACTAGTTGTGAAATGGGTGTGGTTGGGCGTGGCCAAAATTTGCAGCGGCGCGCTGCGCTCCGCAGTCTTTGTCCATCTTTCCCTTCTTCAAAAGTTGGGAGGTATGATAGGGGCGGCTATGACCAGGGGGTCTGGTTGCCCAATGGATAGCAGTTCTGCCAGGAATTCTGTCACCGTACATGCAAAAGGGGACAGAGCTTTGGGAGGAGTACTGTACCTAAATGCAATAAATAGGACTGAGCTGAAATACTGGGCACAGCTCTGACTACGTGTTATATAGTCGTGTTAATCTCCTCTCACTTCTTGTAAACTACAAGTGTACAAAGATATTATATAGTCACCATGTGACTAGTGGGCCTGTGTAACTTCAAATGCCAGGGCTGAATTTTAGTCCCAGTCCGGCCCTGTATGTATGTATATTGTATGAATGTAGTATATATGAAGTATGTATGTAGTATGTAGTATGTATGTATGTTGTGTGAATGTTCTATATATGTAGTATGTATGTAGTATGTATGTTGTATGAATGTAGTATATATGTATTCTGTATGTAGTATGTATGTATGCTGTATGAATGTAGTATATGTGAAGTATGTATGTAGTATGTATGCATGTTGTATGAATGTAGTATGTATGTAGTATGTATGTATGTTGTATGAATGTTGTATATATGTAGTATGTATGTAGTATGTATGTTGTATGAATGTAGTATATATGTAGTATGTATGTAGTATGTATGTATGTTGTATGATTGTTGTATATATGTAGTATGTATGTAGCATGTATGTAGTATGTATATATATATATTTTTTTTACATTCAACACATTAGCCGGATGATGGGGCTACTACTGTCCCATCATTGGCTAATGTGTCAATCACTGTCATTGTAGCAGGCATAGCCCGATGGGACTTGTAGTCCCATCAGACGATGCCTGCACACAGACAAAAAGACCCCCGGCAGCCTGCACAGACCCCCGGCAGGCCCGCATAGACCCCAGGCAGCCAGCACAGACCCCCGGCAGGCCCGTACAGACCCCCGGCAGTCCGCACAGACCCCCGGCAGCCGGCACAGACCCCCAGCAGGCTGGCACAGACCCCTGGCAGGCCCGTACAGACCCCCGGCAGTCCGCACAGACCCCCGGCAGCCGGCACAGACCCCAGCAGTCCCGCACAGACCCCTGGCAGGCCCGCACAGACCCCCGACAGCCGGCACAGACCCCCGGCAGGCCCGCACAGACCCCCGGCAGTCCGCACAGACCCCCGGCAGGCCCGTACAGACCCCCGGCAGGCCCGTACAGACCCCGCCCGCACACACAGACACGCACAGTGCCCGCCCACACTCTTCCCCCCCTCCCGAACAGGATGTGCAAGTACAGAAAGGGGATTTTTTAATTCCGATATTTCTGTCCCATTGACTTGAATGGGACTTCCGTATCGGATTCGGTGATATCCCAATCCGATCCGATATTTCTCAATATCGGACGGTATCGCTCAACACTAGTCATCATCGTTCATCATTTTGGCAATGCGGGGGTCCCTTGTTAGGATCTGCAAGGCATAATCAGACATGTTTGCCAATGTTCCAGGTGTCAATGATGCACTGCGAGTGCTGGGTGGAGGAGCACTTTCTGGCAAATCCACATCCCTCCAGTCACGCACAAACCCTGTACCTGACCTTGCCACGCCAACATTTTTTCTTGCCCCCTGAGAAGCATCCTCCTCCCCAAAATAATCATCCCCATCATCATCCTCCTCCTCCTCTTCCTCTTCTTCCTCCACCTCGTCCACGAGACTTCCCTGAGCAGACAATGGCTGACTGTCATCAAGGCTTCCCTCCTCCCCTTCCTCCTCGGCTGCAGACGCCTGCTGCTTAATGTGCGTCAAAGTTTGCATGAGCAGACGCATAAGTGGGATGCTCATGCTTATGATGGCGTCGTCTGCGCTTACCAGCCGTGTGCATTCCTCAAAGCACTGAAGGACTTTACAGAGGTCTTTCAGCTTCGACCACTGCACACCAGACAACTCCATGTCTGCCTGCAAACTGCCTGCCCGTGTATCCTCCCACAAATGAATTACAGCCTGCCTCTGTTTGCACAGCCTCTGAACCATGTGCAGGGTGGAGTTCCACCTTGTTGCAACGTCGATAATTAGGCGGTGCTTGGGAAGGTGGATCAATCGCTGCAGCTTCTGCATATGACTGGAGTGTACGGGCGACCGGCGGATGTGCGAGCACAGTCTTTGCACCTTATGGAGCAGGGGTGTTAACTCCGGATAATTATTGAGGAAGCACTGCACCACCAGGTTCAAGGTATGAGCCAGGCAAGGTATGTGTCTGAGTTTTGAAAGGGCTATGGCTGCCACAAAATTTCCGGCCGTTATCACTAACTACCTTGCCTGCCTCAAGATGTAGACTGCCCAGCCATGACTCAGTTTGTCGCTGCAAGTAGTCGGCCAGTACCTCCGCGGTGTGTCTGTTGTCTCCCAAACTCATGATCTTCAACACAGCCTGCTGACGCTTTCCACTAGCTGATCGATAGGGGGACACCTCGTGTGCAACACTGGCAGCTGCGGATGGAGTGCCCGTGCGACTGCGCTCTGTGGACGAGTTTCTGCTTCTGGAGGAGGAGGGTCGAACGCCTACAGCCAACTGTTTCCTATACCGTGGGCTAGGCAGCACTGTCCCACGGCCGCTGTCCCCTGTGGACCCTGCATCCACCACATTAATCCAGTGCACAGTGATTGACACGTAATGGCCCTGGCCATGCCTACTGGACCATGCATCTGTTGTGAGGTGCACCTTTCCACTCACTGATTGCTTGAGTGCATGGACAATGCGGTCTTTCACATGCACGTGGAGAGCTGGGATGGCTTTTCGTGAAAAGAAGTGCCGACTAGGTAGGTCATAGCGTGGTACTGCGTAGGCCATGAGCTCGCGGAAAGCTTTGCTTTCAACCAACCGGTAGGGCATCATCTCTAATGAGATTAGTTTGGCAATGTGGGCGTTCAAAGCCAGTGTACGCGGATGAGAGGATGAGTACTTTCTTGTCCTACTCAGAGTCTCTGGTAGGGTGAGCTAGACTTGAGAGCTGCATATAGTGGAACTAGCTGTGGACATGGTGGACTGAGAGAGGGTTGGTGATGGTGATGTTGTTGGTGGTGTTGCTGATGGCCTAGATTCAGTCTTTCGTAGCAATAACATTGTGATTCCATGACTGCTTTGCCCTTGCGACGAGACCTCGACATTTGCTGCTGGTGGTGTACTAACCGGTGGGCTTACAGTGGGGCAAGCGATGTATCGTTGCTGACTACCTTCATTCGGAGCAGGTGCACATGTGGTACGTGAGGTTTGGTAGTCCGTCCATGCTTGCAAGTGCATGGTGGTTAAATGTCTAAGCATGCAACTGGTATTCAGATTTCTCAGGTTTTTCCCTCGGCTAAACGTCTTTGCGCACTTCTTACCGATAACTTTTGCCTGATCATTAGGATTTTGTTCAAAAAAGTGCCACACTGCACTCTTCCTACTATGGAAGACATTTTGAGACCTTGCACGCTGTGCTAATTTGACCGTCTGACCAAGCTGTCCTGCAACTCTTTTGGTTTTTGTAACACATTTTTGGACTGCTTCGGTCTTGCCAGATAACAGCTGTTGCGATGTCGTTGCCTGCTGCGGATCCTCCTACTCCTCTTCTGAGCTATTGGCAGCGGCACCCTCTTCCCCCAATGGATGCCAGTCTGGGTCAACAACTGGGTCATCCATCACCTCCTCTTCAATTTCATGTGCACCTTCCTCTGTGTCACCGTGTAAGGTGGTATAGTATGTGGAAAGGGGCACCTGAGTTTCATCAGGGTCTGATTCTGCCTCAGTACACTGCGAGGACAATGTAGTACTCTGAGTGAATGCACCAGCAGAAAAATCTAGCAGTGGCTGTGCATCAGTGCACTCCATGTCAGATTTATCTTGGACTGAGGAATTCACGATTTGACTAGATAACCCAGGCATGGTATGTGAAAAGAGCTCCATGGAGTAATTGGTCATGTGACCTGCCACATCCTTCACTTTTGGTAGGGGTGAAGGACATAAGGAAAGGTGTTGTTCCTGACCAGGAGCCTCCGATGACAACTCAGTGCTTTTATTTTTTGAAACTTCAGAAGAGGAGGCGAGAGAGCTGGAGGCTGTGTCAGCAATGTAAGCCAAAACTTCTACCTGAAGCTTTAAAAGAGGTTTACCTACACCCAGAAAAGAGAGCCTTCGAGGCCATGTGGAGCCAGACGATGACGCAGGCTCAACACCTCCTGCCTTAAGTGCTATTGTGCTTTTGCCACTACCAACAGATGCACCACCACCATCGGGACCAGCTGGCAACCCCTGCCCACTTCCATGGTGTCTTCCACCATACTTGCTCATTTTTGTGAAAATGTACCCAAAATACCACCAGCTATATGGTACTGTAAAACAAGGTAGAAGGTGTGCCTACTATTGGTGAGAATTTGAATCTCACTAGAGATTTGAGGACGCAGAACTATTGTCTCAGGCCCAGTACAGATTACACCTCAATGTAATAGGCTGAAATTGGATGGTGTATGACAAGGTGGAGGGTGTCTATAGGATTGGTGAGAATTTGGATCTCACTAGAGATTTGAGGACGCTGACAATGATGCTCTCAGTCCAAGTATGGACGCAGGCAGCCTAATAAGCAGGACTGCTGCACAGTGCGCACACAAAAGGGTGGAAAAATGAACGCTTGGTAACTGTGCAGAAAAGAGGAAGAAAAGTATTTTTGCTTTTAAAAAAGCAGTTTGCACAGCAGTGTGCAAACAGCAATGCAGCTATCAGGGAGCCTTATAAGGCAGCCTAATCACCAACAGAGCTGATGCACAAAAATATAGCCTCCCCTGTCACTGCACACAAAGTGTTGTGTTGTAAGTGGAAATCTCTAACAACAGAAGCAGTTTTTTTTGGTTCTTCTTCCCTGCCTAATGCTCTCCCTATCATCAGCAGCAGCAGCAGCTCTCCCTATGCTAAGATCGGCATAAGTAAAATGGCGGTCGGCGTTCACGCCCTTTTATAGCCCCTGTGACGCCACACAAAGCCAGCCAATCACTTTCATGCCCTTCTCAAAGATGGTGGTGACCGCTGCCTGTGTCATCGCGTTGCCCACAGTGTGCGTTCTCCATCATTGGCTGATAAAGGGCGCTGGAAGCATCTTTTGAAACGCGACTTTGGCGCTCTGGTCGCCAACCTCGTGGCCGACCTCACGCTATGGTCAGGTTTCGTTTCATGAAACCCGACTTCAGCGAAAGTCGGCGACTTTTGAATATGACCGACCCGTTTCAACTCTACCCACAACTGTAGATGGAATATTTAGCTTGGCCATAACCTGAATAAATGACGCCCAACCTCGAGGTAAATTCATCCTGGTCAGGGCATGACTCTGTGTGGTTCTGCGCAACAAATCCAGTAAGTTAGACCTGGTATTACAGCGCCTTTGAAAATAAATTTGGCTTTATCATTCCAGGTTGTAACATTTTTATTCTGTAGTATCCTGTTTAGTAACAATTCAGCATTCTTTTTATATCTTTGGTTTACATGGCTTACAATTTCAGCGACCTCCCGATTTTTACCAGGGTCTGGATTTGACAACTGTTGCTGATCAGATTCTGGAGTTCTAATGCGATTTAAAGTTGCTGCTTCCTTTGACCTGTGGCTCGCATGTACCAAGTAGCGCTGTAGCACAGAGCTATGCATTTTAATTTTCACGTTATCGGGGATGTCACGACATTGTAAACAGCACTAATTTCATCAAGGCAACAAATAACACTTTTGCATATGTTATCTGTAGTAGGGGGTCTTAGTTTGACCAACTCCTGTTTGCGTACTAGATACATTTTCTCTGTATGCTCCATTATTTGCCTATGAGCAGACTCGTTATTATCGGTATTACAAAACCTAAAAGAGGCTCGATAAACCCTCCGGTCTGCTTTAGTAGTCGCTTCTTTTTCTACATAGGCTGTGATCTATCATTCAGGGTTCTTATAGCTTTACGCCACTTCTTTAGTATGCCTTTTTGGTGCTCTTTCAGTGGAATTCTGCCTTTTAAAGCAATCTCGCCTATGGCTGTAATTAAATTATTGCTTGCATTGTGCAAAATAGATTTCCGGACAGCGGGGGTTGCTTTTACCAGGGTTTTTAAGAGAGCCCAGTTATGACGGAGTCTCTCAGACATTTTTACATCACAACGCACGCTGTTATGAGCTCATTTTCTCCTTCACCTTTGATGTCCGATGAACTCCCTCTGCTGGTGAAAGGAGGTAGTTAAATTGATTTGGATGGGAAAAACCTGTTATCTGAACAGGTGGAGTGTGATTGGACATCCGGAGTCTCTGAGTGGATATAAGGCCGCCGACGCCCTGCTGGGTTGCTGGTGATCCTCTCTGCTCTCAGCTCTGGCCTCCAGTTTAGTCCTGTCTACTAAAGCTAAGTTTTTGCTCTGCTGTTGTTCCATGAGATTTTGTCTGGTTTACTTAGTGTTTGTGTTCAGCCTGCCCTGGTTGGGACTGGCTGAACTCCATTTTTGTCTCTGATCAGTTGATCTCTTTGCTCTGTTTTCAGAATATACCTGAGTGCTGATATAGTGATTTTGAAGTCCAGTGACTTCAGGGCCTTTTCTATCAGACGTGTTGGACATTATTTTTGGCAGGGTTTTTGCGTGATTGCAGACAGTTGCTTTTCTTTCCTGTCCTATCTAGTTAGTGAGGGCCCCATCGTTTGCTCAGCCTGTCTTTCTGTCTGTGTTTGTGTTTACATCTGTTTTCACCGTCAATACATGTTGGGGGCTGTCTATTGCTTTGGGGTCTGCTCTGGGGCAGTTTAGATTTCCCCTTTCTTTCTTTAGGTTTATTTAGTTCTCCGGCTGTGAACGAGGTGTCTAGGACCACCGTAGGAACACCCCACGGCTACTATTAGTTGTTGTGAATAGGATCAGGGGTCTGCAATCCGCTAGCTACCAACCTCTCCGGTTTTCTGGACTTAGCTTGTATTTTTGTTTTTTCCTCCTCCAGTGACTCATTCATAACAGCACGCAGTGTGGAATGTCTGATTCCACTTAAAATTCACTTTTCAGAAGTGTTTTTCCTTTGAACATAGACAGCTGGCAACGCTGGTGGAAACAACCTCGGCCTTAAGCAAAGATCCTCAGGGGTATTAGCTCTAAAATCTACTAGCAAATACCCATAAGGCTCCCATGTGGCATACTCAAAAGTTTCTAGGAAAAAACTTGTTTTTCCGAGTTACATCTGACAAGCTAGAGTTAAAATTTGCAATTTATCTCGGGGATTATTCAAAAGCACCATGTACTTTGTGCTTAAATTTATGGTGCGGCTTTTCTTACCCTGACAAAATATGTTTTGTACCTGGTAGAAAATGCTGAGATTTCTGTGGTGCACATACTTGGTAAATGCTTTTCGTATCTCGCAGTTTTTGTTAGCACTCTCCATGAAATCATCATCTACGAATGTATGCGGCAGACCCTCCACAAATCTGGTGTTGGGGAAAGAGAGAGATATTTCATCATATAGCTTCTGCCAGCAGGAATAAAACCAAACAATATTATCAGGTTTGTTATATTATATAGCAGCTGTCTTGCAAAATAGCTCTTTCCAGAATTAGACGGTTCCTGCTAGAATGCATGAGAATGGATGTTGTAGACACGTATCCATCACAATGCTCTGCTAATAGCCAAATAGCAAGGTGGTGAAATCCAATAATAGTCGACGCTTTGTGTAAATGCACTTTTGTGTTTTGTGTAAGGCTAGTTTCACACTAGCGTATTTTCCACGCAGCGCTCGGCGCCGCTAAGCCCCGTCCCCTGCCGGCTCCCTGCCCGCCCCATCCGGTCATCGCCGCCTACTATCGCACACGGCCGCATGCGATCTGCTCACCCTATCTTTAGCATAGGGTGCGCAGACCGTGCGCTAGTAGGATTTTAGTGTGCACTGCGCACTTTTGAAGGTGCACCGAACGCAGCATGTTGCATTTTGGCGCGCTCGGCGCACCTTCAAAAGTTAATGGTTGTCATCATCAAGAAAATGTAACATCGAGATGTCATAGTAAGGTAGAAACAAATACTTAAAAAGCTCATCGGGTTCAATAACAATGCTGGTACATGATAAATTAGATCGCTGAGCAAACTTTCCCCATAAAGAATTTAAGAAAAGTTTGGAGATTTATCTCTTAGCAGGATTCACAGCTCTATTTTCAGGCTGTAATTGGACTTCTTTTTCAAGAAAGGAGTCAATGTACTGCCTTTTCTTGTTGTCATCAGTGCACCAGCTGGGATAACCGAGGTCTCCTGCTTATCCCTAATATGTAATTTAATATAGGGGGCAAACAGATCATCACGGAAACTGCCATATATCATAGATGTGTGTGATCCGATACCATTTTTCTACCGCCATCTTGAGCTCTAGAGTGCACCAGGTACCGGTCAGAGTGCGTTCTTCATCATTATGTGCGCAAATATCTGTCTGTGAATTTACAGTGCATGTATAGCAAAGGGGAAACATTAATTTTTTGTTGAGTTTTCCCAGTAGAACAGGAAAAAATAAATCTGTCGGCGGATAGATCTTGACTTTAGCAATGCCAAAGTATTTTTTAATGAATCCAAAATGGTCGTAGATGATGTCTGGGTGGCCTACAGGGTATGTTTTGTGTTGTTTACAAAGGGGTACAGACTGGTGAAATCATAGTAATGTAGTGTCTCCCTAGCTTCCAGCTGGTGATAGAGCTTAATGGCGTTAGTTCGGCCCCTATAAAGCGCATCGCGGGGGTCTAATGGAACGGGGAATTCCATTTTGCTGAGAAATGTTAGAAGGTTAGAATCATTTTCAACCATTTCAGACCACTCATGCTCCCACAGCACTCTTATTGTGCACTCACAGCACTGTAAGTAACGCTTGTTCGCTAAAAAGGCATAATATAATTGGCTGTAGGAAGTGTTTGTGACTTTATTTGCGTCATTTTCATTATAGTACGCCGGGCACCCATGGTAAAAACAACCCTGAAATTCAAAGGCTATGTGTTGGCCGCTAACATAGGCATAGCCATCTAGAAAATATTTTGCGACTTGTTTTTCACCGCCTCCCAAAGCATGCTGAATGACGATGTTCTTGGAGTGCCCCACATGCATGAGCCATTGTATAGCGGGTGACGAGTAGCTCTTTTTTGCCTTGTGATAATTATCACAAGGTAACATTGCGATCGTCATTTTTTGGAAGAAATTTAAACTGGTACATTGTCATACATACTGAGGCCAAGGTAATGAGCTGAAAAGGATCAGTACATCTGCTCACTACAATCTTCTGCTTTTGACGCTTACAATATTTTTTAACATTTTTCTGTGTCATATCCATAATACTCTCTCTATAGATCTCCCAGGAG
Source organism: Dendrobates tinctorius (assembly GCF_039654945.1). Taxonomy (NCBI): domain Eukaryota; kingdom Metazoa; phylum Chordata; class Amphibia; order Anura; family Dendrobatidae; genus Dendrobates; species Dendrobates tinctorius. The sequence goes on along the minus strand of NW_027361818.1, from coordinate 2,902,315 downwards.
CATCTCAAAATTTCAAAATCCTGTTTGCAATAAGATTTTAGCTTAGCCTTGAAGCTGATTCTCATGTCAAGCCATGAACTCTACCTTCTCACTGTCATGATCCAGGACGGGGTTTTGTCTTTGGCTCGTCCAGGTCAGACAGGGGTTAATTGTTTCTGCCTCTCTCTGGCAGAGGGCGGCTATTTAGTTGCCACTCGACCTAGCTCCGGTGTCAGTTATACTCCTGCCCTCGGCTGAGTTAGTTGACCCCTGTGTGCCTGTGCCTTGTGCCTGAAATCTTGTTGCTTGATTGGTTTTGACCCGGTCCGTCTCTTCGTTGTGAATTTGTCTGCTGTTTTGGTACTGTGCATTTGCTCGTTCTGGTTTACTGATTTCTTGCTACGTCCTGACTATCCGTTCTGTCTCATCCTTTGGTACTGTCGTGCTATCTCGTGTTTTGACCCCGACCTGATCTGTTTACGTCTCTGTCTATGGCCCTTGGTAACTTTATCCCAGAGTTACCGTTCTAGGAGTTTTCCTACAGCTCCTAGCTCTCTGGAGCTTAGGCCCCCAGCAGTCACGTGCTTCAGGTCCTGATAGTCTGAAGCACCAATCTTCACTGCTGCTTCCCTGCTCCACAGGTATCTCTGAGCACAGTCTGTCTTCCTCAGGACACGTGCACTGGCTCAGTGAGCAAGTGCAGTGCTGTGTCCATGACACTCACCAGGTGGCGTACTCTACCCCGTAATATTTGACATCAGGTATGGAGCCTACATAGTTTTGGTTTTCTCTGGTATTAAAATAGTATGGAAAAGCCCATGGCCTGTGGTAATTTACTGAGCTTCATGGGGATAAAATTTAGGGAGTTTATGAACCTTATAGACAAATCAGGCAGCGTCACACACAAGAGACGGACACCTTGGGTTATCAACTTTACCTGTAGTTTTTCAAAAATGAGTTCCTTACCCATAAAGCAAGCATCGTAGCGTCCTGCATTGTGGGCTATAAATGTATAACCTGAAAAATTCCCACTGGTAAAGAACTGTACAAAGTCGCAAGTACAGGTATCACCTTCAAACTCCCATGATTGGTGACCATGCAGCGTCGTGGCATAAATGTAATTCAGTATATGCAGACCCGTCTCCTGCATGCATTCAAAGTCATAAAAGATATAAGAGTCTGACTCGGCCTGTGTTACATACCTCCGAATGTAGCAAAGATGGTCATCAAATTTATTTATATGACCGTGACATACCGGGCAGCGCAAACCATTACATTTATGCTCAGTCTTGCTATTTTTGAGCACAAAACGGTGGCATTCATCAAAAAATGTTTTAAGACTGCAGAATGATGGATTATCTGCAGCTAAATCTGTGTGGTGAACTAAGCACTCGCTCGAGCGACAAAACACCCGGCAAATAGGACAGCGAGGTGATTGTTGAACGTCAGTGCTTTCTAAACAATTCTCTCTGGCAGGCTTTACAAAAATACTGGCAGGAATGGTTGATGAAACACCGAATTGCAGCACTCACAAAAGTAAGTCTCTCCTATAAAACCTTCATATTTTTGATACCATAGTAGTGGTTCTCATGGAAAAATATGAATACGGTTTTACCGGTCTGAAAGTAACGCCAATCACCCTGACTGTAGTACAGTGCTTTAATCATAGAATCATAGAATCATAGAATGGTAGAGTTGGAAGGGACCTCCTGGGCCATCTGGTCCAACCCCCTGCTCAAAGCAGGATTTGCTAAATCATCCCAGACAGATGTCTGTTCAGCCTCTGTTTGAAGACTTCCATTGGTGATCCCCAAATATTTTTCAAATGCTGGAATGTCGCTAAAACTCACTAATTGATGATCAGGTATGCCCAGCGCTATGTGTATGTTTTTAGAGCGGTTCAGTGAAACAGCATCAGTGACATCCGTGTCGTCTATCAGGGCGCACACACCAGCAGCCAAACACAGATTTGTTGCGTAATTGTTAAAATCATACAGCCATTGATTCTTTTGTTCAATGATCTGACTGCTCGCTAAAGACTTCAAGCGTTTTTTACACCACCGTTTTTTAATGATTGTGATGACTTATTTTAGGGAAATGCTTGCCAAATATTCTGCATTACTTTGAAGTGTGCGGGCAACAGCATTTCAAAAAGATTCAGAATTAAAATCTTCCCGGGTCTTCTTTGTAGTGGAAATGGGGTCTAAAGTATCGCCACCTTCAAGTTTTATCTGTACAAAGTCACCTGGTTCAATGCCCCTGATGATTCTATCCAGTAATGACTGGATGCCGTCATCAACAATGTTCATGGCGATAGGGTTTGTGGAATGCACCAAATATAAATTATGAGAAGGTGTGATCACAACCTGGGGTCCATCGTGCAGTGATGGAGGAACTGCAGCTAGTAAATAATGGCGGAGCGACGCTGCGTGCAAGCACCGGAAACACATGGACTTAAATGTCACGCCATGTGGAAAGAGTGCAAAGTGCCTGCTCGGTTGCTCCACAGAGCAGTACAACAAGAGAGAGCACTCAAGCCTATACCCTGTTAGGCGTCACAGGAGTATAGTGATAATGACGCTAATTGGAGTTCCTATAGCTACCCCCCAGGAAAGTCTAAGTTGGTGGTTGCACTTGCTCTGCCACTCAGTGTGTAATCCACACATGCAACTTAGGACGCCCGGAGTCAGATGCTAAGCCAAGCGGGAGTTCCCACCCTACACTGCCTGCCTAGACACACACTTGCAGTGTTAGTAGCGGAACACATGCACACAGCATGGTAACGTACCCACCAACACACCAAACACGTGATCTTAGCGAGTTGAAGCGCGCTCCAGGGAACCTTTTATACGTTCCTGTTCAAGTTCAGTCAGACAGGAACTTGCTCATGGACCAATCTGGAACTGCCACGTCACACGAGCAACTGACAACCGACCACCAACGAGAAGCCGCCACCTCACGAGCATGTAGGGAGCAGTAGGGAGATTTCCAGACTTAGCCTCTGGAACGTCTTTTCGCCGCCGCCTGTTGCTAGTTATTATAGCTTTGACTGGATAGCTAGCAGTAATCAAGCACACAGGTGACTCCTAGCACCTAGCGAGCGTTTAGCGCTGACCAGCAGTTTTAGAGCTTGCTTTATAACTCTAGCCCTATTACACCTGGGTTATGTGGTTTTAGATGTTTTATGCAGACCGTAACCAATCATATTGAGTCATAATGGGTTACCTGCTTCTGCTGCCTCGCTATCCACCTGTAGTTTCCGAAGTGAATATAGTTCGGCCTTATTATCATGTGTTGGGTTTGGTATTGATAATAATTTTTCAAAAGTATTACAAAAAAAAAATATTGTCCAGATTTTGTACCCGTAAGTAGTGGGTAAACTGTTCCTTAAACACAGCTGATTCATCAGCTCCCACCTGATGGCCTCAATGAGCGGTTCTGTATCTGGGGCAGATACAGATTCCATATCGGTAGCAGGTACTGACACCGCTGCATGAATCCTCGGCTTTTTACACATATTAGCCAATGGCCTCTTTAACTGCTTCACTACATTAACAGAATTAGATACACTGCCATGAGATGTGTTACCCAAATTAGAGGCGCCTGACAGACTAGCACCAGAGGGATTAACAGGTACAGTTAGAGATGCTGCTGACGGCTGTATAGTATGAGGCACCCATATAATGATTGGCTCTATGGCGGGTTGCTTACCATCAGCGAGCTGATCAATCTCACGATCAAGCGCTTTATGAGTCTGTTGTGCTGTGTTATTCATGGCGGTGGTCATGCTTGTTGGTGGCTCTGAAGTTTGCTTTGTCCTTCGCTTTTGTTTTCGGGGTGGAGCTATCACATCCTGGTATAGTTGTGTTGTGCCATTCACATGGATGATTACTGACGGCGGGGCAGCATTTGTATGGGGGATTTCACACTGGACTGCTGACACACTGCTTCCCCTGTGTTGAACCACACAGATCGGTGATAGTGGCTATGTTCTAACTGCCCCATTAGCAGACTGTATCGGCTCCCACTTAGGTGCTGTGTTATTCTCGGGGAGCTGTAGTGGCGGTAGAGTTGCTGGAGGTGGTTTTCTCCTGACTCGGCGTTTAGCTGCAAGGAAAGATTATACATGTGTCAGATATGTGGGAAACCACGGCATTGTTGGAGAAGGAGTTGTATCATTGATTGTATAATGACTATGTAGATAAATTAAAATATACACTTAGGGGCTTGCGAGGTGGATTGGACGAATGCAGTGCTGGCTGTGTGCATCTCTGATCTTCTCCAATACCAGGGATATATTCTCTTTTGAAAATATAATTCTCTTAGGCTTCAGGGTACAGTCTATAAATAAAAATATAGTATTAGTCACGGTGGTCACAATTTTCTCTGGGTAGTTGTGCAAAACAGGTTTTCATATGCCGGATACCTTTGTAGGGTTGGGGGGTGGTCCCTCTTTATACCGCGCAGAGACGTCACAGACAAAAGATGGAGGCAGGTTTCGGCTACAACAGGTCCAAGTTTATTCCTTACCGTCCGACTGACGGCCTCAGCAGTACACGTAATGCCTTCACGGGCCTCCGTTTCCAGGCCTCGCTACCCACACCGTACTTTTCCACCAGGGATGTAAACACATGAACCGTCCCTTTTTTCACTGAGCGACGATCCTGTCAGCACAGACACTGTGGCCGCCTTAGGCCCGTACACCATCAGCACTTTTACTTTTCAGTTTTCGTCTTTAATACGGTATGCTTTTCCCCGGGGCCTCGCCTGTACTGCGGTAATTCATGTCAGGATCACCCCCCTGACTTTCTCTCTCCTCAGTCCCCTGGTTTGGCTCTCCTCACAGCAAACACACTGTCACAGACTCCTTGTCTCTTGAGCACCTCCCGGAACTGGAACTTTCTGGAACCCTCCTGTCAAATTTATAACTTTCCCAGTTCCCTGTAACTCCGCCCCTCATGACCAACGGTTTCTAAAGCCCTAAGCTGCTGATAAGTCCTGAGCTTACACCCCTCCCTGCCATCTTGTGGTCAACCCAAGGTACTGCACATCACCTACACTTTCCTATCTGTTTCCCCACTGTCATAACTGCTATCTGTCTAAAATATGCAAACCCTCTTTCCTACTTGCTGACAAGTCCATCCGTCAGGTCACCTTCCCTACACCTTTACCATTCTTCTTGGTTTTTTAGGGTCTTTAGAAACCGGCTTGTTTCTCAGTGTGGTGGCAGGGTGCAGCATGACCTCTGCGGTCACCTGATTGTTTTCCGATGTATCGGGCTCTTGAACCAGCTCGACATCTGTAAAAGAATTAATATTTATTTTCACATCTAAATACATGTGGTTAAAAGAGAGAGCTAAATATATATATATAAATATATATATATACACTCAATGTACTGATGATGTCTTGCACTAAATTAACTTCCACAGTTTCCGCTTCATTAGTGTTACTATACATCGCTCCAGGTAAAATCCCACATTCGAGTTCAGGCATACTGAAGGCTGCTAAAAACTCGTCAGAGACATCATAGTGAATCATACACGCCACTTAAGCAAGAAAGAATAGTGCAAGTCTCTCGCATGAAGACCTGCCACTGCCGCTGGCACTTGGACCAGAGCTGCATAGAAATACATGTAGCCGCACGCTCCGGTCCCAGTGCCGGCGGCTGTGCAGGGTTTTCATGCGAGAGACTCATGAGTATGAGCCCTTATACTTACATTTAGAATAGCTCTAAGATGCTGGAATTGGTCTGGTCTAGGGTCTGGCAGCTGAGTGTGGTACTGCCAGGGTGTAAGTGGGTCGCCCTCCCAGGGCCGTGGGGTACTCGGTACCGGGCCGGTGTCAGTGGGATGTATCACAGCGGCGGTAACCAGGTCCATGGCCCTGGGCGCCCAAATCAATGGGGGATGTAGTGGTGAAATTGTAGTTAATGAAATAGTTTGTGACGCCACCTGTGGTGTTCGGCAAGGGAGGTGTTAAGCCGACGCTGCATGCAGAGCCTCTGGGACTGATGGTGTGGTGCAGCCAAGATTGTGTAGCTCCCCACAGGCAAAGCTGTAGTCCCAGGGCAGTGTAGGATGCAGAAATGTTGGTAGGGTCCCCTCCAACACTCCACCAACATATACCTTTCTGAACGTCTCCTCTATAACGCCTTTTAGTGTGAAGATCTCCTAGTACTGAGTTACACTGGAGTTCCTCCTGACAGATGTTCCCAAGAACTCTACTTGTATGGCAGACAGCTGTAGCCTGCTTCGGGGACTCCCTTCTCCTGAGTCCCGGCTCTCTATACAGTTGCTGTTGTGCCCCAAGTCTTAGATTGGAGTAGTGCATTAACAGCCAACTACTCCACCGGTGTCTGGGGCACCACACCTCAAGAGGAAAAGGTGCAGTACCTCTGTGGCGACTGAGCCTCAGGGGCGCCACATAATAATAATCTTTATTTTTGTATAGCGCTAACATATTCCGCAGCGCTTTACAGTTTGCACACATTATCGGCACTGTCCCCGATGGGGCTCACAATCTAAATTCCCTATCAGTATGTCTTTGGAGTGTGGGAGGAAACCGGAGTGCCCGGAGGAAACCCACGCAAACACGGGGAGAACATACAAACTCCTTGCAGATGTCCTTGGTGGGATTCAAACCCAGGACTCAACCCTGGCTAACCACTGAGCCACCGTGCTGCCCTAAGCACATGAATATAAAGCTAGCTAGCAGAAAACACCCACAAACACACCCTAGTTACGCCTCTCCACCATTATTGCATGTATTTGCGCAATAATAATATAGCCGGATTAAAATCAGTGTGACATTTCATACAATTGTATTTGTGGTAGAGGTATGCAAGTGTCGATCATCAGCACACAGTCATTTATTCAATCATGACACCTAAGGCAGCCGCTTCATTCAGTGGTATTGATAGTCCATACACAGAAGCTAGAAAGCACGGAATCAAAAAGACTGAGGTGGTAGGTTGGCTGAATAAACAAGATACGTACACGCTACACAGACCTGTTAGAAAGCGCTTTTTGACAAATAAAGTTTACGTCTCAGACATTGATTGACAGTGGCAAGCAGATTTGGTTAGCTTAATAATTGAAATTTCACGTGAAAATGATATGAATATGAAATACCTCCTGACTATCATTGACGCACTTTCAAAACATGCTTGGTGTGTCGCAATACCAAACAAGACCGGATCATTTATTCATTAATTTTTGAAAATGACAGACAGACCAGGGCAAAGAATTTTTGGATAGCGCTGTGAAGCGTATTTGTAAAATACATAAAATGCACCATTTATATAGGAACAATTCAGTAAAAGCGTCCATTATTGAGCGATTCAATCGCATGCTGAAAACCCGGATGTGGCGGTATCTTACGAAGCGTAATAACTTTGAGTATATTGATATTTTACCTGATCTGCTGCACAGCTACAATCATACTCACCACAGTACGATTTGCTGCAGACCAATGGATGTGACAAAGCATAATCTCGCTACAGACAATCTACAGTTCTAGTATGTCTGTTAAGCCCTCTTTAAAAATTGGGGATCATGTTAGGATATCACGGTATAAAGGGCTAGGAATAATCGTACAGAGATTTTTATCATTAGCGCTATGAGCAGTAGATTTCATAAACCTCTCTATAAAATTACTGATTTGGCTGGCGAGGCTGTAGAGGGCTCATTTTATAAGGAAGAGCTGCAAAAAATACCTTTAGATGAGAACCGTGACTTCAGAGTAGAAAAAATATTAAGAACTAAACGTGTCAGGGGTGAGACCCAGTGCTTTGTCAAATGGCAAGGGTACCCCGCAAAATGTAAGAGTTGGATCGCAACGTCAGAGCGATATATAGTAGTGATGAGCGAGTATGTTCGTTGCTCAGGTTTTCCCGAGCATGCTCGATGGCCTCCAAGTTATTTTGGCGTGCTCGGAGATTTAGTTTCTGCCGCCGCATCTGCATGATTTGTGGCTGCTTGACAGCCTGAAAACATGTGAGTATTGCCTGTTTGTTAGGGAATTCCCACGTGTATTCAGGCTGTCAAGTAGCCGCAAATCATGCAGATGCTGCGGCAGAAACTAAATCTCCCAGCACTTCGAGATCACCCGAGCATGCTCAGGAAAACCCGAGCAATAAGCATACGCGCTCATCACTAATATATAGCCATGTAAGCGGGCTCATTTCATTTGACGCTACCATCCAACGCGTCTTCCAAAATGTATTCTGGAAATACAATTGCAGAGTAGACAACTAAATTATCTAAGCCATTCATCTTTCCGGTCCGTACGACGTAGCGCTTACTGAAATTCAATATCCGCATACATGGTTCACATTTGAACAGAATGATGGGAATTTCGATATAGGAAAACGTGGAGATGTGCTAAAGGAGTATTTCATAAAGTCAGGGTTTTATTCAGCAATCGCAGACCTCATACATGCAATTAATGAGAGAATTGATATTTTGAAGATTTCTAGTGATGGCTTTTGATGATGTGAAGAGGAGTGTTGCCCTAACGGATTCACCAACAATACATTTTGCCCCGGTCAGAAACTGGCACGCGTTTTAGGCCTCCAAACCATGCATTGAGGCTTCTGCAGATAATAGCCCGGTTGAGCGGAAGAAGATTTATGCAGATATAAAAGATGGAATTTATACATTATTTGTGTAGACAGATAGAATACAGCATCAACTTGTGGGGGACAGCTATGTCCAACTTCTGAGAACGGCTCAGATAAGAGTGGAGAGATTATCACCCTTCAGTACACAAGACCCGATTCCATGCCCTTATGCCAGCAGCACTTTGATTCTGTGACAAGCTCTATCTTATCAGACCAAGGCACGCCAGTTAAATTCAAGTACGGAAAAAGCATTGTGCGATTACATTTTAGACCACGATAAAATGGTGTCTCAATGGGTGTATGGAGACCTCACTGTTTATGCCGGCTACTATATTGCCCAGTCGGGGCAGGATTTAAAGGGTTTCAGCGGCAATGAGTACATCTATGGTTTCGGACTGGTCAGCATATTTATAGGCGCTTATTTCGTCGTGCCGCACCATTTTTCAGAAAAGGCTTAGAATTAGTAAAACCCCACGTGAAGACACTTGTCAGAATAATTGCTAAAGATGCTGTCACTACTCTCTCATCAGTCCTTATGAATAGGATAAATACAGCGCAGCAACAACATCAGGAAGGTTCTGGGATATTTTATGTGGTTAAAAAAATCACAAAAAAGAAAGAGAAGCATGAGGCAACCTTTACCGCCGATGCTCATGAATAAAAATACAATCGAGACAAACCCATCAGAAAAGAGTAAGACGCTCTGTGGACGACATCTTCTAATCGATCATCATGGCTTTCCTGCATGATGCTTCTGTAGAGTGCGCAAAATCTGAACTGGATATTTTTTACATGCCCCGACACAAACAAGTAATGAGAAATCTCTATTTGTAGAAGTAGATCCAGTTTCCACACTGTCAGACAATGGGCCGTTGGAATTTTTCATATCTGGGAGCAGAAATTAATATTATGACCTGAACAACACCCTGCTGTACATAAATTGCCGCATCGTCCAGCAAGATAATACGGCTATCCCTTATGGCGCGCATTTGGTGCTCATAAACTACCCTCTAATCACTCTTTTTAATCAGGTCGATATTACTCTGGGAGACCGACTTATCTCACAGTTGGACAATCTCTGTAACTATAGAGCGTACAGAGACCCTTTTAAATTACAGTTCGCAGATGCTGTCATCACAATTTACTGCTGGTTTGTTCTATAAAGACACTGCGGGTCATCATAATGATCGGAGCTTGGATGGTGCAAATGCCGGCTTTGTCAAAAGAGCCAATGCAACTTCCCACTCCAAGCCTGTCGATCTCTTGGGCTCCATTTTTGGAGATATATTTAATCAAGCAAAGCTAGTATTGAACGGTCTTGACCTTAATGTCAAGTTAACGAGAAATAAGGATGTTTTTTGTCTGATGTCCGCAGAACCTGACCCTCTGAAAGTGCAGATCTCACAACGACTCTATGTAAAGAGACTACAGGTATCTCCAGCAGTTGGAATAGGCCACAATCAGACTCTCGTATCCACAACAGCCAAGTATGCTATTGACCAAACATGCATGAAAGTGTACAGCATCGCTGCTGGAACATGGATCACAAACCACAAGAACCTCTTCCTAGGCCATCTCCTCATCTCCAGCCCATCCAGGCTGCACAGACATGAAACTTGGGTTAGGTGTCTCCTCCGTAGCATTAGGAGTCCCCTCAGTACCACAGAAAAACAAGTCCTCTCCCTCCTCATCCTCCTCATCACCCAAACTTGCCTCAGAATATTGGCTGGGCTGGGAAGTATCACCCATTGTGAAATCTGGCTCCATACCAACATGCTGGGCACTCAAATCTTCGTTTTTGAGATTATGCAGTGATTGTTTCAAGAGACACAGCAGCGGGATGATTATGCTGATAATAGCCTGATCACTGCTCATGAGGTTGGTGCAGTACTGAAAGTTCTCAAGAACCTCTCAAATGTCAGCGATCCTCTCCCACTCGACAGTTGTTATGTGTGGTGGCTGACTATCAGTCTGACAGGCATGTTGAAGCTGGTATTCAGCTACTGCCTTCTGCTGCTCACTAATCCTCGCCAACATATGAGAGGTTGAGTTCAACCATGGGGGCAGGTCACAAACGAGTCGGTGACTTGGCAAATTCAAGCGCTTTTGTAGCGCTGTAAGACCAGCAAGAGCAATAGAGGAATGGAGGAAATGGGCACTAATATGGTGCACCTTCTGAAGTAGGTACAGAAAGCCAGGGTAACTTTTCAGAAATTTCTGAACAACTAGGTTCAGCACGTGAGCCATGCATGGCACATGTACCAGCTTGCCAACCTTTAAAGCCGCCAACAGGTTACGCCCATTATCGCAGATGACCAGACCGGGTTGGAGGTGCAGCGGGGAGAGTCACTGATCAGTCTTTTGTTTTAAAGCTTGCCACAGCTCTGATAATGTTTGGACTACTGCTTTGCATAGGGCTCTAAACACCTTTTCAGGTGGACTAATGTGGACAGCAGAAGGCGGCTGTGACCACAAAAACAGTGGGGAAAATGGCCTGGTGCGTGCTTGGTAGCAGACAGTAGGAAATGTTTGGACTAATGCTTTGCATAGGGCACTAACCCAAAAACAGCAGGGACAATAGACCGGTGCTTTAAAAAGAAGGCAGCACAAAATGCCAGTACTCTGTGTGCTGGAAACATATTGCTTTGCCTCTAACAAGAGCTGTTTTAAGATTGACACTGGAATAGCACTTTAACCTCTCCCCACCTAATACACAATCTCTATTTTTTGGTGGTATTATGGAGCTAGTGACCGGCTCCTTTAAAAAGTCCCTGCTCGAGTATCTCTCTCCCTACTCTACACTGACCTAGTACACACTGCAGGTAGCCCTGAAAAGGGCTTTTGTGTTATCAAGAGGCCTAAAGACTCTCCCTAGCAGCTGAGCGATCTCTCCCTATGCTTGTAGATGCAATGTGTGCAAAATGGCGTCGGCAGGGCTTACATAGACCCTATGATGCTGGGCGGCCAGCCAATCACAGTAATGCCACAACCAAGATGTCTGGGGCATTACTGTGATTGTTACGAAGCCCAAGCATGTTTAGTGGCTGCAAAGGAGGCGCCAAAACTGCCCAGCGGGACATCCGAATATAGCGAGATGAGTACACAAATACTTGCAATGTAACGAGTAACCCAAATACCGTACTGTCTGTGTGAATAGCGAATAGTAACGAATATACTCACTCATCACTTTCAACACTAGTTAAACACAGCTTTTGATGCCTTGGAGGATCAGGAGAATAGAGGATGTTGGAATAACTTACGTGTCAGAGGCCTTCCGGAGTCTGTGCTTCTGGAGTCTATAACTACTACAACCAAGACCCTCTTTATTCAAATTCTAGGTGATGAATATCAGGAAGAGGTTGTTATAGAAAGAGCACACAGAGCGCTAAGAAGAAAAACCTAAGCCCTCTGAACCTCCCAGAGGCATAATATGCTGTCTACTAAATTACAAAGTAAAGGAGCATATTAAACAAAAAAGCCAAGAAGCCAGCGCTGCCTATGGTCAGCACACAATACATAAAGTGCATATGCACATATTAGCTTCTAACTGTACTTTAAAATGAGACATTTAGCAAACAAATGATCAATTCTTTGAGTCACCCCGCCACACCAAGGCAATCTCATATGGGGCAGTCCTACTCTACGTTTTTTATATACGCTGTGCCATTACGGCCTCCTAAATGTATTAAAAGCAAAACTGCATAAAATGCAAAACGTACACAAAGCATTTCTGAATCACTCCCGTGGCGCCAGAAGAGCATGCGCTGGCTTATTGGCATTTTTATTTGCTAATGGTTTGTGGCTGACCCCCACTTTTTGCCGTGCGTGCTTGGTTATGCCATTCTATCTGTCTTTATTGTGATTGATCTAGGCTGCTGTACACACATACAGCAGCCCTCCCCTCCCCCAGGCTCTATTTTATTATTCACCTGTGTCTGGGCCTGTTTCACCCTTCATCCAAGGTTGCTGGTTTGGCAGTGTGGAGGTCAGATCTGAGATGTCCTTGTCCGGATCTGGTCAGCTTTTATCTGCGCTTGCCCTTTTAGTGCCAAGGGAGTAATTCAGAAATGCTTTGTGTATGTTTTGTATTTTATACAGTCTTGCTTTTAATACATTTAGGAGGCCGTAATGGCACAGCGAATATAAGAAATGTAGAGTAGGACTGCCCCATATGAGATTGCCTTGGCATGGCGTGGTGGCTCAAAGAATCGATCAATTGTTTACTAAATGTCTCATTTTAGCGTTCAGTTAGAAACTTATATGTGCATTTGCACTTTATGCCTTGTGTGCTGACCATAGGCAGCGCTGGCTTCTTGGCTTTTTTTGTTAAAGGAGGATATTCTCAAATAATCTAGAAAAGTAGACAATATCTCTTTTGAAGAGTCTCACATTCAGATCTTCCAGGACATCTCCCCCCCGGACTCTTCAGAAAAGAACAGTCCTCAAACCACTCACAGAAACTCTACAAAAGAAGAAGATTCTTTATGCATGGATTTTTCCATTTGGGATAGCATTTTCAGTGGAGGGGAAAAGAGCGATCATTCGCACTAGAGAGGACCTGAAGGAAGCACTCTCAATACCTGATATCCCTGGCATGCACACTGAAGAGTGGAACATTGTGCAAGACCTAGCCACCACCTGCCCAGTCCCCCCTCTGATGGCTTGGCACCTCGCTGGCCGAATAGGGAAAATAAAGAAGAAGCCCAAGTGCTGTTGGTCTTTTTTTGTAATGACAATTTTGTTAACTCTTTACTTCTAAAAAAAAAATGGTTGCTTTAATTTAATTCATAAATAGAAGAGCTCAGGTGCCGTCTCTGATGACGGTCATTTAGATTTTAATGATTCACGCCTCACATGGAAGGGTTCTTAGAGCCTTATCATGTGAGGAGTTGAGTTACCTGCTAAAGTTTTATAACTATATTGTACAAATTACTGCTCTCTTTCTTCTTAACTATATTTCTCCCTCCCACTACTCACTGAACAATCCGAGTAACAGACATTAGAACACTTAGTCCACACTTGCGTATGGCTGGTCTGCATAGGGCTGCATACGTCCTCCCTTAAGCTCCGCCTACACTGCGCCTAATACTGCATGCATCCTGCTCTGTCCTGCGTACCTACCTTTAACATTGGGTACGCAGGGACATGCGTTGTATGTGGATGCGTCCCTATGCGGCGTTTTAAAGGTGCCTGCTGACCACACAGAAATGCAACATGCTGCATTCCCGTGCGGTTGGCGAGCACGTCAAAACGCTGCATGCGACGCATCCGCGTACAACGCATGTCCCTGCGTACCCAATGTTAAAGGTAGGTACGCAGGAGAATGAATTGTGCATGCAGAAGTAGGTGGAGCATTAGCGGAGCTTAACCCCTTCATGACCCAGCCTATTTTGACCTTAATGACCTGGCCATTTTTGGCAATTCTGACCAATGTCCCTTTATGAGGTAATAACTCAGGAACGCTTCAACGGATCCTAGCGATTCTGAGAATGTTTTTTCATGACATATTTGGCTTCATGTTAGTGGTAAATTTAGGTCAATAATGTTTGCATTTATTTGTTAAAAGAAAGGAAACTTGGCGAAAATTTTGAAAATTTTGCAATTTTCACATTTTGAATTTTTAATCCGTTAAACCAGAGAGTTATGTGACACAAAATAGTTAATAAATAACATTTCCCACATGTCTAATTTACATCAGCACAATTTTGGAAACAACATTTTTTTTGTTGGGAAGTTATAAGGGTTAAAAGTTGACCAGCGATTTCTCATTTTTACAACAAAATTTACAAAACCATTTTTTTTAGGGACCACCTCATATTTGAAGTCACTTTGAGGGGTCTATATGGCAGAAAATACCCAAAAGTGACACCATTCTAAAAACTGCACCCCTCAAGCTACTCAAAACTACATTCAAGAAGATTATGAACCTTTCAGGTGCTTCACAGCAACTAAAGCAATGTGGAAGGAAAAAATGAACATTTTAATTTTTCCAATAAAAATTTTCTTTTAGCATCAATTTTTTCATTTTTCACATGGGCAACAAGATAAAATGCATCCTAAAATTTGTTGGGCAATTTCTCCTGAGTACACCGATACCTCATATGTGGTCATAAACCACTGTTTGGGCGCACGGCAGGGCTCAGAAGGGAAGGAGCGCCATTTGACTTTTTGAATGGAAAATATGCTGGAATATTTAGCGGTTGCCATGTCGCGTTTGGAGAGTCCCTGTGCGCCTAAACATTGGAGCTCCCCCACAAGTGGCCCCATTTTGGAAACTAGACCCTCCAAGGAACTTATTTAGATGCATAGTGAGCACTTTGAACCCCCAGGTGCTTCACAAATTGATCCGTAAAAAAAAAAAGGACTTTTTTTTCAAAAAAATTTTCTTTTAGCCTCAGTTTTTTCATTTTCACATGGGAAATGGGATAAAATGGATCCTAAAATTTGTTGGGCAATTTCTCCTGAGTGCACAGATACCTCATATGTGGTCATAAACCACTGTTTGGGCACACGGCAGGGCCCGGAAGGGAAGGAGCACCATTTGACTTTTTGAATGGAAAATTAGCTCCAATCGTTAGTGGACACAATGTCGTGTTTGGAGAGCCCCTGTGTGCCTAAACATTGGAGCTCCCCCACAAGTGACCCCATTTTGGAAACTAGACCCCCCAAGGAACTTATCTAGATGTGTGGTGAGGACTTTGAACCCCCAAGTGCTTCACAGAAGTTTATGACGCAGAGCAGTGAAAATAAAAAAATAATTTTTTTTCCTCAAAAATGATTTTTTTAGCCCGCTATTTTTTATTTTCACAAGGGTAACAGGATAAATTGGACCCCTAAAGTTGCTGTTCAGTTTGTCCTGAGTACGCTGGCACCCCATATGTGGGGGGGAACCACTGTTTGGGCGCACGGCAGGGCTCAGAAGGGAAGGAGCGCCATTTGACTTTTTGAATGGAAAATTAGCTACAATCGTTAGCGGACACCATGTCGTGTTTGGAGAGGCCCTGTCTGCCTACACTTTGGAGCTCCCCCACATATCACCCCATTTTGGAAACTAGACCCCCTAAGGAAGTTATCTAGATGCATAGTGAGCACTTTGAACCCCCAGGTGCTTTACAGAAGTGTATAACGCAGAGCTGTGAAAATAAAAATATTTTTTTTTCCTCAAAAAATGATTTTTTTAGCCCGCTATTTTTTATTTTCACAATAGTAACAGGAGAAATTTGACCCCAAAAGTTGTTGTCCAGTTCGTCCTGAGTACGATGGTACACAATATGTGGGGAGGGACCACTGTTTGGGCACATGTCGGGGCTCGGAAGGGAAGTAGTGACGTTTTGAAATACCGACTTAATGGAATGGTCTGCGGGCGTCATGTTACGTTTGCAGAGCCTCTGATGTGCCTAAACAGTGGAAACCCCCCACAAGTGACCCCATTTTGGAAACTAGACCACCCAAGGAACTTATCTAGATATGTGGTGAGCACTTTGAACCCCCAAGTGCTTCACAGAAGTTTATAACGCAGAACCGTGAAAATAAAAAATCTTTTTTTTCTCAAAAAATGATTTTTTAGCCCGCAATTTTTTATTTTCACAAGGTTAACAGGATAAATTCGACCCCAAAAGTTGTTGTCCAGTTTGTCCTGAGTATGCTGGTACCCCATATGTGGGGGGGACCACTGTTTGGGCACACATCGGGGCTCAGAAGGGAAGTAGTGACGTTTTGAAATACCGACTTGATGGAATGGTCTGCGGGCGTCATGTTACGTTTGCAGATCCCCTGATGTGCCTAAACAATGGAAACCCCCCACAAGTGACCCCATTTTGGAAACTAGACCCCCCAAGAAACTTATCTAGATGTTTGATGAGCACTTTAAACCCCCAAGTGCTTCACCGAAGTTTATAACTCAGAGCCGTGAAAACAAAAAAAATCTTTTTTCTTTCACAAAAATCATTTTTTTAGCCCCCAATTTTTTATTTTTCCAAGGGTAACAGGAGAAATTAGACTCCCAAAGTTGTTATGCAATTTTTCCTGAGTACGCTGATACCCCATATGTGGGGGTAAACCACTGTTTGGGCACACGTTGGGGCTCGGAATGGAGAGAGTGCTGTTTGACATTTTGAACGCAAAATTGGCTGGAATAAATGGTGGCTTCATGTCGCGTTCGGAGACCCCGTGATGTGCCTAAACAGTGGAAACTCCTCAATTCTAACTCCAACTCTAACCCCAACACACCCCAATCCCTAACCCAACCCAAATAATAACCCTAACCACAACCCTAACGCCAACACACACCTAACCCTAATCCCAACTCTAACCCTAACTACAAGCCTAACCCTAATCCCAACCCACCCCTAACCCTAATTCCAGCCCTAACCCTAATTCCAGCCCTAACCCTGTTTCCAGCTCTAACCCTAATTCCAACCCTAACCCTAATTCTAGCCTTAACCCTAATTCTAGCCCTAACCCTAATTTTAACCCTAACCCTAATTTTAACCCTAACCCTAATTCCAACCCTAAACCCTAATTCTAGCCCTAACCCTATTTCTAACCCTAACCCTAATTCCAACCCTAACCCTAATTCCAATCCTAACCCTAGTTCAAACCCTAAATGGAAAAATAAATATTTTTTTTATTTTATTATTTGCGCCTGGCTATGGGGGTGATAAAAGGGGAGAGTATTTACTTTTTTTTTCATTTTGATCACTGTGAGAGTGTATCACAGTGATCAAAATGAAAAATGAACGGGCAACCGGCAAATTCATGGGCGCCGCCATCTTGGACAATGGCAGGCGCACTGCGCATGCGCCCACCATTTTGCAAGATGGCAGCGCCCATGATTTGGATGCCGGGAGCCACGGCGGGCCACCGGGAGCACGATCGGAGGTCCCGGGGGGATCGGAAGGTGGGAGGGAGCGATAGGAAGGGGAGGGGGAGCAGATGATGACGGCGGCGACCGCCAGTCGGTGTGTGGGGGGGTCGGGTGTCGGTGTCCAGCCATGTCCGATGCTATTGCAGCATCGGCCATGGCTGGATTGTAATATTTCACCAAATTTTATTGGTGAAATATTACAAATCGCTCTGATTGGCTGTTTCACTTTTAACAGCCAATCAGAGCGATCGTAGGCACGTGGGGGCTAAGCCACGCCCCCAGGGATTAACTGTAGAGTGTCCTCTGTGTGCGGGTCGGGTGACCTTTCAGTGACCCCGGTCACCCGACCCGCAGGGGGGCTATTTATAGCATGACGCCTACGTAGGTGTCATAGGTCATTTGGGCACAACTTTTCATGACACCTACGTAGGCATCATGGGTCGTGAAGGGGTTAAGGGAGGACGTACGCAGCCATCCGCAGACCAGCCATACGCAAGCAAATGGGGAACCAGTTGTCAATTAGCATGAAATTAATGGATCTCTTTCTGTCTACTGAGCAAAGTGGAAGAGAAGCTGCTGCTCTGATGTGATGTTATGGAAAGCCGCAGAATTGTCGGCAGGATTGGCCTGTCAGTTCTTAGGCACAGTTCTTAGGCACACCTGGAGAACACTTTTAAGTGTATTGATCTTCTCTTATGGCCTAAAAAACCTTTTGGGCCCCTCTTAGGGTCCCGTTACACATAGCGATGCTCCAGCGATACCGACAACGATACGACCTGGTAAGGATCGCTGGTACGTCGCTACATGGTCGCTAGTAAGCTGTCAAACAGGCAGATCTACTCAACGACGCAGCAACGAATGGCGATCCGTATAACGACCTCGGCGGTCATTGGGACCTTGTCACACAGCAGCTATTCTGACGACTCAGACCTCGATAGGCGTGCTTCAGCGTTGCCTTTTCCACGCCCCTCTGCTCCAATTGATGGCCACTACTGCGCTATCACTTCTCGGTTTGCTTCAGCGTCCCTGTCTGAGTCGCTAGTGCGCTATTTATTCGTGGATCTACAGTGACTGACACGGGGACACGCGATTATTATAACTGTACATGTTAAATGTTATGATTGCATCTAATTGATAGCTATAAAAGGAAACGCTACAAAGAGTGAGTTCTGAGTCGCCAACGAGGTCGCTCGTCGTTGTTATGGCCAACGGGACACCAACTAAAAAAAATGGCCTAGGACATTCAAGCACAATCAGCAATATCGCAGCGGGGGCCCGGTCGCCACTATGTGTCACATGTAGCGAGATTGCTGGCGAGGTCGCTGTTGCGTCACCAAACCTGTGATGTTTCAGCGATCTCCCTAACGATCTCGCTATGTGTGAAGTACCCCTTAGGCACAAGGGCAAGGTGCCACTGCTGCCCCTGCACCCACTGGAGTAACGCTCCTGTATAGTGTAACTCTGCAGCAATGCAACATTTACTATCTTCAAAAGGTTTTTTCATTCTACAACCAATTCTACTTTTTTTTAGAAAAATGTGTAAAAAGACAGATCGTTTTGTGCCTACAGAAAAAAGCTATAGTTATAAAGAAAATGCATACTGAATGGAGCAGTAAGGCACCATGATTTCAGAAGAGACGGGTTCTGTGACTATTCCATGCAACTTCACACACACAAAGCAGAAGACCAGAAGTGTAGAAAGTGTAAAGTGTCCTGGAGATGAAGTCGAAACAAAAAATATGGAAAAAGAGAAGTCATTAATGATCACATAGAAGGCTGGACACATCCAAACTAAGGCTACTTTCACACTTGCATTCTTTTGCGCTGCGTGCGCAGTGCCAACGCGCATAAAAACCACATCATGCGTTTTTAATGCGTTTTCTTGTTTCTTTTGCATGGTTTTGACAAAAAAAAGCATGCGTTTTTAAACGCTAACGTGCGCCTGACCATGAGCACGTCAGCGTTCCCATAGACTTTAGTGTGTTTTTGGGTGAATTCTGTGAGCATTGCGTGCGCATGCGTTTTTTTTGAGACAGGTTGGATGCACCAAAAATGCAACAGGAGCAAGAGGAAAAAAAAAATTGATCCAGCTTGAGACGGAGGCGGCTGCAATTTTACAAAGCTTTATTGGACAACTTAAAAATATGTTGGTTCATGACTAAGACCTTTTTTTAGTTGAAACGCGTTGATCCTCTTCACTGGTGTGCTTGGTGTTTGCTATAAGAGATTTTTAAAGAACCAACATATTTTTAAGTTGTCCAATAAAGCTTTGTAAAATTGCAGCCGCCTCCGTCTCAAGCTGGATCAATTTTTTTTTTCCTCTTGCTCCTAATTGATGTGGATGCTCACCACAGTCCATGCTGGGCGTTGGCAGGCTTGGGGATTGCACTGCAGACGGGTAAGCTGACTACACTTTCTTTACTTAAAAATGCAACTGGTTGCATTTTGTGCGCCTGGGCCCACACTACAAAAAAACGCATGCTCATACAAACACGTACAAATGCATGACAATGCGCACCCATGTTAAATATAGGGAAAAAACGCATGCCCATGTATGCGCAAAAATGCAGCGCAAAAAACGCAAGTGTGAAACCAGCCTAAACAGGGACAATCTCACTGGTAGGAAATAATGAAAAAGGAACAGCGACCATTACAATCAGGAATATGAGGAAGTTGAATCGTCCAATGTTCTGCTGTAAAATTAATTTATATGAAAATTCTGTACTCACACTACAATGGCATAATCGGCATGAAACACTCATATATTTTACAGGTAAAGATTGAAAAGTGTATTCTAAATTATCATCTGTATCACCCTGCAAGGGGAGAAGAAGCATAAATGGGTCGCCCTCCCAGGGCTGTGGGGTACTCGGTACCGGGCCGGCGTCAGCAGGATGTGTCACAGCAGCAGTGACCCGGTCCGTAGCCCTGGGCGCCCAAGTAATAGGGGAGATTGAATGGTGGGATGTAGTTAATGGAATAGTGCGTGACGCCACCTGTGGTGTTCGGCAAGTGAGATGTTAAGCCGACGCTGCATGCAGATCCTCTGGGGCTGGTGGTGTGTTGCAGCCAAGATGGTGAAGCTCCCCACAGGTGAAGCTGTAGCCCCAGGGCAGTGTAGATGTAGGGGTAGAGGAGAGATGCAGGCAGTGTAGAAGCTGGTACCCAGATGTAGCAGTGCTGGGTGTGTTGACGCAAGAATCAATGGAGGTCTTGTAGTTCCAAAGCTTTACTCACAGTCTGTAGTACACACAGGTGCCTGCCTCCGTACTGTGTCCTCCGGGTCAGAGGCTCAATCAACCTCCAGGTCAGATGGAATGCTCCCTTCCAACGCTCCGCCAACATGTACCTTTCTGAACGTCTCCTCTTATAGCGCCTTTAAGTGTGAAGCACTCCTAGTACTGAGTTACACTGGAGTGCCTCCAGACAGATGTTCCCAAGAACTCTACTTGTACGGCAGACAGCTGTAGCCTGCTTTGGGGACTCCTCATTCTTGAGTCCCAGCTTACTATCCGTGTTGCTGTTGTGCCCCCAAGTCTTAAATGGGAGTAGTGCATTTACAGCCCACTACTGCACCGGTGTCTGCTGCAGGACCATTAGCATCCATACAACCTCGGGGACTGGGCCCCGGCCTTGCGCTTAGAACTTCTAGGAAGGGTTCTCTCCTAACCCACGTCCTCTCTGTTGCCTTTTACTCCTTTGTTCCGTACTAATCTCTCTCTCCTATGGAAGATCAGGTTTCAGTTCAATGTCTTTCTCCTTCTTTCCTTTACCATGCCAGCAGACCCAGGTCACTCAGGTCTGCTGCAGCACCTCCTTCCTCTATCCCTCTCTCAGGGATCTTCTTTCCTCACTCCTCTCTGAGTGGCTTCCTCTCCCAGACTGACCTGTAATTCTAAACCTTCCCGCTCTTTTATGTATTCTCAACTCCACCCTCCTCCCAGCACTTTTCATGTTCCAAGCAGGGAGCCACCAAAGGTGCTCTGCTACACTCCAAGCAGGGAGCCGCAATGTGGCTTTGCTGAACTACTCTGTTGTGTGGGGTGCGAGTTTGGATGGTGGTCGGGAGCCTCCTGTGATGTACAATGTCTGTGAGGTATGGGGTTTTGTCCACAAAATATGATGTTTTCTGTTGTAACTTTCCAGAAAGATCCGGCAGATATGACAATCCAGGCTGCTAGCTCTGCAGCTTCATCCCTCCTCCCTTCACACACACACAGAGCAGTGCCACCCCCCTCCTCTGGCAGCCTGTGTTCGCACTAGTAATAGGAGACCCCCCTGCTGTTACAACCATTTGTTTCCTTCTCTCCTCTTCAGAGCGGGAAAAACTTCTTTGTTTGAAACGAATAAAACTATGAGAGACTATACCATAAGAACCAAATACCCTAGAGATATGAAAATCACATTTTTGTAATCCGGGCGGTCACAGCGTCGCTGCCGTGGTTCTGGCGAAGCGTAATCCTTTCAGAACCTGAGATATGTGTTCCAGCTAAACGGTGTATCAGAACTACTGCATATTTGGTCTTGAATTATTGTACTCAACAAATCCCAACCAATGATGCCCTATATATGTCTGTGCGGGCTGCCCCCACGGAGTTATGATTAGTATAAGTTTTCTAGTGTAATTCTAAATCCAAAAGGGAGAGGTGGGATTAACCCAGCATGCATCTCTCGGTGATGTCACATAGCAAGTCTATAAAGCATTTCCTGGACAAAACCAGAGCAGAACAGCTCAAGTCGTCGTGCTAGAAAGACCCAGATGAACGGAGAAGTGCAGCTCCGCCTCCACCCACCTTAGCCGCATGGTCTGCCTAAGGAACAATATGGAACTGTGAGTGTAATCTCTTTGTTTTCTCCACTTTTATTTTATACCTGTACTGTACATATTTTATGTCTCAATTTTATAGCAACTTTTATCTGTAATCACTGTCCTCTTTCGGAAAATAAATGAAATAATTATTTAGATCTGTCTCTATGCTCTAAGACTCGAACTATACGCCTTTGATAGATAATCACTACTAATTCAAGGGGTTTGCCACGGACCCTCTTAATTTAACACTATGAATTAAGTAACCGTGACTGGTGGCAGCGCGTTGTGTACGGCTATTGCGGCTTGCTGGCAGTCTAGAAGGATCTGCGGCACCAGCATTCATAATTCCCTTACTGCAGAAGCCTAATTGCCGGTTCACAACAGGCAGCCCATCCGGCGACCAATTATCCTAGGTGCAGTTCCCTGACTGACCTGAGGGTAAGGGGGCCGCCGGAGAGCTGCAAGTTCCAAAGTGGAACTGAGAAAGTGGGATATACATAAATCCCCGCAGTACTTGGAAGATTGATAGCAGTGGTTGGGCATCCAAATTAAACTCCCCCTGCGGCAAATTGTAGAGCGAGATTAGCTTGCTGGATATTTTTGTCACATGGTGCCAGTGGTGGGATAACTAAGATAAGCCCCACTGCGCCTGTGATAGCCGTGTGCCGGCATTGTGTCTCGTCCCTCCGTCCGCTGATACACCCGTGTCAGTGGTGGAACTGTGACATAGTGGTGACACAGGGTCCGCTGTCCGTCGCGTTTTGGTGGCAGCGGGACTCCCGTTAGTGTCCCCCGTAAGTGGACGAACGGCGGTGGGCTGTTCGTCACATATTGGTGGCAGAGCGGTGGGATAATCCTAGAGCATTAGTGATTTGGTTTGAGCAATCATTCCTCTCACTAAAAACCTGCACGGTTCCTGCGGGAATCCTGCTTCATAGGTTTTGGAGAACAGACTCAGTGGTTACTAGTTCTGAGACATTTGTGTGTATGTACAAGTATTCCCTCCCATTTCTTCGTTTTTCTTTTCCATCTTTTATTTGGCAACCATGGCTACATGGGGAGAATCTTATTATAAGCAGCTTAATAAGGACATCCTGAGGTCCCTGTGCACGTCAAAGCAGATTGATGTCGCCGACAGGACCAAAGCCCAGTTGGTCGCGGCTCTAGTGCAATGGGAAGAGAGCCAGGGCGCAGAAGGCAGCACCCGTGCCGATGGTGCAGCCGCAGGGGTCCAGATGGTGCAGACCGCCAGCCGGGAAGTCCTGGACCCCTATCTGCAATTGGCTCTACAGCAACTCCCTGCCGAAGACCATGTTGGACGTCTGCAGCTGATCCAGCAAGCTCAGGAGAGAGCTGAGCGCCAAAGAGAGGCTGAGAGAGCCGAGCGCCAGGCGCAGAGGGCCCATGAACTGGAGGTACTCCAGCGGGGTGGGAATGCCCCCACAGCCCGAAGCCGTGAGCCCAGCAGCGTCCAGACTCCTAAACCCCGGCCAGAGCATTTTCCCGTGATGGAAAAGGATGGGGACTTGGACACGTTTCTGCGAGCCTTTGAGAAAGCCTGCAGACAGTACCGACTGCCCGAAGACCAATGGGCAAGGTACTTGACCCCAGGGCTAAAAGGCAAAGCCCTGGAGGCATTTGCTTCTCTTCCGCCAGAAGCCGATGACGACTATGACGCCATAAAGCAGGCGCTGATCGCCAAATACCGGCTGACACCTGAGGTATACCGAAAGAAGTTCCGGCACCTCCAACATGGCCCACACGATAGCTACAGTGATGTGGTGCAAGGACTCAGGACCCACTTTGACCAGTGGATCCATGGACTGTCCGTTGAAACCTTTGAGCAGCTACGGAACCTGATGATCAAAGACCAGTTCCTGCATCTCTGCCCAGCTGAGGTCCGACAGTTCATCCTGGACCGCGAACCGACGAACGCGGACAAAGCGGCGCAGATCGCCGACAACCGCGAGGCCAACCGGAAGCCCAAGATGCGGAGGCCAGTCGCCACCAGCTGGAAAGGGGGTAAGCCAGCAACCAACCCCAATGCCCCAGCTAGCCATCCCTCTGGAGGCCCTGTCCCTGTTGCCAACAACAGGCCGGCTACTGACAGTCGCCTGTGTCACCACTGCCAGCGGCCTGGTCACTTCTTTTGCGCCTGTCCGAACAGGCCGAAGAACCCCCCCAGCCAAGGCCCCCGGGCCCAACGCCTCTGTTCTTTTGGTGGGAGGTGTGGTTGGGAGGGCTGACGACAACGTTCAACCTGTTCAGGTGGGGGCCCGTCTTGCTACAGGCCTCAAGGACACCGGGGCTGAACGAACCCTCATCCGTCCTGGACTGGCGGCCCCTGAAGAGTTTGTTGAGGGGAAAACCCTGACTGTCACCGGGATTGGAGGCACCCGTTGTCCCTTGCCAGTGGCACGAGTTTATCTCGATTGGGGTGCTGGGAGCGGGTTGAGGGAGGTGGGAGTGTCTGAAAACCTGCCCACTGATGTTTTATTGGGGACTGACTTGGGGCGGATGGTTGCATACTACGTCCCTGACACCCTTCCCCAAACTGATAATAAGGGTAACGTTAACCCTGATGATGATGTTGATGATGGGAAACTGAATGTGTTACCTGCTAATGCCTTGATGAGTAATGATGTAACTAACAACCATTCTTTCCCCAGGTATGATGCTGATGCTGATGTGAATGTACCAAAGCAAACTGATAACCATTCTTCACCTAGGAAGGATGATGATGATGTTGATGTATCTGTGCCGACTGAACCCGTTAACCCTTTCTTTGAAGCGGTAGATGTGTCCACAGGTACCAAAGTGCTCAGCCCCGTCACTCTGCGGAGTGAGACGGCTGAGGAACCCCTGGCAGGAGTAAGCAACGGTGCTCAAGAGAATGGGGAGGTGCATGGGGACCATGAGGAAGGTAATGCCATGCAGCTGACCAGTGCCACTGAGGAAGGTAACTGGCCCATAAGTAGCACTGCTCCTGAAGTGTTGGGGGTGGATGGGGAGGTAGAGCCCAGGGCAGCACTGGCTGGTGGGTCTGTAGAAATCCCCAGGGAGGCAGCATACATAGCAGCTGTCACACGCAGTCAGAGTGCCCAGATCGCAGGTAACGCACTGTCTTCTGGACCCTCTGCTGCTACAGGAGAGACTGAACCAGAGGTGAACCCAGAGCCGGTTCCAGAGGGTCCCAGTAAAGAGGGAACCCTGACGTCACTTCTGGCAGCCTCCAGCATGGAGTTCCAGGCTGCTCTGCACTCAGATGCCAGCCTGGAGAAATTGAGAGGTCTCGCCGAGACGCCCACCTCCGAGTCTGATAAGGAGAGGGTGTTCTGGGAACGAGGAAGGTTGTACCGGGAGACAGTACCCGGAGATCCTAAAAAGGAGTGGTTGAGGGAAAGACAGCTGGTCGTCCCCTATCAGTTCAGAACTGAGTTGTTGCGGATTGCCCATGAGATTCCACTCGCTGGACACTTGGGGATCAGCAAAACAAAGGCACGGCTGTCTCAACACTTCTATTGGCCCAAGATGGGGACAGATGTAACACACTACTGCCGCTCCTGTGCCAGCTGTCAAAAAGTGGGTAAGGCGGGGCCTGCTCTTAAGGCTCCACTTATTCCTTTGCCGGTGATAGAGGAGCCTTTCCAGAGAATCGCGGTGGACATCGTAGGCCCGCTGGCCGTCCCCAGCAGCTCCGGAAAGCGCTACATTCTCACCGTGGTAGACTACGCTACCCGGTACCCAGAGGCAGTAGCTCTGTCTTCAACCAGGGCAGATAAGGTGGCTGACGCACTGGTGACCATCTTTTCAAGAGTAGGATTTCCCAGGGAGATGCTTACCGATCAAGGGCCCCAATTCATGTCTCGCCTAATGGAGGCTCTCTGTGAGAAAATGCAGGTGACGCAGCTGGTATCGAGTCCGTATCACCCACAGACTAATGGTTTGTGTGAACGTTTCAACGGTACCCTCAAACAGATGCTCCGCATACTGGTTGAGACCCAAGGGCACGACTGGGAGCGGTACCTCCCACACCTGCTGTTCGCTTACAGAGAAGTTCCGCAGGCCTCGACCGGGTTCTCCCCCTTCGAGCTCCTGTATGGCAGGCGAGTCCGGGGACCCCTTGGGTTGATAAGAGAATCCTGGGAAGATGAGCCAAACCCCACAGAAGTGTCCATCGTGGATTATGTCATGCGCTTCCATGACAAGATGCAGACCTTGACGCAGTTGGTGCATGACAACATGACGCAGGCTCAGGCTGACCAGAAGCGCTGGTACGACCAGAACGCCCGGGAGCGGACCTACCAGGTGGGTCAAAAGGTGTGGGTGCTGGTCCCTGTACCAACGGATAAGCTTCAGGCAGCCTGGGAAGGCCCATACGTCGTCCACCAACAGCTCAACCCGGTCACCTACGTGGTCACGCTTGACCATGCTCGGGGTAGGCGCAAGGCCTTTCACGTCAACATGCTGAAGGCGCACTACGAACGTGAAGCTTGCGTCCTACCGGTCTGCAATCTGCCAGAGGATGGGGAGGAAGATCCCCTCCTGGACATGCTGGCCCAGGCCAAGGCCAATGGGTCCATTGAGGACATGGAGATAAGTGGTTCGCTCACCGTGTCCCAGCGGTTGCAGTTGATGGCCACCCTGGAACTCTTCCGCCCCATGTTCACCAACCGTCCTGGGAGGACGGAGTTAGCGGTTCATGAGGTGGACACCGGGAATCACCCCCCATTACGGCGAACACCCTATCGGATCTCTGAGACGGTGCAACAAGTCATGCGCCAAGAGATCGATGAGATGTTAAGGCTGGGAGTGATTCGACGGTCAAAAAGCGCGTGGGCTTCACCTGTAGTCCTCGTGCCTAAAAAGGATCGAACCACCAGGTTCTGCATGGACTACAGGGGGCTCAACGCCATCACAACCTCTGATGCCCACTCGATGCCGCGCATCGAGGATCTGCTCGAGCGGTTGACAAACGCCAACTACATATCCATCATGGATTTGAGTCGGGGATACTGGCAGATTCCCCTGAGCCCTGAGGCGCAGGAGAAATCCGCCTTTATCACCCCCTTTGGACTGTACGAGTCCACAGTCATGCCCTTCGGCATGAAGAATGCCCCTGCCACTTTCCAGCGGATGGTCAACCACCTGCTTCGGGGACTGGAGTAGTACGCGGTGGCGTACTTAGACGATATTGCCGTCTTCAGTTCCACCTGGGAGGAACACCTTCAGCACCTCCAGGAGGTGCTCAAGCGTCTTCACCAGGCAGGCCTGACCATCAAGCCGGGGAAGTGCCAGATAGGCATGCGCAAGGTCCACTACCTGGGGCACCGGGTAGGCGGGGGGTTCCATGAGTCCGGAGCCAGAAAAAGTGGACGCAATCGTGTCCTGGCCCACCCCCAGGACCAAGAAACAGGTGAGGTCCTTCTTGGGCACTGCAGGGTACTATAGGCGGTTCGTACAGGACTATAGCACCCTTGCCAAACCCTTGACTGACCTCACCAAGCAGAGGCTACCCCAAACAGTCAACTGGACAGATGACTGTGAGGCGGCTTTCCAAGCTTTGAAAGCAGCCCTGTGCAACTCTCCAGTGTTGAGAGCAGTCGACAGCAGTCGCCCGTTTCTGGTACAGACCGACGCCAGCGAGTTTGGCCTCGGTGCTGTGCTTAGCCAGGTCGACTCGGGGGACCAAGAACACCCCGTGTTGTACCTGAGCCGGAAACTTTTGCCGAGGGAAGTGGCATACTCGACCATCGAGAAGGAGTGTCTGGCCATGGTGTGGGCACTGCAACGTTTGCAGCCCTACCTCCCTTCACACACACACAGAGCAGTGCCACCCCCCCTCCTCTGGCAGCCTGTGTTCGCACTAGTAATAGGAGACCCCCCTGCTGTTACAACCATTTGTTTCCTTCTCTCCTCTTCAGAGCGGGAAAAACTTCTTTGTTTGAAACGAATAAAACTATGAGAGACTATACCATAAGAACCAAATACCCTAGAGATATGAAAATCACATTTTTGTAATCCGGGCGGTCACAGCGTCGCTGCCGTGGTTCTGGCGAAGCGTAATCCTTTCAGAACCTGAGATATGTGTTCCAGCTAAATGGTGTATCAGAACTACTGCATATTTGGTCTTGAATTATTGTACTCAACAAATCCCAACCAATGATGACCTATATATGTCTGTGCGGGCTGCCCCCACGGAGTTATGATTAGTATAAGTTTTCTAGTGTAATTCTAAATCCAAAAGGGAGAGGTGGGATTAACCCAGCATGCATCTCTCCGTGATGTCACATAGCAAGTCTATAAAGCATTTCCTGGACAAAACCAGAGCAGAACAGCTCAAGTCGTCGTGCTAGAAAGACCCAGATGAGCGGAGAAGTGCAGCTCCGCCTCCACCCACCTTAGCCGCATGGTCTGCCTAAGGAACAATATGGAACTGTGAGTGTAATCTTTGTTTTCTCCACTTTTATTTTATACCTGTACTGTACATATTTTATGTCTCAATTTTATAGCAACTTTTATCTGTAATCACTGTCCTCTTTCGGAAAATAAATGAAATAATTATTTAGATCTGTCTCTATGCTCTAAGACTCGAACTATACGCCTTTGATAGATAATCGCCACTAATTCAAGGGGTTTGCCACGGACCCTCTTAATTTAACACTGTGAATTAAGTAACCGTGACTGGTGGCAGCGCGTTGTGTACGGCTATTGCGGCTTGCTGGCAGTCTAGAAGGGTCTGCGGCACCAGCATTCATAATTCCCTTACTGCAGAAGCCTAATTGCCGGTTCACAACAGGCAGCCCGTCCGGCGACCAATTATCCTAGGTGCAGTTCCCTGACTGACCTGAGGGTAAGGGGGCCGCCGGAGAGCTGCAAGTTCCAAAGTGGAACTGAGAAAGTGGGATATACATAAATCCCCGCAGTACTTGGAAGATTGATAGCAGTGGTGGGGCATCCAAATTAAACTCCCCCTGCGGCAAATTGTAGAGCGAGATTAGCTTGCTGGATATTTTTGTCACATGGTGCCAGTGGTGGGATAACTAAGATAAGCCCCACTGCGCCTGTGATAGCCGTGTGCCGGCATTGTGTCTCGTCCCTCCGTCCGCCGATACACCTGTGTCAGTGGTGGAACTGTGACATAGTGGTGACACAGGATCCGCTGTCCGTCGTGTTTTGGTGGCAGCGGGACTCCCGTTAGTGTCCCCCGTAAGTGGACGAACGGCAGTGGGCTGTTCGTCACACCTCCTACTTACCTGGATGGTGGGGCACCACACCTCAGGAGGAGGTGTAGTACCTCTGTGGTGACTGAGCCTCAGGGGCGCCACATACCCCCCGTTAAACACAGCACGTCCGCGGGCTGCAAGGCAAGCAAAGTTGACAACACAGGAACATACAAAATTTTTGTAATGCTAAACAAACATTTCTTATACTAAACTTCCCAATGTGGGAGGCACTCATTCTTGAACGTTGCAAACAATTCTTAATTAACTATCTAAAATCTTAAGTCAAAAGTGCAATTTTCAATACAATACGTAATTCAAAGTGCTATTGTCTGTTACTCACTATCACTTCAGTATTCTTCATCAACACATTTCTTTTCATTGTAATGATCACGTGTGACTGGACACAGCGCCTCCAGCAGGGCGAATTTATGACACACGTGATCCTGGATACAGCGCCTCCAGCAGGGCGAATTTAAACAATAATGGGACGTGCAGTCGGATACACCGCCTCCAGCTGGCGAATTTAGGAAATACACATAGAACTGGATACCCCGCCTCCAGCTGGCGAATTTAAAGAATAAGGGTAAACACAGGGAACAATTACAGTGGTGGGCCCTGCGATAGGGAATGGGGGACGTGGAGACCTCCTAAGCTCCCCTGAGCCAGAGTCCCTACACTCCTAACATTCCCTATACAGGCTCCTCACCTGTCGCCGCACGCGTGCCTAAATACCCTAGCTCGCCCTAAACCTAAACCCTCACTAGGGAATAGGTCGGTGCGGAGACTAATCCCACCACTGCACTAGAACACACATAAGGAAAGTCACAAACAGGGGAAACAGAAAACTTAGCTCTCTCTGTGCTAAAGCTCCAGCACAGAGTCCAGCGACAGACTGCAGCCTTCCTCCTGAATAGCTGCCAAGAACTCCCTTCTGTGACTCCTTCCACACCAGGACTCAGATTGAGCTGAGCACTCTCTTCAGCTCCTTCCACCACCAAGGTTGGTTGCAAATGAACAACTATCACCAACGATGATTGCATACCCTGAGCACACCTTTATAGGGTGTCACACCTGATCCATAATTAAGTGAACATTAACCTAAACCTAAGGTGCGATACCATACCCCACCACCGGGCAACTTAGAATGAACGACACCACGTGTGATAATTCTAATGGCCACCGGGGGCTATCACGACACACTTTGGAACCAAAGGAAAAAAAGTTCACTTAATGCATTTAATACCGCCAGATCCAACACTGGATCATGACATTCATCTTTAGTGCACATTTTCTACTTTCTTTTAACTCTGAGTGACAAACGTGGTGCCTGGTTCATCACCTACATTTTCAATTCTTTATTCAAATCTCTCATCTCTGTATCAAAACATTCCTACTTCTATATAAAAGCCATTTCCTAGTTACCAATACTCTCATAAGACACATCATTATCAAATACTTCACATTAAAACTTTCAACAATTCATGTAAATGCTGGACACCGCTCCCAGCCGGGATGACTTGCAGTGTCCTTTGATTGGAGTCATATTCCAGATGAGGTAGACCTTATCTTTGAAAAGTGTCTATGTAAAACCAAGAGAGGGCACCTAAAGAGGTGCAACTATTTACAATGGCAGTTCTGGACCATTCAGCGTTCATGATCTCTATAGTTCAAGTATAAAGGCTGCCAACAAAACTGGGCAACACTGGAAAACCAAAACTAAAACATAATAGAAAACAAAGCACAACTGTGCAAATAAACCCTCCTGGGTAACGAGAGTTATTATTATTTACTAGTGGTTGTTGTTTCCTTCTGGGGTTCCTGAACTGGAACCACTACTAGATGTAAGAAACACATGGGCAGTCCTCAGGTGCTCTTCCAGTGGGGTGAAACGTGCGGCCTTCTGTACCTTTGGCTGTGGGACTGGCGCTTGGTCAACAATTGGATCGAGCTTCTTTAGCACACTGTCTCCAGGAATAGGTTGTCCCTTGTTGAGGTTGTCTTTGACTATTTGTGTATATACAAGAGGGAAATGAAGAGGTGGAGTCTCTATGGGTGGAGATACAAGGAGGGAAAAGTAATAAAATCCTCATAGGGGTTTGTTATAAGCCACCAAATATAACAGAAACCACTGAAAATGTATTATTGAAACAAATAGACAAAGCAGCAAATCACAATGAGGTGATTATTATGGTGGACTTCAACTACCCCGACATAGACTGGGAAACTGAAACCTGCGGATCTCAGAAAGGAAACCAATTTCTGTCAGTGACCAAGGATAATTCTCTGTCACAACTTGTGCAGGGTCCAACTAGAGGGACGGCCCTTCTGGACTTAATTTTAAGCAACAGGCCAGATAGAATAACAGAAGTACGAGTCGATGGGCACCTAGGGAACAGTGACCACAATATAATACAATTCCACTTGTCCTTCAGTAAGGTGCCCTGGAAGGGGGTTACAAAAACGCTGAATTTCAGGAAAGCAAAGTTTGATCAGCTTAGAGAGGACCTTCACCGAATTGATTGGGACAATGTCCTCAAAAATAGGAGCACAGAAAATAAATGGGAAATATTTAGATCAGTTTTACCCACCCACTGCGAGCTAGCCATACCGTACAGAAATAAAAGGGCTAGGAACAGGAGAACACCAATGTGGCTAAATAAGGTGTAAAAAGGGCAATAAATAACAAGAACAAGGCAATGAAGAAGCTAAAACAAGAAGGCAATGAAGAAGCATTAAAAAGTTATAGAGAAAAAAGTAAAATGTGTAAAAAAACAAATACATTTAGCAAAAGTGGAAACTGAGAGACTCATTGCTAAGGAAAGTAAAACAAACCCCAAACTATTCTTTAATTACATAAACAGTAAAATGATTAAAATTGATGGTGTCGGCCCTTTAAAGAACAATGAGGGTGAAATCTTAGAGAGCGATGTGGGAAAAGCAAATGTTTTAAATACTTTTTTCTCAACAGTGTTCACACAGGAAAAGGATTTGCCAGGGGAAATGCAGAGTGATAATGTAAACTCCCCATTAAGTATTACCTGCCTAACCCAGGAAGAAGTGCAGAACCACCTTAGTAAGATTAAAAATGCCAAATCACCAGGCCCTGATGGCATTCACCCTCGGGTATTAAGGGAGTTAAGTAATGTGATAGACAGGCCTCTATTCCTTATATTTAAAGACTATAGAAACGGTCTGTTCCTTTTGATTGGCAGCAAGCAAATGTGGTACCAATATTCAAAAAGGGAACCTGGAAACTATAGGCCGGTAAGCTTAACATCTGTTGTGGGTAAAATTTTTGAAGGGTTTCTAAGGGATACCATTATGGAATATCTCAATGTTAATAAATGTTTAACTCCATATCAACATGGATTTATGAGGGATCGCTCCTGTCAAACTAACCTGATCAGCTTCTATGAGGATGTAAGCTCTCAAATGGACCCAGGAGAATCATTGGATGTCATTTATCTCGACTTCTCTAAAGCATTTGACACTGTCCCACATAAAAGATTGGTAAGTAAGATGAGAAAGCTTGGGCTAGGGGAAAATGTGTGTATATGGGTAGGTAGCTGGCTTAGTGATAGAAAACAAAGAGGCATCCTCAGATTGGGCCAGGGTTACTAGTGGGGGACCACAGGGTTCTGTATTGGGCCCCCTACTATTTAATATATTTAATAATGATCTAGTGGATGGCTTACACAGTAAAATATCAGTATTTGCAGATGATACAAAACTATGTAAGGTAGTTAACACAAAGTAGGACAGTTTGCAACTACAGACAGATTTGAGTAAATTGAAGAATTGGGCTGAAAAATGGCAAATGAGGTTTAACACAGATAAGTGTAAGGTTATGCACATGGGAAGGAGAAACAGATGCTACAATTACTTACTAAATGGGAATCTACTGGGGAAATCAGACATGGAAAAAGACTTAGGCATCTTAGTCAATAAGAAGCTAAATTGGAGTGCCCAGTGTCAGGCAGCTGCCACCAAAGCAAATAGGGTCATTAGAAGAGGTCTGGGGACACGAGATGAAAACATAATTCTCCCTCTGTACAAATCACTCATCAGACCACACTTGGAGTATTGTGTGCAATTTTGGACGCCGGTGCTCAAGAAAGACATTACTGAACTTGAAAGGGTTCAAAGGCAGGCTACTAAAATGATAAATGGAGTTGGTTCACTACAATACCCAGAAAGGTTATCAAAATTAGGTCTATTTACTCTAGAAAAGAGAAGACTTAGGGGAGACCTAATATATATGTACAAGTATATCAGAGGGCAATACAGAGATCTCTCCAATGAACTATTTGTACCAAGGACTGTGACAAGAACAGGGGGGAATTCTCTTCATTTGGAGGAAAGACAATTTCTGCACCAGTATAGAAGAGGGTTCTTCCCGGTAAGAGCAGTGAGGCTCTGGAATTCTCTTCCTGAGGAAGTGGTGATGGCCAACTCACTGAATGAATGTAAGAAAGGAATGGAGGCTTTTCTTGTGAGTAACAGTATAGAAGGTTACGAATAACAGAATATTATAGGTAGATGGTTGACCCAGCTTAGGGGAAGGAATTTTTTTCCCTATGGAGAAAATTGGCTTCTACTCTGTGGGTTTTTTGCCTTCCCCAGGATTAACAATGCAGAACAGCTGCACTAAAAATAGGCTGAACTAGATGGACATAAGGTCTTCCTTCAGCCTTCAAAACTATGTTACTATGTTACATGATGTCCAGGAACATCCTATCTTCTATTGCAACCTTGTCGTCCTCCTTTGTCCTGTGGAAGACTGTACATCCTATGTGATCTTGTTCACCCTCACAGGCGTGGTCTTCATTGGTAGGTGTAGAGGAAGGGCTAGGTAGTGGAGTGCTGTTTGGCAATTCCTTTACCAGCAGACTATTGTAACCTGGCCGGAAGAGAGATGGCCGTCCATTTTCTAGTGTGCCGATAAGCATGCTGTTGACTGAGGCCGGCTTGTGTGCTCCTCCTAGGCAAACGTCTCCTATGATGACCAATCCAAGGTCGAGTCTCTGTGCATATGGAGCATTCCTGGAGCCGTTTATACATTCTCTAGTCTTGTAGACTCGTAGTATATCTCTTCCCAGGAGTAGAGCTATTGGGGTTCCTGGATCCATCTCAGGTATCAGTTGGGCTATACGCTTTAGATGGGGGTGATGTGGTGCCACCTCCAGTGAAGGTATCTCTGACCTGTTGTCAGGAATCTCGTTGCACTACAGGATGGTCGGTAATGATAGGCAGGTTTGGCCATGTATGGACTCCACTTTGTATCTGGTTGCTTTTCTCCCTGCCGCCTCAATGGTACCTGGACACATCCTCAGGGTGTAGGGAGAACCAGGACCTACAATGCTGAAGTTCTCAAAGAAGATGGACCTGGCTGAAGACTTGTTACTTTGGTCATCCAGAATTGCATAAATCTTGAAGGCTTTGTCCTTGAGGCCTGCAGGATTGACTCGGACAAGGCAGATTTTTGAACAGGACCTTCCTCCTGTGAGTCCCTTACAGATCTCTGTACATTGAGAGCTGACCACATGGGTGTCTTCGTCAGTGTCCTCCTGCTTCCCATCTTGCTCTTCTGCTTGTGACAATGCTCGTGGAGGTGATCCACAGTGTAAGGCTGTATTGTGATCCGTGCTGCTGCATTCTGCACATTTCACGCTAGCTTAACAGTTCCTTGTGAAGCAGATGTTGTTCTCCTTGAGGAAACTTTTGTGATCCTCCAAAGACTTTTCCCTGAAGGCTTTGTATTTCAGTAGAGGATGTGGTGTCTTGTGTAGAGGACAATGTTTACTGACATCCTGAGGCTTGCTCTCGTCTGGAGGGGTTCATTCACCTTGTGAGGAGGGCCTGAGGAAACAATGTTAGTTTTGTGGACTGCCACGGGTGTCTTACCGGGTTTGACACCAGGGGCAGTGGAACATGACAGAGTAAAGCCAAAACTAGGGTCATTTCTGATCCTAGATTGTTTGGTGACAAAATCAACAAATACAGTGAAAGGAGGGAATGATACATTATGTTTTTGTTTATACTGTGAACCACATGTAATCCACTTTTCTTGTAGGTTGTCAGGAAGTTTCTGTACTTTCAGATTGACACCCTTAGCGGTGTCTAAGAATGCCAATCCGGGCAAGACTCCTTCCTTCTGGGCAACCAGTAACTCATTCAATAAATCACTCAGTTCGCTAAACTTTAGATACCCTTTAGGTCCTATCTTAGGAAAATCATCAATTATTTTATATAAAACATTCTCTCTGACTTCTACTGTCCCATAGCATTCATCAAGTCTTTCCCACGCTTTATGTAGACCTGTGCGAGGATGCTTTATGTTAATGTCTTTCAGTATTTTGGCATGCTCAACTGAATCACTTCCGAGCCACTTTACCAGAAGATCTAACTCCTCACTACAAGAAAGGTCCAGACCATAAATGGCATTCCAAAATGAGGCTCACCATGACCGATAGTTCTCAAGTTTGTCAGTGAACTTTACAAGTCATTTTGTAACCAGTACTCGGCAGGCAAAGAACTTTGCAATGTCCATTGTGACTCCGTCAGTGCTGGCACAAGCCGGTGTGTTATAGTCATGTCTAGTGTGTGGTATATCACCATACCTGTAAGACGCTTCTGACTCCGGATATTCTGTGCGGTACCTTGTCAGTAAAGAAGGTGTCTCTTTAAGGCAGGATGGGAGCTGTACCTTCTTTTCAGTGGAACGGTAGCTGTGGTCAACATCTCTGTGCTGGACATCTCCTCGCCTATGGTAGTGAAACGGGGTTGGATCGCTGGTAATGGGCATGGGCTGATCAATATGATGCATCAGGGCTGTCATCCACACCGGAATGTTGATGGACTTACTCTGCGATGTGCTGCCCTGGATCTTGCTGCTCTAGATCTTGTCCGAGAATGCTGCTGCGTCTCTCAGAATCAGGATTCTTCATAGCTTCCAAATACTCTGCCTTAGCTATTGCAGCTGCTGTTTCTTTGCTGCAAGTTTTTTTAGCTCTGCCTGCAAACGTACAGTTCCGGCTTGCAGGTGTGTAGTTTATGCCTCGCTCTCTGCCTGCAAACGTGCGGTATCGGCTTGCAGGCGTGCAGTATCTGCCTCTCTCTCCGCCTGCAAACATGCGGTCTCGGCTTGCAGGCGTGCAGTTTCGGCTTGCAGACGTGCAGCTTCCATATCTTGATCTGCTTGTCTTAGCTTTTGATGCATCTCTCATTCGGCGAAGGAAAATCTTGCTCTGGCTGCCTCAGCTTCTGCACAAGCAACAGCAGTGAGCTCTGATAATGATGACCTGCTGGAACTTCCTCATGACCTCGTTTTTAGTGAGGATGTGCTGTTTTGAGACATTGTGCGTTTAGCTGCATACTGCTGAGTATATTGGCAGGAAACAGAGTATATGCATGGCGGGCTTCTGCGTGGCGGGAAAGATGTAGCACTTCTTGACGGGCTGCAGCAGAATTTTACGGCTGTATGGCGGCTGCTGCGACACCTGTATGTGGAGCAGTGTGGGTGTTAGCGGTCCCACACAGTCTATGCAATCACCACGTGCGACCGGCAGTCCTTTACTGAGCTCTGGGCTCTTATCCCTGTGGCTGTATGGCGGCTGCTGTGGTACCTGCATGCGGAGCAGTTTGGGTGATAGTGGCTCCGTACAGCCTGTGTAACCAACGCCTGCGACCGGTGGTTCCGTTTTTACTGCGCTTTGGGCTCTTATCCCTGTGGCTGTATGGCGGCTGCTGTAATACCCATATGTGGAGCAGTTTGGGTGATAGCGGTCCAGTATAGCCTTTGTAACCACCACCTGCGACAAGCGGATTCCGTTTTTACTGTTCTGTCTTCTTCCACGTATGACACTGTGTGGATTCCAGCATACGGCTTAACCTTTCATCTATTCCCAGAAACAAGACTGTATGGGTGCTTAAGCCTATATTTATTGGGATGATATGGACAACAATGGGAGATGATAACAGATGGTATAGTAGAGCACAGTAGTAGATGAGATCAGGGGTTGCTGTACAAAGTTGAGGAAGATATCAAAGATTGTTGAACACAGTTATGGATGATTCAGGTAAAAACTATAAGAAACAGATAATGCAGCATGTCAGTACTGGTAGATAATATGCAATACACAAATACGGGCAGGTAATCACAGCAATACAAGGTGCAATCACAACAGTAGCATTAATACAGGATGCTGTTATATCGGCAGCATGCATTATATAGAAGCTGAGCAATACAACATATACAGCTGTAAAAAAGAAAGATGTCTAAAACAACTAATGGCTGCCAGCTTGCACTCACTGACAAGAGGATGCATATCCAGAGGATGCATATAACTAACATGCATGGTGTTCTGCTTTATGGCTGCTAACACAGATGCATAGCACATAATTGCATCAACTTTACCGAAATCCGCTTGTATAAGAAGTGGTTTTGCAGAGAGCTGAGCTGAGCACATGTGAGCTACTTAGGAGACCGGCTGAAAATGGTTACATGTTGTTGACCAGGGCAGGAAGGGCGGTTCTGAGCAGTTAACCATTTGGGGCAACAGAAGATTACAAACTCATGAATAAAAAGAAGAAAGGCAACTATGACACCTAATGGCCATAGCTGGAATAGCACTTAAAATATCTTGATGTACAGATTGGGCAGAACATTAAATCCTATCTATATCACCCTGCAGGGGGAGGAGACTCATAGCTCCTCCTGTCAGTATTACCTAGAAGAGAAAGGAGACTCAAAGATCTTTCTATCTGCATCACTCTGCAGGGTGATGAGACCATAGCTCTTACTATATGTATCGCCCTTTAGGGGGAGGAGACCCATAGCTTCTTCTATGTGTATTACCCTGCAGAAGGAGGAGGAGACTCCTAGATCCTCCTGTCTGTATCAACCTTATCAATTTGAAGGGGGAGGAGACTCATAGCCCCTCCTGTTTGTATCACTCTGCAGGGGAGGATACTCATGTCTCTGTCTATCTGTGTCACCCTGCAGGGTAAGGTGACTCATGGCTCTTTTTATCTGTATCACCCTGCAGGGGAGGAGACTCATAGCTCCTCCGGTATCACCCTGCAGGGGGAGGAGACTCATATCTCTCACTATTCTAAAGGACTACAAGGGGCAAGTCTTTAAGGAGTTAATTCCATAAAATCCCCGCTGAAAGCCTGACTTCCAGAAAAAAATTAACTTTTTTACTCCCGGCAGCCTCCGGCTTTCAGTCATAGAATCGTGGCTTCAGTCACCCCTCAGTATACAGTGAGCGGCAGCCTCAGATATGACTGACAGCTGCCTCTGTACGGATGTGCTGCAGCACTATCAGTCAGTGCCAGGGGCATGGTTACAGCCACCTTTCTGAAACTGCGTTTCTATGACTGAAAGCCGGAGACAGCATTTTGACTATTGAAGCAGATGTCTCATGACAAGTGGTGAGTTCTCCATCAATGGAAGTCTTCAGAGGCTGGAAAGATGGAGAGACATCTGTCTGAGATGATTTAGTAAATCCTGTGCTGCACT
This sequence comes from Dendrobates tinctorius, assembly GCF_039654945.1. Classification (NCBI taxonomy): domain Eukaryota; kingdom Metazoa; phylum Chordata; class Amphibia; order Anura; family Dendrobatidae; genus Dendrobates; species Dendrobates tinctorius. The sequence goes on along the minus strand of NW_027361818.1, from coordinate 2,863,288 downwards.
GAGCAGGGGGTTGGACATGATGACCCTTGAGGTCCCTTCCAACTCTACCATTCTATGATTCTATTATTCATCATAGTTATCTCCATATTTTTCCGGGTAAGGTTTCTCCTTGTGGAGAGTGGCATACCAGCTTTGGCTTGTCAAGGTAAGGAGACTTATTCACCGTGCAATGCTCCTCTGGGAAATTTAATATGCAAATTGCCTCTTCAGAGAGAAAGAGGACTTGAACTCTATAGCGCCACCTGTGGGAAGCAGCGATCCTACAAGAAAAAATCAACCCTTTAACGAGTCTTGTAAAATGACTTAGGATAAAAGCCAAATCAGAATCTCAATTTGCAGTGTTTCGGGCTATTGGCCCTCGTGTGAGTTTGGCGCTATAGAGTTCTAGTCTTCTTTCTCTCTGAACAGGTAATTTCTTTGTATTTCTTACTATTCATTATATGCACTGCAAGCATTTGCACCACCCAGAAGATTTCCTGCGAGGCTAATCAAGAGGACACAGGTAGTGTGAACACACTCTAATGCTGGATCTTGGTGCCTGAACTAACCCTTCATTTCTCATTTCTCATTTCAACCTTGTTTACTCGTACGTGGCAAAGCTCACCCTCCTGTCTTGGCAAAAAAGAATACTCTGTCAGATCGCCACCTGATTTGCAATGTTGCAACCTGCTGAAATTCAGTGCTGCGTATATTGCAATGTCTGTAAGAGCAATGTAATATTGTGCAGGACTATAGCATATAGCAGTCAAACTGGAGAGTGTGCTACTTTGAGATCCACCACTGTCAACTGATGATGTGTTTCCTACTGAATTCCGAGATCTGTGGAATCAGCAATGTCTTCCCTCCTTATATTTATCCTGGAAGAAATACTTGCCAAAATATGAGAGGATGGAGGAAGAACAATAACTTGTACATTTTCAACACAATGCTGAGTCTGTTGGGGATCTTCAAGGTCCATGTTGCATGCTGCAAGATGTGGAAGAACAGGAAAAGGATGTGAAGAGAGATAAAGAGTTAGCACAGACAAGGGATGAGGATAGGAGAGTGAATAATAAAACGAGTATGTTGGTCTTGAAATCCAAACATGACAAGGCGATGAAAACGAACCAATTGATTCTTGGTTATGCCGGCAAGTATAGCAAATAGGGATGGGCGAGTCTACTCGCTAGGACTCGTTACTCGGCGAATAGTAAGGGACTCGCTGGACTCGTTACTCGGCGAGTCTCCCAGTGATTACTCGCACAGTAACGAGTCCAATGCAAGTCAATGGCAATCCTAGTTTTGTCAGAGTTTTTTTTTCTCACTCGCTAGACTCGCTATATCACATCGCTATCAACAGCGAGTCTGAGCGAGTCTACGATTCCGAGTCCTGTATACTGGATTCGGGACTCGCTTATACAGAATATGTTATGTTCCTACAAGTTTCCAAGACAGCCTATGTCAACACACAGCGATTGTGAGCGAGTCTGAGCGAGTCTACAAATCCTGAGTCCTGTATACTGGATTCGGGACTCGCAAATATAGAATCTGTTATGTTCCTTTGTAATTTGTAAATCGCACATTACTCGCTAAGACTCGCTTCCCCATTCATTAACATTGGACTCGCTAGACTCGCAACGAGTAGCGAGTCCCGGGCTCGGACTCGCTAGAGTCAAGCGATTCCGAGTAATTTAGGACTCGCCCATCACTAATAGCAAACTATGTGTAAGAATGATTGTGTGATGACAGGTATATTGCTACCATAAAGCAAAGGGATGACTACAAGAAGGCCATACTTTAGACCCTCGCTATTAAAGAAAATTAGGGAGATTTGTCTTGCGACTTATTCAACTTTGCTAGGCAGACGTTTGCCAGCTGCATAACTTATTAGGAAATACTTCTCCACTACCCTCACACCCAAAGTTACCCATCCTGTGCCAAAGTTAGGACTGCAATAACAGCCAAATCAGCAACAGGCACCATCGTAAATTTGATATGATAGAGACCAGATGTTTTATCTGCTATTATGGCAACCTGATGCATTTCAGAAAATACAAGTGCTTCTCACAAAATTAGAATATCATCAAAAAGTGAATTTATTTCAGTTCTTCAATGCAAAAAGTGAAACTCCTATATTCTATAGAGTCATTACACACAGAGTGATCTATTTCATGCGTTTATTTTGGGTAATGTTGAGGATTATGGCTTACAACTAGTGTTGAGCATTCCGATACCGCAAGTATCGGGTATCGGCCGATACTTGCTGTATCGGAATTCCGATACCGACTTCCGATATTTTTTCAATATCGGAATTCGGCATCGGAATCGGAAGTTCAGTTGATTGACGGCCTGACGTCATCATGATGCGCGGTGTGTGCGCATCATGATGCGCCGTCATTTCGGGCCTTCCGGGGGTCTCTGCCGGCCTGCCGGGGGGCTGTGCCGGCCTGCCGGGGGGCTGTGTGGACTGCCCGGGGTCTGTACCGGCCTGCCGGGGGGCTGTGCCGGCCTGCCGGTGGTCTGTGCACCCTGTGGGGGTCTGTACCGGCCTGCCGGGGGGCTGTGCCGGCCTGCCGGGGGGCTGTGCTGATGTCCGGGGGTCTGTGCAAGCATCGTCCGATGGGACTACAAGTCCCATCGGGCGATGCCTGCTACCATGACAGTGATTGACACATTAGCCAATGATGGGACAGTAGTAGTCCCATCATCCGGCTAATGTGTTAAATGTTAAAAAAAAAAAAAAAAAATACTACATACATACTACATGCATGCTACATACTACATATATACTACATACATACTACATACATGCTACATACATACTACATGCATGCTACATACATACTACATATATACTACATACATACTACATACATACTGCATGCTACATACATACTACATACATACTACATACATACTACATGCTACATACATACCACATACATACTACATACATGCTACATATATACTACATGCTACATACATACCACATACATACTACATACATGCTACATATATACTACATGCTACATACATACCACATACATACTACATGCATGCTACATATATACTACATGCTACATACATACCACATACATACTACATACATGCTACATATATACTACATGCTACATACATACCACATACATACTACATACATGCTACATACATACTACATACATACTACATGCATGCTACATACATACTACATACATACTACATGCATGCTACATACATGCTACATACATACTACATGCTACATACATACTACATATATACTACATACATACTACATATATACTACATACATACTACATACATGCTACATACATACTACATGCATGCTACATACATACTACATATATACTACATACATACTACATACATACTGCATGCTACATACATACTACATACATACTACATACATACTACATACATACTACATGCTACATACATACCACATACATACTACATACATGCTACATATATACTACATGCTACATACATACCACATACATACTACATACATGCTACATATATACTACATGCTACATACATACCACATACATACTAAATGCATGCTACATATATACTACATGCTACATACATACCACATACATACTACATACATGCTACATATATACTACATGCTACATACATACCACATACATACTACATACATGCTACATACATACTACATACATACTACATGCATGCTACATACATACTACATACATACTACATGCATGCTACATACATGCTACATACATACTACATGCTACATACATACTACATATATACTACATACATACTACATATATACTACATACATACTACATACATACCACATATATACTACATACATACTACATGCATGCTACATACATACTACATGCTACATACATACCACATACATACTACATACATGCTACATATATACTACATGCATGCTACATACATACTACATATATACTACATGCATGCTACATACATACTACATGCTACATGCATGCTACATACATACTACATACATACTACATGCTACATACATACCACATATATACTACATACATACAATACATTCATACAATACATACATAGACATACAGTACATATAACATAGAGTAACATACTTACCAATACTTGTCACATTGTTCCCCGAAGCCATTGTCTTTCCGGAATAAATATTAACATAACAAACCACAAAAATACTCACCCACGATCCGAAGCAGTCCACGAGTGTGTCCCACGACGATCTTGGGTAGAGAACTGCAGCATCAGATGATGCTGCCGTTCTCTACGGGCTGCAGGAATCCAATGACGGAAGGTAGGTATCCTTCCGCACTGTATTCCTCCGCCACTTAAAAAAAAAAGTCCCTAGTCTCACTTTATGCAATTGCTGCGTGGGAAATTCCCACACAGCAATGGCATAAAGTGAGACTAGGGACTTTTTTTTTTTTTAAGTGGCGGAGGAATACAGTGCGGAAGGATACCTACCTTCCGTCATTGGATTCCTGCAGCCCGTAGAGAACGGCAGCAACAGCTGATGCTGCAGTTCTCTACCCAAGATCGTCGTGGGACACACTCGTGGACTGCTTCGGATCGTGGGTGAGTATTTTTGTGGTTTGTTATGTTAATATTTATTCCGTAGACGACAATGGCTTCGGGGAACAATGTGACAAGTATTGGTAAGTATGTTACTCTATGTTATATGTACTGTATGTCTATGTATGTATTGTATGAATGTATTGTATGTATGTAGTATATATGTGGTATGTATGTAGTATGTATGTAGTATGCATGTAGCATGCAGTATGTATGTAGCATGCAGTATGTATGTAGCATGCATGTAGTATATATGTAGTATGTATGTAGCATGCATGTAGTATATATGTAGCATGTATGTGGTATGTATGTAGCATGTAGTATGTATGTAGCATGTATGTAGTATGTATGTAGTATGTATGTAGCATGTAGTATGTATGTAGCATGCATGTAGTATATATGTAGTATGTATGTGGTATGTATGTAGCATGTAGTATGTATGTAGCATGCATGTAGTATATATGTAGTATGTATGTAGCATGTAGTATGCAGTATGTATGTAGCATGCATGTAGTATATATGTAGTATGTATGTTGCATGTAGTATGAATGTAGCATGTATGTAGTATGTAGTATGAATGTAGCATGTATGTAGTATGCATGTTGTATGTATGTAGCATGTAATTTTTTTTTTTTTTTTACATTTAACACATTAGCCGGATGATGGGACTACTACTGTCCCATCATTGGCTAATGTGTCAATCACTGTCATGGTAGCAGGCATCGCCCGATGGGACTTGTAGTCCCATCGGACGATGCCTGCACAGACCCCCGGAGCCTGCACAGACCGCCGGCACAGCCCCCCGGCAGGCCGGCACAGCCCCCCGGAGCCTGCACAGTCCCCCGGCAGGCCGGCACAGCCCCCCGGAGCCTGCACAGCCCCCCGGCAGGCCGGCACAGCCCCCCGGCAGGCCGGCACAGCCCCCCGGAGCCTGCACAGACCACCGGCAGGCCGGCACAGACCACCGGAGCCTGCACAGACCCCCTGGCAGGCCGGCACAGCCCCCCGAAAGGCCCGTACAGACCCCAGAGAGGCTGTACAAGGGCAGGAAAGGGTTTTTCTTATTCCGATACCGGAAGTCCCATAGACTTGAATGGGACTTCCGGTATCGGAATCGGCGATACCGATACTTTTTTTAAAGATCGGCCGATACCATCCGATACGATACTTTGAAGTATCGGATGGTATCGCTCAACTCTACTTACAACCAATGAAAACCCAAAAGTCATTATCTCAGTAACTTAGAATAATTAACAAAAAAAAAATCTGCAAAGGCTTCCTACCTGTTTATAAAGGTCCCTTAGTCTGTTTCCGTAGGCTCTACAATCATGGGGAAGACTGCTGACTTGACAGATGTCTAGAAGGAAGTCACTGACCCACTCCACAAGGAGGGGAAGCCACAAAAGGTGACGCTTGAAAAATGATTTTAAAATCTGAAATGTTGGCCTCCTGAAATGTATGTTCAATAAATGCACTCAGTACTTGGTCTGGGCTCCTTTTGCCTTAATTAGAGCAGCAATGCAGCGTGGCATGGAGGCAGAGGTAATGACTTTTGGGTTTTCATTGGCTGTAAGCCACAATCATAAACATTAACAGAAATAAACACTTGAAAGAGATCACTCTGTGTGTAATGACTCTATAGAATATATGAGTTTCACTTTTTGTATTGAAGAACTGAAATAAAATAACTTTTTGATGATATTTTAATTTTTTGAGAATCCCCTGTAGATGTGCACCGTCTGAACAAATACACTGGCTTTCTATGCTTTATTTAATTTTGCTTTTACATAAAGCATACATTTTAAAATCAAAATAGCATTTTTTATGGCGGGTTTTTTTTTGGTTTTCAAAATTTTATTGAACTTTTTTTACTTTTTTTATTTAGTCCTGCTACAGTCTCTTATTATTTTTTTTACATTAATTGCTGAAATAATATACTCCAGTACTTCAGTGGTGCAGTATATTGGACCTGTGAATTTTAACACTGACACTTGGCCTGTTTCTATTCTTGTTTTTTTAACAGCTATTTTCTCGATCCCAAGGGGTGCTGGTCTTCCTCTTCCCCTTTTTTCTTCTATTCTTCCAACCATGATGTGTTTTTCCAGTGATCGCTCTCCTTGTATGGTGTGTCCAAAGTAGGCAAGCCATAGATTTTTGATCTGTGCTTCGAGTGACATGCTTGGCTTCATTTTTTCCAAATTGATCTGTTTATTCTTTTTGTCATATATGGTATTCAGGTATTCATAACACCCTTCTCCAGCAACGCATTTAAAAGGTGTCAATTCTTATTATGACAAACTTGGCCTGTCAGACACTATTAATGGCACATACAGTACATTTCTCGGCTTCAGATTGATATGGCAGCTTTCAGCACCTGAGATGGTGCCAAGGGGTTAGAGAGGAAGCCCTTTCCCTCTGTTAACCAATTAGATGCTGCTGCCACTATTGACAATGGTATGTAGAGTGTTAAATTACCACAATCGGTGCTAACACTAATCATGATTGATGCATCAGGGTGTCAGTATTGATGTCTGTCCTGAGAAATAAATCCCACCGAAAAGCCACCGTTTCCTTGTATTATTGGGATTTGGTATTCAAAGTAAGGATAAGCGAATATTTCAATGTTCGGTTCGGATTGCTATCGCTGAATTTGCAATATTTTCCTATTTACTGATCGAATATTCACCAAACTCCATTCAAGTCAATAGGAGGCAAAACAAACACATGCACAACACCTTCAAATGGGCCCAAAAGCTTCCAAAACACATCAAATTAGGGGCAGACACCAGGAAAGTGGCCTCAATTCACTCACAGTACAAATTTTAGCATGGAACGACAACAATCAGGCAGGCCTGAGGTATCGGGGTCTGGGACAGCATTAATAGCTTTCAATTGAACGTCAATATAATATGAGAAGGTTGAGGAATCAGTGTAGGCCTGCTGAGCTGGGAGCCCTGATACCACATGCAACACCTCTACCTGATTTCATGCTCAGCCACACTCAGGTGGCATAAATATCTTTTTCATACACAACAGACATGAAGAAGACTCAACCAGGAGTTTACTCATTTACAAAAATTAGTGGCAGACACAAACAAAGTGGCATCAATTTCACCACAGTAGAAATAGCATAATAGGGACTGACACCTCTTACACTACAACCAACCCAACAGATGGACACCCAACCAGGAGTGTTCACATTTCTAAAAATTAGGGCATGACACCACCCAAGTGGCATCAATTTCACCAGCATAGAAATTGTATAATGTGGAGCAACATCACTTCTACGACAGCTAATCCAGCAGATGTACACCCAACCAGGAGTCTACACGTTTGCAAAAATTAGTGGCAGACACCAATAAAGTGACATCATTTTCACCACAGTAGAAATAGTATAATAGGGAGCGACAGTTCTTCCACTACAGCCATCAGATGGACAATCAACATGGAGTGTTCACATTTCCAAAAATTAGTGGCAGACACAAACAAAGTGGCATCAATTTCACCACAGTAGAAATAGCATAATAGGGACTGACACCTCTTACACTACAACCAACCCAACAGATGGACACCCAACCAGGAGTGTTCACATTTCTAAAAATTAGGGCATGACACCACCCAAGTGGCATCAATTTCACCAGCATAGAAATTGTATAATGTGGAGCAACATCACTTCTACGACAGCTAATCCAGCAGATGTACACCCAACCAGGAGTCTACACGTTTGCAAAAATTAGTGGCAGACACCAATAAAGTGACATCATTTTCACCACAGTAGAAATAGTATAATAGGGAGCGACAGTTCTTCCACTACAGCCATCAGATGGACAATCAACATGGAGTGTTCACATTTCCAAAAATTAGTGGCAGACACCAGCAAAGTGGCATCAATTTCACGAGAGTAGAAAGAGTAGAATAAGGACAAACACGTCTTCCACTACAGCCAACCTAGCACACCACAATAATACCACAAATTTGTATTAACATCTGCAGCAGAAAGAAAAATAGAAACAAAGGAATGCTTGATAGTAGCAGGGTGTCAGTGTACTTTGAAGTGAAAATACCACGTAGATTTAAGAGTGAGATCCCTGCAACCAAAAAGTCGGACCTAGGTGATAACGTGTGGACAGTCGGAGAATATACAAGAGAAAATTCAAAAGGAAAAAGCCGACCATAAAGTCTAGGGTTTTATGGTTAAAAATCAAAATTAGTTTATTTAGTTACATTTGATCAGGTAAAAATAGCAGAGAAAACAACAATGTATAAGACAAGATAAAATTAACAAGGATGCATACCCAGAACAATGGGGCTGGATGTTAAAGTGCCAATAGTATCAAACTGGTATATACGTGTGGAGGGTCGTGGGCCGGGCTGGGGGGTGGTCCCTCTTCTGACCGCGTAGAGACGAAACAGAGACAAGATAGAGACAGATTCTGGGTGCAACAGGTCCAAGTTTTATTCTCTCTTGCCGCCCACTTGACGGCCTCCGCAGTACACCGCACTTCTCTTCACTTCACGGCCCACCGTTTCCAGGGCCCGTTATACACACCGTACTTTTACATTAGGGACATACATGCACGTACCGTCCCTTCACTGTTTGACGCTCCTGACAGGTCTGTCACTGTGGCCGCCTTAGGCCCGTAAACCAACAGCAAGTTTACTGGTCAGGCGTCGTGTTAAATACGGTGTCCCACACCCGGTGTCTCGTCTCTTCTGCGGTTCTTCCTGTCAGGACCACCCCCCTGACATTCTCTCTCCTCAGTCCCCCCTGGTCTGGTTCTCCTCAGAGCGCACAGACAGTCGTAGTCCTCCTGTCACTTGAGCTCCCCCTGAGGACTGGAACTTTCTGGAACCCTCCCTCAGTATTTATACCTTTCCTGGTTCCCTATTACTCTGCCCCCCATGACCAACGGTTTCCTAAGCCCTAAGCTGATGTCAAGTCCTTTGCTCACACTCCTCCCTACCCTCTAATGGTCATCCCAGGTACTGCACGTCCACTACTCTTTCCTAGCTGTTTCCCCACTGTAGTAACTGACAACTATCTGAACTGTGCAAACATTTCCTTCTCTATACTGACAAGTCCGTCTGTCCATCAGGTCACCTTCCCTACACTCTCCCTTCCTTTGTCCATTGTCGTCCTCGACAATTGTCATCCCTGCCTTCGTCGTTCTGAAGCTTCACCTACACTCTGTTGTCGGACCAGCTGTTAGGCCAAACCCACTACCTGCGGGGGCCGAACCATACTGGGAGCACCATGCTCTGAGTAGCCTACTACTACTCACCAGCGCACACGCCACATGACAATGTCTTTCACACTGGGCTAGGTACACCCATATTCTCTCTATGGCGTGTACCTTCCCCTACTCTCCCCTTCTGTTACCTTCCACTATCTGGTACGCCATGATCGAGGCCTCACACCTACCAGATCATTGCCGGCGCCCATCTTTCTCCTTCAGGGGTGTCCGTGGTGTTGGGGACCTGACCTAGGACGGCTGTCTTTTCACATCTTCCACCTCTTGTACCTTTCTTTCAATTACATGTCATGGTCGGTGTCTCGGTCTCCCAGACACGCTTCACACATAGACCCCTCTTCGGATCTCACACTTCCCGCTGGTCCCTCAGACCTTCCCTTACCCGGACCTGTTGCATTTTACTTTGGCATATTATACATTAAACAACTTTATAATAGCACAAGTGCCCATTTTCATATTTTTTTTCATTTTCTTTTGCTTCTAAAACCAACATATAACAATACAACATCACATGTTCTCCTCCCCCTCCCTTTGAAAGTGACACTTCCCCCTTTTTTTTTTCCGCATCCCGGCCATGTCAGGCAAACTAACTGCAACTAAAAAACATTTTCTATAACTTGGACGGAAAACTGACCTCGTGGTCTGCACAACGGTGCAACAGAATCCTGACAGTCCAGACCATCTCCTGATGGCCGGTAGAAAGGGGCCCCACAGCCGTGGAGCTCCTGGGATGCAGGGAGTGTCCACAACAGTCCTCTTTATGGGGGTTCACATTCCTCGGGCTCCACCAGTACTGCCACCGCATAGTATCCGCGGGGGCAGTATTCTTTATAATAGGAAACTAAGTCCCCTTCCTTCAGAGCCCGGCCATCCCGTATAGAGGCCACATTCACATACACCTTCTGGCCAGTCTTATCACGGATGAAACGGTACCCCCTGTCGACGTTGGTGTACACCAGCCGTCCCTGTGATCTCTTCACCGCCATACCTGCCTCTCCCTTTTCATGCAGCTGCTTCCAGATCGCTTGCTCCCGTGCCTTCGTCCCATGAATAACCTCCGCCACCCAAATGGAGGGTACTGCGCATGCTCTAGAGTCCAGTGGGCGGGACTTTGTCGAAAAAGCGTGTGGGCCAGAGGCAGCCGATGATATCTGCAGCCCAGCAGCCGCTGGGGCCGGGTGGCAGACGGGAGCAGCCGTGTTTCCGGAGGACTGAATCACAGGCCCTGTCAAGCAGGCCGCAACCGGTTCTAGCGCCGGCATAGCCGAAGCCGCAGGGTAGGCTGCATTCAAAACCTCCAGCATGCCGGGGTGGCGGCCGGTTCTGGTAATGAAGCTGTTACCGGTCGGGGGAGCACAGCCGCGTCTTCTGTAACCAAGCTCCACGCTGATGACTCCGGGCTGGATGACTCAGGGACGGGGGCAGGGGCCTCGCTCAGCTCCGCGTACACCATAGGGCCCTCCGCGGCCAGACCTTCTGATACGCTGGAGGCTGCGAGCCACGGCAGAATGGTGGGGGCCGCTTGTGAAGCCGCCGGCAGGGCCGGGGGAACTCTCACCTTCCCCGGCGCCGCGGCCTCCGTCATGTCACCATGCGGCTCCTCCCGCAGTCTCCGCTCCTCAACTCGTTGTTCCGCGGGCCTAGCCTCCAGGCTCAGGGACTCTGCGGGGAAGTCCTCCGCCAGTATCAATGGCGGCCGCTCCTTCTGGCTCCGCACAGGCTCCGCACAGGCTCCGCTTCCTGCCCGTGGCTCTGAAGATGACGTCTTCTGGAGCAGCTCAGTCTCCCGCCACCATTGCCACTTCAGGCGGCCGATGCCTCGACACCCGCAGCGTCTCATACTGTCCGGTGGGCAGCAATCGAATGGCGCCAAACAGCCGCACCCAAGCTTTTCTTCGGTGTCACTCCTTCTGTGGGGTGGGGCGTTGGCAGGTTTCCTAAGCCCTAAGCTGATGTCAAGTCCTTTGCTCACACTCCTCCCTGCCCTCTAATGGTCATCCCAGGCACTGCACGTCCACTACTCTTTCCTAGCTGTTTCCCCACTGTAGTAACTGACAACAATCAGAACTGTGCAAACCTTTCCTTCTCTATCCTGACAGGTCTGTCCGTCCGTCAGGTCACCTTCCCTACACATGCGTATAGATATATAGATGTAAATACTGTACAAATATAAAGAAAAATATTGACACCTTCAGGACATGCTCCGTACTAGTACTACACATGTCATGTCTACCTCTTTAATGTGGGCTCCGGCATGGAGCCCACATCTTTCCCGACACATGTCAGATATTTGGAACATCTGACATGTGTCCACAACAACTCCAGGTTGAATTGCGATCCACCCATGGCTTTTAAACCGTTAAATGCCGCTGTCAAACTCTGACAGTGGCATTTAACACGCACTTCTGACAAGTGCCCCATCGGGTCGGCATGACAACCAGAGGTCTCCAGCAGACCTCAATAGTTGTCATAGCCAGATTGCTATGAGCACTGCCCGGTGGTAGGTGCTCATAGCAAGTGAGCATTTTTGCTACATACAGGCGATCTGATCATCGCCTGTATGTAGCAGAGCCAATTGGACAACTGCAGAGTCTAGTCTCCCATGGAGACTATTGATTCATGCAAAAAAGTAAAAAAAAGTTTTAAAAAATATTGAAAAAATATAAAAGTTCAAATCATGCCCCTTTCGCCCCATTCAAAATAGAACAATGAAAAAATCAGACATACTCGTATTTGGTATCACCACATTCAGATTCACCCGATCTATCAAGCTATAAAAAGAATAATCCGATTGGTAAACGGCATAGCGAAAAAAAGTCAAATCCCCAGAATTACGTTTTTTGGTCGCTGCAACATTGCAATAAAATGTAATAATGGGTGATAAAAAGATCATATCTGCACCAAAATAGTATCATTAAAACATCAGCTCATGAAGCAAAATATAAGCCATCACCTGGCTCCAAATCACCAAAATGGAGACGCTACGGGTCTTGGAAAATGACGCAATTTTTTTTTTAAATCAAATTTTGGATGTTTTTTCACCACTTAAGTAAAAAAGAACCTAGACATGTTTGGTGTCTATGAACTTGTAATGACCTGGGGAATCATAATGGCAGGTTATTTTTAGCATTTGATGAACATGGTAAATGAAAATCCAAAAAACTCTTGTGGAATTGCACTTTTTTTGCAATTTCGCCGCACTTGGAATTTTTTTCCCATTTTCGATACCATGATATGGTAAAAACAATAGTGTTGTTCAAAAGTACAATTCGTCCAGCAAAAAACAAGCTTTCACATGGCCATATTAATGGAAAAATAAAAAAGTTATGGCTCTAGGTTAAAAAGTCCACAGGATATATGGAGTATATGTAGCAAATTTTGCAAAGTGTCTGTTAAAGGGAATCTGTCACCTCAATTTGGCGCAGTATATAAATGAGTAGTGTCCGGTCCGATGGGCGGTGTTTTGGCTCCTTCCCTCCACCCCTCCTTGGCCGCTGTACGCAATCTTTCTGGGAATTTCTGTAGTTGTCGTACAGATTACACGCGTGCGCATTGCAATATCCAATCACATGTGCGCATATGCTTTGCCCAACTGCGGGCAAAGCCGAAAAGCATTAGTGTGCATGCACCAGTGAACTATGTCCCGGAAGTATTTTGCTGCCATTTCTGTGTTCCGGGACATAGTTCACCGGTGCCTGCAAACTAATGATTCTCAGCTTTGTCCGCAGGGCACCATTTAACAGCATTAGGCAAGTGTATTTAAGAGGAGAAAAGAGACCATGTGAAAAATGTGAGGAAATAGGCCCAAAGTGGAGGGATAATGTGACTTACAATGGTAATGCAGATCTCAAAACTCCTGGATGGCATGATATTATTCTGCAGCAGATTGCGGCCCTGCAATAGATGCCCTCACCAGGGACCCTGATTTATTCTGAGACCCAGGACAAGGTCAGGTCAGCGCTGAGGAAAATGAGTCCTGAGGACAACATGGAAGCTTTCCTCACTGTGTTTGAGCGCACAGCAGAGAGGGAAATCCTGCCGATTGCCCAGTGGGCTGAAAGGTGAGATCCTTGCCCGAGTGGGGGTTACCACGTATGTACGGGCGCAACGGGTGTTTCAGTGGTCCTTTGTGGAGGCCCGACCCACCAAGTCTCAGGCATATGACTTGCTGCAGCTAGTAAAAAAAGTGTTCAGCCTAAGACCTTAACCCTTTCCCAGATGGTAGAGAGGGTGGAGGTCGACCGGCTGGTGAGAACTCTGCCAGCCACTATTCAGCGTTGGGTGGGTCAAGGGGATCCGGGCACCCTAAGCCAGGTGGTTAGCCTGATCAAGCGGTATACGGCCACTCAGGACTTCATATGGGACTCTGCCCCACTACTGTTATCGTGGGACACGACCCTCTGCTGGGGCCAGTCAGGACTGAGTACATACTGAGGGGGTACCCCAGAGTGAGAGTGACAAGAGACCAGTTTCCCCTAAACCAGTCTTGTGGACTTGGCATGCCGCAGCTATTAGGTGTTAGCGGTGCCATGGGCGAGGACATGTGGCTGCCAACTGCCCCCTGACAGCTGAACCCATGGACTGCGGGTTTACTTGCCGTGTATTGATATATGCCCAAGCCGTCTTCACTGCAGATCGGCATGATGAAAAACCATAGTTTTTTTTATTTACGGTATTTTTATGCTGTTCACTGAAGGGGTTAAATGGTGTGACAGTTTAATAGATCAGGTGGTTCTGGATGCAGCAACACCAAATATGTGTACTTTTTTTTATCTGTCCTTGTTTAAGCCGAGCTCACGGTGGCGATCGTCCTGGCACAGTTTCTGTGCCACGCACGGTGGCCATGACATAAGTGTAACAGTGTCATTGGTCGAGAACCCCTTCCTGACCATAAATGTACATCAAAGGTCATGAATGGGTTAATGGGTTAATATAGTTTCTCTGTCTCGGCTTTAAACAATAGTAAAATAGAGAAGAAAGATAAAATATGGATGAAATCATTTTTATTGCCGAGCACTTGTCTGTTTGATACATATGGATATAAAAAAGTCTGTATAGACAAGTGTGGAAATGCTTTGTCTTCATGACACAGTCTTTACTTATTTTTACACAAAATGTGGTGGTGTTTGTTAGAAAACAGAAGTTTGATGCAATACAAGAAGTTGGCGACATTAGTTGATCTGAGCTGAAATTGAGATTGAGCAAGAAAGTGCGTAATAGTTTAAAAGTCTCCATAAATTGAGAAAATTCACGAAAGGAAAAAAGTTGTGAAGAACTTTGTGATAAAAGGGTTATTCATAACATTTCAGGTTATCGTCTATCCCAATTAGTTGATCGGTGGGAGCCCAACTGCTGAGACCCCACTGATGCCGCACATATGCCCCTTCCCTCTATTTCTTGTCTATACTAGGGAAACTTGTCTTTCTCCAGAAGTCCCATGTACAATGCGTGCATGACCACTGCTCCATTATGAGGGGACATTCATAGACATTTCGGCATTGATTATCCATGTGGCAGTGAAAAAAAGGTATAGTGCCCCAGGCAAAAGCATGTACTAGTATAACATGCTATATAAAGCAATAAATCAACAAGACACAAATATGGGGTATTGGGGAGCTGCTAAAGAAAAAGTATCATGCCTAAATCATATTTCACTCATTTTGGTAGGTGTTGGCAGCGGATTATTCAGGATATTCTCCGAGCGTGTGACAACAGATCTTCTTTATTCAGGAACAATACATGTTAAGCTTAACAGGATTAAATAATTTGCGAGTCTATATCAGTGCAGCATCTACAGCAGGCTGCTTCTCTCATACACAGACACAGGAAAACCAGGAAATACGTTCACATGCTCTCCCTGTGTGAGCCTCTGGGAGTTTTTTTTTTTAATTATTATTATTATTATTTTTATTTTTTATTTGTGGAACATCCAGTCCACAAAATAACATGGACATACGAACATGAAAAATACGAACATGTACATCATTCACAAACATCTGAATGAGTCCTTAGGCGATGTACACACATTGTGTTTTTGCTCTAACTTTATAAACAGCATACAAAGCTAGCAACTAAACACTCATACACAAGAATGGAGTTGTTGCACCAAACATATTCCAACAGTAGGCATAGCGCAAATATTGACAGCATCAAGCCACAATAAACCTGGTCATGGTATAGTGACAACACTTTCCATATATCTCGTGATTGACCATATTGGGGACCTGTACCATTTTTGACTGCCACAGGGATAACCAATGCCGATATTTCTATGAATTGCATTCATGAATATACTGTATATTTAGCAAGTAGTATGTGTAATGATCACGTGTGACTGGACACAGCGCCTCCAGCAGGGCGAATTTATGACACACGTGATCCTGGATACAGCACCTCCAGCAGGGCGAATTTAAACAATAATGGGACGTGCAGCCGGATACACCAGCTCCAGCTGGTGAATTTAAGAAATACACGTAAAACTGGATACCCCGCCTCCAGCTGGCAAATTTAAAGAATAAGGGTAAACACTGGGAACAATTACAGTGGTGGGCCCTGCGATAGGGAATGGGGGACGTGGAGACCTCCTAAGCTCCCCTGAGCCAGAGTCCCTACACTCCTAACATTCCCTATACAGGCTCCTCGCCTGTCGCCGCACGCGTGCCTCAATACCCTAGCTCGCCCTAAACCTAAACCCTCACTAGGGAATAGGTCGGTGCGGACACTAATCCCACCACTGCACTAGAACACACAAGGAAAGTAACAAACAGGGGAAACAGAAAACTTAGCTCTCTCTGTGCTAAAGCTCCAGCACAGAGTCCAGCGACCGACTGCAGCCTTCCTCCTGAATAGCTGCCAAGAACTCCCTTCTGTGACTCCTTCCACACCAGGACTCAGATTGAGCTGAGCACTCTCTTCAGCTCCTTCCACCACCAAGGTTGGTTGCAAATGAACAACTATCACCAACAATGATTGCATACCCTGAGCACACCTTTATAGGGTGTCACACCTGATCCATAATTAAGTGAACATTAACCTAAACCTAAGGTGCGATACCATTCCCCACCACCGGGCAACTTAGAATGAACGACACCACGTGTGATAATTCTAATGGCCACCGGGGGCTATCACGACACACTTTGGAACCAAAGGAAAAAAAGTTCACTTAATGCATTTAATACCGCCAGATCCAACACTGGATCATGACAGTATGGTTATCACATGACCCATGGTTGATGCTGCATATTGTGAACAGCTAAGGTTTTGCTCAGAGATGTTTGAGCTTCTGTTGTGGATATAAGACTGTCTTTGCCGAAGGTTTATGCCAGCCTATTAAGAGTACAGCTGTATACTATACACTTACCATAGATTTGAATGCTTGATTAGTAGATCAACTATTCAAAAATTTGATGGGTTCCGTTTCTCCGAAATACAGTTTTTTGTGGTCTGTGAACATTTCTATGATCTCTAAAACTGAAAGACAGCTTTTAAAATTTTTTAGGGTTCCATTTCTCAGCCATATAGTAGTACAGTGTTTAGTGGCCTGTGATTTGTAAAAAAAAGAAAAGGCTGTTACAATTATTTTAGTGTTACATTTCTCAGCCACACAGTATTACATGGTCTGTGAACATTTCTGTTATCTGTAAAATTGATTAAAAGCTTTTTTTAAAAATTTAGGGTTCCATTTCTCAGCCATACAGTGTTACATGAAAACCTCAAAAAGAGGAAAAAACCCTCCAAAAAATTCAGATACAAACCAGACAGGCCTAAATGCATGTGCACTAATACAGGGTGCAGTGGACCCAAGTAAAATGGCAGCTGCGCAGGTGCATAAATACCAAATGAAACAGCCAGCCTACAATCAGGGATTGGCCGTGTGGTACACCAGTGCAGAAGAAATAATCCACATGTGGCAGTGTTCACACAGGGAATGCAGGGCTTCTGGCTAACAACCTCTTAGTAACACCATATAGGGGGGCTGCCCAGTGCCAACTAGAATGCATCCCGTGTAAACAGAGGCCACAAGTTTGCAGAACCATTTGGGCCCAACTGCGCCCTGAAAGAAATATAAAAAGTGCACAAAAAACAGATCAATATATGTAAGGTATTGGTTGATATTAAGGCCTTAATAGCTGGCAAACTGTGTCAAAGTTCCTTACACTTGCCAGTCCTACTCTAACATGAAAACCTCAAAAAGAGGAAAAAATCCTCCAAAAAATTCTGATACAAACCAGACAGGACCAAATGTATGTGCACTAATACAGGGTGCAGCGGACCCAAGTAAAATGGCAGCTGCACAGGTGCATAAATACCAAATGAAAGAGCCAGCCTACAATGAGGGATTGGCCGTGTGGTACACCAGTGCAGAAGAAATAATCCACATGTTGCAGTGTTCACACAGGGAATGCAGGGCTTCTGGTTCACAGAATTAGTATTAGTGCAGAATGCAGATGCATTTAGGCCTGTCTGGTTTATACAGTGTTACATGGTCTGTGAACATTTCTGTGATCTCTAAAACTGATTAAAAGCTTGTAAAAAAAATTTTGAGTTCCATTTTATTCGGTCATCCATGACAGCACCACCTGAGAGGTGATCCGCCCTTCAGGAACAGGAAATCCTACAGATACATAAGGGCGGCACCTCTCCCACGCATCAGTTGGTTTCTTGTTCCTGGAGGACAGGAATCCCTACAGATCTTACTATCATGGAATGAGGAATCCCCAGGCCATCTGTCCAACTCAGGGAGCGGGGGGTCTCCTATCTCGGTCAGTGCGGGGTCCCCTGGATGCGCCATGGTGGGCCCGGGCAGGGCTCCATGACGGTGTGCAGAGCAGGTGGGAGCAGGGTCCGGAGGATGCCCGTCTCCAGGGCCGGCGCTGGCAGGTACGTAGGAGTTTTCCCCCCGGACCCCGATTCCTGGCCCTCCTAGTGCACTCGCCTCGCGGTCCAGGTCGCGGTCTGGAGCTGGCTGCTGTGGCTCGGTGGCAGGCAGGGAGCGCTGTCCCGGGGGGACGGCGCCATTTCGCTGTCAGTCTGCGCGTCCAGCGTGTTCACGGAGGCCAAAAGTGACGCGGCCGGCGGGGAGCGGGGCCGGTGGCGCCGGGCCGGAAGTCGGATGCCGGCCGGCTTTTCTCCTATGTGCGTCGCCGGTCACGGTGGCGTGGGCACCAGGATAGCGGCAGGGGCGGCGGGGGGGGCGAAGCACAGGGGGTGGAGTCCATGGATGTCTCGGGAGGGGGAGGGGGGAAACGAAGCCCCTGGCCATGACACCTGCTAACCCGGATTTCCAGGGGGAGGATAAAAGGCCACAGAATCGCTGCAGGACTGCTTTGGCCCATGTGCAGCAATGGATGAGCCAGAAGCTTCCGTGGCCCAGCTGGACCGAGAGCAAGAACGTACCTCAGAGAGGTCTCAGACAAGCTCCCACTAAAAGAAAAAAATGAACCGGACAATCCGGGCACAGAGGTTCCTCCAGGCTGAAGGATCCAGCTCGCCCCCCTCAACGTGATCCAGTACCTACATCTTCTGCTCAGGGTAAGAGATCTTCAAGAATGTGCCCTGATGCAGTCTTCCCCTTATATTTTTTCTCTTATAGGGAAAGAAGTGCGATGATAAAGCGAAAAACAGGGAGTGCGCCCTTTGCAATTGTCCCTTGCCAGACGCCTACCCTAAAAAACTGTGTCAGTCATGTATACGGCAGACGGTAAAAAAAAAAGGGAGTAGTCCCAAAAAAACCATACATACTTCCTTACACTTTCCCCACTCCTACAGGTGGTGGAAGAAACCCCTGACTTCGCTACGATCTAAGGGAAATTATCAGGACGGAAGTTAAAGCTCTAAAGTCCATATCCCAAGGATAGTCATCTAAGAAAAGAAAGAGAGTAACTTTCTCAGAGCCGGACTCCTCAGCTGGCCCTAGAGGAAATGAAGATTTCTCAGAGCCCTCGACCTCCTCCTCTGCATCCTCTTCAGAGGAGGGCGCCAGTCATTTCTGCTTGAGTCTAGAACAAGTGGATAAGTTGGTCAAGGCAGTTAGGGCCTCCATGGGGGTAAAAGACACAAAACCAGAACGGTCAGCGCAGGACCTAATGCTCGGTGGCTTAGACCCCAGGAAACGTAAATCATTCACATTAAATGACAAGGTCCAGAACCTGATCAATAGGGAATGGAAGAAACCAGAAAGGAAAGGCTCCCTACCACCGGCTTTTAAGCGACAACATCCCTTTGAGGACCCCTTGGTGAGCAAATGGGATAAAGCCCCAAAATTGGACGCAGCAGTGGCTAAAGCGTCCAAAAAATCTGCTATTCCCTTTGACGACATGGCTTCCTTAAAAGATCCGCTGGATAAAAAGGCAGACTCCTATCTGAAAAGGACATGGGAACTGTCAGCTGGCGCCCTGAGGCCGGCAGTAGCGGCAACCTGCACAGCCAGATCTATGATGGTCTGGCTGGACCAGCTGGAATCAGAGATAGAGGACGGCGGACTTCCTAAGCCGCAACCTTTTAAGACAAGGGGAATGGTCCTTAAAAACCTCCATCTTCGACCTGATCGTACAGAAATGGGGGCGGCCAGAAGTGGACCTCTTCGTCACCAGGGACAACAGGAAGGTGTCTCAGTTTTGCTCTCTAAATCCCAGAGAAAGGCCTCTGGCAGTAGACGCTCTTCTGATATAATGGGACTTCAGGCTAGCATATGCCTTCCCTCCCCTGTCTCTTCTACCCTTGGTGAAGAGGAAAGTCAGGAAGGACAAGGCAAAAATTATAGTGATCGCCCCGTTTTGGCCCAGGAGGGCATGGTTCTCATGTCTCAGGAACATGTCGGTGTCCGACCCATGGGTCTTACCAGACATCCCAGATCTCCTATCCAAGGGCCCAGTTTACCATCCTCAGGTGGCTGGCCTACATCTGACAGTGTGGATTTTGAATGGTCACTACTAAAGGAGAAAGGTTTCTCCCCAGCCCTAATTAACACCCTGCTTAAGAGCAGAAAACCAAATATAACCAAAATCTACGTAAAGATCTGGAAAAGATTCCTTCAAGTTTCAGGGGTAGTAGCTGGGCAGTCCGCGCCGATAGCGCAGATCCTAGAATTCTTGCAAAGAAGTCTGGACATGGGGCTTTCCACCAGCACCCTTAAAGTACAGGTGTCAGCCTTAGGGGCCCTTTTTAACTGCAAACATCACCAGCAACTATTGGATCTATAGATTTATTAAGGAAACAGGCAGGTCCAGAAAGGTGGTAAGAAATAAATTTATGCCATAGGATCTGAACCTAGTCCTCACAGCCATGACAGAGGCCCCGTTTGAACCTCTCTCATCAACCTCTACAAAAAATCTGTCTTTTAAAGTGGCTCTTCTGGTAGTGACATCCAGGCGTTATCTAGACTTTCTCCTTACATAAAATTCAGGGACGACAGGGTAATTCTTACACCGGATCCAGCATACTTGCTTAAAGTTGCCTCCAGTTTCCATAGAACACGGGAGATAGTCCTCCCATCCTTCCTCCCTAATCCCACGAACGTAAAGGAAATGAAACTACACAATCTAGACGTTAGGAGGTGTCTCCTAGAGTACCTGGCAGTTACCGACCCCTGGAAAAAAAATAATGCCTTGTTTGTCTCCTATCAGGGCACTAGGAAGGGTCTTAGGGCTTCAAAAAGCTCGCTAGCAAGGTGGATTATGGAGGCCATTTCGTTAGCATACACCTCAAAGGGCAGATCGGCTCCTGGCAAGCTGAGGGCACATTCCACCAGGGCCATGGCAACCTCGTGGACAGAGAGATCGGAAGTCTCGATCGACCAAATATGTAAGGCAGCTACTTGGTCCTCTACGAGCAGCTTTACAACCATTATAGACTAGACCTGGGTGCCTCCTCAGACCTCTCCTTTGGTGTCAGGGTTCTGCAGGCTGTAATCCCTCCCTAAAGTAATTATTACTCTATGTAATTCTCTCAGGTGGTGCTGTCATGGACGACCGACTAAAGTTGTAGTTACTCACTGGTTAACAGTATTTTTCGAAGTCCATGACAACACCCGTATATTCCCTCCCTTTAGTTTAATTTGGGTGTGCACTTCTTCCTCTTATATGTACACTAGTAATAAATAGTTGAGTAGAGTATTGTACATAAATTATGGTGTTAACCTTGGTGCTCCTCTTTGTGCTCTGTAAACCAACTGATGCGTGGGAGAGGTGCCGCCCTTATGTATCTGTAGGATTTCCTGTTCCTGGAGGGCGGATCCCCTTTCTCAGGTGGTGCTGTCATGGACTCCGAAAAATACCGTTAACCGGTGAGTAACTACGACTTTTCAGCCAAACAGTGTGACATGATTTGTGAACATTTCTGTGATCTCTAAAACTGAAAAAGAGCAATGAAACATTTTTTCTCGACTGAATTTGATTGTCATCCAAACACTTTTGAGTTCTTTCTGTTACATTATAGTGGCGCAAACTCCCAAAAACAAATTTGACTACTGCAGCTGACCATTTTTTTATTTTATTAAAAACTAGCTGAAGAGCCCGGCGTTGCCTGGGCATAGTAACCAACTGTGGTTAGTTATAACAAATTATAATGATTATATTGCACATAAAACCGTGCATCTAATCCTATCCTGTGTGATACTGACTGCTGAGCCGTGTATCTAATCCTATCCTGTGTGATACTGACTGCTGAGCCGTGTATCTAATCCTATCCTGTGTGATATTGACTGCTGAGCTGTGTATCTAATCCTATCCTGTGTGATACTGACTGCTGAGCCGTGTATTTAATCCTCTCCTGTGTGGTACTGCCTGCTGAGCTGTGTATCTAATCCTCTCCTATGTGATACTGCCTGCTGAGCCGTGTATCTAATCCTATCCTGTGTGATATTGACTGCTGAGCTGTGTATCTAATCCTATACTGTGTGATACTGACCGCTGAGCCGTGTATCTAATCATATCCTGTGTGATACTGTCTGCTGAGCCTTATATCTAATCCTATCCTGTGTGATACTGACTGCTGAGCTGTGTATCTAATCCAATCCTGTGTGATACTGCCTGCTGAGCCATGTGTCTAATCCTCTCCTGTGTGATACTGACTTCTGAGCCGTGTATCTAATCCTATCCTGTGTGATACTGACTGCTGAGCTGTGTATCTAATCCTATCCTGTGTGATACTGACTGCTGAGCTGTGTATCTAATCCTCTCCTATGTGATACTGCCTGCTGAGCCGTGTATCTAATCCTATCCTGTGTGATATTGACTGCTGAGCTGTGTATCTAATCCTATACTGTGTGATACTGACCGCTGAGCCGTGTATCTAATCATATCCTGTGTGATACTGTCTGCTGAGCCTTATATCTAATCCTATCCTGTGTGATACTGACTGCTGAGCTGTGTATCTAATCCAATCCTGTGTGATACTGCCTGCTGAGCCATGTGTCTAATCCTCTCCTGTGTGATACTGACTTCTGAGCCGTGTATCTAATCCTATCCTGTGTGATACTGACTGCTGAGCTGTGTATCTAATCCTATCCTGTGTGATACTGACTGCTGAGCCTTGTATCTAATCCTATCCTGTGTGATACTGACTGCTGAGCTGTGTATCTAATCCTATCCTGTGTGATACTGACTGCTGAGCCGTGTACCTAATCCTCTCCTGTGTGATACTGACTGCTGAGCTGTGTATCTAATCCTATCCTGTGTGATACTGACTGCTGCGCCTTGTATCTAATCCTATCATGTGTGATACTGACTGCTGAGCCGTGTATCTAATCCTATCCTGTGTGATACTGACTGCTGAGCCGTGTACATAATCCTATCCTGTGTGATACTGACTGCTGAGGCGTGTACCTAATCCTCTCCTGTGTGATACTGACTGCTGAGCCGTGTATCTAATCCTATCCTGTGTGATACTGACTGCTGAGCCGTGTATCTATTCCTATCCTGTGTGATACTGACTGCTGAGCCGTGTATCTAATCCTCTCCTGTGATACTGACTGCTGAGCTGTGTATCTAATCCTATCCTGTGTGATACTGACTGCTGAGCCGCGTATCTAATCCTATCCTGTGTGATACTGGCTGCTGAGCCGTGTACCTAATCCTCTCCTGTGTGATACAGACTGCTGAGCCGTGTATCTAATCCCCTCCTGTGTGATACTGGGCTCCCCCTGTTGCTATGATTAAGGGTCAAATATGATCCGAAACGCGTAAGCCTACACATGCTTTTATTACCACTGGAATTGTATTTTTTAATGATGGATTAAATAAAGGCTTTTCTTAATTTTTTCACATCGTGTGCTGGAACTACAAAAAACTTTTTTTTCATTGGGCTCCCCCTGCAGTCTGTGTCAGAGGGTGGTCTGTGTTGGCACGGTAATACATTGTGTTATTTCCAGCTTTACAGAAGGACGATAACACCATAGAAATGATAAGAATAATAGGCCTCAGTTACCACAACTGTCTACAAAGAAAACTGTTGCTGATAGCGACCAATCACAGCTCATTTTTCATCTTTTAAACAGCTCTGGGTCAGTGTGGCGAGTTTTGAGTGGTGACTTTTGTATTTCATCTTTTATGTGGCGAGGTTGGTGTATGTGTGGTGTAATGTGTGCTGAGGGTGGTATATGTGTTGCAGCACGTGGTAGTGTGTGGCGCATTTTGTGTGTGTTCATATCCCCGTGTGTGGTGAGTATCCCATGTCAGGGCCCCACCATAGCAACTGTACGGTATGTACTCTTTGGCGCCATCGCTCTCATTCTTTCAGTCCCCCTTCTTCACATCTGGCCGCTGTCAATTTGCCTCCAACACTTTTCCTTTCACTTTTTCCCAATTATGTAGATAGGGGCAAAATTGTTTGGTGAATTGGAAAGCGCGGGGTTAAAATTTTGCCTCACAACATAGCTTAGGACGCTCTCGGGGTCCAGACGTGTGACTGTGCCAAATTTTGTGGCTGTAGCTGCGACGGTGCAGATGCCAATCCTGGACATACACACATACATACACACACACACACCCACATTGAGCTTTACACTGTGTTCCAAATTATTATGCAAAAAATATTTCCTCCTATTTTCTGTAAATTACCTATATGAATAGCAGTCATTGTTATTTTCCAGTCATCTAATATTCTAGTATAATTGCAATGTTTTTGAACAAACTGCCTATGAAAACAGTATATTTTTAAAAATAAGAAACACTCAGAATGCCTGTTCCAGATTATTATGCACAGCAGAGTTTTCAACCTTTTTATTTTTATTTTGGTTTTCAACCTTTTTATTTTTATTTTGAACAAAAAAAATGGTGAATAGTGAAATGATAAGCATTATCAGCTTATTAAAAAATCAAATCAAACAGTTTTCAAGTCCAAACTTCCTTCTCGGTGATGTTACATTTGCACATAGGACCCCTTGTTGGAAAGAAGCTTCTGAACTCTCTCGTCCATTGAATTTGTCAGTTTTTGGATGGTTTGTGCTTCAATTGTTTTGCATGTGGACAGAATCCCCTCCCAGAGCTGTTGCTTAGATGTGAACTGCCTCCCGCCATCATAGACATTCCTTGTGATGATGCTCCAGAGGTTCTCAATGGGGTTGAGGTCAGGGGAAGATG
Source organism: Dendrobates tinctorius (assembly GCF_039654945.1). Lineage (NCBI taxonomy): Eukaryota > Metazoa > Chordata > Amphibia > Anura > Dendrobatidae > Dendrobates > Dendrobates tinctorius. The sequence goes on along the minus strand of NW_027361818.1, from coordinate 2,837,874 downwards.
GTGGCCACACCATAAGTTTGTCCTCTTTTATGCCCATAGCAGCCAGAGATGCAGATGTGTTATTTGCAGCATGAGACGGTGCATTATCAGGCATGACAATGATCTCTCTGCGGAAAGCACGGTTCTTCCTCTTGAACCATGGCAGGAAGTGCTGTTTTAGAAACTCCACATAGATTATGGAGTTCATCTTTACCCCTTCAGGGATCCTAAAGGGGCCGACAATCTCTCTCCCCATGATTCCAGCCCAAAGCATTACTCCACCTGCTCCTTGTTGGCGCCTTAGCCGTGTTTTCATGGGGTGTCCATCAACCAGCCATCCTCCACTCAATCCATCTGGACCATCGAGCGTTGCACGGCACTCATCGGTGAACAAAACAGTTTGGAAGTCAGTCCTCTTGTATCGTTTGGCCCACTGGAGCCATTTCTGCTTGTGTGCAGTGGATAGAGGTGGTCGACAGGATGGCTTACACACAGCTGCAAACCTCTGAAGGACCCTGCATCTTGTTGTTCGGGGGACGTTGGAGGCACCAGCAGCTTCAAAAACTCATCTGCTGCTATGACAAGGCATTTTTGCAGCTGCTCTTTTAACCTGACGCAATTGCCTGTTGGAAAGAGTCCTCAATTTCTCCTTATCAGCACGCACACGTGTGTGCTGGGAATCAGTTGCATACTTCTTGACTGTGCGATGATCACGATGAAGGGTCTTGGCAATGTTGATTGTAGTCATGCCTTGACCTAAATACTCCACAATTTGTTGCTTCTCAGCAGCCGACACATCCTTTTTCTTTCCCATTTTGGCAAAAAATGTAGGCTGCTTAATAATGTGGAACAGCCTTCTTCAGTAGTCTTGCCTTTATTTGGACACACCTGCCAAACTAATGTGCACAGGTATCTGCAATTGCTTTCAGTGATATAAAGAGCCCTGACACACAGCACCATCAATAAGATTAAATGACAAACAAAAAAATTCTAACCTTATCACTCCGAAACTCTTTTTGCATAATAATTTGGAACACAGTTTATATATTAGATTTACTTTGCTTCAAGAGCCTGTGTATGGTGTATGTTAAGGGATGGGGAAGTGGAAGTGCACGCAGATGCTGAGAATGTGGGGCAGGTGTGACTACGCCTGTTTCTGGAGCACCACAAGAAACACACCCTTCCACAACACTTAGTTTCCTGTCCCACTGTGCAGGCAGGCACAGTACACCACTTCTGAAGCCAGAGCAGTGCGAACAGGTGGTGGGTTGAATAGCAGATAATGCTTCCAGCAGGCTTGGCAGCACCACCCAGTCTTCAACATGGTACAGTCTCACCAGCCTAAAGTCTGGATCACTTATTCCTTTCCTTGATCCTCCTTTCTCCCACCATGTTGAGTGACAGGAGACTAGCGATCCCACTCTAGGACAATCCAAGGAGCTTTTTACATCATTGATTGTGGCTTCCCAACCTGAATGCTCCAAGAGAGACATGAAGACATGCTATTTAGTGGCGCACAATCTTTAGGGCAGCCATGACCACAAGAACATGACAGTGGGGAACGGCAAATTTTCGATAAGGAGGAAGAAAATGATGAGACAGTTGCTGTCATGCCTTTATACAAATGCATATAATCAGTTTTGCCATGCTTGTCTAGAACTGTGGTGTATTGTGATAACTAGTGTTGAGCATTCCGATACCGCAAGTATCGGGTATCGGCCGATACTTGCTGTATCGGAATTCCGATACCGACTTCCGATATTTTTTCAATATCGGAATTCGGCATCGGAATCGGAAGTTCAAAGTTGATTGACGGCCTGACGTCATCATGATGCGCGGTGTGTGCGCATCATGATGCGCCGTCATTTCGGGCCTTCCGGGGGTCTCTGCCGGCCTGCTGGGGGGCTGTGTGGACTGCCCGGGGTCGGTACCGGCCTGCCGGGGGGCTGTGCCGGCCTGCCGGTGGTCTGTGCACCCTGTGGGGCTCTGTACCGGCCTGCCGGGGGGCTGTGCCGGCCTGCCGGTGGTCTGTGCACCCTGTGGGGGTCTGTACCGGCCTGCCGGGGGGCTGTGCCGGCCTGCCGGTGGTCTGTGCACCCTGTGGGGGTCTGTGCCGGCCTGCCGGGGGGCTGTGCTGATGTCCGGGGGTCTGTGCAAGCATCGTCCGATGGGACTACAAGTCCCATCTGGCGATGCCTGCTACCATGACAGTGATTGACACATTAGCCAATGATGGGACAGTAGTAGTCCCATCATCCGGCTAATGTGTTAAATGTTAAAAAAAAAAAAAAAATACTACATACATACTACATACATACTACATGCTACATACATACTACATATATACTACATGCATGCTACATACATACTACATGCTACATACATACTACATATATACTACATGCATGCTACATACATACTACATGCTACATACATACTACATATATACTACATACATACTACATACATGCTACATACATGCTACATACATACTGCATGCTACATACATACTACATACATACTACATACATACTACATACATACTACATGCATGCTACATACATACTACATACATACATACTACATGCATGCTACATACATACTACATGCATGCTACATGCATGCTACATACATACTACATGCTACATACATACCACATACATACTACATACATGCTACATGCTACATACATACTACATACATACTACATACATACTACATGCATGCTACATACATACTACATACATACTACATGCATGCTACATACATACTACATGCATGCTACATACATACTACATGCATGCTACATGCATGCTACATACATACTACATGCTACATACATACCACATACATACTACATACATGCTACATGCTACATACATACTACATACATACTACATATATACTACATGCATGCTACATACATACTACATACATACTACATGCATGCTACATACATACTACATGCATGCTACATACATACTACATGCATGCTACATGCATGCTACATACATACTACATGCTACATACATACCACATACATACTACATACATGCTACATGCTACATACATACTACATACATACTACATGCATGCTACATACATACTACATACATACTACATGCATGCTACATACATACTACATGCATGCTACATACATACTACATGCATGCTACATGCATGCTACATACATACTACATGCAACATACATACCACATACATACTACATACATACTACATGCTACATACATACTACATATATACTACATGCATGCTACATACATACTACATGCTACATACATACCACATACATACTACATACATACTACATACATACTACATGCTACATACATACCACATATATACTACATACATACAATACATCCATACAATACATACATAGACATACAGTACATATAACATAGAGTAACATACTTACCAATACTTGTCACATTGTTCCCCGAAGCCATTGTCTTTTCCGGAATAAATATTAACATAACAAACCACAAAAATACTCACCCACGATCCGAAGCAGTCCACGAGTGTGTCCCACGACGATCTTGGGTAGAGAACTGCAGCATCAGATGATGCCGCCGTTCTCTACGGGCTGCAGGAATCCAATGACGGAAGGTAGGTATCCTTCCGCACTGTATTCCTCCGCCACTTAAAAAAAAAAAAAGTCCCTAGTCTCACTTTATGCCATTGCTGCGTGGGAATTTCCCACACAGCAATGGCATAAAGTGAGACTAGGGACTTTTTTTTTTTAAGTGCCGAGGAATACAGTGCGGAAGGATACCTACCTTCCGTCATTGGATTCCTGCAGCCCGTAGAGAACGGCAGCAACAGCTGATGCTGCAGTTCTCTACCCAAGATCGTCGTGGGACACACTCGTGGACTGCTTCGGATCGTGGGTGAGTATTTTTGTGGTTTGTTATGTTAATATTTATTCCGGAAAAGACAATGGCTTCGGGGAACAATGTGACAAGTATTGGTAAGTATGTTACTCTATGTTATATGTACTGTATGTCTATGTATGTATTGTATGAATGTATTGTATGTATGTAGTATATATGTGGTATGTATGTAGCATGTAGTATGTATGTAGTATGCATGTAGCATGCAGTATGTATGTAGCATGCATGTAGTATATATGTAGTATGTATGTAGCATGTAGCATGTATGTAGTATGTATGTGGTATGTATGTAGCATGTAGTATGTATGTAGCATGCATGTAGTATATATGTAGTATGTATGTAGCATGTGTGTAGTATGTATGTGGTATGTATGTAGCATGTAGTATGTATGTAGCATGCATGTAGCATGCATGTAGTATGTATGTAGTATGTATGTAGTATGTATGTAGTATGTATGTAGTATGTATGTAGTATGTATGTAGCATGTAGTATGTATGTAGCATGTATGTAGCATGCATGTAGCATGCATGTAGTATGTATGTAGTATGTATGTAGTATGTATGTAGCATGCAGTATGTATGTAGCATGCATGTAGCATGCATGTAGTATGTATGTAGCATGTAGTATGTATGTAGCATGTAGTATGTATGTAGCATGCATGTAGTATGTATGTAGTATTTTTTTTTTTTTTTTTTTAACATTTAACACATTAGCCGGATGATGGGACTACTACTGTCCCATCATTGGCTAATGTGTCAATCACTGTCATGGTAGCAGGCATCGCCCGATGGGACTTGTAGTCCCATCGGACGATGCCTGCACAGACCCCCGAAGCCTGCACAGACCACCGGCAGGCCGGCACAGCCCCCCGGCAGGCCGGCACAGCCCCCCGGAGCCTGCACAGACCACCGGCAGGCCGGCACAGCCCCCCGGCAGGCCGGCACAGCCCACCGGAGCCTGCACAGACCACCGGCAGGCCGGCACAGCCCCCCGGCAGGCCGGCACAGACCACCGGAGCCTGCACAGACCCCCTGGCAGGCCGGCACAGCCCCCCGAAAGGCCCGTACAGACCCCAGAGAGGCTGTACAAGGCAAAAACAGGGTTTTTCTTATTCCGATACCGGAAGTCCCATAGACTTGAATGGGACCTCCGGTATCGGAATCGGCGATACCGATGCTTTTTTTAAAGATCGGCCGATCCATTCCGATCCGATACTTTGAAGTATGGACGGTATCGCTCAACTCTAGTGATAACTTATCCAACAGCGCCATCTATTGACAATGTTCTAATTACAGTTTACTTTCTGTTTCATTTCTTACTATGCAATTTAATATCAAGGCTTCTGTACTTCCCCATCAGCTTCTGCTTTAGCCTCACCCCCTACTTCTCCAGCTGCCATTTTAGCCTCATGGATACTGGCATGCTGACTATCTCTCCCTGATTTTCAGCCCATCTGGTTGCTTACCTCCACATAGCACAGGCGGTGAGATATTTCCCCCTTGTTAGAGCTCACCATATATCATTATGTAGCTATTTTGTTCTATATGTTTTATATCAAAGTAGTCTTTTGATATTATAGATGCTTATATTACCGCCATGTTGTTCACCATGTTGTGAATCTCCTGTACCAGGTATAATACTATATACTTTAGATATGTTGTATGCCTTGTACTGAGTACTTTCATTTTTCTTATAGTTTTACACTGATCCTATCAATAAAAGTTGCAAAGGACCCCCTGCGCCTACCTCAGTGCATCGATAGGAAAGAGTTTAGCTGCATGTGAACTTGCTTTTCTCAAGCACACAGTTGAGGGTGCCATAACAGTTGCTGCTAAGTCTTGGTGTTGTTATGTCATGAAGTCAGGAGGACCAGAGTGTGGAGGTGTAAGACGAGGTGGAGGTTGACGAAGTCACTGGTCCAACCTGGGTAATTGGCATTCAAAGCTAGGTCAGCAGCACTGAGGGGGAGAAATTGGTAGCACTAAAACAGACAGGAAGAGGCAGTGGGGTGAGCAGAGGGAGAACACAGGCTGCAACACAGTATGGTCAGGATGGCAGAAAAGTAGCCCCAATCAAGTTGCAAAGAAATTCACGCTGCACTCCAAGCTCAGTGTGCATTAGTGTAAGCACAAACTATGCGTCGACATTTGAATGAAATTATTTGAATTGCTATGGCAGGATACCCAAGAGGACAACACGGCAGAAACAGACATAATAAAGCTAGACTGCAGTTTGCCAAAATTTATGTGAGTAAACCAAAATCCTTCTGGTAAACCATCTTGTGGACAGATGAGACCAAGATAGAGCTTTTTGGCAAAGCACAACTTTCTACTGTTTGCCTAATATGGAATGAGGCCTACATAGAAAAGAACATAATACCTACAGTCAAATATAGTGGAGGTTCAAAGATGTTTTGGGGTTGTTTTTCTAACTCTGGCACTAGGTGACTTTACTATGTATATGCCATCATGAGATATGAAGATTACTAAAGGATTTTGGGTCGCAATGTAGTGCCCAGTGTCAGAAAACTGCTTTTGCATCATAGGTTATAGGCCTTCCAGCATGTTAATGACCCCAAACATACTTCAAGAAGCACTGACAAATGGATGGAAGCAAAGTGCTGGAGGCAGAGTTCTGAAGTGGCCAGCAATGAGTCCGGATCTAAATCCCATTGATCACCTGTGGAGAGATCTTAAAATTGCTGTTGTTAGAAAGCATTTTTCAAATATGAGAGACCTGAAGCAGCTTACAAAAGAAGAGGTGTCCAACATTTCAGCTGATAGGTGTAAGAAGCTTGTTGATGGCTATAGGAGGTGATTGATTGCAGGTATTTATTCCAAAGGGTGGACAATCAAGTATTACGTTGACGGTGCCAACAATTTTTCCCAATTTATGTCCAATTTGCCTATTGTTCTCTGTTTTTTATTGTGTTTTTCCAATACACAGATAATAAACATGTGTATAACAAAACACTTTCAGCCAAGACTGTACATGCAGGACAAAAAGACAAACGCTTTTGTAGCAAGGATAATTCAGCAATGCTTAGTGATTTTGAGGACATAGTCATGACCAGGGAAGTGTTACTTTGGAAAGTGTCACTCTCATAGTGTCTTAGGCCCCTTGTGCACTTGACCCCTCTTCTTGTTTTCTTCTCCTGATGGAGGCTAAAAAATGAGCTGTATGTCCACATCATTCATTGTCAGAACTGGAGAATGAATGATCTGTAGATGATCTGTGACCTCTGTAGTAAGGGCGATGTGCGGGATAAGAATCCTACCATTTTATATCCTATTGTGATGGTAATCTTCCGTATTGTGTAGGAATTTTGATCTCTTCTTTTTCTCAGCCTCTCGTTGATATTGATCAACAGTAGTGGGGATTTTCATAAAAGATAATTCATCCACACATAGATGTCGTCTTTGCTGTATTTTGATGTTTTTAATTTCTACTTTGGCTGCTATAATAAACTCGTGGAGATACTCCATAGTTACAGGCATAAGATAGAAAGAGCCCTTGTTTAAAATCTGTTCGATGGTAGTACACTAGTCAGAGTTGTCATCGAAAATGCTCGGGAAAAGTGGGACCCTGAGACCCCTAGGGATCTCTAAAGCATTCATTTAAGGTAGCACGATGTAATTCAATATTAGATTCACGTTCAATGTCCCAGCTGCCTGGATATGGGTTGTTCTGACATCCGCGGTGGACGCTGAGACCTAGTTGTCATTCTTAAAGCACTTTAGCTGTTGCTCATTGTGATGTGGCCTCTGGACACCTCTTGTACGATTTTTTTATGGTTATGAATAGTGTTGAGCATTCCGATACTGCAAATATAGGGTATCGGCCGATATTCACAGTATCGGAGTTCCGATACCGAGTTCCGATATTTTTACAATATCGAATACCGGAATTGGAAGTTCCCATAATGCAATGAGCCAGTTGTGTTAGCCATGTTAACTAATGTCATGGCTGTGATTGGCTGCTGAAATGATGTCATCATGATGCGCGGTCTGTGCGGGCCTGCCAGGGGTCTGTGCGGACCTGCCGGGGGTCTGTACGGGCCTGCCAGGGGTCTGTGTGGGCTGTCGGGGGTCTGTACGGGCCTGCCGGGGGTCTGTGCGGGCCTGCCGGGGGTCTGTGCGGGGCTGCCGGGGGTCTGTGCGGGCCTGCCGGGGGTCTGTGCGGGCCTGCCGGGGGTCTGTGCGGGTTGCCGGGGGTCTGTGCTGGCCTGCCAGGGGTCTGTGCGGGCTGCTGGGGGTCTTTGCGGGCCTGCCGGGGGTCTGTGCGGGCCTGCCCGGAGTCTGTGCGGGCCTGCCGGGGGTCTGTATGGGCCTTTCGGGGGTCTGTGGGCTGCCGGGGGTCTGTGCGGGCCTGCCGGGGGTTGTGTGTGTGTGCAGGCATCGTCCGATGGGACTACAAGTCCCATCGGGCTATGCCTGCTACAATGACAGTGATTGACATATTAGCCAATGATGGGACAGTAGTAGTCCCATCATCCGGCTAATGTGTTGAATGTAAAAAAAAAAACATACATACTACATATATACTACATTCATACAACATACATACTACATACTTACTACATACATACAACATACATACTACATACATACTACATACAATACATTCATACATTCATACAATACATACATATAGACATACAGTACATATAACATAGAGTACATACTCACCATCACTTGTCACTTTGATCCCCAAAGCCAGTGTCATTCTCACTGTAAAAAATATTAAACTAACAAACAACCAATATACTCCCCGATCCACAGAAATCCACGAGTGTCCCACGACGATCTCCTGCAGTGCATCACTGAGAGGTTACTATAGTTCACTGGTCTCACTTTATTGCAAAAGCTGCATGGGAACTTTCTCACACAGCAATGCCAAAAGTGAGACTAGGGACTATTTTTTTACAGTGGCGGAGGAATACAGTGCGGAAGGATACCTACCTCCCTTCATTGTATTCCTAGAGAGCGGTCGCATCAGCTGATGCTGCTGTTCTCCAACGGGAGATCATCATGGGACAATCGTGTATTTCTGCGGATCAGGGAGTATATTGGTTGTTTGTTATTTTAATATTTTTTACAGATGACACTGGCTTCGGGGATCAAAGTGACAAGTGATGGTGAGTATGTACTCTATGTTATATGTACTGTATGTCTATATGTATGTATTGTATGAATGTATTGTATGTAGTATGTATGTAGTATGTATGTTGTATGTACTATGTATGTACAGTATGTATGTTGTATGAATGTAGTATATATGAAGTATGTATGTAGTATGTAGTATGTATGTTGTATATATGTAGTATGTATGTAGCATGTATGTATGTTGTATGAATGTAGTATGTTTGTAGTATATATGTAGTATGTTTGTATGTTGTATGAATGTAGTATATATGTAGTATGTATGTATGGTGTATGAATGTAGTATGTATGTAGTATGTATGTATGTTGTATGAATGTAGTATATATGTAGTATGTATGTAGTATGTATGTATGTTGTATGAATGTAGTATATATGTAGTTTGTATGTATGTTGTATGAATGTAGTATATATGAAGTATGTATGTAGTATGTATGTATCTTGTATGAATGTTGTATATATGTAGTATGTATGTATTATGTATATATGCTGTATGAATGTAGTATGTATGTAGTATGTAGTATGTAGTATGTATGTTGTATGAATGTACTATATATGAAGTATGTATGTATGTTGTATGAATGTTTTATGTATGTAGTATGTATGTTTTGTTTTTTTGCTTTTTTTTACATTCAACACATTAGCCGGATGATGGACTACTACTGTCCCATCATTGGCTAATGCGTCAATCACTGTCATTGTAGCAGGCATAGCCCGATGGGACTTGTAGTCCCATTGGACGATGCCTGCACACACACACAACCCCCGGCAGCCCGCACAGACCCCCGGCAGCCCGCACAGACCCCCGGCAGCCCGCACAGACCCCCGGCAGGCCCGCACAGACCCCCGGCAGGCCCGTACAGACCCCCGGCAGGCCCGCACAGACCCCCGGCAGGCCCATACAGACCCCGCCCGCACACACAGACACGCACAGTGTCCGCCCACGCACCGCCCACACTCTTCCCCCCTCCTGAACTGGATGTGAAAGGAAAGAAAGGGTTTATTTTTATTCCGATATTTGTGCCCCATTGACTTGCATGGGTTTCCGGTATCGGAATCGGCGATACCCGATATTTTTGGGGTATCAGTCCGATCCAATCGATCCGATATTTCCCGATATCAGAAGGTATCGCTCAACACTAGTTATGAATCATTTTTTCGATATTACATCTTGGGTGAACTATTTTTTCAATTTAATAATTGCAGAATAAGGTTTGGCTTTTTTTTGTGTACCTTATTGACTCATTCTCTATGGCCATGCACTTTTTCATAATGGTGAATGGAGTCAAAACTAGAGTTGAGTGAATTTGTTTGGGTTCCCTCTTATTCGGCAAGCTATCGCACTTACCAAATAAGCTGATCAGCTGATCGGCGCCACAGCTGCATGTGTCGCGGCTGTGTCACAGTCACAGCAAACAGGCTGTCCATGCATGTGCTGTGACTATGACACAGCCACGACACATGCAGCTGTGGCGCCGTTCAGCTGATCAGCCATCACGATCCAGGAAGCCGGGTTCCCTCTGCAGCTTATTCAGTAAGCCCGATAGCTTGCCGAATAAGAGGGAACCAAAAATATTCGCTCAACTCTCGTCATAGCATATTTATATCAGTATATGGGCATTTTGTAAAGTACTTGAGAAAGGCTCAGTGCTGTGCTGAAAGGCCGCACGGTATGTGGTAGCGGAAGTTATGTGGTAGTTATATATCTGCACTTTAATGATTTTTCACCGACCTTGATCTTGTCTCTTTCGTAATTTTTGGATTACTACCACCCTTAGCAGTGTGCACGGGGCATCCCGGTTACACTAGATGAAGGGCAGTGCTGGCTCCATTACATGAGGTGTAAACCACCTTACCCTGATACACACATTATTCCTCTTCATTTACCACAAGTTATCTGATTTGTATCTGAAATAAATGTTGCCGCTCTCTTCCCCTTTCTTCTTTTTCTCTGAATACAAAGTTTGACCCTTTAATTCTCTTCCTTCCAAAAAAGGAACCACTGCAGATTGTATGTAAGAACTTCCTCTTCTAGTCTCTTCCTCTTGCTTCATAAAAGTAAAAAATATGAAGTCGTGATCCAGATACAAAACGCACCTGATGATAACGGATCAGCAGATCAACACAGACCTACAATGAGAATTTCAATCCTGATCTTCTGTTGCTTCCATGGTAAGTCACCAGATTATCATTTACAAACTATGCGGAGACATAATTATTATGCAGATGAAGAATCAGCAATCATGAGTGTTCAGGCAGATATATCCAACTGAATAGAGATACCGGGTTAGTATACACAGTGATGTCACATTACAGGGGTAGTATACACAGTGATGTCACAGTACAGGGGTAGTATACACAGTGATGTCACATTACAGGGGTAGTATACACAGTGATGTCACAGTACAGGGGTAGTATACACAGTGATGTCACAGTACAGGGGTAGTATACACAGTGATGTCACAGTACAGGGGTAGTGTACACAGTGATGTCACAGTACAGGGGTAGTATACACAGTGATGTCACATTACAGGGGTAGTATACACAGTGATGTCACAGTACAGGGGTAGTATACACAGTGATGTCACAGTACAGGGGTAGTATACACAGTGATGTCACATTACAGGGGTAGTATACACAGTGATGTCACATTACAGGGGTAGTATACACAGTGATGTCACAGTACAGGGGTAGTATACACAGTGATGTCACAGTACAGGGGTAGTGTACACAGTGATGTCACAGTACAGGGGTAGTATACACAGTGATGTCACATTACAGGGGTAGTATACACAGTGATGTCACAGTACAGGGGTAGTATACACAGTGATGTCACATTACAGGGGTAGTATACACAGTGATGAAACAGTACAGGGGTAGTGTACACAGTGATGTCACATTACAGGGGTAGTATACACAGTGATGTCACAGTACAGGGGTAGTGTACACAGTGATGTCACAGTACAGGGGTAGTATACACAGTGATGTCACATTACAGGGGTAGTATACACAGTGATGAAACAGTACAGGGGTAGTGTACACAGTGATGTCACATTACAGGGGTAGTATACACAGTGATGTCACAGTACAGGGGTAGTGTACACAGTGATGTCACAGTACAGGGGTAGTATACACAGTGATGTCACATTACAGGGGTAGTGTACACAGTGATGTCACAGTACAGGGGTAGTGTACACAGTGATGTCACAGTACAGGGGTAGTATACACAGTGATGTCACATTACAGGGGTAGTATACACAGTGATGTCACAGTACAGGGGTAGTGTACACAGTGATGTCACATTACAGGGGTAGTATACACAGTGATGAAACAGTACAGGGGTAGTATACACAGTGATGTCACATTACAGGGGTAGTATACACAGTGATGTCACAGTACAGGGGTAGTGTACACAGTGATGTCACAGTACAGGGGTAGTATACACAGTGATGTCACATTACAGGGGTAGTATACACAGTGATGAAACAGTACAGGGGTAGTATACACAGTGATGTCACAGTACAGGGGTAGTGTACACAGTGATGTCACAGTACAGGGGTAGTGTATACAGTGATGTCACATTACAGGGGTAGTATACACAGTGATGTCACATTACAGGGGTAGTATACACAGTGATGTCACAGTACAGGGGTAGTGTACACAGTGATGTCATAGTACAGGGGTAGTATACACAGTGATGTCACATTACAGGGGTAGTATACACAGTGATGTCACAGTACAGGGGTAGTGTACACAGTGATGTCATAGTACAGGGGTAGTATACACAGTGATGTCACATTACAGGGGTAGTATACACAGTGATGTCACATTACAGGGGTAGTATACACAGTGATGTCACATTACAGGGGTAGTATACACAGTGATGTCACAGTACAGGGGTAGTGTACACAGTGATGTCACAGTACAGGGGTAGTATACACAGTGATGTCACATTACAGGGGTAGTATACACAGTGATGTCACAGTACAGGGGTAGTGTACACAGTGATGTCACAGTACAGGGGTAGTATACACAGTGATGTCACATTACAGGGGTAGTATACACAGTGATGTCACAGTACAGGGGTAGTGTACACAGTGATGTCACATTACAGGGGTAGTATACACAGTGATGAAACAGTACAGGGGTAGTATACACAGTGATGTCACAGTACAGGGGTAGTATACACAGTGATGTCACATTACAGGGGTAGTATACACAGTGATGTCACAGTACAGGGGTAGTGTACACAGTGATGTCACAGTACAGGGGTAGTATACACAGTGATGTCACATTACAGGGGTAGTATACACAGTGATGAAACAGTACAGGGGTAGTATACACAGTGATGTCACAGTACAGGGGTAGTGTACACAGTGATGTCACAGTACAGGGGTAGTGTATACAGTGATGTCACATTACAGGGGTAGTATACACAGTGATGTCACATTACAGGGGTAGTATACACAGTGATGTCACAGTACAGGGGTAGTGTACACAGTGATGTCATAGTACAGGGGTAGTATACACAGTGATGTCACATTACAGGGGTAGTATACACAGTGATGTCACAGTACAGGGGTAGTGTACACAGTGATGTCATAGTACAGGGGTAGTATACACAGTGATGTCACATTACAGGGGTAGTATACACAGTGATGTCACATTACAGGGGTAGTATACACAGTGATGTCACATTACAGGGGTAGTATACACAGTGATGTCACAGTACAGGGGTAGTGTACACAGTGATGTCACAGTACAGGGGTAGTATACACAGTGATGTCACATTACAGGGGTAGTATACACCACAGTGATGTCACAGTACAGGGGTAGTGTACACAGTGATGTCATAGTACAGGGGTAGTATACACAGTGATGTCACATTACAGGGGTAGTATACACAGTGATGTCACATTACAGGGGTAGTATACACAGTGATGAAACAGTACAGGGGTAGTATACACAGTGATGTCACAGTACAGGGGTAGTATACACAGTGATGTCACAGTACAGGGGTATTATACACAGTGATGTCACATTACAGGGGTAGTGTACACAGTGATGTCACAGTACAGGGGTAGTGTACACAGTGATGAAACAGTACAGGGGTAGTATACACAGTGATGTCACAGTACAGGGGTAGTATACACAGTGATGTCACAGTACAGGGGTAGTGTACACAGTGATGAAACAGTACAGGGGTAGAATACACAGTGATGTCACATTACAGGGGTAGTATAAACAGTGATGTCACAGTACAGGGGTAGTGTACACAGTGATGAAACAGTACAGGGGTAGAATACACAGTGATGTCACATTACAGGGGTAGTATACACAGTGATGTCGTAGTACAGGGGTAGTGTACACAGTGATGAAACAGTACAGGGGTAGAATACACAGTGATGTCACAGTACAGGGGTAGTGTACACTGTGATGTCACAGTAGAGGGGTAGTATACACAGTGATGTCACAGTACAGGGGTAGAATACACAGTGATGTCATAGTACAGGGGTAGCATACACAGTGATGTCACAGTACAGGGGTAGTGTACACAGTGATGTCACAATACAGGTGTTGTATACACAGTGATGTCACAGTACAGGGGTAGTGTACACAGTGATGTCATAGTACAGGGATAGTATACACAGTGATGTCACAGTACAGGGGTAGAATACACAGTGATGTCATCGTGCAGGGGTAGTTTACACCGTGATGTCACAGTACAGGGGTAGTAAACACAGTGATGTCACCGTACAGGGGTAGTTTACACCGTGATGTCACAGTACAGGTGTTGTATACACAGTGATGTCACAATACAGGGGTAGTGTACACAGCGATGTTACAATACAGGGTACTGTATACAGTGATGTCACAATACAAGGGTAGTATACACAGTGATGTCCAAGTACAGGGGTAGTATACACAGTGATGTCACCGTACAGGGGTAGTGTACACATTGATGTCACAGTACAGGGGTAGTATACACCGTGATGTCACAGTACAGGTGTTGTATACACAGTGATGTCACAATACAGGGGTAGTGTACAAAGCGATGTCACAGTACAGGGGTAGTGTATACAGTGATGTCACAGTACAGGGTAGTGTACACAGTGATGTCACAATACAGGGGTAGTATACACAGTGATGTCCAAGTACAGGGGTAGTGTATACAGTGATGTCACAGTACAGGTGTTGTATACACAGTGATGTCACAGTACAGGGGTAGTGTACACAGTGATGTCACAGAACGGGGTAGTATGCACATTGATGTCACAGTACAGGGGTAGTGTATACAGTGATGTCAAAGTACAGGGGTAGTGTACACAGTGATGTCACAGTACAGGGGTAGTGTACACAGTAATGTCACAATACAGGGGTAGTGTATACAGTGATGTCAAAGTACAGGGGTACTGTATACAGTGATGTCACAGTACAGGTGTAGTATACACAGTGATGTCACAGTACAGGGGAAGTGTACACAGTGATGTCATAGTACAGGGGTAGTGTACACAGTGATGTCACAGTACAGGTGCAGTATACACAGTGATGTCACAGTACAGGGGTAGTGTACACAGTGATGTCACAGTACAGGTGCAATATACACAGTGATGTCACAGTACAGGGGTAGTGTACACAGTGATGTCGTAGTACAGGGGTAGTGTATACAGTGATGTCACAGTACAGGTGTAGTATACACAGTGATGTCACAGTACAGGGGAAGTGTACACAGTGATGTCACAGTACAGGTGCAGTATACACAGTGATGTCACAGTACAGGGGTAGTGTACACAGTGATGTCGTAGTACAGGGGTAGTGTATACAGTGATGTCACAGTACAGGGGTAGTATACACAGTGATGTCACAGTACAGGGGTAGTGTACACAGTGATGTCGTAGTACAGGGGTAGTGTATACAGTGATGTCACAGTACAGGGGTAGTATACACAGTGATGTCACAGTACAGGGGTAGTGTACACAGTGATGTCATAGTACAGGGGTAGTGTATACAGTGATGTCACAGTACAGGTGCAGTATACACAGTGATGTCACAGTACAGGGGTAGTGTACACAGTGATGTCACAGTACAGGTGCAATATACACAGTGATGTCACAGTACAGGGGTAGTGTACACAGTGATGTCGTAGTACAGGGGTAGTGTATACAGTGATGTCACAGTACAGGGGTAGTATACACAGTGATGTCACAGTATAGGGGTAGTATACACAGTGATGTCATAGTACAGGGGTAGTGTATACAGTGATGTCACAGTACAGGGGTAGTATACACAGTGATGTCACATTACAGGGGTAGTATACACAGTGATGTCACATTACAGGGGTAGTATGCACAGTGATGTCACAGTACAGGGGTATTATACACAGTGATGTCACAGTACAGGGGTAGTGTACACTGTGATGTCACAGTACAGGGGTAGAATACACAGTGATGTCACAGTACAGGGGTAGAATACACAGTAATGTCACAGTAGAGGGATAGTATACACAGTGATGTAACGGTACAGGGGTAGTGTACACAGTGATGTCACAGTAGAGGGATATTATACACAGTGATGTCACAGTACAGGGGTAGAATACACAGTGATGTCATCGTGCAGGGGTAGTGTACACCGTGATGTCACAGTACAGGGGTAGTTTACACCGTGATGTCACAGTACAGGGGTAGTGTACACAGTGATGTCACAGTACAGGGGTAGTGTACACAGTGATGTCACAGTACAGGGGTAGTATACACAGTGATGTCACCGTACAGGGGTAGCTTACACCGTGATGTCACATTACAGGTGTTGTATACACAGTGATGTCACAATACAGGGGTAGTGTACACAGCGATGTCACAGTACAGGGTAGTGTATACAGTGATGTCACAATACAGGGGTAGTATACACAGTGATGTCTAAGTACAGGGGTAGTATACACAGTGATGTCACCATACAGGGGTAGAGTACACAGTGATGTCACAGTACAGGGGTAGTATACACAGTGATGTCACCGTTCAGGTGTTGTATACACAGTGATGTCACAATACAGGGGTAGTGTACACAGCGATGTCACAGTACAGGGGTAGTATACACCGTGATGTCACAGTACAGGTGTTGTATACACAGTGATGTCACAATACAGGGGTAGTGTACACAGCGATGTCACAGTACAGGGGTTGTGTACACAGTGATGTCCAAGTACAGGGGTAGTATACACAGTGATGTCACCGTACAGGGGTAGAATACACAGTGATGTCACAGTACAGGGGTAGTGTACACTGTGATGTCACAGTACAGGGGTAGAAAACACAGTGATGTCACAGTACAGGGGTAGTGTACACTGTGATGTCACAGTAGAGGGGTAGTATACACAGTGATGTCACAGTACAGGGGTAGAATACACAGTGATGTCATAGTACAGGGGTAGCATACACAGTGATGTCACAGTACAGTGGTAGTGTGCACAGTGATGTCACAGTAGAGGGATATTATACACAGTGATGTCACAGTACAGAGGTAGAATACACAGTGATGTCATCGTGCAGGGGTAGTTTACACCGTGATGTCACAGTACAGGGGTAGTGTACACAGTGATGTCACAATACAGGTGTTGTATACACAGTGATGTCACAGTACAGGGGTAGTGTACACAGTGATGTCATAGTACAGGGATAGTATACACAGTGATGTCACAGTACAGGGGTAGAATACACAGTGATGTCATCGTGCAGGGGTAGTTTACACCGTGATGTCACAGTACAGGGGTAGTAAACACAGTGATGTCACCGTACAGGGGTAGTTTACACAGTGATGTCACAGTACAGGGTAGTGTACACAGTGATGTCACAATACAGGGGTAGTATACACAGTGATGTCCAAGTACAGGGGTAGTGTATACAGTGATGTCACAGTACAGGTGTTGTATACACAGTGATGTTACAGTACAGGGGTAGTGTACACAGTGATGTCACAGAACGGGGTAGTATGCACATTGATGTCACAGTACAGGGGTAGTGTATACAGTGTTGTCAAAGTACAGGGGTAGTGTACACAGTGATGTCACAGTACAGGGGTAGTGTACACAGTAATGTCACAGTACAGGGGTAGTGTATACAGTGATGTCAAAGTACAGGGGTACTGTATACAGTGATGTCACAGTAGAGGGATATTATACACAGTGATGTCACAGTACAGGGGTAGAATACACAGTGATGTCATCGTGCAGGGGTAGTTTACACCGTGATGTCACAGTACAGGGGTAGTTTACACCGTGATGTCACAGTACAGGGGTAGTGTACACAGTGATGTCACAGTACAGGGGTAGTGTACACAGTGATGTCACAGTACAGGGGTAGTGTACACAGTGATGTCACCGTACAGGGGTAGCTTACACCGTGATGACACATTACAGGTGTTGTATACACAGTGATGTCACAATACAGGGGTAGTGTACACAGCGATGTCACAGTACAGGGTAGTGTATACAGTGATGTCACAATACAGGGGTAGTATACACAGTGATGTCCAAGTACAGGGGTAGTATACACAGTGATGTCACCATACAGGGGTAGAGTACACAGTGATGTCACAGTACAGGGGTAGTATACACAGTGATGTCACCGTTCAGGTGTTGTATACACAGTGATGTCACAATACAGGGGTAGTGTACACAGCGATGTCACAGTACAGGGGTAGTATACACCGTGATGTCACAGTACAGGTGTTGTATACACAGTGATGTCACAATACAGGGTAGTGTATACAGTGATGTCACAATACAGGGGTAGTATACACAGTGATGTCCAAGTACAGGGGTAGTGTACACAGTGATGTCACAGAACGGGGTAGTATGCACATTGATGTCACAGTACAGGGGTAGTGTATACAGTGATGTCAAAGTACAGGGGTAGTGTACACAGTGATGTCACAGTACAGGGGTAGTGTACACAGTGATGTCACAATACAGGGGTAGTGTAAACAGTGATGTCACAGTACAGGGGTAGTGTACACAGTAATGTCACAATACAGGGGTATTGTATACAGTGATGTCAAAGTACAGGGGTACTGTATACAGTGATGTCACAGTACAGGTGTAGTATACACAGTGATGTCACAGTACAGGGGTAGTGTACACAGTGATGTCATAGTACAGGGGTAGTGTACACAGTGATGTCATAGTACAGGGGTAGTATACACAGTGATGTCACAGTACAGGGGTAGTGTACACAGTGATGTCACAGTACAGGTGCAGTATACACAGTGATGTCACAGTACAGGGGTATTGTACACAGTGATGTCGTAGTACAGGGGTAGTGTATACAGTGATGTCACAGTACAGGTGTAGTATACACAGTGATGTCACAGTACAGTGGTAGTGTACACAGTGATGTCATAGTACAGGGGTAGTGTACACAGTGATGTCATAGTACAGGGGTAGTATATACAGTGATGTCACAGTACAGGGGTAGTGTACACAGTGATGTCACAGTACAGGTGCAGTATACACAGTGATGTCACAGTACAGGGGTAGTGTACACAGTGATGTCGTAGTACAGGGGTAGTGTATACAGTGATGTCACAGTACAGGGGTAGTATACACAGTGATGTCACAGTACAGGGGTAGTGTACACAGTGATGTCGTAGTACAGGGGTAGTGTATACAGTGATGTCACAGTACAGGGGTAGTATACACAGTGATGTCACAGTACAGGGGTAGTGTACACAGTGTTGTCGTAGTACAGGGGTAGTGTATACAGTGATGTCACAGTACAGGTGCAGTATACACAGTGATGTCACAGTACAGGGGTAGTGTACACAGTGATGTCACAGTACAGGTGCAGTATACACAGTGATGTCACAGTACAGGGGTAGTGTACACAGTGATGTCGTAGTACAGGGGTAGTGTATACAGTGATGTCACAGTACAGGGGTAGTGTACACAGTGATGTCATAGTACAGGGGTAGTGTATACAGTGATGTCACAGTAATTGGGTAGTATACACAGTGATGTCTCAGTACAGGGGTAGTATACACAGTGATGTCACTATGTGGGGTAGTATATAAAGCGATGTCACCGTACAGTGGTAGCGTACACAGTGATGTCATTGTGCAGGGGTATTATACACAGTGATGTCACAACTCAGGGGTATTATAAACAGTGATGTCACAATACAGGGGTATTATACACAGTGATGTCATGGTACAGGGGTAGTATACACAGTGATGTCACAGTACAGGTGTTGTATACACAGTGATGTCACAGTACAGGGGTAGTATACACAGTGATGTCACAGTACAGGGGTAGTGTACACAGTGATGTCACCGTACAGGGGTAGTTTACACAGTGATGTCACAGTACAGGGGTTACGTACACAGTGATGTCACAGTACAGGGGTAGTATACACCGTGATGTCACAGTACAGGTGTAGCATACACAGTGATGTCACAGTACAGGGGTAGTATACACAGTGATGTCACAGTACAGGGGTAGTGTACACAGTCATGTCACAATACAGGGGTAGTGTATACAGTGATGTCACAGTACAGGGGTATTGTACACAGTGATACCACAGTACAGGGGTAGTTTTCACACTGATGTCACAATACAGGGGTAGTATACACAGTGATGTCACAGTACAGAGGTGGTATACACTGTGATGTCACAGCACAGGGGTAGTATAGACAGTGATGACACAGTACAGGGGTATTATACACAGTGATATCATAATACAGGGGTAGTTTATACAATGATGTCACAATACAGGGGTAGTGTATACAGTGATGTCACAGTACAGGGGTAGTGTACACAGTGATGTCACAGTACAGGTGTTGTATACACAGTGATGTCACAGTACAGGGGTAGTGTATACAGTGATGTCAAAGTACAGGTGTAGTATACACAGTGATGTCACAGTACAGGGGTAGTGTACACAGTGATGTCACAGTACAGGGGTAGTGTACACAGTAATGTCACAATACAGGGGTCGTGTATACAGTGATGTCAAAGTACAGGGGTACTGTATACAATGATGTCACAGTACAGGTGTAGTATACACAGTGATGTCACAGTACAGGGGTAGTGTACACAGTGATGTCATAGTACAGGGGTAGTGTACACAGTGATGTCATAGTACAGGGGTAGTATACACAGTGATGTCACAGTACAGGGGTAGTGTACACAGTGATGTCACAGTACAGGTGCAGTATACACAGTGATGTCACAGTACAAGGGTAGTGTACACAGTGATGTCATAGTACAGGGTTATTGTATACAGTGATGTCACAGTACAGGGGTAGTATACACAGTGATGTCACAGTACAGGGGTAGTGTACACAGTGATGTCATAGTACAGGGGTAGTGTATAAAGTGATGTCACAGTACAGGGGTAGTATACACAGTGATGTCACAGTACAGGGGTAGTATACATAGTGATGTCACTATGTGGGGTAGTATATAAAGCGATGTCACCGTACAGTGGTAGCGTACACAGTGATGTCATCGTGCAGGGGTATTATACACAGTGATGTCACATTACAGGGGTAGTATGCACAGTGATGTCACAGTACAGGGGTATTATACACAGTGATGTCACAGTACAGGGGTAGTGTACACTGTGATGTCACAGTACAGGGGTAGAATACACAGTGATGTCACAGTACAGGGGTAGAATACACAGTAATGTCACAGTAGAGGGATAGTATACACAGTGATGTAACGGTACAGGGGTAGTGTACACAGTGATGTCACAGTAGAGGGATATTATACACAGTGATGTCACAGTACAGGGGTAGAATACACAGTGATGTCATCGTGCAGGGGTAGTTTACACCGTGATGTCACAGTACAGGGGTAGTTTACACCGTGATGTCACAGTACAGGGGTAGTGTACACAGTGATGTCACAGTACAGGGGTAGTGTACACAGTGATGTCACAGTACAGGGGTAGTATACACAGTGATGTCACCGTACAGGGGTAGCTTACACCGTGATGTCACATTACAGGTGTTGTATACACAGTGATGTCACAATACAGGGGTAGTGTACACAGCGATGTCACAGTACAGGGTAGTGTATACAGTGATGTCACAATACAGGGGTAGTATACACAGTGATGTCTAAGTACAGGGGTAGTATACACAGTGATGTCACCATACAGGGGTAGAGTACACAGTGATGTCACAGTACAGGGGTAGTATACACAGTGATGTCACCGTTCAGGTGTTGTATACACAGTGATGTCACAATACAGGGGTAGTGTACACAGCGATGTCACAGTACTGGGGTAGTATACACCGTGATGTCACAGTACAGGTGTTGTATACACAGTGATGTCACAATACAGGGGTAGTGTACACAGCGATGTCACAGTACAGGGGTTGTGTACACAGTGATGTCCAAGTACAGGGGTAGTATACACAGTGATGTCACCGTACAGGGGTAGAATACACAGTGATGTCACAGTACAGGGGTAGTGTACACTGTGATGTCACAGTACAGGGGTAGAAAACACAGTGATGTCACAGTACAGGGGTAGTGTACACTGTGATGTCACAGTAGAGGGGTAGTATACACAGTGATGTCACAGTACAGGGGTAGAATACACAGTGATGTCATAGTACAGGGGTAGCATACACAGTGATGTCACAGTACAGTGGTAGTGTGCACAGTGATGTCACAGTAGAGGGATATTATACACAGTGATGTCACAGTACAGAGGTAGAATACACAGTGATGTCATCGTGCAGGGGTAGTTTACACCGTGATGTCACAGTACAGGGGTAGTGTACACAGTGATGTCACAATACAGGTGTTGTATACACAGTGATGTCACAGTACAGGGGTAGTGTACACAGTGATGTCATAGTACAGGGATAGTATACACAGTGATGTCACAGTACAGGGGTAGAATACACAGTGATGTCATCGTGCAGGGGTAGTTTACACCGTGATGTCACAGTACAGGGGTAGTAAACACAGTGATGTCACCGTACAGGGGTAGTTTACACAGTGATGTCACAGTACAGGGTAGTGTACACAGTGATGTCACAATACAGGGGTAGTATACACAGTGATGTCCAAGTACAGGGGTAGTGTATACAGTGATGTCACAGTACAGGTGTTGTATACACAGTGATGTCACAGTACAGGGGTAGTGTACACAGTGATGTCACAGAACGGGGTAGTATGCACATTGATGTCACAGTACAGGGGTAGTGTATACAGTGTTGTCAAAGTACAGGGGTAGTGTACACAGTGATGTCACAGTACAGGGGTAGTGTACACAGTAATGTCACAGTACAGGGGTAGTGTATACAGTGATGTCAAAGTACAGGGGTACTGTATACAGTGATGTCACAGTAGAGGGATATTATACACAGTGATGTCACAGTACAGGGGTAGAATACACAGTGATGTCATCGTGCAGGGGTAGTTTACACCGTGATGTCACAGTACAGGGGTAGTTTACACCGTGATGTCACAGTACAGGGGTAGTGTACACAGTGATGTCACAGTACAGGGGTAGTGTACACAGTGATGTCACAGTACAGGGGTAGTGTACACAGTGATGTCACCGTACAGGGGTAGCTTACACCGTGATGACACATTACAGGTGTTGTATACACAGTGATGTCACAATACAGGGGTAGTGTACACAGCGATGTCACAGTACAGGGTAGTGTATACAGTGATGTCACAATACAGGGGTAGTATACACAGTGATGTCCAAGTACAGGGGTAGTATACACAGTGATGTCACCATACAGGGGTAGAGTACACAGTGATGTCACAGTACAGGGGTAGTATACACAGTGATGTCACCGTTCAGGTGTTGTATACACAGTGATGTCACAATACAGGGGTAGTGTACACAGCGATGTCACAGTACAGGGGTAGTATACACCGTGATGTCACAGTACAGGTGTTGTATACACAGTGATGTCACAATACAGGGTAGTGTATACAGTGATGTCACAATACAGGGGTAGTATACACAGTGATGTCCAAGTACAGGGGTAGTGTACACAGTGATGTCACAGAACGGGGTAGTATGCACATTGATGTCACAGTACAGGGGTAGTGTATACAGTGATGTCAAAGTACAGGGGTAGTGTACACAGTGATGTCACAGTACAGGGGTAGTGTACACAGTGATGTCACAATACAGGGGTAGTGTAAACAGTGATGTCACAGTACAGGGGTAGTGTACACAGTAATGTCACAATACAGGGGTATTGTATACAGTGATGTCAAAGTACAGGGGTACTGTATACAGTGATGTCACAGTACAGGTGTAGTATACACAGTGATGTCACAGTACAGGGGTAGTGTACACAGTGATGTCATAGTACAGGGGTAGTGTACACAGTGATGTCATAGTACAGGGGTAGTATACACAGTGATGTCACAGTACAGGGGTAGTGTACACAGTGATGTCACAGTACAGGTGCAGTATACACAGTGATGTCACAGTACAGGGGTATTGTACACAGTGATGTCGTAGTACAGGGGTAGTGTATACAGTGATGTCACAGTACAGGTGTAGTATACACAGTGATGTCACAGTACAGTGGTAGTGTACACAGTGATGTCATAGTACAGGGGTAGTGTACACAGTGATGTCATAGTACAGGGGTAGTATATACAGTGATGTCACAGTACAGGGGTAGTGTACACAGTGATGTCACAGTACAGGTGCAGTATACACAGTGATGTCACAGTACAGGGGTAGTGTACACAGTGATGTCGTAGTACAGGGGTAGTGTATACAGTGATGTCACAGTACAGGGGTAGTATACACAGTGATGTCACAGTACAGGGGTAGTGTACACAGTGATGTCGTAGTACAGGGGTAGTGTATACAGTGATGTCACAGTACAGGGGTAGTATACACAGTGATGTCACAGTACAGGGGTAGTGTACACAGTGTTGTCGTAGTACAGGGGTAGTGTATACAGTGATGTCACAGTACAGGTGCAGTATACACAGTGATGTCACAGTACAGGGGTAGTGTACACAGTGATGTCACAGTACAGGTGCAGTATACACAGTGATGTCACAGTACAGGGGTAGTGTACACAGTGATGTCGTAGTACAGGGGTAGTGTATACAGTGATGTCACAGTACAGGGGTAGTGTACACAGTGATGTCATAGTACAGGGGTAGTGTATACAGTGATGTCACAGTAATTGGGTAGTATACACAGTGATGTCTCAGTACAGGGGTAGTATACACAGTGATGTCACTATGTGGGGTAGTATATAAAGCGATGTCACCGTACAGTGGTAGCGTACACAGTGATGTCATCGTGCAGGGGTATTATACACAGTGATGTCACAACTCAGGGGTATTATAAACAGTGATGTCACAATACAGGGGTATTATACACAGTGATGTCATGGTACAGGGGTAGTATACACAGTGATGTCACAGTACAGGTGTTGTATACACAGTGATGTCACAGTACAGGGGTAGTATACACAGTGATGTCACAGTACAGGGGTAGTGTACACAGTGATGTCACCGTACAGGGGTAGTTTACACAGTGATGTCACAGTACAGGGGTTACGTACACAGTGATGTCACAGTACAGGGGTAGTATACACCGTGATGTCACAGCACAGGTGTAGCATACACAGTGATGTCACAGTACAGGGGTAGTATACACAGTGATGTCACAGTACAGGGGTAGTGTACACAGTCATGTCACAATACAGGGGTAGTGTATACAGTGATGTCACAGTACAGGGGTATTGTACACAGTGATACCACAGTACAGGGGTAGTTTTCACACTGATGTCACAATACAGGGGTAGTATACACAGTGATGTCACAGTACAGAGGTGGTATACACTGTGATGTCACAGCACAGGGGTAGTATAGACAGTGATGACACAGTACAGGGGTATTATACACAGTGATATCATAATACAGGGGTAGTTTATACAATGATGTCACAATACAGGGGTAGTGTATACAGTGATGTCACAGTACAGGGGTAGTGTACACAGTGATGTCACAGTACAGGTGTTGTATACACAGTGATGTCACAGTACAGGGGTAGTGTATACAGTGATGTCAAAGTACAGGTGTAGTATACACAGTGATGTCACAGTACAGGGGTAGTGTACACAGTGATGTCACAGTACAGGGGTAGTGTACACAGTAATGTCACAATACAGGGGTAGTGTATACAGTGATGTCAAAGTACAGGGGTACTGTATACAATGATGTCACAGTACAGGTGTAGTATACACAGTGATGTCACAGTACAGGGGTAGTGTACACAGTGATGTCATAGTACAGGGGTAGTGTACACAGTGATGTCATAGTACAGGGGTAGTATACACAGTGATGTCACAGTACAGGGGTAGTGTACACAGTGATGTCACAGTACAGGTGCAGTATACACAGTGATGTCACAGTACAAGGGTAGTGTACACAGTGATGTCATAGTACAGGGTTATTGTATACAGTGATGTCACAGTACAGGGGTAGTATACACAGTGATGTCACAGTACAGGGGTAGTGTACACAGTGATGTCATAGTACAGGGGTAGTGTATAAAGTGATGTCACAGTACAGGGGTAGTATACACAGTGATGTCACAGTACAGGGGTAGTATACATAGTGATGTCACTATGTGGGGTAGTATATAAAGCGATGTCACCGTACAGTGGTAGCGTACACAGTGATGTCATCGTGCAGGGGTATTATACACAGTGATGTCACAACACAGGGGTATTATAAACAGTGATGTCACAATACAGGGGTATTATACACAGTGATGTCATGGTACAGGGGTAGCATACACAGTGATGTCACAGTACAGGTGTTGTATACACAGTGATGTCACAATACAGGGGTAGTATACACAGTGATGTCACAGTACAGGGGTAGTATACACAGTGATGTCACCGTACAGGGGTAGTTTACACAGTGATGTCACAGTACAAGGGTTACGTACACAGTGATGTCACAGTACAGGGGTTACGTACACAGTGATGTCACAGTACAGGGGTAGTATACACCGTGATGTCACAGTACCGGTGTAGCATACATGGTGATGTCACAGTACAGGGGTAGTATACACAGTGATGTCACAGTACAGGGGTATTGTACACAGTGATACCACAGTACAGGGGTAGTTTACACACTGATGTCACAATACAGGGGTAGTATACACACTGATGTCACAGTACAGGTGAAGTATACACAGTGATGTCACCGTACAGTGGTAGTGCACACAGTGATGTCACCGAACAGGGGTAGTATACACAGTGATGTCACAGTACAGTGGTGGTATACACTGTGATGTCACAGCACAGGGGTAGTATAGACAGTGATAACACAGTACAGGGGTATTATACACAGTGATATCATAATACAGGGGTAGTATACACAGTGATGTCACAGTACAGGTGTTGTATACACAGTGATGTCACAGTACAGGGGTAGTATACACAGTGATGTCACAGTACAGGGGTAGTGTACACAGTGATGTCATAGTACAGGGGTATTGTATACAGTGATGTCACAGTACAGGGGTAGTATACACAGTGATGTCACAGTACAGGGGTAGTGTACACAGTGATGTCATAGTACAGGGGTAGTGTATACAGGGATGTCACAGTACAGGTGCAGTATACACAGTGATGTCACAGTACAGGGGTAGTGTACACAGTGATGTCATAGTACAGGGGTAGTGTATACAGTGATGTCACAGTACAGGGGTAGTATACACAGTGATGTCACAGTACAGGGGTAGTGTACACAGTGATGTCATAGTACAGGGGTAGTGTATACAGTGATGTCACAGTACAGGTGCAGTATACACAGTGATGTCACAGTACAGGGGTAGTGTACACAGTGATGTCATAGTACAGGGGTAGTATACACAGTGATGTCACAGTACAGGGGTAGTATACACAGTGATGTCACTATGTGGGGTAGTATATAAAGCGATGTCACCGTACAGTGGTAGCGTACACAGTGATGTCATCGTGCAGGGGTATTATACACAGTGATGTCACAACACAGGGGTATTATAAACAGTGATGTCACAATACAGGGGTATTATACACAGTGATGTCATGGTACAGGGGTAGCATACACAGTGATGTCACAGTACAGGTGTTGTATACACAGTGATGTCACAGTACACGGGTAGTATACACAGTGATGTCACAGTACATTGGTAGTATACACAGTGATGTCACCGTACAGGGGTAGTTTACACAGTGATGTCACAGTACAGGGGTTACGTACACAGTGATGTCACAGTACAGGGGTTACGTACACAGTGATGTCACAGTACAGGGGTAGTATACACCGTGATGTCACAGTACAGGTGTAGCATACACAGTGATGTCACAGTACAGGGGTAGTATACACAGTGATGTCACAGTACAGGGGTAGTGTACACAGTGATGTCACAATACAGGGGTAGTGTATACAGTGATGTCACAGTACAGGGGTATTGTACACAGTGATACCACAGTACAGGGGTAGTTTACACACTGATGTCACAATACAGGGGTAGTATACACACTGATGTCACAGTACAGGTGAAGTATACACAGTGATGTCACCGTACAGTGGTAGTGCACACAGTGATGTCACCGAACAGGGGTAGTATACACAGTGATGTCACAGTACAGGGGTGGTATACACTGTGATTTCACAGCACAGGGGTAGTATAGACAGTGATGACACAGTACAGGGGTATTATACACAGTGATATCATAATACAGGGGTAGTATACACAGTGATGTCACAGTACAGGTGTTGTATACACAGTGATGTCACAGTACAGGGGTAGTATACACAGTGATGTCACAGTACAGGGGTAGTATACACAGTGATGTCACAGTACAGGGGTAGTGTACACAGTGATGTCACAATACAGGGGTAGTGTATACAGTGATGTCACAGTACAGGGGTATTGTAAACAGTGATGCCACAGTACAGGGGTAGTTTACACACTGATGTCACAATACAGGGGTAGTATACACACTGATATCACAGTACAGGTAAGTATACACAGTGATGTCACCGTACAGTGGTAGTGCACACAGTGATGTCACCGAACAGGGGTAGTATACACAGTGATGTCACAGTACAGGGGTAGTATAGACAGTGATGACATAGTACAGGGGTATTATACACAGTGATATCATAATTCAGGGGTAGTATACACAGTGATGTCACAGTACAGGGGTAGTATACACAGTGATGTCACAGTACTGGGGTAGTATAAAGAGTGATGTCACCATGCGCGGTAGTATATACAGTGATGTCACCATACAGTGGTAGTGTGCACAGTGATGTCATCGTGCATGGGTAGTATACACAGTGATATCACAGTACAGGGGTGGTATACACAGTGATGTCACAATACAGGGGTAGTGTACACAGTGATGTCACAGTACAGTGGTAGTGCACACAGTAATGTCACCGTACATGGGTAGTATACACAGTGATGTCACAGCACAGGGGTAGTATACACAGTGATGTCGCAGTACAGGGGTATTATACACAGTGATGTCACAGTACAGGTGTTGTATACACAGTGATGTCACAGTACAGGGGTAGTATACACAGTGATGACACAGTACAGGGGTAGTATACACAGTGATGTCACCGTACAGGGGTAGTATACACCGTGATGTCACAATACAGGAGTTACGTACACAGTGATGTCACAGTGCAGGGGTAGTATACACAGTGATGTCGTAGTAATGGGGTAGTATACACAGTGATGTCACAGTACAGTGGTAGTGTACACAGTGATGTCACCGTACAGGTGTAGTATACACAGTGATGTCACCGTACAGGGGTAGTGTACTCAGTGATGTCACAATACAGCGGTAGTGTATACAGTGATGTCACAGTACAGGGGTAGTATACACAGTGATGCAACCGTACAGCGGTAGTATACACAGTGATGTCACAGTACAGGGGTAGTATACACAGTGATGTCACAGTACAGTGGTAGTGTACACAGTGATGTCACAGTACAGGTGTAGTATGCACATTGATGTCACAGTACAGGGCTACTATACACAGTGATGTAACAGTACAGGGGTAGTGTACACAGTGATGTCACAATACAGGGGTAGTGTATACAGTGATGTCACAGTACAGGGGTAGTGTACACAGTGATGTCACAATGCAGGGGTAGTGTATACAGTGATGTCACAGTACAGTGTTAGTGTACACAGTGATGTCACCGTACAGGGGTAGTATACACAGTGATGTCACAGTACAGGGGTATTATACACAGTTATGTCACAGTACAGGGGTAGTGTACACAGTGCTGTCACAGTACAATGTTAGTATACATAGTGCAGGGGTAGTATACACAGTGATGTCACAGTACAGGGGTAGTGTACTCAGTGATGTCACAGTACAATGTTAGTATACACAGTGATGTCACAGTGCAGGGGTAGTATACACAGTGATGTCACAGTACAAGGGTAGTGTACTCAGTGATGTCACAGTACAGGGGTAGTATACACAGTGATGTCACAGTACAGTGGTAGTGTACACAGTGATGTCACAGTACAGGTGTAGTATGCACATTGATGTCACAGTACAGGGCTACTATACACAGTGATGTAACAGTACAGGGGTAGTGTACACAGTGATGTCACAATACAGGGGTAGTGTATACAGTGATGTCACAGTACAGGGGTAGTGTACACAGTGATGTCACGATACAGGGGTAGTGTATACAGTGATGTCACAGTACAGTGTTAGTGTACACAGTGATGTCACAGTACAAGGGTAGTATACACAGTGATGTCACAGTACAGGGGTATTATACACAGTTATGTCACAGTACAGGGGTAGTGTACACAGTGCTGTCACAGTACAATGTTAGTATACATAGTGCAGGGGTAGTATACACAGTGATGTCACAGTACAGCGGTAGTGTACTCAGTGATGTCACAGTACAATGTTAGTATACACAGTGATGTCACAGTGCAGGGGTAGTATACACAGTGATGTCACAGTACAAGGGTAGTGTACTCAGTGATGTCACAGAACAGGGGTAGTATACACATTGATGTGTACACAGTGATGTCACAGTACAGGGTAAGTATACACAGTGATGTCACAGTAGAGGGGTAGTGTACTCAGTGATGTCACTGTACAGAGGTAACATACACCATTGTTAAACTGCATTTTTTTAAAGCAGTGACATTTTATGTAGCATTTATCATGCTAGAGTTGGGCCTCAAACACCTTGCCACTCACAAAACAATAGTTTGTTAAAAAATGGTATTGTTATATTAATACTGCAGTCTTATACTGTAAGTCCATCTGTAGAGGGCAAATATTGCTGGCATTGTAATACGGTTTACAACATTTTCTCAGCAGCTTTATATCATATGTAATTTAAAAAGAAATGGCCGGAGTGAGCCTCCCGGCCCCCTGTAGGAGGCGTGGGCAGAGGCCATCATGACGGGGGGGGTTGGAAGGTTTAGTGGAGGGAAGGGTTAATGGGGAAGGGGAGCTAGGGGGTATTTAAGCCAGGGGCTGGGTGTTCCCGTCCTCTGTTCCCACCCTCTGTTCCCGCTTTCCCAGCTCCAGAACAGTCCCACATGCTTACCGGGATGTCTGGAGTGGATCAGGCCCTGGACAGACTGCGGGCGGCAGCGGCGCGGCAGCCTCCGGGATGGTTGGAGGCTCAAGTGGCTGGCCTGCTTCAGGGGGCACCAGCACAGGCCGAGGTGAGAGAGCGGAGATCCAGGCGGGTGAGGCCTCCGGAACGGCTCTCGCCCGACACCGCTCCCCGGGCATCGCGTCGCCACCGGAGCCCCTCCCGGGACCCTCCAGGCCGCGCGACGCTCACCCCCCCGTCCAGGGCGTCGTGGCCTGGGAGGAATCCTCAGGTGCGGCGAGGCCCTGCGACGGTGTCCGGACGTTCGCCCCGGGGCAGGAGGGGGGCGGAGCCGGCGCACGCCCGGCTTCAGGCTGCACCAGCTCCTTCGGAGGGCCGTGGCGGTTATGGATGGGCCGCGCGGCCTTCCTCTTCAGCCACATGTATTTCGGCCGCCGGCAGAGTGGCGGCCTGCCGGGTGGCAGGGCCGGGTTTTTCTTCGTCCCCCAGCGGTGCGGGGGAACCGGCCGCAGCGGGGGGCGCTGCTACGCTGGCCCCGCAGCTGCGCCTGCTTCAGACGAGGTGACAACACCTTACAGCCCTGTGGCTGCAGCAAGACTGGTGGGCAGCCTGGCGGGGTCGGTGCCGGCTGCAGGAAGATTCGGGCAAAGGAGGACGGTTTCGGGCTCCCAGCTGTCGTGGGGGGCCCTAGACGCCCAGGTGCAATGTGATGGCACATCGGCAGGAACTCTCAGCGGGGGGTGCCAGGAGGCTTTCGACTTGGGAATACCACTGCCTGGTTCAGTCCAGGGGTTCAGGCCTCCCACCCCAGCCCTTGCTGCGGGGGTGTTAGGGGTACAACAACGCGGCAGCGAGTCCGCCACCAGGAGTCGCGAGGTCCACGAGGCGTTGGGGATCCAGGCTTTCCGGCTGGAGGGCACACATCCCCCTCGCAGCCCGGTGAGTATGTGTCTATGTTCCCAGTTTGTCAACCGCTTTTATCTTCGTCAGTGGTGGTAGGGGGGCCCTCAGCAGAATCCAGTGGCGTCGGGTTTGAGGCTGGGTTGAGCAGTTCAGGGTCGGCCGGGGGCGTGTGTGATATGCTGGCGGATGTGCATAGCTTGCTGTCGCGCTTGGAGTGGGGTTTTGTTGGGTCGTCACCAGTAGCAGCGTGGGTCGGGCCGCAGGGCGGAGGGTTGTCAGGTTAGTGCGTGGCAGTGCCGGGCCCTCGCTCTGGCGAGCCAGTGTCGGTGTTGGTGCAAACCGACAGAGAAAAGGAGTGTTGTGTGCATCTGGATGATCGGGCGCATGGTGAGGTGTACGTGCGCTTCGAAGGTTCATTGGGGGCTCATTTAAAAAAGGAGGTGAAAGAGCGGATTTGGAATATGTGGAAATATTTTCGTTATTGCCTCTTGAGAAGTTTAATTTGGATAAAAGTAAGAAAGAGGTAGCAAAAAGGAAGAGGAAGAAAAGCGGAGATGGCGCTTGATTCCTCAGACATTTGTAAATTGGCAGCAAGCTTTTGCCATTTTGGCAAGTGTTATTGGGGAAAAGGCCCCTGACAATTGCTCTGCGCTGTTTTGTTATTTGGACGCTATTGGAGAGACTTAGGCTACTTTCACACATCAGGTTTTCGGCGTCAGGCGCGATCCGGCGTCGTGCCGGAACGCCGGATCCGGCAAATGTTTCGTAAAGCCGGATGTGACGGATCCGGTTTTCTGCCGGATCCGTCTTTTTCTTGACAGACAAAACCGGATCCGTCTCATCCGGTTCATCCGTTTTTCTATCCGTTTTTCGACGGATTACGCCGGATCCGGTTTTTAAAATTGACCCTTGTGGCCTTCCAAACGGGATTGGCTACTGGAAAACTATATATAGCATGTTCCTACAGCCCTTCTTTGACAGGTTGTAGAGGAGAAAGTGCAGGTTGGAGAGAAGAGCAAGTTACTGGCGAAGATGGATGTTGTCATTGGAAATATTTTGAAGAATTTGGCGGATTTTACAGCGGAGGCGAATCGTTTGAGGGTGATTGTTCTGGAGAAGGAGAGAGCGAGACAGCAGCGCATCAGAATCGTAGACGACGTTTGTGGATCCACCCCATCACAGCCAAGAGAATGACGCGTGGGGTCTATTCTACACTATGCATGGACCTTCGACGAAACCCGGATAAATTTTTTGGATATGTTAGGATGAAAATGGAGAATTTTGATTACTTGGTGGAGCGCATTGCACACCTCATAAGAAAAGCGGACACCTATTGCCGCTTCTCTGTTTCACCCGCAGAGCGTCTGATGGTGACTTTAAGGTAAGCCACATTTATTGGATATGCTCGCATCAGAGCACACTTTCACTGCAATCTTGTTGGTGGTAGTTTGCATCTCCAAGTGTTATAGGTCAGTTTTGGTATGTAATGCTGTGATTTAAAACTAATTTATTGTTTTTTAATTCCCCACAGATTTCTTGCAACTGGAGAATCCCTTTCGTCACTGCATTTCCAGTACAGACTCGGGATTTCCACCATATCTGGAATTGTGAAGTACACATGCCGTGCACTGTGGGACTCCTTAGCTGAAGAGTTTTTACCAGAGCCCACAACAGAGAGGTGGATTGAAATTGCTGACAAGTTTCAACAGATATGTCAGTTTCCAAACTGCTTGGGCGCTGTGGACGGGAAACATATCCGCATTGTAAAGCCAGCTGGATCGGGATCGGAATATTTCAATTACAAGAAATATTTTTCAATTGTCCTCATGGCCATCGCTGACGCGGAATACAAATTTATTGCGGTTGATATTGGGGCCTATGGCCGCTCCAATGACTCTCAAGTTTTCAAACTGTCTGCCATGGGGCGTAAACTTTATGGAAACACCCTCCAGTTCCCACCACCTAGACCGCTGCCGCAAACATCAGGTCCACCTATGCCATTTGTCTGTGTAGGGGATGAAGCCTTCCAGCTGTCAGAACACCTTTTGAAACCGTACTCTAGCAGAGGATTGACAAGACCAAAACACATTTTTAATTACCGCCTCACAAGAGCAAGAAGAATGGTTGAATGTACCTTTGGTATTCTGACAGCCAAATGGCGGGTCCTATTGACTGCGATCAACCTCAAGACAGAAACTGTGGACGAGGTGATCAAAGCTTGTGTGGTACTCCACAATTTTGTTATCTGCAAGGAACCCATTTCCATTGAGGACACCTCTGAAGAAACCACCTTGCAAGATTACCATGACATTACCACTAGAAGTTCTGTGACGGTTTCAGTAATGAGGGACAATTTTGCACTATACTTTATGTCACCTCAAGGCAGAGTACACTGGCAGGATGACAGAGTGTGAAAGATTTGTGCCCAACCAAACTTGTGTACCTTCTGTACCAACAGTATATACCTTTGCCAACCAAAGTTGGCTATCTTGTCATGGTCTCTATTTTTAGCTTTAGGCCACAGGTGTGTACCTGGTTGTGTTTTATGCAAAGTATTTCACCTTTTAACAAAAGTTGTGTACATTGTTAGGAAATCACCAACAATAAACACAACTTTTTAGGTGAAATACTTTGCTTCAAACACAACCAGGAACACAACTGTGGCAAAAAGCTAAAATTTACCCACAGTTATATACCTAGTTTTGAATACCATTTCACCTTTTAAATACCCTGTATTTAACCTTTTTCGCCGCAGAAAGAAATGACAGACAACCAGTGTAAAATAATTTAACTTTTATTGAAAAATGTTTTTTTTAGTAAACTTTTTTTAAATTTTAATAAACTTGTTTAATAAAACTTTGAAACTATAAAACTGAAACCATAAAACTGCTCATTTTTATTTAAATACACACATTATAAATCTGTGTAGTGTGTGGTGGAAATACTGCTGTAGGGGCTGCTGGACACTTCGACACTGGGAGTGTGGAGAGAGGACTGGGATCGTGGTGGGGAAGGAACAGTTAGAGGTGAAGGTGTGGAAAAAACTACAGAATGGGTGGACATGTGGGAAGCAGAAGAGGTGGTGGGTGGTGGAGTGGAGGGTTGGGCAGGGACTGTAGGAGCAGATGATGTTGATGGCAAGTTGTATGGGGAAGGAGTTTGGTACGGGGCAGGTTGCTGGAAGTGGGGAGATGTCTGGTACGGGGCAGGTTGCTGGAAGTGGGGAGATGTCTGGTATGGGGCAGGTTGCTGGAAGTGGGGAGATGTCTGGTACGGGGCAGGTTGCTGGAAGTGGGGAGATGTCTGGTACTGGTGAGGTTGCTGCTACTGGGGAGTTTGCAGGTACTGGGGAGGTTGCTGGTACTGGGGAGGTTGCTGGTGCTGGGGAGGTGGATGGTGCTGGGGAGGTTGCTGGTGCTGGGGAGGTTGCTGGTACTGGGGAGGTTGCTGGTGCTGGGGAGGTTGCTGGTGCTGGGGAGGTTGCTGGTGCTGGGGAGGTTGCTGGTGCTGGGGAGGTGGATGGTGCTGGGGAGGTGGATGGTGCTGGGGAGGTGGATGGTGCTGGGGAGGTGGATGGTATGTAATAGGAGGGGGAGGATGGAAAGTGGCTGGAGGGGGTGTAGATGTAATAGGAGGGGGAGGATGGAAAGT
Organism: Dendrobates tinctorius; assembly: GCF_039654945.1. Taxonomy (NCBI): domain Eukaryota; kingdom Metazoa; phylum Chordata; class Amphibia; order Anura; family Dendrobatidae; genus Dendrobates; species Dendrobates tinctorius. The sequence goes on along the minus strand of NW_027361818.1, from coordinate 2,801,638 downwards.
GGCTGGAGGGGGTGTAGATGTAATAGGAGGGGGAGGATGGAAAGTGGCTGGAGGGGGTGCAGGTGGAGGAACTACTGTGGTGGGAGGAGGAGGTTGGGAGGTAACTTGCTGGAGAGCAGTGTGGCATGAATGCATTACATGCATCTGCTGGGCAGGAGAGAGCGTTTCCATGCGCTCCACAACAAACCTGAAAAAGGTGTGGTTTGGCGAAGTTCTTGCTTCTGAATGCATGGTTTGCAGAAGTGTCTTCACCTCCAGAATGCTGGAGTTGATCTGCTGATAGCCTGCGGAGATTTGCTCTGACAAGACTTTTAGACAGTTCTGGAAAGATGCATTCAGATGCAAGAACTCTGGCGCATAAGTCTTTTCCTGACCCCTCTGCCGCTGCCGCCCAGTACCCACAGGTGTACTAGAGGTGGCAGGGGCAGAAGGGTGGGGTAAAGGGAAAGCGATCTCCTCACCAGCAGCTTCATGTAATGTAGGCGGCCACGATGCTCCTGTGCTGGTGGATGGGACATATGGGTCGAATGTGTGGTAAGGCTGGGAAGGTGCAGATGTACCGGGGCGGTCGAAGTGTCCCTCGGTGCCGGTCTCCTCATGGATCGCCTCAGAAGGGTCCAATCGTGCAGGCTCCCGAGTGCTGCTCACCGTGCTGTGGAATAAAGAGAAAAAAAAACAATTAAAATACTGACATGGTATGGCCCTGGCTGAAAAAAAAATTTACATCTAACATTTTTTTTCACATGTGGTGTGTAATATTTACCTTCTGGTGACCATTGTTTCCCGGAGGAACGACAGGGCTTCTGCGTACTTGTACTTGCTCCTGCGTCCTCCAGATCCACTCGGGGCCCGCATCTCTTTATTGAACTCCTTCTTGAAACGATCCCTCACAGACCGCCACCGATTCACAATTCTGTTCCCTGAAACGAGAAAGGAGTGGTTAGTATACAACATCAGTGTTTCCCAAACTCCAGTCCTCATGGTCCCCAGGGGTCATGTTTTCAGGATTTCCATAGTAAATAGAAATCCTGAACACATGATCCGTGGGGACCACGAGGACTGGAGTTCGGGAAACACTGGTTTACATCAAGCAACCGGTACTGTATATACTTACGCTCTGTAATCTGGGCCCGAACATCGAGGTCCTCCCAGCGGCCCACAAGGAGTGAACAGATTTCCTCCCAGAGTCATCGGGTAACGATAAGGTCAGCGTGGCGGCGGTCAGCCATATTCCAGAGCGGCTCCCTTTCTCGGACGAGATCGATAAGGTGGTCCACATCGAGTCCTCCATCCTCACCGTCAGAGTCGGGAGCACGCTGTGAAGGCTGTTAAAGAAAAAGACAAAAATAACATAATTAGCCTCCACATAAGAAATGAAATAAAAAGTGCAAAAAAACAAAGCAAAAATATTTATACTTACACGCTGGTGACCGCCGCGTTGCTGTCGCCGACGACCCTGGGAGGTACTGCGAGGACCTCTTGGCCGAGCACCAGATTGGGAAGACTAGAGAAGAAAACAAAAAATGTTATGTCTTTGGATGTAGGCATTTGTTTGCTGTGTGTGGTCTGCAGAACATTGTTTTCTATGTGTTGTGTGTAGTGTGATGTTGTGTTTCTGCGTTTGATGCAAAAAACTTACCAATTGTGAGCCCACTCCAGGTGTCTGTCCACCCCTTCCTTCTTCTTCTGGGAGCTCCTCTTCATCTTGTGAATCCTGTTTTGAAATAAAAGGCAATGAATAGACATATATTACAGAGATGATGGATTTTGGAAATAAAAACTTACCGTCAAACGCTGACGATGCGAGGGAGGGCTCCCAGACGATGATGTGCTGTCTTCCTGGTGGCCACACTCCATGCCTGTGGGTGGTGTTCCAGCTGCTGCCATTGCTGCTGCTGCTGCTGCTGCTGCATCTATTGGGCGGCTGTTGAATAAAGAGAAACAAAGGGCCAATGAATATCTTGATATTCAATAGCCCTAGTTTGGAGGAATGGGGGATTTGATAATTACCGTCTTTCATCTGCTGTTGGCCTCCCCTCCTCAGCATGTTCCATTTGCTGCTCCATTTGGGGTGGTGGTGGTGCTGATGGTGCTGCAGTGGTCTCCTGCCTTCTCCTGCTTCGCTTGGTTGCTTTCTTGGGTGGCATGTTGGGTGTGGCTGTGGGTCCCACTGTCTTGCTTTTATATATGTCTTGTGGGCAGAGCTACTGAGCATGCTCAGACCAAAAAACCGGATCCGGCCGCCGGATCCGGCTTTCGCCAGATCCGGCGCATTGCGGCGCTCATAGGCTTTCATTGTGTGAAAAAGCCGGACGCGCCGGATCCGGCGTGTCCGGCTTTTTCGCCTGAGACAAAAAACGTTACAGTAGCCGTTTTTTCCAGACGCCGGATCGCGACACATTACCGGATCCGGCGAAAACCGGATGAAACGCATGACCATCCGGCGCGATCCGGCGCAAATGCAAGTCAACGGGGGGGAAACCGGATCCGGCATTGCATTTCGCCGGATCCGGTTTCTGTCAAAAGCGCCGGATCGCGCCTGACGGCGAAAACCTGATGTGTGAAAGAGGCCTTACAGAGTATATGGCGGTCAGGCGTGGCTGAGGTATGACGAGCAATTTCGTCAGAGGAAAGCTGTGCGTCCGGCTATTCGCTGGGACCAAAAAGATATTGGTCTGTGGATGCGTGTGATAGCGCAAAATAAGTTTGGAAGTTCCTTTCATGGGGGGGCTGGAAGCACCAGCCAGAGTAGCGGCACCTCCAGCTCTACGGGTGGAGGGGGTCAAGGGCAGTCAGGAACGCACAAGGCGGGGGTGTGCTGGCAGTTTAATGAAGGCCAGTGTAAGTTCGGGGCCAACTGTAAATTTAAACACCTCTGCTCAAATTGCAATGGCACCTCACACGAGGCGTCAAAGTGTTTTAAGAAAGGGAAGTCCAGAGCTGGGGGCGGTAATTCGCAAGGGGGAGACTCCGGTGAATCTGGGATTGATGGTTCCCTATCTAAATAGGTACACGGATAGGGAAAGAGCGGGGCTGTTGTATTCAGGTTTTAAGGAGGGTTTTCGCATTCCGAGTCCTCCGTTTGAAATCCCGTTTGTTTTGAAAAATTTGTGCTCAGCCTTGGATCATTCTTCAGTTGTTTCAAAGAAAGTCAGGAAAGAAGTTTCGTTGGGTCGCATGGCGGGCCCTTTCGTGTCCCCTCCTTTTCCAGATTTGATGGTTTCCCCGTTGGAGGTGGTTCCGAAAAAGGAGCCGAATAAGTTTCGGCTCATTCAACATTTGTCTTACCCACGTGGGAGGTCGGTTAACGATGGTATTGATCCAGAGATTTGTTCGGTGGTATACTCTTCATTTGGCGAGGCGGCGCGTTGGGTGCAAAAATGTGGTCGTGGTGCCCTTATGGCTAAGACGGATGTTGAATCCGCTTTTCGTCTACTTCCGGTTCACCCTGAAAGCGTGAAGCTGCTGGGCTGTTTTTGGGAAGGCAGGTTTTTTGTGGATAGGTGTTTACCTATGGGTTGTTCGTTGTCCTGCCCGTATTTCGAGGCGTTTAGTTCCTTTCTTGAGTGGGTCGTGTGCGACGCTTCTGGTTTCGACTCGGTTATTCATTATTTAGACGACTTCTTGTGTGTTGGCCCGGCGGATTCTCCACGTTGTTTCAGGATTTTGAAAGCCATTGAGTGGGTGGCGGATTGGTTCGGGGTCCCGTTGGCGCCCGAAAAAACTGAGGGCCCCAGCACGTGTTTGCGTTTTTTGGGGATCGTCATCGATACAGTTGAATGGGAATTTAGGTTGCCTGAGGACAAGCTAGAAGATTTGAGGTCTGAAGTGGTCCGAGCGTGTCGGTTGCGGAAAATATCGTTGCAGGATCTTCAGTCGCTGTTGGGGAAGCTTAACTTCGCTTGTCGGGTGATGCCGATGGGTCGAGTTTTTTCACGTAGGCTGGCTAGCGCTACTTCGGGGATTCGGGCTCCCCATCATTTTGTTAGGTTGTCGGTGGAGCTCAGGGCTGATTTGGCGGTCTGGGAGTCCTTTTTGGAGGAGTACAACGGTCGCTCGTTGGTAATGGCAGATGTGGTTGGTAACGATGCATTGGATTTGTTTACAGACGCAGCTGGCGGATTCGGTTTTGGTGCCTATTTCAGAGGGCAATGGTGCGCAGCTCAATGGCCCGACGCATGGGTTTCGGCCGGCTTGGTGCATAACATCATGTTGTTGGAGATTTTTCCGATTCTGGTGGCGGTACATTTGTGGAGCAGGATTTTCGGAATCGGCGTGTTTGTTTTAATTGCGACAACATGGGTGTTGTGAGCGCGATTAATGGACTTACTGCATCGTCCCCTTCAGTTGTTCAGGTTTTGCAGCAGTTGGTGCTATTGTGTTTGTCTTTGAATGCACATGTGACCGCGACGCACGTGCCCGGCGTGAAGAACGAGATAGCTGATTCTCTCTCTCATTCGCAGTGGGATCGTTTTCGTTCCTTGGCTCCGGAAGCAGAGTTCGAGGGTCCAATTTGTCCGGAGGAGCTGTGGAGGGTGGCTTACGAGCCGCAGAGTCACTGATCGAATCGTCATTGGCACCGAAAACTTGGTAGGCCTACCGGGCCATGTGGCGCATGTGGGAAGAGGTCCTTATGGCCGGCCCCACCAGTGGGGTTGGGCTCAAGCTAGAGGGAATGTTGTTGTCTTGGTTGGGGCAGGGTGCAAGCGAAGGTTGGTCCCATGCGAAGGTGACGCGCTTGTTGGCAGGTTTGTCTTTTGGTTTTCGGTTGCGTGGGTGCAGGGATTTGACGAAAACATTTCTGGTAAGACAAGCGGCAAAAGGTTTCCGCCGTTTCCGAGGGGGGGTGATTTAAGACGGCCTGTGTCGTTTAATATGCTGGAGCAATTGGGGCAGGTTCTGGGATCGGTCTGTACGGATCGATATGAGGTTGTGTTGTTTCGCCTGACCTTTTCGTTTGCATTTTTTGGGGCTTTGCGGATTGGGGAGCTTGTGTCTCCCAATAAAGAGTCGATGGGTGGCTTGTTAGCCAGGGATGTGGTATTGACCTCCCAGGGGGTTGAATTCTGGCTGCGTCGGTCTAAAACGGACCAGTCTGGTAAAGGCCGTCGAGTTGTGTTGGGTGATGTGTCTGTTTCTGGAATGTGCCCGGTTCAGTGTTTGCGTAATTTTTGGGAGCTTCATCCCAGTTTGAGCGGATCCTTGTTGGGACACGCAGACGGGGGTAGTTTGTCTCGGTATCAGTTTGGTGCGGTTTTTAAAAAATCCATTCGGTGTTTGGGGTTAGATGATTCCCGATTTGCCTCTCATTCATTTAGGATAGGAGCGGCAACCGAGGTGGCAGAGCGTGGTTTGGGTCCCTCTTTCATACAGCGCATTGGCGGGTGGAGGTGTAATCTGTATCGCAGTTATGTTCGGCCTTAAGTTGAGAGGGGGGGGTTTTGGTTGGTGGTGTACATGGGGTCGAATAAATATTCGAGGGGGTTGGCGTTAAATTTATGCTGGAAGTATGTTTTTCCTGTTAGTGTCGTTTTGTGTTTCAGGTGCGGAACCGCTGCTGGTCTGGATTTTTGGTCACTCCTTCATTTATTGGGGAGCATTGCGAGCCAATGTCAGGAACAAAGGCAGACAGTTGGGGATTCCCAGGACTGTGGCCATGGTGCGGTGGCTCGGTTTTAGGGGCCTGGTGTGGCGTCTGGTGTTGCCGGAGATCCACGAGTGCGTCCGGTTGGACCGGGCACCAGATATTCTCGTTATTCATGCTGGGGGTAACGATCTGGCTGTCTGGCCCTTTCGGGAGTTGATCAAGGACATTAAGCAAGATTGCTTACGGTTGTGGTTGATGTATCGGGGGATCACGATTATGTGGTCTGAGATTGTGCCACGCAGGCGTTGGCGGTCTATGAGATCATTGGAGAAGGTCAGTCGGGCCAGGATTAAGGTTAACAGAGCGGTGTCTGCTTTTATAGTTAGAAATGGGGGCGTTGCCGTGCGGCATTTCAATTTGGAAAAGGGCGAGGGCGATTTTTGGTTGGCGGACGGGATCCATTTAAATGCAGTGGGTTCCGATATTTGGGCCCTCGCCCTTCAGGAGAGTATAGAGAATGCCGTCCCATGGCGGGTTGTGGGGGTCTTGGGTCATTAAGGTGTTCAAGGCCCCTCGTTGTGGCGGTTTTGGGGGAGGGGGGAGTCCTTGAAGTAGGTGGAAATTAGCTTTGGAGACTCGGTGTGTAGGGTCTCCTTCATTAAAAGGTATGCTGGTCGTGATCTGGTGAAAGGTGGAAGCGGAGTTTTCCGTCGAAAGAGGGCGGATCTCCAAGTAGTTTGTGGACAATATCTATTGGTGTGCTGGTGCTCCCGAGCCTGTGGGATAACGGCTGGGAGCAGATGGACGGGGTTTGTTCACAATATTTTGGACTACTTCACCATGATCTTGTGGCTTCAAGGACTTCTCCTTCCAGTGTTAAAGTCATTGTACTTATGTTATTTATGATACAGTGTTTACTGTTTGTTTTGTTGATATAATAAAAGGCTGCTGTAGCCATAAAAATTCCAAAGAAAATACCGGTGTCTGTGTATTAGTTGGCGCCGGGGAGGTGGTGGGGGGGTTTTCATGGTCATGCAGGGGTATCGGGGGAAAGTTAAGACGCTTGATCTCCCCACGAGGTAAACATTTGACAATACCAACATCAAGAAATGGCCGGAGTGAGCCTCCCGGCCCCCTGTAGGAGGCGTGGGCGGAGGCCATCGTGACGGGGGGTTGGAAGGTTTAGTGGAGGGAAGGGTTAATGGGGAGGGGGAGCTGGGGGGTATTTAAGCCAGGGGCTGGGGGTTTCCCGCCCTCTGTTCCTGCTTTCCCAGCTCCAGAACAGTCCCAACCTCCCTCCCTTCTTTTTGGGCAGTGGGTGCGATTCTAATTTTGGGTCATGGTGGTTTTGGGGGAGGGGGGAGTCCTTGAAGTCGGTGGAAATTGGTCTTGGAGACTCGGTGTGTAGGGTCTCCTTCATTAAAAGGTATGCTGGTCGTGATCTGGTGAAAGGTGGAAGCGGAGTTTTCCGTCGGAAGAGGGCGGATCTCCAAGTAGTTTGTGGACAATATCTATTGGTGTGCTGGTGCTCCCGAGCCTGTGGGGTAAGGGCTGGGAGCAAATGGACGGGGTTTGTTCACGATATTTTGGACTACTTCACCATGATCTTGTGGCTTCAAGGACTTCTCCTTCCAGTGTTATAGTCATTGTACGTATGTTATTTATGATACAGTGTTTACTGTTTGCTTTGTTGATATAATAAAAGGTTGCTGTGGCCATAAAAATTCCAAAGAAAATACCGGTGTCTGTGTATTAGTTGGCGCCGGGGAGGTGGTGAGGGGTTTTTCATGGTCACGCAGGGGTATCGGGGGAAAGTCAAGATGCTTGATCTCCCCACGAGGTAAACACTTGACAATACCAACGTCATGAGCAAGGCGTGTGGTAAGGGACAGAGAAGTGGACGTGATGCTGATGATGAGCGTAGAGGTCAAGAATGTGGGCAAGGGGAAACTGTGCCTGCTGTGGGAGCACAGCAAACATGCACATCATGTCAATCTAGCTTCCCGCTTTGTAGGGGGGTTCGGAACACCACTGTTGAAGCCAGACAATTGTGAAAAGATTGTTGGATGGACAGCAGATAATGTTTCCATGACATATGTGAAGATGCCTCCCACCCTACACCTGTTGTGGCACACTTGCAGCCACCATCAGCAACCACATCCAAGTCCTTGTCCCAGCATAGTGTTCAGTTGTCCCTTCCCCAATCCTTGGAACGCGAGAGTACATATGCAGCCACCCATCCACTGGCTACAATACTAAACGGCCACATTTCCAGACTGCTTGCTCTGGAAATGTTGTTTAGGCTTGTGGAGATGTAACATTTCTGCATCCTTATGGCGGTGGCCGTCCCTTGGTACTCGGTCCCCAGCCACCACTATTTTTTCCCAGTGTGCCTTCCATGCCTTACACAAGCACATGTGCCATAACATCAGCCATGCCCCGACCAACACTGTGACTGGGAAGGTCCACTTATACATGAACAACTAGACGAGTGCTTGTGGCAATGGATGCTACATTTCCCTGACCTCACACTGCATGAATATTGTGGAAGCCAGGACCCAGTCAGACCCTGGGATGGAAAACATGCTTCCGACACTGAGGATTGCGGACACTGGTTCAATCAAGGTTTTTACCACCTTCTACAGCAGGTCCTGCACCTCCTCCTCACGCTCCATCTCACCAACAAGCAGCCAGCAGGAAGCACTGCCTCGGCCAAGCGGCAACAAGCTCTGCTGGAGCTAATCTGCTTGGGTGACAAACCGCACACCGCAGCAGAGTTGTTGAAAGGTCTAAAGCCCCCGTCTCACATAGCGAGATTGCTAGCGAGATCGCTGAAGCGTCACCGATTTTGTGACGCAACAGCGATCTCACCAGTGATCTCGTTTTGTGTGACATGCAACAGCGACCGCTCCCCCCTGCTGGATATCGCTGATCGTGCTCAAATGTCCTGGGTCTTTTTTTTATGAGATCATTGGAGAAGGTCAGTCGGGCCAGGATTAAGGTTAACAGAGCGGTGTCTACTTTTATAGTTAGAAATGGGGGCGTTGCCATGCGGTATTTCAATTTGGAAAAGGGCGAGGGCGATTTTTGGTTGGCGGACGGGATCCATTTAAATGCAGTGGGTTCCGATATTTGGGCCCTCGCCCTTCAGGAGAGTATAGAGAAGGCCGTCCCATGGCGGGTTGTGGGGGTCTTGGGTCATTAAGGTGTTCAAGGCCCCTCGTTGTGGCGGTTTTGGGTGAGGGGGGAGTCCTTGAAGTAGGTGGAAATTAGTTTTGGAGATTCGGTGTGTAGGGTCTCCTTCATTAAAAGGTATGCTGGTCGTGATCTGGTGAAAGGTGGAAGCGGAGTTTTCCGTCGGAAGAGGGCGGATCTCCAAGTAGTTTGTGGACAATATCTATTGGTGTGCTGGTGCTCCCGAGCCTGTGGGGTAACGGCTGGGAGCAGATGGACGGGGTTTGTTCACAATATTTTGGACTACTTCACCATGATCTTGTGGCTTCAAGGACTTCTCCTTCCAGTGTTAAAGTCATTGTAATTATGTTATTTATGATACAGTGTTTACTGTTTGTTTTGTTGATATAATAAAAGGCTGCTGTAGCCATAAAAATTCCAAAGAAAATACCGGTGTCTGTGTATTAGTTGGCGCCGGGGAGGTGGTGGTGGGGTTTTCATGGTCATGCAGGGGTATCGGGGGAAAGTTAAGACGCTTGATCTCCCCACGAGGTAAACATTTGACAATACCAACATCAAGAAATGGCCGGAGTGAGCCTCCCGGCCCCCTGTAGGAGGCGTGGGCGGAGGCCATCGTGACGGGGGGTTGGAAGGTTTAGTGGAGGGAAGGGTAAATGGGGAGGGGGAGCTGGGGGGTATTTAAGCCAGGGGCTGGGGGTTTCCCGCCCTCTGTTCCTGCTTTCCCAGCTCCAGAACAGTCCCAACCTCCCTCCCTTCTTTTTGGGCAGTGGGTGCGATTCTAATTTTGGGTCATGGTGGTTTTGGGGGAGGGGGGAGTCCTTGAAGTCGGTGGAAATTGGTCTTGGAGACTCGGTGTGTAGGGTCTCCTTCATTAAAAGGTATGCTGGTCGTGATCTGGTGAAAGGTGGAAGCGGAGTTTTCCGTCGGAAGAGGGCGGATCTCCAAGTAGTTTGTGGACAATATCTATTGGTGTGCTGGTGCTCCCGAGCCTGTGGGGTAAGGGCTGGGAGCAAATGGACGGGGTTTGTTCACAATATTTTGGACTACTTCACCATGATCTTGTGGCTTCAAGGACTTCTCCTTCCAGTGTTATAGTCATTGTACTTATGTTATTTATGATACAGTGTTTACTGTTTGCTTTGTTGATATAATAAAAGGTTGCTGTGGCCATAAAAATTCCAAAGAAAATACCGGTGTCTGTGTATTAGTTGGCGCCGGGGAGGTGGTGAGGGGTTTTTCATGGTCACGCAGGGGTATCGGGGGAAAGTCAAGATGCTTGATCTCCCCACGAGTTAAACACTTGACAATACCAACGTCATGAGCAAGGCGTGTGGTAAGGGACAGAGAAGTGAACGTGATGCTGATGATGAGCGTAGAGGTCAAGAATGTGGGCAAGGGGAAACTGTGCCTGCTGTGGGAGCACAGCAAACATGCACATCATGTCAATCTAGCTTCCCGCTTTGTAGGGGGGTTCGGAACACCACTGTTGAAGCCAGACGATTGTGAAAAGATTGTTGGATGGACAGCAGATAATGTTTCCATGACATATGTGAAGATGCCTCCCACCCTACACCTGTTGTGGCACACTTGCAGCCACCATCAGCAACCACATCCAAGTCCTTGTCCCAGCATAGTGTTCAGTTGTCCCTTCCCCAATCCTTGGAACGCGAGAGTACATATGCAGCCACCCATCCACTGGCTACAATACTAAATGGCCACATTTCCAGACTGCTTGCTCTGGAAATGTTGTTTAGGCTTGTGGAGATGTAACATTTCTGCATCCTTATGGCGGTGGCCGTCCCTTGGTACTCGGTCCCCAGCCACCACTATTTTTTCCCAGTGTGCCTTCCATGCCTTACACAAGCACATGTGCCATAACATCAGCCATGCCCCGACCAACACTGTGACTGGGAAGGTCCACTTATACATGAACAACTAGACGAGTGCTTGTGGCAATGGATGCTACATTTCCCTGACCTCACACTGCATGAATATTGTGGAAGCCAGGACCCAGTCAGACCCTGGGATGGAAAACATGCTTCCGACACTGAGCATTGCGGACACTGGTTCAATCAAGGTTTTTACCACCTTCTACAGCAGGTCCTGCACCTCCTCCTCACGCTCCATCTCACCAACAAGCAGCAAGCAGGAAGCACTGCCTCGGCCAAGCGGCAACAAGCTCTGCTGGAGCTAATCTGCTTGGGTGACAAACCGCACACCGCAGCAGAGTTGTTGAAAGGTCTAAAGCCCCCGTCTCACATAGCGAGATTGCTAGCGAGATCGCTGAAGCGTCACCGATTTTGTGACGCAACAGTGATCTCACCAGTGATCTCGTTTTGTGTGACATGCAACAGCGACCGCTCCCCCCTGCTGGATATCGCTGATCGTGCTCAAATGTCCTGGGTCTTTTTTTCATCATCAGCGTCCCGCTGGCCAGCATGCATCGCTGTGTTTGACGCCGATGAGCAACCTCGTTGGCGAAGCAGAACTCTGGGACGCAGGTGGGAATCGTCAGAAATGCTGCTGTGTGACAAGGTACCAATGATCACGGAGGTCATTATACGGCTCGCCGGATCGTTGCTGCATCGCTGAAGAGATCTGCCTGTTTGGCAGCTTACTAGTGACCATTTAGTGTCGCACCAGCAATCCTTACCAGGTCGTATCGTTGTCTGGATCGCTGGTGCGTCACTAAGTGAAACGGGACATTAACAGACCAGACTGATCCTACAACCAGACATCTTATTGTAACAATAGCCATAATCTGGTGACATTTCTGAAGCTTGGCAACCTTGCACATGTACTCAACTTAGTGGTTCTGCGGGTTTCTCAAAATCTACATAGATCTGCCTGAGCTACTTGTGAAAGTATGCCGCGACTGTGCACATTTCCGCAAGTCAGCTACAACTGCTGTTGCCCTGGCAATGCTGCAGCAGCATTTGCAACTTCCAGTTCACTGACTGTCACCACGCATTGGAACTCAATGTTCCATATTTTAGCAAGGCTTTGTGAGCAGCAGAGGGCAGTAGTTGAATACCAGCTGCACCATGCACTTCGGTATTCTGGTCAGCCTCTGCACATAAGAACTGATGAGAGGGCATGGATGTCTAAGATCTGGGTGGTTCTCCAAAAGTGTTTGGACTTGACTGTGATAGTAAGCAGAGATGACGCCATAATCAGCTTCACCATCCCACTTCTCTGTCTACTGAGATGCTCGCTGCTCACAATTAAAGAACCTATACTGAGTGATGCTACAGAGTCTAGACTCATCTCATCTTCTCAACGTGGATAGAGTGATAATCAGGAAGATGAGGAGGATGAACAGGAACTGGTTGCTTCGCTACAGACGGGAGTACTCACACATCCTTCATCCTGTCTGGTCAGAGTGGATGGCCTTAAGGTGACGAGAAGGAGGATGAGGAGAAGAATAAGGAGGACAACATGGACGACAGGAAAGTCTTGTCTATTGTCAGTCTGGCACACATGGCTGAGTTTATGTTCTGCTGCCTTTCCCGTGATCCTCATATTGTATGCATTTTGGTGAACACTAATTACTGGTTGGTCACCCTTCTAGACCCATGCTACAAAAAGAACTTTACATATCTCCTTCCCATGGCAGAGGTCTAGTGGAATATTTCAGTACCAGAAGACCCAAGTTGAAAAATTGTTTTAAAAATTTGCATCTGACAACGTAGGTGGCAGAGGTCACAATTCCTTGGAAAACCAAGGAGTGGAGACTAGTGAGACACACACCAGGTGCAGCAGAGGCAGGGAACCATTCTCAAGGGTCTGGGACAGTTTTCTCAGACCTTCCCATCATCCAGACTCTGATGCATGGGGTACTTTGACAAGGAGGGAAAAGTTTTCAAAGATGCTGAAGGTTTACCTTGCTGACCGTACCACCTTCCTCCGTTATTCCTCTGTGCCTTACAACTATTGGGTACCCAAGCTAGACACGTGGCATTAATTGTCTCTACTCCTTGGAGGTCTTGGCCTGGCCTGCCACTAGCATTTTTCAAAGCCGGTTTTTAGGGCCTCTGGGGGTATTAAAACTCATAGGCACATCTAACTGTCAGTATAAAATGTTGACAGGCTGACTCTTATCAAAATGAACAAGGGTTGGGTTAGGCTAGAATTCTGTACACCGCCGGATGTCAGCAGCGGAACATCAACTCAAAACCAGTGTTTTTTTTTCTTTCTGGTCTATTCCCATGCACCACATCCCACCCAAACACAGGTATACGCTTAATGATTTAATCCCCTCATCCCCATCATATCATCAGGGTGAGTATGCTACCCTCGCTATCAATTTTTTAAAGGTGTTTATGATGATCGCATTGACACTTTTTAGAGGCCTACCTTGAACTTTCCTTTATATATATGTATACCCCCCAGAGGTAACTGTTTTTAAGCCCCATGCACTTAGTGCCTGGGCATGACCAGTCTAGGATACCTACTCCTTAATAATAGGAAAAAATGTTTTATGAGGCTCTCCACTATGTCTCTTCAAACGAGTATGGGAGTGCCTCCTTGTAATTTTTGGCATTCCTTGCACTTAGTGCATACGCTTTAACAATGTAGAAAACCCACTCCTTAGTAATGGGAAAAAATGCTTTTCTGTGAATCCACCTTCTAGTTAAGGGAACATTTTTTGAAACCCATAGAGCTGATGGTTTCTTTTAGTATATGATCCAGTACCTAGTTGTGGGCTGTGAGGTGGTTGTCACATAGGGAGTTCTTACACTGCATACAGGATTTCACAGCCGTGACAGGAGAGTTTGTGCAGTAATTACAGAAGATCCTGCGCTATCCTCCATATCGGGCTGGGTAGATGCGAAACGGTCCACTATATACACAAGCAGAGTTGATGAAATAACAGTCCTTGATGCTGGTACATTAAAGGAACTGCTTTTTTCCATGGCTAATTAAAATAGGTTCTATTCTATTATAATAATACCTCTCTTATCTGCAGTATATGTAGGGTGAGGTGTGGCAGTAGGTATAACATATGACAGGCATGGATTATTGTCTTATAAATTCTAAGTCTTGACTGATTCATGGTTTTACAGTGATCTTTACTCAGAAATTCATCCCAGCTGTCAGTGTTACTTGCGTTCCTCTATAGTTTGTTGCTGCCACATACAACAAAAAAATCTTTTCGGAGCCAGTTCAACTCCCTTCTATATTCTACACTAATGCCTCTCTTATCTGCAATTTTACTAGGGTGAGGTGTGGCAGTAGGTATAACATATGACAAGCATGGATTATTCTCTTATAAATTCTAAGTCTTGACTGATTCATTGTTATACAGTGATCTTTACTCAGAAATTCATCCAAGCTGTCAGTGTTACTTGCGTTCCTCTATAGTTTTTTTGCTGCCACATACAACAAAAAAATATTTTCGGAGCCAGTTATAATCCCTTCTATATTCTACACTAATGCCTCTCTTATCTGCAATTTTAGTAGGGTGAGTTGTTGCAGTTGGGATAGCATATGACAGGCATCTATTCATGGATTATTGCCTAATTCTAACCCTTGCTGCTGCTTTTTTCCAAGGACTCGTTGACCGATTCTTATTTTTTTATGGTGTTCTTTACTCAGAAATTCTGCAAAGCATGCAAAATTAACTGATTTAATGTGTCCATTCACAATTTCTCTCTAACATCTATATGTAAGAGATAGTGGTGGGAGACTTTACGCTACTGGAGCTGGAATTACCACTTCTTAACTCTCGAGTACTTTGCTTCCAGATATTTCTGGGTATTTTTTAAGCATGTTTGGTGCCATTGTCATGCTGAAAGACCCATGACCTAGGAAGCAAATCCAGCTTTCAGACCTCGGGCACTACATTGCATCCCGAAATCCTTTGGATATCTTCACATTTCAAGATGTGTTGCATGCAGTCAAGGCAGCAAAACAACATCTAAATTTCTTTGAGCCTCCACCATATTTGACTGCAACTACTGTGTCTTCTTTTACTTTTTGGCCTCATTCCATTTACAGTAAACAGTAGAATTATGTGTTTTACCAAAAATTCTATCTTTATATCATCAGTCCACAAGACACCTACTGGCCCTGTAAAAATAGTGAGGGCCACCTGCTGTCCCTCCAAGTTTTAAACTTTACAGTATTAATATGAAAACTAAAATTTGTCCACCTTTACCATTGAAAGCAATGCAAATGTGCAAAAACACTACGTGTGAACATAGCCCAAGGTGTGGAGGCCACTCACACTTTTCTCCCACCATACTGTCTTTGTACACTTTTCTGTCCTTCATCTCTTCGCACTCCTCCCACCCATTACGCCCCCTTTCAAGTCACCTCCATAAAAATTGCTCTGTATCTTTGACTTCTATGTAGAGCTTATCTTATCATCAGGACATGAGCAACACTTTGACAAACAGCTCAGAGAACAATTGAATCCCACTCCTGGAGGGACCTTAAAACGCAGCAGCATAGGAGAAACCTTGGATCGCCACATTAGGCAGCTCAACAGCGTCTCCCAACTGGCTGTGCAGGGGTTATAGGCCCTGACTATATGCGATATGACGCGGTCAGGATCGCTGGTACATCGCTAAGTGGTCGCTAGTGAGCTGCCACATAGGCAGATCTCACTAGCGACATCGCTGGGGACGGGGGTCGCTACTTACCTGTCACACCAGGCGATCCTGCGTCCTCCCGCCCGGCTCCACGCGTCGCTCGTCGTCACAGCAGGAAGCGCCGCAGGAAGCTGACGATGAGAAACAGTCCAGCCTGTTCTCGTGCGATCAGCAATAAGCAGCGGGGGAGCCGGTCGTAAGTAAGTATCAGACACAGCGATATCGCTAGCAATATCGCTATAACGTCACTAGTTATAGCGATATTGCTAGCGATATCTCTTAGTGTGACATGCCCTTTAGATATAATGTTGATTCCTTTCACACTTACCACTTACTGTATAATGCTGTTTGTATAAAAAATCCTTGTAGCCTTGTAATCTGTGATAAGGAAAATGACACTATCTACAGTATCAGTTACAAATAATAATCTACCCTGATAATTATACACACGTGGTCAAAATTGTTGTTACCCCTCGTTTAATGACATTAAAACCCACAATGGTCACAGAAATAACTTGAATCTGACATTAGTAATATTAAATAAAAAATCTATGAAAATGAACAAATGAAAGTCAGACATTGCTTTTCAACCATGCTGTAATGGTAATGTAAAATATGTATGATTTCTATGGAACATTCCAGAATCTTCCATTCTCTACACTTTCTAGAAGGATTCATAGCAGAACAGACCACCCCCCTTCTTCCTCCATGGTCACACATTGCAGCTCTGTGTCTGCATCTGTAACAGGTCACCAGACCCTTTCTGCTCTTCCCCCTCCCCAGCTAAAGAATGCTCTTTGTCTGAGCCATGACGTGAGGCATATGAATGGGAGATGTTACAGAAGCCATAATGTGATGGCAGTCTGTGCTACAAATATGAAAATGGCATATGGTAATGTGCTCCGATCCAGCTTTACTACGGTGGTTCTTGCTAAGTTCTAGCCCCAACAGAAACCTAGAAATGGATTTCTTTGGGATGGAGGAAAATAGACAGCCAGTGTGTTGATTCATTGGAAAGCTAATTTCAAGAGAAGATGAATGATGTGTCTGGGGATACCCTGCTAGGTTCTCAAGCCCAGTTATATAGAGAAGGTTTCAGAACCAAAAGTGTAACTTAGAGAAAAAGGGATGACCACGGTAACTCGGCCCCTTTTATGATGTCATGACCCAGAACTATAGAGTACACTCACTCAGTCGGGAGGTCATTCTAGCTTGGGATGCTGTGTCAGTAAGATCTCAAATGAGTGGTGACGTGTGGCTCCTCCCCGCATGGTTCTGCCTGACATGATCTAAGCATTATGTAAGTGTATTTACTGCTTTCATCCCCTTTATTTTGTAATTTGCATTGTACATATCTTATTGTCTCAATTTGTAAAGCCTTTTTATATTCTTTTAACACTGCCCATTTTGGGAATAAACTATAAAATTTATTAGTTCGGCTCCCTGCTCTGTGACGAATTCATGTGCCTATAAGCTAGTTATGCTACTAATTTGGGGGTTTGCTATGGACCCTCTTAATTAACTTATTGATTAAGAGAATCGTAGCTGGTGGCAGCGAAGTGTGATTTGGCCGGGTGGGCTAGCTGGCAGTGATGGAAGGGCTTTTATAAGCTGATTGTGTGGCTGCGGCTAAAGCATTTATAATTCCCTCACTGCAGTGGCCTAATCGCCAGTGCACAACAAGCAGCCCGTCCGGTGACTAATTATCCTAGGTGTAGATCCCTGACTGACCTGAGGGTAAGGACAGCGCCGGAGAGCTGCAAGTTCCAAAGAGGAACTGGAAAGTGGGATATATATAAATCCCGGCAGCTTGTAATATATTGTAGCAGTGGTGGGATAACCAAAATAACCCCCCTGTGGTAAATTGTTAGGGCAAGACTAGCTTGCTGTTTTTTATCACATGGTGCCAGCGGTAGGATAACTAAGATAAGCCCCCTGCGCCTGTGATAACTGCGGGTGGCCAATGGTCACATCCCCTGGTCCGTTACATACTGTATTGGTGGTACCAGGCGGGATCCTGACACATGCTTCCACAGAATTTAAAAAAAATATAAAACTCATGAAATAGGCCTGGACAGAAATGATGGTACCCTTAGCTTAATATTTTGTTTCACAACCTTTTAAGGCAGTCACTACAATCAAACGATTCCTGTAACTGTCAATGAGACTTCTGCTCCTCTCGACAGGTATTTTGGCCCACTCCTCAAGCTGCTCCAGTTGTATCGAGTTTGAAGGTTGTCTTTTCCAGACAGCATGTTTCAAAAGATGCTTCCAAAGATGCTCAGTAAGATCTAGGTCAGGGCTCATAGAAGGCCACTTTATAATAGTCCAATGTTTTCCTCTTAGCCATTCTTGGGTGTTTTTAGCTGTGTGCTTTGAGTAATTATCCTGTTGCAAGCCCCATGATCTGCGACTGAGACCAAGCTTTCTGACACTGGGCAGCACATTTCTCTCTATAATCCCTTGATAGTCGAGATTTCATTGTACCCTGCACAGACAACCTGTGCCAGATGCAGCAAACAGCCCTAGAAAATAACAGAGCCTCCTCCATGTTTCACAGTAGGGACAGAGTTCTTTTCTTGATATGCTTCATTTTTCCACCTGTGAGCATAGAGGTGATATTCCTTGCCAAAAATGTGCATTTTTGTCTCATCTGTCCATAGGACATTCTCCCAGAAGCTTTGTGGCTTGTCAACATTTAGTTTGGCATATTCCAGTCTGGCTTTCTTATAATTTTTTTTTCAACATTGGTGTCCTCCTTGGTTGTCTCCCATGAAGTTCACTTTGACTCATACAACAACGGATAGTGCGATCTGACACTGAAGTTCCTTGAGCTGGAAGTTCACCTTTAATCTGTTTAGAAGACTTTCTGGGCTCTTTTGTTACCATTCATAATATCCATCTCTTCAATTTGTCATCAATTTTCGAGACCCATACACGCCACACCGTAATTATGGGCAGGCTGTTGTGGCATTAATCTTGACAGCCTCTACATGAACATTGCCAAGTATTTTTTGGGGTGATTCCATATTTTTCCAGGGTTGGATAATTGTGGTAAAACTAGGTCACACTTGGCTTCCTCTGTCTCTGGTAAAAGTGTTAGTGGGGAGGGAGTGAGGAGCATCGTGGAAAATCTTTACCATATCATTCTTCTAAGTCATAGCGACACCATAAAGGGCCTTGCACACTAAGAGATATCGCTAGCAATATCGCTATAACTAGTGACGTTATAGCGATATTGCTAGCGATATCTCTGTGTCTGATACTTACCTCCGACCGGCTCCCCCGCTGGTTATCGCTGATCGCGCGAGAACGTCCTGGACTGTTTCTCGTCGTCAGCTTCCTGTGGCGCTTCCTGCTGTGAGGACGAGCGACGCGTGGACGCGGGCGGGAGGACGCAGGATCGCCTGTGTGACAGGTAAGTAGCGACCCCCGTCCCCAGCGATGTCGCTGGTGAGATCTGCCTGTGTGGCAGCTCACTAGCGACCACTTAGCGATGTACCAGCGATCCTGACCGCGTCATATCGCTGGTCGGGATCGCTGGTACATCGCTAAGTGTGACAGTACCTTTAGTGTCCACCTCTGCCTTAACCCAACAATGACAATTGTTTCTGTCCTGCTCCATAATCCCCTAAATGACAGGACTCCCCAGGACAAGGAGGATACTAAACCAAAAAAATGTCTTCCAGTTGATGTATTGGAAGAGATGAACATTCAACCTTTGTACTCAGAAGACATGGTGCTTCAGGAAATGGAAGATACAATTCTAGCGCCAAGTTAGGCTGTTGCCTGTGTGATCCATGATGTTAGGGGTAGTGGTACTCTTAAGGCCCCGTCACACTAAGCGACTCACCAGCGATCCCGACACCGATATAAAGGTGTCAGGATCGCTGGTAAGTCACTATGTGATTGCTGGTGAGCTGTCACACAGACAGCTTCACCAGCGATCAGCACAGCGATGCCGAGTGCCCGGCATCGCTGGCTATCGCTGTAGAAAATAGTATCAAAATAAAAAATATAGTTATTCTCACCTTCCGACGTCCCGTTCAGCCATCCTGCCTCTCTCCACGCTCCGGTCCCAGTGATCCTTTGCACGAATGACCGCGAGATGTCACGGTCTTGCGGGATAACAAAGTCTCGCGGTCATTCATGCAAAGGATCACAGGGACCGGAGTGTGGAGAGAGGCCGGATGGCTGAACGGGACATCGGAAGATGAGAATAACTATATTTTTTATTTTTTTTAATTATTTTTTAACACCTGATCGCTGGTCTCCCGCTGTCACACACAGCGATGCGTGCTGGCCAGCGGGAAACCAGCGACCAAAGAAATGTCCAGAGGTTTCTTGCAGCGATCAGCGATACCGGCAGGGTGGCCGCTCGCTGATCGCTGTCACACACAGCGATCTCACTGGTGAGATCGCTGTTACGTCACAAAAGTTGTGACTCAGCAGCGATCTCGCTACTGAGATTGCTTAGTGAGCCGGGGCCTTTAGCCAAGGCAAATATTACAGTGGTAATCAGGCAAACAATAAAAAAAACTTAGGGGATCTATTGTGCAGAGGTAAACATTAGCCAAATCAGGGATGACAGTGGTTCAGTAGATGCATATCTACTAACGTTACAACCACTTTGAAATCCTTTGCTTCAACAGTAGAAAATAGCTAGCCTGTTGTTCTTTTCTAAAAAAAGGATCATTTTTGGATGGCTCAATAAAAAGCTTTTGTAATTGCATAATCATTTTGAGAATAACAAACCCATTGCAAATCCCCAAAAAATCCAGGGTAAGAAACCATTGCTTTTTCACATTCAAAACAGTATATCTGTTTTTGCTCCCTAATAAGTGGGATAATTTTTGAATGGCTTGTGAAAAACATTTTTTTCATCTAGCAAAGAAAAAAGTTATTGACTCGATTTTCCCCAAACATGGAAAGTTTTTTCTCTCATTGAGTGTAAAAGCCAAGACCTTTTTCATATGGACACCCTGTGTATCAGCACCAGCAAAATAGGCATCTGCTTTAAAAAAAAATGGATAATTATTGGGCTGTTTTCTCAGTTGATGTAGCTTAAAATGTCTGATACTGCAGGTCCTTGTTAGTTGGCTGTTGGCTGTTGAATACTACTGGTTACAATCCTTTTGCCCAAAGCAAGGTATGTTGAGGTCACGTAGACGCTAATAAGGCTGTGTTCAGTGGCTAGTGATCAGTCCCTCGGTCCTTGTTCACATTTGCGTCACTTGACAAGTGGAAAAGGTTTTAAATACAAGCGTTAAGACTGTCCCACAAGGGTTGCCGTGACGTGGCGGGATGGCTTGTACATTCTTTTGATCAAAATTATGTTTACTAAATACCCTTATTATTATTACTACCTTCATGCAATTTTTGCAATTTTTTTACTTTTTTATTGCAGGATATTTGCTTTTTGCTTTTTGGTTTATTTATATGCACCTGTAGCTCTTTCAATGACAAGTCCAGCAATATCTTAACATGGCCAGTCCACTCCTCTGTTACTAAGGAATCAGTATTTTAATGATGAGGCTGAAGAGCTATTCGTGAATTTGAATCCTCTGTCACTCCAGCTCTATTTCTCACCTAGCCACACCTCCTCGTGCTTGTCTGACAGATCCCTTGGCTTAAGTCATATAGCGTAGAGTTTGTCTAAATGTTTTTAGGGGTTTTTTAGGGGGCTGAAATCCTGCTTAAAAGAAATACTTTCCTTTAGCTATTGTTGAGAGGGCTTTCCCCCTGTTAAATAATAGAGAAATGATCATCTCACCTATCCAGTGGGTGCAAAGGATCCAAAGGATCTCAAGTCCTTGGCAAAGGCGATCCATATTTAGTGGTAGATCCAGCACTTCCATAAAATATAAAACTTTTATTTGTATCCAGTAGTGATGATTAGTGTTGAGTGACTTTTGTTTTTTTAGGGTCGAGTTTCGTTTCATGAAACCCGACTTTTCCAAAAGTCGGGTCGAGCAAAATTGGCCGACTATAGGGAAAAGTAGGGGTCGTCCCGAAACACGAAACCCAATGTAAGTCAATGGAGAATTAAAGTCGGCAGTGAGAGGAGGACAGGAAACACACCAACAGTGCCCATTTGAATGCCAAAAGCATAAATTCTTGTTACTGAAGCTTGTCAACCTTAATTAACTTCATAATACTAGTTACACACTGAAAAATGGGGGTTATTTGGCTACAGTTGTGGGGGGGGGGAGGGCTGGCTCCAGGTTTTCGTGGACACAGGGCCAAAGAGCGCCCCTTTAACACATACCACAACTCATGATGCTCCGATACGGCAGAGAAATAGCGGTATAGTACAATGAAAAATACTTCACTTCTTACATCTCATGACTGATATCCATTTTAAATTCTCCAATACCTCCAAAAACTGACAGTATATAACTCCATACAGTATTATGGCCAGCGCTTAGTGCGCTATACAGAGTAATGAGGCCCATATATTTCTCCATACGGAATCATTATTCCCATATAATGTTTCAAACCGTATATGATGAGCTCCACATAATGCTACAGTATATGTTGGTCCCAATGGATGAAGCTCCACTGTCTTATGGGCCCAAATAATGCTCCATATATAATGGACCCCATTTCTACTGCTCTAGTGTATAATGGGCCCTGTAAATGCTGCTCCAGTGTCTGATGTCCACCTTTGGAATGCTCGTGTATGGTGGGTCCCATATATCATTCACCAGAGTATAGTGCTCCCCAAAAATTGCTGTCCCAACATTGAAAACAATTACATAAGTCTCCTTGTTAGGGAATCCCTGCACTACTCTGAACTCCTTGTCGTCCCCATCTTCCATCTCACTGCACTTGGCTGTTTAGGCCCTCCCACCGGCAGAGACACTTTTGCATACTATGCGGTGCCCTGTGCCAGTGCCATCGCCCATGAGTATGCCCCCCCACCTGCTCAAGGAACCTGCACTTTCATCTGTACCTTCCTCTTTGTCACCGTGTAAGGTGGTATAGTATGCAGGAAGGGGAACCTGAGTTTCCTCTGGGTCAGATTCTGGCTGTGTAGAGTGCGAGGGGAATGTAGTGGTCTGGGTCAATGTACCAGCAGCATCATCCAGCAGTGGCTGGGCCTCAGTGCACTTGTGGCATCCCCAACAGTACGGTCGCCACTGTGGCATTGCCTTCCTCCTAGGGAGTGTGTTGTCAAGCTTGGGAGCAATGAAGGATCTCTCCAGCAGTGAAACCAACACACAACACATTTCCCACTCCAGGCCAGCAGGGAGACCTCTGAACCTGACTGCTGAGGAGCTGCTCTCTGTGGTCGGGAGGAGGTAAGTTAGGGCACTCTGTGCAGGGAAGGGGAAGTGTGTGGACGTGAGAAGGGGAGCTGGAGGATGAGCAGAGTTAAGACTCACTCCTAGCTGGAGCGCATGGTCCGGATTCCGGTCTCCGAGTTTGTAGGGACACTGACGTTCCTGCAGCAGAAATCGGGGAAAGTAGCAGCTATAAATGCTCTGTACCCAACTAAGGCTCGGAGGCCCCAGCATCGACATGTGCGAGGCAGAAGGAAAAGGCTACAGCTGTCTGCCATACAAGTAAAGTCTGAGGAACATCTGTTAGACAGGAGGCATTTCAGTGAACCACGGTCCTGTGAGTGCTTCCCCCACAAGCGCTAGAAAGGAGACGTTCAGGAAGGTACATGTTGGCGGAGTGTTGGAAGGGAGCTTTCCATTCTGGTCCCGGAGGTTGGCAGAGGTCCTGACCCGGAGGACACAGCACGGAGGCAGGCATCTGTGTAACCTGCAGACTGTGAGTAAAGCTTTGGAACTGCACGCTCTGGTGTCCTACAGTTATTCCAGCACCGCTACATCTGGGTACCAGCACCTACACCGCCTGTGCCTTTCCCCCATTACTACATCTACACTTCCCTGGGACTCCAGCTCCACCTGTGGGGAGCTTCACCATCTTTGCTGCACAACACCATCAGTCCCAGAGGATCTGCATGCAGCGTCGGCCTAACATCTATGTTGCCGAACACCACAGGTGGCGTCAAACTATCTATATAAACTCTTTACCATTATACCACGCCATTTACATGGGCGCCCAGGGCCACCGTCTGGGTCACCGCTGCTGTGACACATCCCACTGACACCGGCCCGGTACCGAGTACCCCACAGCCCTGGAAGGGCGACCCATATGCCGACTGCTGATCGGGCGGTGTTATTCCCACGAAACTCCAAACAGCGTCCCTGAAGGCAAAATTTTTGGTTTCCGGGGGCAGTATGATTGCAAAGCTGAACCTTAAAGGAATGTCCAAAAGGGCACCACCAGGAGTGGAGCCTGTGGCTTAATTGGACTGCACCCGGGAAACCACTACCATTCAAGCTACAGAAAAGATGGACAGATTGCAAGCTTTGTCGATTCTGTGTGTGGTGTGGTATGTCCGTTTGTAGTTGTGCTAGCGATTTCTCAGCTTTATTCAGTTAACGACCGAGACTCCGGCATGGCCCCACGGTACGCGTCAAGCTTAGTAGAGGGATACGCGAGGCTGTGGCACGTGAGATCGAGCAATAACAGGTCTAGCATTCCAGTACATGTCCGGGGCTGCATGCACGCTACACTGAAAGGACCAGCTTTTGTCGCTTACAGGTGCAGATAACCTGCTGAACTCCGTTAGTGATGGGGATCTGGGATTCAGATTATTCCCTGAGAACGATGATTTCCCAGTAAGTTCAGGTCAACCGCAATTCCAGAGTTAGGCCTAACCGTCATTCCTGAAAAAATTACATGTCCAAACCACAGGTGCTGTAGCTTGCTTAACAGCTTGGCAGCCGTTCTCAGGCCCAGTATGGATTCAACAACATTGTAGAAAGTTGATAAAGGGTACAGTTTCACCGGATAACACGTATATATGTAGCCTAGTTTACACATTAAAAATATATGTCTATAGATCAGGAGGCAGACTCAGATGTTCTCAGGCCCAGTATGGATTTGACCAGATTGTACAAAGTTGAGAAAGGGTACTTTATCACTGGATAGCGGGTATATATAGCATAGTTTAAACATGTAAAATCTCTGTGTTCTCAGTATGGATTACACAGCAATCTAAAAAGTGGAAAAAAGGAAATGCATTTGAGGCGTACACAACTATATACTTTTGGTGTTGTTTTTAAATCTTCATATATATTTCTGTCTCAGTAATACAGTCCAGCCTCTCCGCAATAGGAAATGAGATGCATACAATTAGTGACATAAAGGCTATTGATTGCAGAAATCTAGGAATTACTATTCACAGGAAAAACTTCCGTCACAATTCTCATAGGCGATGCTGACCCTCAATTAATTTGTGTGTTGAGACAGTGAAAACATTTTTTTGTGAATAAAGTCTTGCTGTATCGCACTTCCATGGATTCCATCACTGTTACTCATCTCAATCCAATTTTTATCACAGGGAGCGATGTAAACATGGTGCTCACTGTCTATCATGATCTGTCACGTAACTTTGGAGTGCAAAAGACAGAAGCCACAGGCCGTAGGCGATTTTATTTGATTGGCATGAGAGGGCACATTTTGAAATGTGCGCTGGAATGTCACACGTTTGTGAGTAGGAAAACTGTGAAAGCTGATGATAAACCACCACTGCATGTAATTGTGAGTCGACATCCATAAGAAATGGAAGCCACTGATCATATGGAGCTAGAGCCCGGCCAGCAGGACAGGGCATAGCTACATCTTAACCATCATCTTTCAGTTCAATCAATTTGTAGTGGCAGTCCCAGTGAAGGATTTGACAGCCCAGACTACACAGCGGAGGAGCAGGGAGAGGTAAACATTGCAAATGCTGGGGCCCTGCCCAAGCAAGGGGGGCACACTCGTGGGCGTCAGTACTGGCACTGGGCCCCTCATAGTACGGCCATGTGTCTGACGGCAGGTATGCACCACCACTGTCAGAGTCACTTGATTTCACTATGAGGGACCCTATGCCAGTGCCTGCGCCCAAGATTCGGCCTACCCACCTGTCCAGGGCAACGGCACTCGCACGGTTTTGTGCGCTAGGTGGTGACCCCGGCCATGGGGGGGGGCGCCCACTTAGGGAGGTTTACAAAGTGGCATATGTAGATGTGGGTCATTCAGCTGCTGCAAAAGGCGAAATAGGTCAAGTTCGCGGAATAGGAGGAGGACAAAAGCAAGCCATTTTTCTGGCAACCTATGTGTCATCAAGGGAAGGTGGGACAAAATCCTTGGAAACCCATGCATGGTTCATTTTAATGAAGGTTAGATCATCCACATTTTGGGTTGACAGACGGGTCCTTTTTTCTGTCAGGATTGATCCAGCTACACTGAAGACTCTTTCCGATAGCACACTTGCAGCTGGGCAAGCGAGCTCCTGTAAGGTATATTGTGCCAATTCAGGCCAGGTGTCCAGTTTAGCGACCCAATAGTCAAAGGGGAATGACCTGTGCGGGAGAACATCGATATGGGAGGAAAAGTACTTGTTAACCATAGTTGACAACTGCTGTCTCCTGTTACTTTCCATCGATGCAGTATTACCAGTTGTGTGAGCGGTCCGTGAAAAATCAGTCCACAACATTGTCATGAAACCCCTGTCTCCAACGCCAATTCTGCTGTGTGCACCACGAACACCTCTGCCAAGCTGCCCCCGGCCCGTACGGCTCGTGTGAGAACCATCACCGCTGCTGTGTGCTGAGGATGCCTCAACCAACCGGTTAACCAGAGTTGCTTGTTTAGTAGCCAATATTAGGTCAAGGTTCTCCTGTGGCATGATGTTTTGTAATTTGCCTTTATAGCGTGGATCCAGGATGCTGGCCAACCAGTAGTCGCCATCGTTCATCATTTTGTCAATGCGGGGGTCCCTTTTTAGGATCTGCAAGGCATAATCTGACATGTGGGCCAATATTCCCGGTGTCAATGATGCACTGCGAGTGCTGGGTGGAGGAGCACTTTCTGGCAAATCCACATCCCTCCAGTCATGCACAAACCCTGTACCAGACCTTGCCACGCCAACATTTTCAATTGCCCCACGAGATGCATTCTCCTCCCCAAGTATTCATCCCCATCATCATCCTCCTCCTCCTCTTCTTCCTCCACCTCATCCAGGAGAGGTCCCTGAGCAGACAATGGCTGAATGTCATCAAGGATTCCCTCCACCTCTTCCTCCTCATCAACATTGGCTGCAGACGCCTGCTCCTTAAGGTGCGTCAAAGTTTGCATGAGCAGACGCATAAGTGGGATGCTCATGCTTAGGATGGTGTCATCTGCGCTTACCAGCCGTGTGCATTCCTCAAAACACTGAAGGACTTTACAGAGGTCTTTCAGCTTCGACCACTGCACACCTGTCAACTCCATGTCTGCTCTCAAAGTGCCTGGCCGTGTATCCTCCCACAAATGCATTATGGCCTTCCTCTGCTCGCACAGCCGCTCAACCATTTGCAGGGTGGAGTTCCACCTTGTTGCAATGTCGATAATGAAGCGGTGGTTGGGAAGGTGGAGCAATCGCTGCAGCTTCTGCATACGAATGGAGTGTACAGGCGACCGGCGGATGTGCGCGCAGTCTTCGCACCTTCTGGAGCAGGGCTGTTAACTCCGGATAATTATTGAGGAAGCACTGCACCACCAGGTTCAAGGTGTGAGCCAAGCAAGGTATGAGTTTTGAAAGGGCTATGGCTGCCACAAAATTACGGCCGTTATCACTAACTACCTTGCCTGCCTCAAGATGTACACTGTCCAGCCATGACTCAGTTTGTCGCTGAAAGTACTCGGCCAGCACCTCGGCAGTGTGTATGTCACCCAAACACATCATCTGCAAAACAGCCTGCTGACGCTTTCCACTAGCTGCTCGATAGGGGGACACCTTGTGTGCAACAGTGGCAGCTGCAGATGGAGTGCTTGTACGACTGCCCTCTGTGGACGAGCTTTCACTTCTGGAGGAGGAGGAGGGTCGAACGCCTACAGCCAACTGTTTCCTATACCATGGGCTAGGCAGCACTGTCCCACCACCGCTGTCCCCTGTGGACCCTGCATCCACCACATTAACCCAGTGCGCAGTGATGGACACGTAATGGCCCTGGCCATGCCTACTGGACCATGCATCTTTTGTGAGGTGCACCTTTCCACTCACTGACTGCTTGAGTGCATGGACAATGCGGTCTTTCACATGATGGTGGAGGGCTGGGATGGCTTTGCGAGAGAAGAAGTGGCGACTGGGTAGGTCATAGCGTGGTACTGCATAGGCCATGAGTTCGCGGAAAGCTGCGCTTTCCGCCAACCGATAGGGCATCATCTCTAACGAGATTAGTTTGGCAATGTGGGCGTTCAAACCCAGTGTACGCGGATGAGAGACTGAGTACTTTCTTGACCTACTCGACCTACTCATAGTGTCTGGGAGGGTGAGCTGGACTTGAGAGCTGCATATGGTGGAAGAAGCGGTGGACAGGGCGGACTGAGAGAGGGTTGATGATGGTGATGGAGTTGGTGTTCTTTCTGATGGCATAGATTCAGTCTTTCATTGATATAACAGTGGGATTCCCTGACTGCTGTGGCCTTGCAACGACATCTCAACATTTGCTGCTGTGTTAATCGGTGGGCTTACAGTGGGGGAAACAATGTAGCGTTGCTGACTACCTTCTTTGTGATCAGTTGCACATGTGGTACTTGAGGTTTGGTGTTGTGTCCACGCTTGCAAGTGCATGCTGGTTAAATGTCTAAGCATGCAACTGGTATTCAAATTTTTCAGATTTTTCCCTCGGCTAAAGGTCTTTGCGCACTTCTTACACATAACCTTGGCCTGATCATGAGGATTTTGTTCAAAAAAGTGCCACACTGCACTCTTCCTACTTTGGCAGACATTTTGCGGCCTAGCACGCTGTGATATTTTGACCCTCTGGACAAGCTGTCCAGCAACTCTTTTTTGATTTTTGGAACCTGTCTTTGGAGTGCTCCGGGCCTGCCAGATAACAGCTGTTGCGATGTCGATGTCTGCTGTGGATGCTCCTCCTCCTCATCTGAGCTATTGGAAGCAGCACCCTCTTCCCCCAATGGATGCCAATCTGGGTCAACAACTGGGTCATCCATCACCTCCTCTTCAATGTCATGTGCACCTTCCTCTGTGTCACCGTGTATGGTGGTATAGTGTGCGGGAAGGGGCACCTGAGTCTCATCAGGGTCAGAATCTGGCTCTGTACACTGCGAGGACAATGTAGTGCTCTGAGTGAATGTACCAGCAGAATCATCTATCAGTGGCTGTGCATCAGTGCACTCCATGTCAGATTCATCTTGGCCTTGGTAATTCACCATTTCACTTGATAATCCAGGCATGGTATGTGAAAACAGCTCCATGGAGTAATCAGTAGTATGGCCTGCGTCATCCTTCAATCTTGGTTGGGGTGAAGGACACAAGGAAAGGTGTGGTTCATGAACATGAGCCTCCAATGACGACTCAGTGCTTTTATTTTTTACAACTTCAGAAGAGGAGGCGATAGAGCAGGAGGCTGAGTCAGCAATGTAAGACAAAACTTTTTCCTGAAGCTCTGGCTTTAAAAGCGGTTTGCCAACAAACTATATAGTAATGTAAAACAAGGTACAAGGTGTCTATAGGACAGGGGAGATTTTGAATTTCTGCACACACTTGTGGACACTGGACACTTTTGGATTGTGTGAGGCCCACTGAATATCACAGCGCTATGTCACAGGCTCGATGTCGCAGGTGTGAAAAATGTGACTAGAGGATAACGGAGATTTTGAATTTCTGCACACACTTGTGGACACTGGACACTTTTGGATTGTGTGAGGCCCACTGAATATCATAGCGCTATGTCACAGGCTCGATGTCGCAGGTGTGAAAAATGTCACAAGAGGATAACGGAGATTTTGAATTTCTGCACACACTTGTGGACACTGGACACTTTTGGATTGTGTGAGGCCCACTGAATATCACAGCGCTATGTCACAGGCTTGATGTCGCAGGTGTGAAAAATGTCACTAGAGGATAACGGAGATTTTGAATTTCTGCACACACTTGTGGACACTGGACACTTTTGGATTGTGTGAGGCCCACTGAATATCACAGCGCTATGTCACAGGCTCGATGTCACAGGTGTGAAAAATGTGACTAGAGGATAACGGAGATTTTGAATTTCTGCACACACTTGTGGACACTGGACACTTTTGGATTGTGTGAGGCCCACTGAATATCACAGCGCTATGTCACAGGCTCGATGTCGCAGGTGTGAAAAATGTCACAAGAGGATAACGGAGATTTTGAATTTCTGCACACACTTGTGGACACTGGACACTTTTGGATTGTGTGAGGCCCACTGAATATCACAGCGCTATGTCACAGGCTTGATGTCGCATGTGTGAAAAATGTGACTAGAAGATAACGGAGATATTGAATTTCAGCACACACTTGTGGACACTGGACACTTTTGGATTGTGTGAGGCCCAGTGAATATCAAAGCGCTATGTCACAGGCAGACATTGGCTAGTGTATGACAAACTACAAGGTGTATATAGAATTGGGCAGAATAGGAATCTCCCTAGAGTGTAGGTCTGTAAGAACGGAACAAGTCCTCGACTTATCCTTACAGAGTGACACACAGATAGCTTCACTGTGGCCGTGATAACAGCCGTTACACGGTACTGAGAGAGGAGCGTGCACGTACACGGCTGTCTGGTGTACGTAAAATTGTCAAGCTCCGTGTTTTTTAAGTATATGGACTGACACACGCTGTCTCTCTATAGTTTTGAATGTGATCAAACAGCAAATATATTTAACTGTTTGAAAACTAGACAAAACTAGAACATGCAGGTCTGTAAGAACGGAACATGTCCTCGACTTATCCATACAGAGTGACACACAGATAGCTTCACTGTGGCTGTGATAACAGCCGTTACATGGTACTGTGTGAGGAGTGTGCACCGCTGTATGGTGTGAAAAAATGCACGCTCAGTACCTCACCAGGACAAAAAAAAAATTGGGATTGCTTTTAAAAAAGCAGTTTGCAGAGCAGTGGGTAAACAGCAATGCAGCCGTCAGGAAGCCTTAGAAGGCAGCCTAACAACCAACACCGCTGATCCAGCAAAATATAGCCTCCACTTGCACTGCACACATAGTGACTGGTGTGTTGTACAGGCAAAATCGCTGGCAGCAGAAGTAGTTTTTGGTGTCTTCTTCCCTGCCTAACGCTCTCCCTACAAAATCAGCAGCAGCAGCTCTCCCTATTCTGAGATCAGCATGAGTAACATGGCGGTCGGCGTGCACGCCCTTTTATACCCCCTGTGACACCCACCAAAGCAAGCCAATCACTTGCATGCCCTTCTGAAAGATGGTGGTGACCCCTGCCTATGTCATCACGTTGCCCACAGTGTCCGTGGATCCTGATTGGCTGAAAAAGAGCGCAAAACAAACTTTTGAAACGCGACTTTGCGCTTAAGTTGCCGACCTCGTGGCCGACCTCATCCTAGGTCGGGTTTCGTTTCATGAAACCCGACTTTGCCAAAAGTCGGCAACTTTTGAAATTTTCGACCCGTTTCACTCAACTCTAGTGATGATTGAGCACTATAATGCTCAACTGCTCGGTACCCGAATCGAGTAGATTGGATGCTCGTACCCGCTCAACCCAAGAACTGAGTATAATGGAACTATATTAACAATTAGGTATATTTTCAAACATATGCTATGGAATTAAAATATAACTTTTAATGTTATCAATTAAAATAGATAACCAACAACATATACAAAAATTTAAAAAAATATATGCATACAGCGTCGTAGAAGTGAAGTGCAAATTCACCAATTATTCTAATGGGGTGAAGTAGAGGACTAGGATATATGTAGAATATCCTATCATAGGGAATCTCATCCTTTCTTGGCAATTGTTGTGATGGAAAAACAATCCCACCTCTAGTCCGCTATAGTGGATTTATGTCAAGGGGAGCATCTTGCCATATAGCGAGAGTCATCAAGCAAACAGTAACCAACATATTTTGATATGCAAAAAATTGAATAATCTCACCCATGTGCAGTGTAAAGGATCATCTCCCCAGCCCGGTATTGTAGAGTGGAAGTCCTATAGGATCAACGCGTTATTCAGGCTAATAGATTCTGATGTGAGTAGCTTCCAACGCGTTTTCAAAATATGATTCATCAGGGGAGGCTTATATTGTTGGCGGGACACATGTCCACCATTAGATGCATGAAGCTACGGTAGATCGCAGTTATCCAAATCAATCAATCAATCAAATTTATTATCGCCAAGTACATATTACATATATACAAGGAATTCTTTGTGGCAAAGAGGCAACATAATATATAACAACAGATACAACAAGTAACATCTAACAAGACAGATACAGTATATAGTCTACACATGACGATTTAATTGTTGAACAGAGAGTGGATAGAAGCTGTTCATATGGCGGTTGGTGCTGCATTTGGGGACTCTGAAGCGACGTCCTGAAGGGAGTAGTTGGAAAGAGGAGTGTCCCGGGTGAGAGGGATCGGATGAAATTTTCAATGCGTGGGATCGAATACTCTTATCATAAAGATCCTGGATTTTAGGCAGGGGGAACCTATAATTCTCTCTGCTGTTCTGAAAGTCCTTTGTAAGCGGAGTTTGTTATGCGCAGTGGCTCCCCCATACCAGACTATCAGAGAGGAACAAATCACAGATCTGATGACAACATTAAAGAATAAGATCAGCAGATTCTTAGACAAACCATATCATATCTATCTGCAGACCGGATATAACTTCAAGAGAAATGTGTTGTCTTCCAGGTGCAAAAATTAAAGATGTGTCTGACAGGATATCAGGACTCTTCAGACCTACAGATGACTACCCATTCCTGCTACTACATGTGGGGACAAATGACACTGCAAGAAACGACCTGGAAACCATCTGCAGAGACTTTGAAGACTTAGGCAAGAAAGTGAAAGAACTGGGAGCGCAGGTGGTCTTCTCTTCCATCCTCCCAGTGGATGGCCATGGAACAAGGAGGTGGAATAAGATTCTGCAGGTGAACAACTGGCTACGTCGATGGTGCCGTCAGCAACGATTTGGATTTCTGGATCACGGAGTGAACTACTTATACGATGGACTACTTGCTAGAGATGGGGTGCACCTTACGAAGACATGAAAAGCAGGTATTTGGAAGTCGCCTTGCTACACTTGTAAGGAGAGCTTTAAACTAGAACAACATGGGAAGGGAAGCAAAAGATCAGAAAAAGCCATACACCTGACAAATGCTATTGAGAACTCTGCTATTAGAAGTGGAAAGGAAGAACAAAGACGAAAGAATCTAATTAATAAAAATATTGGAGAAAGAGAAACCAATCACAAACTAAAATGTTTCTATACTAATGCACAAAGCATGGGCAACAAACAAGGAGAATTGGAACTACTAACACAGGAAAAGAAATATGATGTCATTGGAATCACTGAAACTTGGTGGGACAATACACATGATTGGAATACAAGACTAGAAGGATACAACTTATTTGCAAGAAACAGACTTGATAAACGAGGAGGGGGTGTCGCATTGTATGTTAGAAACGCGTATATCTGCACAGAGATTGAAGCTTCAGAGACTGGGAGTTCTGTGGAAACTGTTTGGGTAAGAATACAAGGACAGAACAATGGAAAGGACACCATTGTAGGCATTTACTACAGGCCGCCTGTGCAAGCTGAAGCTATGGATGAACTCTTTATGCATCAAATGGCCAAGTTCTCCAAAAAATATGACATAGTTGTCATGGGAGATTTCAACTATCCAGACATTTGTTGGGAATCTCTCTCAGGCAAAACTAACAGGTCAAGGAAATTCTTATCCTCTCTTGCTGACAACTTTATCTTCCAAAAGGTAAGGGAGAAAACAAGGGGAACTGCTACCTTGGATCTAATCCTTATAAACAGGGAGGAAATGGTTGAGGAGGTAAAAGTGGCTGGGACCCTAGGAGGTAGCGACCATGCTATTTTAGAATTTTGGATAACTAGAGGCGGAAGACCTGTGAAGACTCAGACGTCAAGGTTAGATTTCAGAAAGGCAGATTTTAAGGGATTCAGAAAGAGAATTGGAGGGATCCAATGGCTGGATATCCTTAAAGACAAAAATGTCCAGGAAGGATGGGAAATCTTGAAAAATGAAATTCTCAAAGCACAGTTGTTAACAATTCCGAAAAGAGGGAAGAATAGGAAGCAGTTAAGGAAACCAGGATGGATGAACACAGAACTTAAGCACATGCTAAAAAGGAAGAAAAAAATGTTTATAAAATGGAAAGAGGGAGGCATATCTAAAGAAGAATATAATGCTGTCTGCAGAACCTGCAGGGCACAAATCAGATTAGCTAAAGCTGAAAATGAATTGAGGCTTGCAAGAGATGTCAAAAGCAATAATAAAGGATTTTGGGGATATGTCAAAAGTAAAAGAAAAGTCAAAGATGCTATAGGATTTTTACAGGATGAAAATGATGAAATGGTAAGACAGGATGTTGAGAAGGCTGAACTTTTAAATTCCTATTTTGCATCTGTTTTCTCTCAGAAAGGAAATGTAACATCAACTGTTATTCACTGTCCTATTAAGGGAATAGAAGAATCCAGGATATCTATAAACAGAAAGATAGTGAGGAAACACTTAGCTAGCCTAAATGAATTCAAGTCTCCAGGTCCAGATGAATTACACCCCAGAGTACTGAAGGAGATGGCAGAAGAAATTTTTGAACCCCTCTCTATAATCTTTGAAAATTCTTGGAGAACAGGAGAAGTGCCAGAAGACTGGAGAAGAGCAAATGTTGTTCCTATCTTCAAAAAGGGGAAGAAGGTGGACCCAGGTAACTATAGGCCGGTGAGTCTGACTTCTATACCAGGAAAGATCTTTGAACAAATTATTAAACAACATGTATGTCAATACCTGGATAAGAATGAAGTGATTAAACAGAGTCAGCATGGGTTTGTAACTAATAAGTCATGTCAGACTAACTTAATTTCCTTCTATGACGGTATCACTGATTGGGTGGATCAAGGAAATGCTGTAGATATAGTATATCTTGAATTCAGCAAAGCATTTGACAAAGTCTCTCATACAATCCTTATTGAAAAAATGACTAAGTATGGAATGGACAAGGCAACTGTTAGGTGGATTCATAACTGGCTTAGTGATCGGACCCAAAGAGTGGTCGTAAATGGCTGCACATCCAGTTGGAGGAATGTCTCAAGTGGGGTACCACAAGGCTCTGTCCTGGGCCCTGTATTGTTCAACATCTTTATCAATGATTTAGATGAAGGAATTGAGGGTAAACTGATCAAATTTGCTGATGACACAAAGCTAGGAGGGATAGCTAATACTAGAGAAGAGAGAGAGAGGATTCAAAAAGATTTAAATAAACTGGAGAAGTGGGCAGCAACTAACAGAATGGTTTTTAACAGGGAGAAATGCAAAGTACTACATCTGGGCAATAAAAATGAAAAAAGCATATATAGAATGGGAGGAATAGGGCTAAGTGACAGCACATGTGAAAAAGACTTGGGTATACTAATAGATCACAGACTGAATATGAGTCAACAGTGTGATGCAGCAGCAAAAAAGGCAAATGCAATTCTAGGATGTATTAACAGAAGCATACAGTCTAGATCACGTGAAGTCATTATTTCCCTCTACTCCTCTTTGGTCAGACCTCATCTGGAATATTGTGTCCAGTTTTGGGCACCACATTTTAAAAAAGACATCAACAAACTGGAGCAAGTTCAGAAAAGAGCGACCAGAATGGTGACCGGTCTGCAAACCCTGTCTTATGAGGAAAGGTTGCAGGATTTGGGAATGTTTAGTTTGCAAAAGAGAAGACTGAGAGGAGACTTAATAGCTGTCTACAAATATCTAAAGGGCTGTCACATTGTAGAAGGATCAACTTTATTCTCATTTGCACAAGGAAAGACTAGAAGCAATGGGATGAAACTGAATGGGAGGAGACACAGATTAGATATTAGAAAAAACTTTTTGACAGTTAGAGTGATCAATGAGTGGAACAGGCTGCCACGAGAAGTGGTGAGTTCTCCTTCAATGGAAGTCTTCAAACAGAGGCTGGACAGACATCTGACTGGGATGATTTAGCGAATCCTGCTTTGAGCAGGGGGTTGGACCAGATGGCCCAGGAGGTCCCTTCCAACTCTACGATTCTATGATTCTATGATTCTATGATTTTCAGCTGACGCAGGAAGAACATCCTCTGTTGTGCTTTTCTTATAACAGCATCCACATTTTTCCCCTATTTAAGATCATGAAGGTGATGATACCAAGGAATTTGGTCTCTGTGACCCTAAGAACCACTTCGTCATGGATGTAGATTGGAAGTATCTCATGTTGATCTTTCCTAAAATCCACAACCATCTCAGCAATTTTTTTAGTGTTGAGTACAAGATTATTGGCTTTACACCAGTCACATATTCTTTTCACCTCACTCCGATACAAGTCTTCAGCATTTACCCTGATGAGACCAATCAGTGTCATATCATCGGCAAATTTCAAGATTTTTACTGAGTCTGCTGAAGAGATGCAATCATTCGTATAGAGAGAAAACAGTAACGGGGACAAAACACACCCCTGAGGTGCCCCGATGTTTGTGACCAAGGTGTCCGAAGTGAATGGTCCAACTTTTACACTCTGTATCCTGGCTGTCAGGAAGTTATAAATCCACAAGCATAAGTTGAGAGGGACTCCAAGAGCTACCATTTTCTTATGAAGTAAATTCGGATCAATGGTATTGAACGCTGAGCTAAAGTCCATGAAAGGAATCCGGACATATGAGTGCCGTTCATCTGTATGATCCAAAATGTACTTCAGTGCCAGATTGACAGTGTCGTTTGCCGAACGATTCTCCTTATAGGCAAACTGAAGCGGGTCCCATAGCTTCTGCGTGAATTTTATCAGGTGGGACATCATAATTCTTTCGAAGACTTTCATAGCTACAGATGTGAGTGCTACTGGTCTATAGTCGTTCAACTCAGAGGATCCCACTTTCTTGGGGACAGGGATAATTGTGGAATTTTTCCAACACTGAGGTACAACGCACTCTTTCAGTGACACATTGTATATATTTGTCAGTATAGGGGCAAGCTGGGTAGCACATACTTTCAGACACATTGGAGATACACCATCAGGGCCAGGTGCCTTTTTGACCTTAAGTCCCTTCAGGATGCGTATCACCTCTGCCTCGGAGATCACTACTTGGGTGTTGCACAATGAATGATCTTTATATGAACAGACTGAGGAGCTTAGAGATGAATAGCCACTGTGTGTAGAGCTTGCCTCAAATCTGCAGTAGAATTCATTTAACTCTGCTGCCAGACTTCTGCTGGGGTTCACTATAGTGGGGTGGCTTTTATAATTGGTGACCTCTCTTAATCCTCTCCATGCAGATCTAGTATCTTTTGATGAGAACCTTTCCTCCAGAATCTTTGCATACTCGTGTTTGGCTAACTTGATCTCTTTAGATAGCGAGTTCCTAAGTTTCTTGAATTCAGTAATATCGCCTGCTTTATAAGCCTCCTCTTTTCTCTTACGGATCCGACCCTCTATGCAGTAGTATATACTTTGAAGTGTGCCTTATTTATATTTGCCGAGCTGTACATCGCCAAATCGTCACATTGGGAACACTAGCTGCATTTCCAGTTGGTGGAACGCAACACAACGATTGTGAGCACGCGCAATACTCAATCGAGTAATGAGCATACCCGAGCACCCCGCTGCTCAGTTGAGCATACTAACTTATCCTTAGTGTCCAGTTAAAATCATGTGAGAAAAAATGGCATAACCAGAGGAAAAAGTCCCCAAAATTAAAATCAATGTTGAACTTTGGATTGCCTTTCCCACTGTAACTCTGTTATATGAACTGTTAAAATGATAATTCTTCTCTAACTGACCCTTGTGGTTTATTACAGGAACTTGCTGGACATCACATTTCTGTGTTTACCAACCAAAAACTCTATCTGTGATAGAAGGAGATTCAGTCACCGTCCCGTGTTCCTACACCTATCCTGATGACATCAAAGAGTCACAGATTAGAGTAACATGGGGGGAGAGAGATGGACTGTACTGTGATCGAACCAAGAAACCCATCACGGATCCTTCTGGGAATATTATATATGAGTATAAAGACCGGATCTCGATAGTAAAGCCTCCTGATAACAACCGGACCGAGTATCTCCTAATCCGAGGAGTGAAAGCTTCAGATGGAATCAGGTTCTGCTGTAGAGGAAGCATAAATTCCTACTTATTTTATGATAAGTTTGGGACCTCTCTATACTTTGCAGGTAGAAACATTTTACATAAAAATATCAAATGATGCGACTTATGTTATATAAGAAATACTGTAGGTTTTCTTGTAACGTAATGGTGAAAAACTGTTTTAGGGGTTTTATTTTTACTGTTTTTACTGTACAGTAATGATCGGTACAGAGAACTTCAGGTCGGTGTTATCACTGCGGTAGAAAACTTGCAATTTATTTTTTAATTTAAATGGTAAAATACAATTTAAAAATTTGAAAACATAAAAAATGGGTTTTAGCCACTATTTTCTGAGACCTATAATGGTTTCATATTTGCATCCATGTATGAGGACTTAATGTTTGTTTGTTGAGCTGATGGGTTTTTTTCTGTCTCCGACGTAAGCAATGACTCTTAATTACCTGTTTTGATAACACACCATATTGCTGTATGTTCAGGATGTTCAGTTTTCCTTAGTTAATGTTTATTGTTTCCAGCTCCATCTAGTGGCCAAAAGTTATAACTGCATGATGTTATATGCACTCTACTTCCTGATTCATTCCCTCCAATTCCCAATGTATCCTGGGTAAGTTACAAGGCATCATGGTCTAATACAGCCCCCCTTTCTCTGCCCAGTCTGCCATTTTCTGCCAAGCCTGCTTCATGTGGACATCTCATTTCTCTACCTCTCCTTGTGTCAGCATCGTCGGTACGTAATCACTCTTCCTTCATCTAATTCCTGTCCTAGATCACCCAGCTTAGTTAGCTCTCCTCTGGCTATTAGCTCAGGTAATCTGTATAATGTATATATGTATTTTTATGTACCCATACTGATTCATTGTATTGTATGTCTTATTTGTAGTTTCACCGTGCATCTATATACCATCGCATTCAATAAACACAGATTCAACCTACAGTCTTCTTATTGGACCCCGGTATAGCGGTTTAGCTACCCGTATAAGCTATATGAACCCCGTGCATTTAGCTGAGGACGGAATAGTTTTACTGATTTGCATGACACAATATTTAGATTTCTTGTTATTGCATTGTTTTAGGTGTGCATGGGTTAATTAATTTCATATTTTGATAGATTAGCCTCCAGCAAACCTAATAACACCATACATATATGAAGTGCTGGGATTTCGGCATGTGACTCATAATCAATGAAAATTAAATTAAAATATTTTGAAAACTTTATTTCCATTTTTTTCACCATTTGCTTATCATTAATATGTCTATTCATCCAGTCATTTCTATGATTCCTTCTTGATATTGAAATTTCAATGTTGAGGAGTTTACATATAATATTGATTCCCCTGGCTTCTGTTTATAGGTGAGAAACATGTGTCTCAGATGGAGGAATTAATCGCTGTCCCAGGAGAAGAGTTGATCATCCCGTGTTATTACCCAGTGGAAAAGCTCAGGATGGCTCAAGATTCAGAAGTGACCTGGTATACTGGAAAAAATGATCAATGTTCCTATAATAAGGATAGAATTTATACCTGGGGGAAAACGGACAATGAAGAGCGCTTTTCACTGGTGAACTTTCCTGAAGATGTCTCTCTGCGTATACGTACTGTCCAGGATAGTGAATACCACCATTTTTGTTGCCAAGTGACTATCAATAAAAAAGACAGAGAAACTAGATTTGGAACCGAGCTGATTATAGCAGGTAAAGAAATATATTTGTCCTGGAAAAGGAGAATTTGCATTCTTGGATTTATTTTGCCCTTTAGGCTTAGCAATAGAGATGATTAAATCAAAGCTTTAAAGCTACCATTGTACATTCCCCAGACCGATCATTTCCGTTAGTGCACATAACTCTTAGCTCAGATTAGTTTAGTTGATGTTGATTCGATTCTCAGTACTTCGCCTTTTTTACTTTCATGACAAGCATGTGACAAAACACTTGGAAGTAACCGCCGGGTGTTTGAATGTATCTACAGAAATCAGGTTGTATTTAGTGTTGAGCGATACCATCCAATACCCTAAAATATCGGATCGGATGGTATCGGCCCGATACGAAAAAAGTATCGGGTATCGCCGATTCCAATACCGGAAGTCCCATTCAAGTCTATGGGACTTCCCGTATCGGAATAAGAAAAACCCTATTCTGTCCTTGTACAGCCTCTCGGAGGGGTGTACGGACCTTCCGGGGGTCTGTGCTGACTGCCCGGGGGTCTGTGCGGACTGCCGGTGGTCTGTACCGACAGTTCGGGGGTCTGTGCAGGCCTGCCGGGGGGGCTGTGCCGGCCTGCCGGTGGTCTGTACCGTCTGTCCGGGGGTCTGTGCAGGCTGCAGGGGTCTGTACCGGCCTGCCGGGGGGCTGTGCCGGCCTGCCGGTGGTCTGTACCGACTGTCCGGGGGTCTGTGCAGGCTGCAGGGGTCTGTGCAGGATCGTCCGATGGGACTACAAGTCCCATCGGGCGATGCCTGCTACCATGATGGTGATTGACACATTAGCCAATGATGGGACAGTAGTAGTCCCATCATCCGGCTAATGTGTTGAATGTACCCAAAAAAATACATACTACATGTTACATACATACTACATACATGCTACATACATGCAACATACATACTACATACATACTACATACATACTACATTCATACAACATAAATACATACTACATACATACTACATGCTACATACATACTACATACATGCTACATACATACTACATATATACTACATGCATGCAACATACATACTACATATATACTACATATATGCTACTTGCATGCAACATACATACATACATACTACATATATAACACATGCATGCAACATGCATACTACATATATACTACATGCAACATGCATACTACATGCATACAACATATATACTACATGCATGCAACATGCATATATACAACATATATACTACATGCAACATGCATACTACATATATACCACATATATACTACATGCATGCAACATACATATATACTACATATACACTACATGCAACATATATACTACATGCATGCAACATGCATACTACACATATACTACATGCATACTACATATATACTACATGCATGCAACATACATATATACTACATACATACTACATATATACTACATGCTACATACATACTACATACATGCTACATACATGCAACATACATACTACATATATACTACATGCATGCAACATACATATATTACATATATACTACATGCAACATGCATACTACATATACACCACATGCATGCAACATGCATACTACATATATACCACATATATACATGCATGCAACATACATATATACTACATGCAACATGCATACTACATATATACCACATGCATGCAACATACATATATACTACATATATACTACATGCATGCAACATACATATATACTACATGCATACTACATATATACTACATGCATGCAACATACTACATATATACCACATGCATGCTACATGCATACTACATATATACCACATATATACTACATGCATGCAACATACATATATACAACATGCATACTACACATATACTACATGCATACTAAATATATACTACATGCATGCAACATACATGTATACTACATACATACTACATATATACTACATGCAACATACATACCACATATATACTACATGCATGCAACATACATATATTATATATATATATATACTACATGCAACATGCATACTACATATAAACTACATGCATGCAACATACATACTACATATGTACCACATGCATGCAACATGCATACTACATATATACCACATATATACATGCATGCAACATACATATATACTACATGCAACATGCATACTACATATATACCACATGCATGCAACATACATATATATACTACATGCATGCAACATACATATATACTACATATATACTACATGCATGCAACATACTATATATACCACATGCATGCTACATGCATGCAACATACATATATACAACATGCATACTACATATATAGTACATGCATGCAACATACATACTACATATAGACCACATGCATGCAACATGCATACTACATATATGCCACATATATACTACATGCATGCTACATATATACTACATATATACTACATGCATGCAACATACATATATACAACATATATAGTACATGCAACATACATACTACATAGATGCTACATATATACCACATGCATGCTACATATATACTACATATATACTACATGCATGCAACATACATACTACATATATACCACATGCATGCAACATACATACTACATATATACCACATATATACTACATACATGCAGCATAAAGACTACATATATATCACATGCATGCAACATGCATACTACATATATACTACATGCATGCAACATACATACTACATATATACTGCATGCATACTACATATATACCACATGCATACTACATATATACCACATATATACTACATGCATGCAACATACAAATATACTACATGCAACATGCATACTACATATATATACTACATACATACTACATATATACAACATGCATACTACATGTATACCACATATATACTACATGCATGCAACATACATACATACAACATATATACTACATGAATGCAACATGCATACTACATATATACAACATATATACTACATGCATGCAACATACATATATACAACATATATACTACATGCAACATACATACTACATATATACCACCTGCATGCTACATATATACTACATATATACTACATGCATGCAACATACACATATACTACATGCATGCAACATACTACATATATACCACATGCATGCAACATGCATACTACATGCATACTACATATATACCACATGCATGCAACATGCATACTACATATATAC
The DNA here is from genome assembly GCF_039654945.1 of Dendrobates tinctorius. NCBI lineage: Eukaryota > Metazoa > Chordata > Amphibia > Anura > Dendrobatidae > Dendrobates > Dendrobates tinctorius. Next base: position 2,759,178 of record NW_027361818.1, on the reverse strand, counting down.
CACATATATACTACCTGCATGCAACATACATATATACTACATATATAGTACATGCAACATGCATACTACATATATACTACATGCATGCAACATACATACTACATATATACCACATGCATGCAACATGCATACTACATATATACCACATATATACTACATGCATGCAACATACATATACTACATATATACTACCTGCATACTACACATATACTACATGCATGGAACATACATACTACATAAATACCGCATGCATGCAACATGCATACTACATATATACCACATATATACTACATGCATGCAACATACATATATACTACATATTTACTACATGCAACATGCATACTACATATAGACCACATGCATGCAACATACATATATACAACATATATACTACATGCATGCAACATGCATACTACATATACTACATGCATGCAACATAAATAGTACATATATACCACATGCATGCAACATGCATACTACATATATACCACATATATACTACATGCATGCAACATACATACAACATATATACTACGTGCATGCAACATGCATACTACATATATACAACATATAAACAACATGCATTCAACATATATATATATATATATATACACATAACATATATACTACATGCAACATACATACTACATATATACCACCTGCATGCTACATATATACTACATATATACTACATGCATGCAACATACACATGTACTACATGCATGCAACATACATACTACATATATACCACATGCATGCAACATGCATACTACATATATACTACATGCATGCAACATACATACTACATGCATGCAACATACATATTTACTACATGCATGCAACATGCATACTACATATATACCACATATATACTACATGTATGCAACATATATACTACATGCAACATGCATACTACATATATACTACATGCATGCAACATACATACTACATATATACCACATGAATGCATCATACATACTACATATATACCACATGCATGCAACATGCATACTACATATATACTACATGCATGCAACATACATATTTACTACATGCATGCAACATGCATACTACATATATACCACATATATACTACATGTATGCAACATATATACTACATGCAACATGCATACTACATATATACTACATGCATGCAACATACATACATACTACATATATACCAAATGCATGCAACATGCATGCTACATATATACCACATATATACTACATGCTTGCAACATACATATAGTTGTGGCCAAAAGTATTGACACCCCTGCAATTCTGTCAGATAATACTCAGTTTCTTCCTGAAAATGATTGCAAACACAAATTCTTTGGTATTATTATCTTCATTTAATTTGTCTTAAATGAAAAAACACAAAAAAGAATGAAGCAAAAAGCAAAACATTGATCATTTCACACAAAACTCCAAAAATGGGCCAGACAAAAGTATTGGCACCCTCAGCCTAATACTTGGTTGCACAACCTTTAGCCAAAATAACTGCGACCAACCGCTTCCAGTAACCATCAATGAGTTTCTTACAATGCTCTGCTGGAATTTTAGACCATTCTTCTTTGGCAAACAGCTCCAGGTCCCTGATATTTGAAGGGTGTCTTCTCCAAGCTGCCATTTTTAGATCTCTCCACAGGTGTTCTATGGGATTCAGGTCTGGACTCATTTCTGGCCACCTTAGAAGTCTCCAGTGCTTTCTCTCAAACCATTTTCTAGTGCTTTTTGAAGTGTGTTTTGGGTCATTGTCCTGCTGGAAGACCCATGACCTCTGAGGGAGACCCATCTTTCTTACACTGGGCCCTACATTATGCTGCAAAATTTGATGGTAGTCTTCTGACTTCATAATGTCATGCACACGGTCAAGCAGTCCAGTGCCAGAGGCAGCAAAGCAACCCCAAAACATCAGGGAACCTCCGCCATGTTTGACTGTAGGGACCGTGTTCTTTTCTTTGAATGCCTCTTTTTTTCTTCTGTAAACTCTATGTTGATGCCTTTGCCCAAAAAGCTCTACTTTTGTCTCATCTGACCAGAGAACATTGTTCCAAAATGTTTTAGGCTTTTTCAGGTAAGTTTTGGCAAACTCCAGCCTGGCTTTTTTATGTCTCGGGGTAAGAAGTGGGGTCTTCCTGGGTCTCCTACCATACAATCCCTTTTCATTCAGACGCCAACGGATAGTACGGGTTGACACTGTTGTACCCTCGGACTGCAGGGCAGCTTGAACTTGTTTGGATGTTAGTCGAGGTTCTTTATCCAACATCCGCACAATCTTGCTTTGAAATCTCTTGTCAATTTTTCTTTTCCGTCCACATCTAGGGAGGTTAGCCACAGTGCCATGGGCTTTACACTTCTTGTTGACACTGCGCACGGTAGACACAGGAACATTCAGGTCTTTGGAGATGGACTTGTAGCCTTGAGATTGCTCATGCTTCCTCACAATTTGGTTTCTCAAGTCCTCAGACAGTTCTTTGGTCTTCTTTCTTTTCTCCATGCTCAATGTGGTACACACAAGGACACAGGACAGAGGTTGAGTCAACTTTAATCCATGTCAACTGGCTGCAAGTGTGATTTAGTTATTGCCAACACCTGTTAGGTGCCACAGGTAAGTTACAGGTGCTGTTAATTGCACAAATTAGAGAAGCATCACATGATTTTTCGAACAGTGCCAATACTTTTGTCCACCCTCTTTTTTATGTTTGGTGTGGAATTATATCCAATTTGGCTTTAGGACAATTCTTTTTGTGTTTTTTCATTTAAGACAAATTAAATGAAGATAATAATACCAAAGAATTTGTGTTTGCATTCATTTTCAGGAAGAAACTGAGTATTATCTGACAGAATTGCAGGGGTGTCAATACTTTTGGCCACGACTGTATATACAACATATATACTACATGCATACTACATATATACCACAGATATACTACATGCATGCAACATGCATATATACTACATGCAACATGCATACTACATATATACCACATGCATGCAACATGCATACTACATATAAATTACATGCTTGCAACATACATACTACATATATATCACATGCATGCAACATGCATACTACATATGTACTACATGCATGCAACATACATGCAACATATATACTACATTCATGCAACATGCATACTACATATATACAACATATATACTACATATATACCACATGCATACTACATATATACTACATGCATGCAACATACATACTACATACATACCACATATATACTACATGCATGCAACTTACATACTACATATATACCACATGCATGCTACATATATACCACATGCATGCAACATGCATACTACATACATACCACATATATACTACATGCATGCAACTTACATACTACATATATACCACATGCATGCAACATACATACCACATATATACTATATGCATGCAACATACATATATACTACATGCAACATGCATACTACATATACTACATGCATGCAACATACATACTACATAAATACCACATGCATGCAACATGCATACTACATATATACCACATATATACTACATGCATGCAACATACATATATACTACATATATATACTACATGCAACATGCATACTACATATATACCACATGCATGCAACCTGCATACTACATATATACTACATGCATGCAACATACTACATATATACCACATACATGCAACATGCATACCACATATATACTACATGCATGCAACATATATATATATATATATATATATATATACATACAACATATATACTACATGCAACATACATACTACATATATACCACCTGCATGCTACATATATACTACATATATACTACATGCATGCAACATACACATACTACATACATGCAACATACATACTACATATATATACCACATGCATGCAACATGCATACTACATATATACTACATGCATGCAACATGCATACTACATATATACAATATATATACTACATATATACCACATGCATGCAACATGCATATTACATATATACTACATATATACTACATACATGCAACATACATACTACATACATAATACATGCATACTACATATATACCACATGCATGCAACATGCATACTACATATGTACTACATACATGCAACATATATACTACATTCATGCAACATGCATACTACATATATACAACATATATACTACATATATACTACATGCATGCAACATACATACTACATACATACTACATGCATACTACATATATACCACATGCATGCAACATGCATACTACATACATACCACATATATACTACATGCATGCAACATACATACTACATATATACTACATGCATGCAACATACATACTACATACATACTACATGCATACTACATATATACCACATGCATGCAACATGCATACTACATACATACCACATATATACTACATGCATGCAACTTACATACTACATATATACCACATGCATGCAACATACATACCACATATATACTATATGCATGCAACATACATATATACTACATGCAACATGCATACTACTTATATACTACATGCATGCAACATACATACTACATAAATACCACATGCATGCAACATGCATACTACATATATACCACATATATACTACATGCATGCAACATACATATATACTACATATATATACTACATGCAACATGCATACTACATATATACCACATGCATGCAACATGCATACTACATATATACTACATGCATGCAACCTGCATACTACATATATACTACATGCATGCAACATACATACTACATATATACCACATACATGCAACATATATACCACATATATACTACATGCATGCAACATACATACAACATATATACTACATGCATGCAACATGCATACTACATATATAAAACATATATACTACATGCATGCAACATATATATATATATATATATATATATATATATACATACAACATATATACTACATGCAACTTACATACTACATATATACCACCTGCATGCTACATATATACTACATATATACTACATGCATGCAACATACACATACTACATGCATGCAACATACATACTACATATATACCACATGCATGCAACATGCATACTACATATATACTACATGCATGCAACATGCATACTACATATATACAATATATACTACATATATACCACATGCATGCAACATGCATATTACATATATACTACATATATACTACATACATGCAACATACATACTACATACATACTACATGCATACTACATATATACCACATGCATGCAACATGCATACTACATATATTCCACATATATACTACATGCATGCAACATACATATACTACATGCATACTACATATATACTACATGCATGCAACATACGTACATACTACATAAATACCACATGCATGCAACATGCATACTACATATATACTACATGCATGCAACATACATATATACTACATATATACTACATGCAACATGTATACTACATATATACCACATGCATGCAACATACATATATACAACATATATACTACATGCATGCAACATGCATAATACATGCATGCAACATACATACTACATATATACCACATGCATGCAACATGCATGCTACATATATACAACATATAAACTACATGCATGCAACATATATACAACATATATACTACATGCAACAAACATACTACATATATACCACCTGCATGCTACATATATAGTACATATATACTACATGCATTCAACATACACATATACTACATGTATGCAACATACATACTACATATATACCACATGCATGCAACATGCATACTACATATATACCACATATATACTACATGCATGCAACATACATATATACTACATATATACTACATGCAACATGCATACTACATATATACTACATGCATGCAACATACATACTACATAAATACCACATGTTTGCAACATGCATACTACATATATACCACATATATACTACATGCATGCAACATACATATATACTACATATATACTAAATGCAACATGCATACTACATATCTACCACATGCATGCAACATACATGTATACAACATATATACTACATGCATGCAACATGCATACTACATATATACTACATGCATGCAACATACATATATACTACATATATACTACATGCACACAACATATATACTACATGCATACAACATACATACCACATATATACCACATGCATGCAACATGCATACTACATATATACTACATGCATGCAACATACATATATACTACATGCAACATGCATACTACATATATACCACTTGCATGCAACATACATATATAAGACATATATACTACATGCATGCAACATACATACTACATATATACCACATGCATGCAACATGCATACTACATATATACCACATATATACTACATGCATGCAACATACATACAACATATACACTACATACATGCATACTACATATATACAACATATATACTACATGCATGCAACATACACATATACTACATGCAACATACATACTACATATATACTACATGCATGCAACATACATACTACATATATGCCACATGCATGCAACATGCATACTACATATATACTACATGCATGCAACATACATACTACATATATACTACATGCATGCAACATACATATATACTAGATGCAACATGCATACTACACATATACTACATGCATGCAACATACATACTACATGCATGCAACATACATACTACATATATACCACATGCATGCAACACGCATACTACATATATACCACATATATACTACATGCATGCAACATACATATATACTACATGCAACATGCATGCTACATATATACTACATGCATGCAACATACACACTACATATATACCACATGTATGCTACATATATACCACATATAAACTGCATTCACGCAACATACATACATACAACATATATACTACATGCATGCAACATGCATACTACATATATACAACATATACAGTATACTACATGCATGCAACATACACATATACAACATATATACTACATGCAACATACATACTACATACATACCACATGCATGCTACATATATACTGCATGCATGCAACATACATATATACTGCATGCATGCAACATACATACTACATATATACCACATGCATGCAACATGCATACTTCATATATGCAACATACATACTACATACATGCTACATATATACTACATGCATACTACATATATACCACATGCATACTACATATATACCACATATATACTACATGCATGCAACATACTTGTATACTACATATATACTACATGCAACATGCATACTACATGCATGCAACATACATACTACATATATACCACATGCATACTACATATATACCATATATACTACATGCATGCAACATACATATATACTACATATATACTACATGCAACATACATACTACATATATACCACATGCATGCAACATACATATATGCAACAGATATACTACATGCATGCAACATGCATACTACATATATACCACATATATACTACATGCATGCAACATACATATATACTGCATGCAACATGCATACTACATATGTACTACATGCATGCAACATACATACTACATATACCACATGCATGCAACATGCATACTACATATACCACATATATACTACATGCATGCAACATACATATATACTACATGCCACATGCATACTACATATATACCACATATATACTACATGCATGCAACTTACATATATACAACATATATACTACATGCATGCAACATGCATACTACATATATACCACATATATACTATATGCATGTAACATACATATATACTACATTTATACTACATGCAACATGCATACTACATATATACTACATGCATGCAACATACATACATACTACATATATACTACATGCATGCAACATACATATATACTACATACAATACATTCATACAATACATACATATAGACATACATTACATATAACATAGAGTGCATTCTCACCATCACTTGTCACTTTGATCCCCGAAGCCATTGTCCTCTTTGGAATAAATCATAAAATAACAAACAAGCCATATACTCCCTGATCCGCAGAAGTCCACGAGTGTCCCACGACGATCTTGCGTGGAGAACAGCAGCATCAGCTGATGCTACCGTTCTCTACAGGCTCCAGGAATCCAGTGTCGGGAGGTAGGTATCCTTCCGCCCTGTATTCCTCCGCCACTGTAAAAAAAAAAAAAAAGTCCCTAGTCTCATTTTATGGCATTGCTGTGTGAGAAATTTCCCACGCAGCTTTTGCCATAAAGTGAGACTAGGGACTTTTTTTTTTTTACAGTGGCGGAGGAATACAGTGCAGAAGGATACCTACCTCCCGACACTGGATTCCTGGAGCCTGTAGAGAACGGTAGCATCAGCTGATGCTACTGTTCTCCACGTAAGATCGTCGTGTGACACTCCTGGACTTCTGGGGATCAGGGAGTATATGGCTTGTTTGTTATTTTAATATTTATTCCAAAGATGACAATGGCTTTGGGGATCAAAGTGACAAGTGATGGTGAGTATGTACTCTATGTTATATGTACTGTATGTCTATATGTATGTATTGTATGAATGTATTGTATGTAGTATATATGTATGTTGCATGCATGTAGTATAAATGTAGTATGCATGTTGCATGCATGTGGTATATACACTCACTGGCCACTTTATTAGGTACACCTGTCCAACTGTGTGTTAAGACTTAATTTCTAATCAGCCAATCACATGGCGGCAACTCAGTGCATTTAGGCATGTAGACATGGTCAAGACAATCTCCTGCAGTTCAAACCGAGCATCAGTATGGGGAAGAAAGGTGATTTGAGTGCCTTTGAACGTGGCATGATTGTTGGTGCCAGAAGGGCTGGTCTGAGAATTTCAGAAACTGCTGATCTACTGGGATTTTCACGCACAACCATCTCTAGGGTTTACAGAGAATGGTCCGAAAAAGAAAAAAAATCCAGTGAGCGGCAGTTCTGTGGCCGGAAATGCCATGTTGATGCCAGAGGTCAGAGGAGAATGGGCAGACTGGTTCGAGCTGATAGAAAGGCAACAGTGACTCAAATTGCCACCCGTTACAACCAAGGTAGGCAGAAGAGCATCTCTGAACGCACAGTGCGTCGAACTTTGAGGCAGATGGGCTACAGCAGCAGAAGACCACACTGGGTACCACTCCTCTCAGCTAAGAACAGGAAACTGAGGCTACAATTTGCACAAGCTCATCGAAATTGGACAGTAGAAGATTGGAAAAACGTTGCCTGGTCTGATGAGTCTCGATTTCTGCTGCGACATTCGGATGGTAGGGTCAGAATTTGGCGTAAACAACATGAAAGCATGGATCCATCCTGCCTTGTATCAACGGTTCAGGCTGGTGGTGGTGGTGTCATGGTGTGGGGAATTTTTTCTGGGCACTCTTTGGGCCCCTTGGTACCAATTGAGCATCGTTGCAACGCCACAGCCTACCTGAGTATTGTTGCTGACCATGTCCATCCCTTTATGACCACAATGTACCCAACATCTGATGGCTACTTTCAGCAGGATAATGCGCCATGTCATAAAGCTCGAATCATCTCAGATTGGTTTCTTGAACATGACAATGAGTTTACTGTACTCAAATGGCCTCCTCAGTCACCAGATCTCAATCCAATAGAGCATCTTTGGGATGTGGTGGAACGGGAGATTCGCATCAGGGATGTGCAGCCGACAAATCTGCGCCAACTGTGTGATGCCATCATGTCAATATGGTCCAAAATCTCTGAGGAATGCTTCCAGCACCTTGTTGAATCTCTGCCACGAAGAATTGAGGCAGTTCTGAAGGCAAAAGGGGGTCCAACCCCTTACTAGCATGGTGTACCTAATAAAGTGGCCAGTGAGTGTATGTAGTATGTATGTTGCATGCATGTAGTATATATGTAGTATATATGTAGTATGCATGTTGCATGCATGTGGTATATATGTAGTATGTATGTTGCATGTGGTATATATGTAGTATGTGTGTTGCATGTAGTATATATGTAGTATATATGTATGTTGCATGCATGTAGTATATATGTAGTATGCATGTTGCATGCATGTGGTATATATGTTGCATGCATGTAGTATATATGTAGTATGTATGTTGCATGTAGTATATATGTAGTATGTATGTATGTTGCATGCATGTGGTATATATGTAGTATATATGTAATATGTATCTTGCATGTAGTATATATGCTGTATATATGTATGTTGCATGCATGTGGTATATATGTAGTATGCATGTAGTATATATGATATATATGTAGTATGTATGTTGCATGCATGTAGTATGCATGTTGCATGTACTATATATGTATGTTGCATGCATGTAGTATATATGTAGTATGAATGTTGCATGCATGTAGTATATATGTTGTATGTATGTTGCATGCATGTAGTATATATGTGGTATATATGTAGTATGCATGTTGCATGCATGTGGTATATACAGTGGGGAAAAAAGTATTTAGTCAGTCAGCAATAGTGCAAGTTCCACCACTTAAAAAGATGAGAGGCGTCTGTAATTTACATCATAGGTAGACCTCAACTATGGGAGACAAACTGAGAAACAAAAATCCAGAAAATCACATTGTCTGGTTTTTTTTCATTTTATTTGCATATTATGGTGGAAAATAAGTATTTGGTCAGAAACAAGCAATCAAGATTTCTGGCTCTCACAGACCTGTAACTTCTTCTTTAAGAGTCTCCTCTTTCCTCCACTCATTACCTGTAGTAATGGCACCTGTTTAAACTTGTTATCAGTATAAAAAGACACCTGTGCACACCCTCAAACAGTCTGACTCCAAACTCCACTATGGTGAAGACCAAAGAGCTGTCAAAGGACACCAGAAACAAAATTGTAGCCCTGCACCAGGCTGGGAAGACTGAATCTGCAATAGCCAACCAGCTTGGAGTGAAGAAATCAACTGTGGGAGCAATAATTAGAAAATGGAAGACATACAAGACCACTGATAATCTCCCTCGATCTGGTGCTCCACGCAAAATCCCACCCCGTGGGGTCAGAATGATCTCAAGAACGGTGAGCAAAAATCCAAGAACCACGCGGGGGGACCTAGTGAATGAACTACAGAGAGCTGGGACCAATGTAACAAGGCCTACCATAAGTAACACACTACGCCACCATGGACTCAGATCCTGCAGTGCCAGACGTGTCCCACTGCTTAAGCCTGTACATGTCCGGGCCCGTCTGAAGTTTGCTAGAGAGCATTTGGATGATCCAGAGGAGTTTTGGGAGAATGTCCTATGGTCTGATGAAACCAAACTGGAACTGTTTGGTAGAAACACAACTTGTCGTGTTTGGAGGAAAAAGAATACTGAGTTGCATCCATCAAACACCATACCTACTGTAAAGCATGGTGGTGGAAACATCATGCTTTGGGGCTCTTTCTCTGCAAAGGGGCCAGGACGACTGATCCGGGTACATGAAAGAATGAATGGGGCCATGTATCGTGAGATTTTGAGTGCAAACCTCCTTCCATCAGCAAGGGCATTGAAGATGAAACGTGGCTGGGTCTTTCAACATGACAATGATCCAAAGCACACCGCCAAGGCAACGAAGGAGTGGCTTCGTAAGAAGCATTTCAAGGTCCTGGAGTGGCCTAGCCAGTCTCCAGATCTCAACCCTATAGAAAACCTTTGGAGGGAGTTGAAAGTCCGTGTTGCCAAGCGAAAAGCCAAAAACATCACTGCTCTAGAGGAGATCTGCATGGAGGAATGGGCCAACATACCAACAACAGTGTGTGGCAACCTTGTGAAGACTTACAGAAAACGTTTGACCTCTGTCATTGCCAACAAAGGATATATCACAAAGTATTGAGATGAAATTTTGTTTCTGACCAAATACTTATTTTCCACCATAATATGCAAATAAAATGAAAAAAAAAACAGACAATGTGATTTTCTGGATTTTTTTTTTCTCAGTTTGTCTCCCATAGTTGAGGTCTACCTATGATGTAAATTACAGACGCCTCTCATCTTTTTAAGTGGTGGAACTTGCACTATTGCTGACTGACTAAATACTTTTTTTCCCCACTGTATGTAGTATGTATGTTGCATGCATGTTGTATATATGTAGTATGTATGTTGCATGCATGTGGTATTTATGTAGTATGTATGTTGCATGCATGCAGTATATATGTAGTATGCATGTTGCATGTAGTATATATGTATGTTGCATGCATGTAGTATATATGTTGTATGTATGCTGCATGCATGTAGTATATATGTAGTATGCATGTTGCATGCATGTGGTATATATGTAGTATGTATGTTGCATGCATGTAGTATGTATGTTGCATGCATGTAGTATATATGTAGTATGCATGTTGCATGCATGTGGTATATATGTAGTATGTATGTTACATGCATGTAGTATATATGTAGTATGCATGTTGCATGCATGTGGTATATATGTAGTATGCATGTAGTACATATGTAGTATGTATGTTGCATGTAGTATATATGTTATATATATGTATGTTGCATGCATGTGGTATATATGTAGTATGCATGTAGTATATATGTGGTATATATGTAGTATGCATGTTGCATGCATGTGGTATATGTAGTATGTATGTTGCATGCATGTAGGATATATGTTGCATGCATGTGGTATATATGTAGTATGCATGTTGCATGTAGTATATATGTATGTTGCATGCATGTAATATATATGTAGTATGCATGTTGAGTGCATGTGGTACGTATATATGTAGTATGTATGTTGCATGCATGTAGTATATATGTAGTATGCATGTTGCATGTAGTATATATGTATGTTGCATGCATGTAGTATATATTTAGTTTGCATGTTGCATGCATGTAGTATATATGTAGTATGCATGTAGTATATATGTAGTATGTATGTTGCATGTAGTATATATGTTGTATATATGTATGTTGCATGCATGTGCTATATATGTAGCATGCATGTAGTATATATGTGGTATATATGTAGTATGTATGTATGTTGCATGCATGTAGTATATATGTAGTATGCATGTTGCATGTACTATATATGTATGTTGCATGAATGTAGTGTATATGTAGTATGCATGTTGCATGCATGTAGTATATATGTAGTATGCATGTTGCATGCATGTGGTATATATGTAGTATGTATGTTGCATGCATGTAGTATATATGTAGTATGTATGTTGCATGCATGTGGTATATATGTAGTATGTATGTTGCATGCATGTAGTATATATGTAGTATGTATGTTGCATGCATGTAGTATGTATGTAGCATGTAGTATTTTTTTTTTTTACATTCAACACATATGCCGGATGATGGGACTACTACTGTCCCATCATTGGCTAATGTGTCAATCACTGTCATGGTAGCAGGCATCGCCCGATAGGACTTGTAGTCCCATTGGACGATGCCTGCACAGACCCCCACAGCCTGCACAGACCCCCGGACAGTCGGCACAGACCACCGGCAGGCCGGTACAGACCCCCGGCAGTCTGTACAGACCCCCGGGCAGTCGGCACAGACCCCCGGGCAGTCGGCACAGACACCCGGGCAGGCCAGTACAGACACCCTGCCAGGCTGGTACCGATCCCCAGGCAGGCGGGCACAGACACCCGGGCAGGCCGGTACAGACACCCCGCCAGACCGGTACAGACCCCCGGGCAGGCCGGCACAGACACCCGGGCAGGCCGGTACAGACACCCCGCCAGGCTGGTACAGACACCCCCGAAGGCCCGAACTGACAGCGCATCATGATGCGCACAGACCGCGCATCATGATGACGTCATTTCGGCAGCCAATCAGAGCCACAGCAGTGGCTCTTTGCATTATGGGAACTTCCAATTCCGATATCCGATATTGAAAAAATATCGGTACTCGGTATCGGAATTCCGATACAGTGAATATCGGCCGATACCCGATATTTGCAGTATCGGAATGCTCAACACTAGTTGTATTAGAATTATGTTTCGTTCTTTTTTTCTACTGCAGAGTCAGAATTTAGTGATTGTTATATTCTGATTGTCTGTGAAAGGCTGTTACAATAAATATATAAAAAAGACAAAAGGGAGTGACGCAGTAAGGTGCAGCCATACGATGCACTTTAGCATTAAAGGGAACCTGTCACCCCCCCAGGCGTTTTTAAGTAAAAGAGTCACCTTGTGCAGCACTAATGCTGCATTCTGTCAAGGTTGCTCTTTTATTTGGCGTCCCTTCCACCACATAAATAAGCATTTTCAAAATTTGTCTGTCATATCAGAAGTTTGTTCAGGGGGCAGGTCTTTCCCCCTCGGACACAGACGCCTCACATCGATCAGTCATTGCTTCCTTCAATATTGGCTCCACCTCCTCAGTGGTCATTTCAATTCCTGGTGCCAGCGCTGTAATATTGGGTCGCCCTCCCAGGGCTGTGGGGTACTCGGTACCGGGCCGGTGTCAGGGGGATGTGTCACAGCAGCGGTGACCCGGTCCGTGGCCCTGGGCGCCCAAGTAATGGGGGGATTGAAATGGTGGAATGTAGTTAATGGAATAGTTTGTGACGCCACCCGTGGTGTTCGGCAAGTGAGATGTTAAGCCAACGCTGCATGCAGATCCACTGGGACTAATGGTATGGTGCAGCCAAGATGTGAAAGTTCCCCACAGGTGAAGCTGTAGTCCCAGGGCAGTGTAGGTGTGGTTGGAACGGGGATGTAGCAGGGTAGGAAGCAGACAAAGACACAGCGGGGTGCAATTTCTGTACCTTTACTTGATAAATGCAGTCCAGGGTCCTGATTACTGATGGTACCAGAGCAGGCTAACCTGGAAGCAGCTCAGGGATCCTTTCTCAGCAGATTGGCTGTGCAGTCTCCTTCTTAGCGCTTATTTGAGTGAAGTACTCCTAGTACTGAGTTACACTGAACTTCTTCCTACTTCTCTTATTGTCTCTTAGAACTACCTTGCATGGCAGACAGCTGTAGCCGTATTCCTCCCTTGGGTCACTCTGTGCTGTTGTGCCTCCAAGTCTTAAATGGGAGTAGGGCATTTACAGCCTCCTACTCCTCTGGTATCTGTTGCCGGACCGTTAGTATCCGTACAACCGTGGAGACCAGGCTCCAGTTCATGTGCTCTCACTGTGAGGGAGCTCTCCTTCCTCAGCTCAACCTCCAGCTTCTCTCCACACATCTGCACACATGGACCTCCTCACACTAACTGACCACTCCTTCCTCTTGGCCCTCAGAGAGCACTCCTCCCCTCAATTCCAGTTCAGAGTTCCCCCTGCTGGCCTGGAGTGGAACTATGTTGCATGCATAGATTGACTGCGAGAGAGACCCGTCATTGCCTCCAAGCCTGGCATTACCCTCCCCTGGAGGAAGGCAAAGCCACTGTGGCGACCATACTCCTGGGGGCGCCACAATATTTTTTATTGGGCATGCGCAGTTAGCGCTGCCCATCCTCTGACATCACATGATGTATTTTCTATCGCGCTTGCGTGGACGCGTGGCCAGAGATCCTGCCCCGCAGTCTCTTCTGATTTATTCACACTGCGGGGCTGGGAATCTTGGGCATGCGCAGTAGTTCTCTGTGGCTCTCCCTCAAATCCCTCCACCTCTTTCCTACTGTGCAGCGTCATAGGGGGAATCGTATGCTCATCCCTATTTGACGATTCCTCCTATGATGCTGCACAGTAGGAAAGAGGTGGAGGGATTTGAGGGAGAGCCACAGAGAACTACTGTGAATGCCCAAGATTCCCAGCCCTGCAGTGTGAATAAATCAGACGAGACTGCGGGGCGGGATCTCTGGCCGCGCGTCCACGCAGGCGCGATAGGAAAGACATCATGTGATATCAGAGGACAGGCAGCGCTAACTGCACATGCCCAAGAAAAGATATTACAGTACAGGCACCAGGAATTGAAATGAATGCTGAGGAGGCGGAGCCAAGACAGAAGGAAACAATGACTGATGGATGTGAGGCGTCTGTGTCCGAGGGGGAAAGACCTGCCTCCCGGACAAACTTCTGGTATGTCGGTCAAATTTTAAAAACGCCAAATAAAAGAGCCACCTTGACAGAATGCAGCATTATTGCTGCACAAGGTGGCTCTTTTACTTAAAACCGCCTAGGGGGGTGACAGGTTCCCTTTAAGTAGACTTTGGAGTGCATTATTTGCCTGATATTCATTGGTCAGTCCCATCAATTCCATACTATGGGCTACCAATCCATGTCTTAGGCCATGTGGCTAGTAATGTAACATTGAGAGCAAATTTAGATTAAATCTATAGTGGGATTTTTTGAAGAGGATAAAAACAAGATGGTCTAATACCCTGCGGTAAGTAAATAATAGTAGTTATAGCATAGGGGACTTAGTACTATTTTAATCAAATGAACATGAAAGCCATCCCACCGTGACAAGGTGCAACCAACCAGGACAGTCCCCCAGTTTTGTAGTTCACCTCAGGTCCCAGACTTTACTGTTTTACATCTGTCCATGGAAACTGTATAGACTAAATGCACAGCTCAAAAATGGCAGACCATGCCCCTGTATGTACAAAGTACAAAAAAACAAAGCAAAACCAAATAAATAATAATAATAATAATGTTATTTCTAAAACACCAACCTATTCCGCAGCACTTTACATTTTAGAAAGGATTTGTACAGACAATAGACATTACAGCATAACATTAACACAATAATCAACAGATATCAAGAGGAATGAGGGCCCTGCTTGCAAGCTTACAGTCTACGAGGAAATAGGGGAGACACGAAAGGTGAATAGTAACAATTGTGTTCATTGTTCTGAGCAGCCAAAGTGTAAGAATCGGGTGTTCACGTAATGCTGCATGAACCGGTTATCAGTCAGAATTCATAACAATACAGACACAGAGGGCAATTAGATGCATAAAGCGTGTGAGAACATGATACGAGGGTCCTGGTTATGGTAAAAAATATTAACTGGGCAACACAGGGACAGTTAGATTAATGTGTAGAGGCGGTAGGCTAGTCTGAAGAAATGCATTTTTAGGGCACACTTAAACTGTGGAGATTGGGGATTAATTGAAGTGACCTGGGTAGTGCATTCCAAAAAATAGGCACAGCACATGAGAAATCTTGGAGACGGGAGTGGGAGGTTCTGATTATTGAGGATGTTAACCTCATGTCATTATCAGAACAGAGGGTGCAGGTAGGGTGGTAGACTGAGGTGAGGGAGAAGATGTAGGGTGGTGCTGAGCCATGGAGTGCTTTGTGGGTAATAGTGATAAGTTTATATTGAGTTCTGGAGTGGATGGGTACCCAGGGGTAACCAGTGCAATGACTGGCACAAGGTAGATGCATTCGTGTAACGGTTGGTGAGGAA
Organism: Dendrobates tinctorius; assembly: GCF_039654945.1. Lineage (NCBI taxonomy): Eukaryota > Metazoa > Chordata > Amphibia > Anura > Dendrobatidae > Dendrobates > Dendrobates tinctorius. Next base: position 2,741,831 of record NW_027361818.1, on the reverse strand, counting down.
TATGATCCTGGCTGCAGCATTCAAGACAGATTGGAGAGGGGAGAGTTTGGTAAGAAGGAGACCGATTAGTAGAGAGTTACAATAGTCCAGACGAGAATGAATAAGAGAAACAGTAAGAGTTTTTGTAGAATCGATAGAAAGGGTCGAATTCTAGAAATGTTTTTGAGGTGCAGATAACAAGAGCGAGCTAGTGATTGGATGTGGGGGGCGAATGAAAGCTCGGAATCATGTATGACCCCAAGACAGCGGGCATGTTGCTGGGGAGTAATGGTAGAACCACAAATGGAAATGGCAATGTTGGGCATAGGTAGGTTAGTAGAGGGAGGAAACACAAAGAGTTCAGTTGTTGACGGGTTCAGCTTCAGATATAGGGAGGACATGATGTTGTTGACAGTGGTTAGACAATCACTGGTGTTTTGTAATAATGCAGGCGTGATGTCAGGACTAGAAGTTTATAATTGGGTGTCATCAGCATAGAGATGGTACTGGAGCTCAAATCTACTGATTGCTTGTCCAATAGGGGCAGTAAACAAAGAAAAGAGGAGTGGGCCTAGGACTGATCCTTGAGGAACCCCAACAGTAAGGGGAAGGTGAGAGGAGGAGAAGCCAGCAAAAGATACAGTAAAGGAGCGGTCAGAGAGATAGGAGGAGAACCAGGAGAGAATGGTGTCCTTGAGGCCGATGGAGCGGAGCATGGTGACGAGGAGCTGATGATCCACAGTGTCAAATGCTGCAGAGAGATCCAGGAGAATTAGCATGGAGTAGTGACCATTAGATTTAGCTGTTAGTAGATCATTAGAGACTTTAATGGGGGCAGTTTCAGTAGATTGTAAAGAGCGGAAACCGGATTGAAGAGGGTCGAGAAGAGAGTTATCTGAGAGATAGCAGATAAGACGGTAGTGGACCAAGCATTCTAGAAGTTTGGAGCTGAAGGAAAGATTAGAGACAGGTCTATAGTTAAGCCCCCGTTACACACTGCGATATCGCTAGCAATATCGCTGTAAAGTCACCGATTTTGTGATGTTGCAGCGATATTGCTAGCGATATCGCTGCATGTGATACTTACCTCCGACCGGCTCCCCCGCTGGTTATCGCTGATCGCGCGAGAAGCTCCTGGATCATTCCTCGTCGGCCACTTCCTGCGGCGCTTCCTGCTGTGATGATGAGCGACGCGTGGAGCCGGGCTGGAGGACGCAGGATCGCCGCGTCTGACAGGTAAGTAGCGATCCCCGTCCCCAGCGATGTCGCTGGTGAGATCTGCCTGTGTGGCAGCTCACTAGCGACCACCTAGCGATGCACCAGCGATCCCGACCGCGTCATATCGCTGGTCGGGATCGCTGGTGAGTCGCTAGGTGTAACGGTACCCTTAGCAGCACAGTTTTGGTTGAGGGATTTTTTAAAGTAATGCTTAAATGAGGAGGGAAAGATTCCAGAAGAGAGAGAGGTTGAATATTCTTGTTAGGTGAGTGCTGACAGTATGGGAAAAGGACTGGAGGAGATGTGATGGAATAGGTTCACTGGTGCAAGTAGTAGAGTGAGAAGATGCTATGAGCCTGATTACTTCTTCTTCTGTGACTGGTTCAAAGTCAGAAAGTGAGCTACATGCAGTGGGGGAGGGAGGACAGTGCATGGTATGACGGGATTGGGAGTAAATTTCCTGTCTGATATAGTCAATTGTTTCTTTTAAATAATTGGCCAGAGCGTCAGTGTGGAGATCCGTGGTTGGGGCCTGCACTCTTGGGTTGAGTAGGGAATGAAAAGTGTCAAAGAGACGTTTCGGGTTATTGGATAGTAAGGTGATGAGGGTGTTGAAATAGGGTTATTTGGAGAGGTGAAGGGCAGTGTTGTATGTTTTAAGCATAAACTTATAATGGATGAAATCTTCGGGCCGATTGGATTTTCTCTATAGACGTTCGGCCCACCTGGAGCACCACTGTAGGAAACGTGTTTGCAGCGTGTGCCATGGTTGTCGCCTTCTGTGCCGAGTTGTTCTATGTATAGGAGGCACAGCTTCATCCAGGACACTTTGCAGTGTTTCCTTATAATGCTTCAGTGCAGAGTCAATAAATGAGCTGGAACACATGTTGGTATAAGTGCAATGTGTAGGTGCATGTTTACAGTGCGGTCATTGACAGACAGAACCTAGGATAAAAACAAAATGAGCAAATACCCTGCAGTAAGTAAATATTGCATGTACATAACAGGGGGGCTTAGTTGACACTATTTTGATAAAAAAAGAGGAAAAACTATCCCACTAAGACAAGGTATACTCTAATCAGGAGGGTCCCCAACTCATGTAGTTTACCTCGCAATGTGTCTTCACACCTCAAAATAGATGGGGCAGAGCAGGACCCAGATCTGACTGTTTTGTATCTCTCTGTGCTAAGCTATATAGACTAGATGTACAGCCCAAAAAGGGGAGTCAAAGAGTAACTAACTAATCTAAGCATTGAAGAGGGGAACTGGAATAAAGACATCTGAATTCTTCAGTTCAAATAAATTATTTGCTATTTTCACTATTTATTGTACAGCACATTTATTGTTATTTTTTTTCACTGCTTCCCCAGCGAATTTTTGAAAAAGACCGAGGGCTGGGTTGAAACATCACATTGCCACAGTCGCATATGTCACTGTACCCAGCACTATATTGTTATGTTGCACTAAGAAAACTTGAGCAGTAAAAAAATATTCCAAGCTTGAGTGCAGTTGATCTCTCTACGATTTATTCTTGGGTTGCTACCTAGATCAACCCGCACCTCCTTACCATGCTGAGTGCCCACCAACTCTCTCTACGATATAGACCAGATGCACAGCCCAAAAAGGGAGTCTAAGGCTTCTTTCACACATCCGGCTTTGTGTCTCCGGCGCCGTGTGGCAAAAAGCCGTAGGGGCGGATCCGGGATGTGCCGGAGACACCGGATGCCTGCGTGGCCGGATACGGTGGCGCCCACATTTAAAAGAGCAGCGCGAGACTCACAGTCTCCGCGCATGCGCTGTGAGAAAAACCGGTCCGGCGCTGTCAAAAAACGAACGTTTTTTGCAGACGCCGGACGGCTACTTCTTGCCATATCCGGCAAAAAATGGATGCGCCGCATATCCATCCGGCACGGTGCGGCGACAATACAACTCTATGGGACAAAACCGGATCCGGTTGTTCCAAATTTCGCCGCATCGTGCCGGATTCAAAAAGCCGGATGTGTGAAAGCAGCCTAAGAGTAACTAAACTAATCTAACCGAGCTTGAGCAACCTTAAGTTCAAATCAGCCACCCTAAGTAGTGCATGGATGAGACAGTTCACACAGCCCCTTTCAGCGAAGGGTTTGGGCGAAAAAGAAGTAGGTTAATATTATGGAATATATTACAAAGATTCATAAGTTTGCAAAGATTGGTCAATAATTCTTAATCAAATTGGTAAATAAGTGTATGTGGAATAACATGTAAGCATGGACCCTGAGAGTCTGTAGTATATTTTCATAGTCTAATGAATCACTTTTTAAAATTGGAATATTTTTATTCGTTGTGTTTTTCCAGGTTCTCAGTCCTCGGCACCGTTTACTGTAATGCAGCCACGTAACATCACAGGTCGTGAAGGAGACTCTGTAACTCTCACCTGCTCTCACAGCCAATACCAAGAAAATGATGTCCTCTGGGTTAATATTTACTGGAGAGTGGGCAATACAAGTGGACCTTATGTCTACCACCCCTACAAAGAAATGGTTCATTCCAGTTATAAAGGGAGAATAGAAATGAAAGGATCAGCGGATCTCCACATACGGGGGCTTCAGACGTCAGACGATTCCAGGTATTACTGCTTTGTGATGCTCAAACTGTGCACGGGATCAAGTGAATACAAAAAAGTAATTCAGTATGGAGAAGGAACCAGGCTAATTGTGAAAGGTAAGAAACAATGTTTATAAACATTAGTGTACTTAATTTTACCTTGAACAGAATGAAATACTGTAATACCATGAAACTAAACAGCTGAAAGAGCAATAAAAATGGAAAATAAAATAAGCTGATACTCTTTGTTACGTAAATCACTTTCCAGCTTTGACATACACTCTAGATACCATAAAGTAGGCCATCAACAGTAGGTAAGATTGGATTGGCAGATGGAATATATGCACAGGAGAGAGTTAAAAAAAAAAACAGCTTTAGGCTAGGTGCCCACGTAGCGTTTTAAAACGCACACTAAAAACCGGACTCCTTCCCAGAAATCGCGCAATTTTTTTCTGCGCGATTTCACCGCAATTTTACCGCGATTCTGTTCGCGATTTTGCCGCGATTTTCTCAAGTACTTTCCAAGCGATTTGAAGCATCACTTGGAAAGTGATTGACAGGTTGGTCACACTCGTCAAACATAGTGTTTGACAAGTGTGACCGGATTTTTACTATTGAGGCTGCCTATGCGGCATCAATAGTAAAAGATAGAATTTTAAAAATGATAAAAAAATAAAAAATCGGGGTATATTTACCTTCCGACGTCCCGCTCTGCCATCCCGGGCCTCAGCGTTCCCAGTAATGCCTTGCGAGACCTGTGATGACGTTGGTCTCGCGTTACTGTAGCGATCTCGTGAGACCGCTAGAGTCACGCGAGACTACGTCATCACAGGACCTTGCCGCAAGGCATTACTGGGAACGCTGAGGCCCGGGAATGCAGCGCGGGACGTCGGAAGGTAAATATACCCCGGTTTTTTATTTTTTATTCTTTTTTTTACAGGGGTATGGTACCCAGGGCCTGGAGGACAGTCTCCTCTCCTCCACACCGTGGGTACCAACCGCACATGAGACGCTTAACTTCCCGCATGGTCAGCATAGCCACATGCGGGAAGTAAGCGATTCTCATGCATTCCTATGGGTGCGGAATCGCGGCAATTCTTTGCAATTCTGCACAAAAGAATGATCATGCTGCAATTTTTTCCGCGATGCGATTCCGCCGCAGAAAAAAGTGCAGCATTAGCACAGCATGTGCAGAATGCCATAGGAATGCATGGGGGGCGTTCTGTACAAGATTTTTAAACGTTTTCACAGCGTTTTCGCGATGAAAATCGCTTAAAAATCGCATCGTGGGCACACAGCCTTACTCACAAAAGGCAATGAGCTTGTAGGTTACATAGTATATTGAATGGAAACTTACTGGTTCCACACAATCTCTCAAGAGGAAATAGCTTTAACCAAGGCAGAAAAATATTTAGAATTGAGAGTCCTCAGTGGTTGATACCTTTTAATGCCTACCTGAAAAGATGGTAACAAATTACAAGCAAAGGTCTCTTCATGAGGCAAAGACTAATACAACATCTGAAGAATCATATATTTATACACAACACAGCACAGAAATAACGGCAATAGATAAGACAAGTGATGTGAAGCAGAAATATAATGGGAGAGTGATAGACATTTATAGCCATAAATATTGGAACAGTTCATAGATAATGACTGTGCATGTTTTATTGTCCTCTGATTGGGGTCTGGTTCTGTGTTGTGTGATGCCCCCACAAAGTCTGAAGAGCAAATTCCTTAATTGATGTAAAAAGGCATAAATCCATGTGACACATTCATTCCTGCACTGAGTGTGTCAAAGGTTGTCATGAGTTTATACTCCCAGACCCTTTTGTTTCTCTGAGATTTGAAGTTACCTTTTAACACAAGTAATTTCAAGTCCACTACTTATCTATGAACTGTTCCAATATTTATGGCCATAACTGTCTATGACACTCCCATTATGATAGTTCTGCTTCACATCACTTGTCTTATCTATTGCCGTTATTTCTGTGCTGTGTTGTGTATAAATATGTGATTCTTCAGATTTTGTATTAGTCCAGCCTGATGAAGAGACATCATTAGTCTCGAAAGCTTGTAATTTGTTACCATCTTTTCAGTTAGCCATTAAAAGGTATCAACTGTTAAGCGGAGAATATATGGCATATGAATATATACAAGAATCAAACCTATAACTTTATATGGACGTTTTGCTGAAGGACTCTCAATTCTAAATATTCTTCTAACTACTGGCTAACACGGTAGAAAGATATATATATTTCCTTGAACTAAGGAAGAAAGTTTGGCATTTACAACAGACTATGCACTTGTGACAAGTTAGCTTGCTAGTGTGAGCCGGTTGCAGGATGCAGTACCGGACAAGAGGCAGAGCAAGGGTTAACAGGTTTATTTAACAGGGGAACACTCCACGCAGGGAGGTAAAGGGTTAAACAGTGGATTAAACAGTATAAATGGCAAAGGATATGGTGAGGTGAAGAACAATGGTTCAGATCGGTTGTACTTGTGTCAGGAGTTCCTCAAACTGTAACACCTGCTGTGAACCCAATAGCGCCAGCAGTGGCTGGTGTGGTGTCTTTTCCAGGAAGGTCCTGTGGGCATCAATGACCCATCTTCTAGAGTCAGCGGTCGGTCTCCGGTACCTTCCGCTGAGCCTAGTCCATATACTGATGTGGCCGGAGGAGCGTGGGCCACGGCACTGAGCCCGATGTGGCTCATGCACAACTCCTCATAGTCTCTGTCAGCGGTGGCAGTGCTTGGGTGTGGGCCTAGGGTGTATGGATGCTCTGGGACCAAAGCACTCACTGGTCTCTGCTGCAGGTTCTGAAAAGGGTACGGGCCACAGTCCTGTACGAGGCCAACGTGGCTCAACAAATATTTACCGGCACAGTCAGGGTGCCTGTCCTGTCCCTGGTTACTCTTTTGGGGCACATGTGTTGTATTCACGGACACGGAATGTTCGGTGCCTTGCTTTCTGGTAGTCACCGGTCCACTGCACCTCTCTCTGTAGTCACTGGACACACACTGCATGTCCTTCTCCCTCTCTGGTCCCCACTGTTGGCGGCGGGACATGGTGGACACTGGCCTGCACACTGCTGATGCTCCCAGGACGGAGGACTCCTCTTCCTGGCTGCTGCTGCTGCTGCTGGACACAGAGCTCCCCTTAGTTCCTCTCTGTCTAGTCTGCTGCAGCACACCTCCCCCTTCTCACTGCTGCGGCCTCTCTGCAGGTGGAGGGGCCTGTCGCAGCGCAGTTGCTATCTGGAGGGACAGGGCACAGCACTCCTCTCACTGCGCGCTGCCCCAGGTTCGCACCAAAAGCCCCCTGCTGTGCGCACTTTTCTCTTTTATCTCCCCGCCCCCTCCGTCAAGAGGAAGGTCCGGCCCACTCATTCCTCCCCCTGGGAACAGGGGGCGCAGCCTTGCTAGTTCCAGATCCGGCACGCAGGTACCCGCGGTCTCGTTGTCCCCCTTACACTAGCACTCTTCTCGAAAATGTCTCCTTCACACTGGGAGAGTCTCTGTGTGACTCAATCAGAACAGCACACTTTCGTCTCTTGGTAGACATGCACTGCTGTAGCTTATCTGGAATTCTTCACCCCTCACACAGTCTATATTCTGTAATCAATAGTTTTCCACACTTAAAGGGAACCTGTCATGATGATTTTTCAATATAACATAAAGATATGGCCATAATGGCGCTACTACACTGATTACATTGATACCTTTGTTGATGTCGTCTGTGCATCTGGGAGGTTGGGGAGTTGAATCTTCTGCTCCAGCTTCTCCGTCTTCATCCTGTGTTTCTACAGGTCATTATTCAGTGACCTGTCTCCGTTCTGAGATTTCGAGCTGCTGCCACCATTGGGTTTGCACTTTGCAGCACGTGTGCAGGTCAGATTCCAAATCTCGTCTTCCGGACTTCAATAAAATGTGAGCAGAGCTCTTGATCTGAGCATGTGATGCCTCTGGTGTCATTTTATTGAAGACCAGAAGACTGCATTGGGCAGCCTTTCCACACACAATACTCTATCTTTTGAAGTAAGGCACGGCTAGGGCAAAGACCTTTGGGCAATAAAGCCCCCATTACACACTGCGATATCGCTAGCAATATCGCTGTAAAGTCACCGATTTTGTGACGTAGCAGCGATATTGCTAGCGATATCGCTACATGTGATACTTACCTCCGACCAGCTCCCCCGCTGATTATCGCTAGTTGCGCGAGAAGGTCCTGGATCATTTCTCGTCGGGCGCTTCCTGCTGGGATTCCTGTGGCGCCGACGAGCGACGCGTGGACGCGGGTGGGAGGACGTCAGGATCGCCGCGTCTGACAGGTAAGTAGCGATCCCCGACCCCAGAGATGTCGCTGGTGAGATCTGCCTGTGTGGCAGCTCACTAGCGGCCACTTAGCGATGCACCAGCGATCCATATCGTTGTCGGGATCGCTGGTGCATCGCTAAGTGTAACGGTTCCCTTAGGTATACATGACTAGGGCTGTAATCAGTGTTTGACCTTGGTGAAAGAAAACTAGTGTCTCCTGCCTGCCACTAATTGTCTTGTTTGCTACGTTTTTAACAGTAGATTTAATGTGGTTTTAAAGAAAAAAACAAATACTCATCTAATGGGCTTCATGCATTCCATCTCACATCTGCACATGTGCCCTTCCGATCTCCTTAGTTCCTCTCCCTGTGGGTGATTAATGTGATAATACTGTAGGAAAGTATGCACATGCCAGTCTCGATAAGTGGGTGTGCTTGAGTCAAAGGTTACTCATTTATCAGCTATCGTGTGGTTAATGACTTCAGTGGAGAAACCCTTTAAAACTTTCTAAAAGCATTATATAGAAGCTGATCACAAAAAATAATCTTTACTTATACATATTGTACATTTTAGATATGTTATGAAGGATGCATTCCATTAGTCATGTACAAATTATCATTCTTGTGTTTCATTCCTCTACAGGATCTGACAATGGCCTTGGTGATTACCAACTTGTGATCATTATTTCTACCTCTGTGATGGTCCTTTTGGTTCTGTGTGTGATATTGATTATCTTGAAAATAAAAGGTAGGAGAATGATGTACTCAGTTCCAGGATAACCTTCCATCTCAATGTCTATACTCCACAGTCTTCCTGCATGAACATTTCAAGAGAGTTGTGTTGAGTGTGGGGTTCCAGTTGACGTTTTCACGAGACTTCCAGCTTTATTTTTCCTTTCATGCACCAAATTCTCATTTTGTCTTGCGCTATACTGAGTCAGTATATGAGACCCATACTCGTCTATTTGGCCCCACTTTACCAGACCTGCCCTTTAATAACAGAAGATGGAATGAGGATTTTGTTTCTATTTGAATTTGCAAAAATCCTCCTAAAAACAGTTTTGTTAAAACTGTAGAGAAGTTTGATTTCCCGAAGATAAAACCGGGACACAAAACAACGGTATATGGTTTTTCCAGTGATCCATTGTGTCTCTGTATACTAAATATGAATTTTCTCTGCACAACTCTGACTCAATGCCAGACAGAATGCAAAACAAAATGTGTATATGTGGAAGATATACAAATATGACCGGCGTTCAAGGAAACCACAAAACACTACAAGAGTGGCTAAGCTAGCCTGAAAGCAGGGTAATAAAACCCCCTAGGGGTATATGCTAACAACCAGTGAGCAGTAGTAGACAAAGCAGTGTAAAGGCCCCGCCACACTAAGCGATCTCGCTAGCGAGATCGCTGATTTTGTGACACGCCAGCGAGATCGCTGTGTGTGACGGGGATGAGCGATCGGCCCCCCTGCCGGTTATCGCTGATCGTGCTCGAGCGGCCTGGGCCGTTTTTTTATCGCTGGCCAGTGTGGCAGCGAGAGACCAGCGATCAATGACACTGGACGCTGGTTTCTAATGTAAACGTCAGGTATCCAAGAGCCGCGCGGCTCCTAGATACCCGATGTTTACCTTGGAAACCAGCGTCCAGCATCGCTGGTCCTGATCGCTGGGGCTGTCTATGTGACAGCTCACCAGCGATCAGCCTAACGATGTCCCAGCGATCCCATCATGTTGGATCGTTGTTGGGATCGCTGGGACTTCGTTTAGTGTGACGAGGCTTTAAGGGTCCTGTTTCACATAGCAGTGCACCAGCGATCCCGACAACGATACGACCTGGTGGGGATCGCTGGTGCGTCGAAGCTTCCAAACAGGCAGATCTCTTCAGCGACGCACCAGCGATCCCGACAACGATGCGACCTGGTAAGGATCGCTGGTGCGTTGTCACACAGCAGCTATTCTGAACCATTCCAGCCTGCGTCCCTGAGTTCTGCGTCGCCAACGAGGTCGCTCATCAGCGTCAATCACAGCGATGCATGCTGGCCAGCGGGACGCCGACGATGAAAAAATGGCCCAGGACATTCGAGCACGATCAGTGATATCCAGCGGGGGGCAGTCGCCGCTATGTGTCACAGGTAGCGAGATCGCTGTTGCGTCAGAAAATCAGTGACGTATCAGCGATCTCGCTATGTGAGACGGGGCCTTAATAGTTAAAAGTGCTTAGAAACCCTGCTGAGTGGCATGAAATGCAAACATATTGTAATACGGAGTTCAGCGTTCCCTGATGGGGAAAGGCGCGCGAGGCAACAGAGGAGCGGGGGAGCTGAGAGAGCTAGGTAGAGCTTTATGTATTCTACACTTTACTGCTATTATATATGCATTTACTTACATACCGTATATTTATTTTGAGAAACATCTTTTATGAGCGGTTATTTTTGTCTTAAATGTGTCTCCATTTTGCCGATCTTGTATAATGGGCCACTGCTCACATCGCATTGACTCTATAATGCTCAAATCAGCCCAACACACCTATGTGGGTTTTTCGCAAGTGTTTTAATCTATAGCCACATTTAGGGTGGGCTTATTTGTTTAATCAATTTTTTTCCCATTTACCAACTAATCCACTTCTGAATCGTGGGTTATAGTTAATATCTAATTACTTCTGCTTTTATTATTATTCATCTATTTATTCAAATATGCTCCTAATATACCGTAGTTTTTAGTTATTATGCCCTTCCCCTCTACCCTTGTGGTTCTGTATATTTTTATACATGTTGTTTTAATTTTTTAAATTTTATATTAATAAAAAAATTTTTCTTTTTTCGTTTTATTAGAGTTCTATATATTTTCTTCAGTCAAGCCTTTTTTCAATATTGCCAGCAGTTCCCATCAAGTATAATTTTAGCTAGTCCCGGGAAATTTATTCTGGCTTCTATATCAGGCTTTTTAATTATGGTTTATTTATGGTTCTTTCCCATGCATGCTGGTCCCAAATTAGGAATGTGGGTGAGGGATCATGGAGGATAAGCACCATCTTAGTACTTTCACGTTGCGACAGCTAGGGCATGCGGGGGTTTAATAGGCCAAACACCGAAGGTACTGTATTTATAGGTGATAAACCTTGAGCACAATCACTCTGACGAAGGAGGCTGCTCTGCCTTCGTTGGTTTTCTCTTGGTCCTCACGCCACTCCGTACTAGCTGTGATGTCACACGCTCAGGCACCTCGCGGACACTGCTTTTTAATGGGTATCCAGGGACGCTCCCGGCCGGAGCTTCCCCTGGCTCTACCTAGCTCTCTCAGCTCCCCCGCTCCTCTGTAGCCTCGTGCGCATTCCCCCATCAGGGAACGCTGAACTCCGTGAACGGCAGCATCGCCGCATCAGAGTGGGATCCGGCAACTGCAACTGTCATTTTAACTTTCAACAGCCACCGCGGACATTCCTCACATGCTCTACATCTCGGTGAGTGTCACGCTTAATCTGCTTGTCCATGCCATCCTTTATGTGGCTTATGTCTATTCTAGGCGAGGTGGTTAATGCTGTGTGTTATGAGCTCATTTTCTGCTCCACCAGTTGAGAGTTCTCCTTCCGTTCTCCCTCTGGTGGTGACAGGAGGTAGAGAGGTTGGCTTAAGTGGTAGTGATCTGCCAACTGGTGAGGAAGATGACGATTGGATCTCTGGAGGATCAGAATGGATATAAGACAGCCAACGCCCTATCCTAGTGCTGGTGATTCAGTCTGCTTCTCAGGTCTAGGACTCAGCTCTGTTCCAGTCTTCCCAAGATAAGTTTGTTTTTTGCTAATATTCACACTTGCTCTTGTTGGTCATTTCAATTTTTTGTGTGGTCAGCCAGCCCGGCTGGGCTGTGCTGAATTTCCACTCTTATTTGCCAAATTGTCTTTTTTGTCCCTTATTGGATTGGCCTCTTTTTGCTCTGTCTCAGAATATTTCAGAGTGCTGATATAGTGGGAGAAGTCTAGTGACTTCAGGGTTTATTTTGCTATCAGTTGTGTTGGACATTTTTGGTAGGGTTTTTTGGCAGATTGCAGACAGTATCTTTCCTTTCCTGTCCTTTCTAGTTAGTTTGGCCCCATCGATTGCTCAGCCTATTTTCCTGCCTTTGTGTTTTCATCTTGTTTAACCGTCAATACATGTGGGGGGCTGTCTCTCCTTTGGGGTCTGCTCTGGGGCAGTTAGTTTTCCTCTTTTAGTGCTTTAAGCTTATCTAGTTCTCTGGTTGTGATGAGGCATCTAGGACCACCTTAGGAACGCTCCACGACTGCTGCTAGTTGCGTGTTAGAATCAGGGGTCTGCAATCTGCATAGTTACCAACCTCTCTGGTTTTCTGAGACTTAGCTTGTTTGTTTTTTATTTCCTCCTCGGTTACCCGTTCATAACAGCTGTGTATGTCTATTAGGGAACTCGCACTTTTCAGTTCCACAGTTTGACTCCATATACTAGATTCAGTGTCTCAAACATTACGTGTGTGACTATTACAATATGTTTGCATTATATTCCAGTCAGCAGGGTTTCTAAGCACTATTGCACTGCTTTGTCTACTACTGCCCACTGGTTGTTAGCATATACCCCTAGGGGGGTTTTATTACCCTGCTTTCAGGCTAGCTTAGCCACTCTTTTAGTGTTTTGTGGTTTCCTCGAGCGCGGGTCATATTTGCATATCTTCTGGTATTGCACCCCAGTTTGGGCTGACACCGACCCTCATTTGACCTCGGCAGCCGGGGACATAACCTCATTGATTATTAAGTAAGCGCTTGTGTGCTTTTTTGATTATTCAATTAGATGTATATATGTGCTTTTTTATCTAATTCTGCTTATATTTTTTAGGAGTCATTTGTAAAAAGAAAAATGTGTAAGTATCACTGACCCATCCTAAGCAATAAATATCTAGTGCAGATTGTTCCCTTCTGCACAAGGGCATTGGCCACATCATTTTATACACTGAAATAAAAGCACAAATAATCACATAATATTGCTCACAACTTAGGGTTATGCACATTTTTTTATTGTTCATTTGCTTCTTAAATGTATAGCTACGTTAATTTCTAAATAGTCTTCATTAAAGACAACATGTCACCTTGGAAATAGGAATATATAAGATTAATCTGCAGGTACATAGCGCTACAATGCTTCCCGGCCTCCTTACTGAAAGTGCTTCTGTCACAAAATTTGATTATTATTAGGGTTGTGGGCTATATACCCGCACCACTTTTTTTTCCACTTTCAGTTCCGGTTAGGAACTTGTAGCTCTCTGGCGCCCTTCTTACCCTCAGGCCAGTCAGGGAACTGCACCTAGGATAAGTAGTCTCCAGAAAGGCTGCCTTGTCGCGACCTGGTTATTGGGCACTCTGCAGTGAGGGGGGTATGTATATCACCAGATCCAGGCAGGGAATATACACATAAACCCAAATCCATCACTGCCAGGGTTCCCCAATACCCCCAGGCCGCTATGCTGCCACCAGTTCCTCGTTTGCTACTAAAGACTATATCGGGTCAGGAACCAACCCACAGGTAGCGTGATTTGGGTCGATCGTAGAGGAAGGAAAGCGAAGCTAGTAAATTTATAAGTTTACTCCAGAAAAAATAGGCGGTATTTACAAAAATACAAGAGATATTACAAAAAGAGACAAAATACAGTATGTACAGACAGTTACAATAAAAGGGATTAAAATAAGAAACTTACTCTCAGTCACAGATATAACGTGTCGATAAAGGGGAGGTGGGTTCCCAAACGGGCATTATATTTTCTCTTACAAAATTATCTTCCTTTTGAAATCGAATATGACACGTCTGCGTGTTACTGGGGGGCATAAACCATTTCTCGGTTTCTGAACTCCGCACCAGCTGAAAAACACTGCCGTACGTAGCCCAAATTCTACTGATTCTAGAAATATATTTTTTCCTGTCTCTATGATTATTGTGTGTTAATAAATTTGACCTGGAATAGACAAAGGAAATCTTGCTTGAAAAAGCCAGCTTTAACTGGCCAGATGCAGGAACAGTGACCATGTGCTGAGGGGAGGGGGAAGTGGATAGTGTTTCACAGAGCAGAGAGGGGGGTCACAGCTTGAGTGGGAATTCGCTGGTGAGACACAAGTGAAGCTCTTTACAAACCAATGGGGGAAAGGCAGTAGTCCCATGCCCATAAACCCATCACACATCCTCCATCCTATTGTCCCGTGCCCATATACCCATCACACATCCTCCATCCCATAGTCCCATGCGCATATACCCATCATACATCCTCCATCCCATTGTCCCGTGCCCATATACCCATCATACATATCCTCCATCCCATAGTCCAGTGCCCATATACCCATCATACATATCCGCCATCCCATAGTCCCATGCCCATATACCCGTCATACATATCCTCCATCCCATAGTCCCGTGCCCATATACACATCACACATCCTCCATCCCATTGTCCCGCGCCCATATACCCATCATACATATCCTCCATCCCATAGTCCCATGCGCTTATACCCATCACACATCCTCCATTCCATAGTCCCATGCCCATATACCCATAATACATATCCTCCATCCCATAGTCGAGTGCCCATATACCCATCACACATCCTCCATCTCATAGTCCCATGCCCATATACCCATCATACATATCCTCCATCCCATAGTCCCGTGCCCATATACCCATCATACATATCCGCCATCTCATAGTCCCGTGCCCATATACCCGTCATACATATCCATCATCCCATAGTCCCGTGCCCATATACCCGTCATACGCATCCTCCATTCCATAGTCCCATGCCCATATACCATCACACATCATCAAATGATCATGACCATTGACATTGACATTGACATCAAATGATTATGAAATCGTCAGTTTATTATGACATCATCAAATGATTTTGGCATCATTGAATAATTGTGACATTATCAGTTGATTATGACATCATCGATTGATTGTGATATCATCAAATGCTTATGACATCATCAGCGGGGCTATGGGGAGTCAGCGGGGCTTGATACACACATACACACACATGCACTCAGTTTTATATATATAGATACACACCTCTATAACTGAAAGCCGTTGTCTCCAAGGAGGAAATGAGTTCCATTCTCCTTGTAGCTGCACTTTCAGACAGCTAAGAAGCATTGTAATGCCATTACCGTACACATTTACCTTATATCTGCAGGTAAACAGTATTTTCTAAGGTGACAGGTTTCCTTTAAAGATGTTCTACCATATTGCTGCTGCCGAGTGTCTGTTAATTAAGCTGAGAGCCCAGCAAAACTTATACAACTCCATTAGAGGTCCTAGTCCTGGCTCTGGTGACTTCTCTGCTCTCCACCTTCCCTTCTCTCAAGTCTCCCGGGGCATACGTAGCATTGTTATGTCACATGATCCCTGCAGCCAATGGCGATGACTAATAGGCGGCCACACTCACACTTTCACTTGACATCCGAGGTTCACTCAGAGGAAATGAGGGCACAGCAGCTCAATAGCAGCCACTGATTAATGGCCAGGGATCACTTCAGTGACCCCAAAAAACAGTGAAAGCAGATTGTTTCCTAGGTGGCTGAATTCTTCCCCCTGACATAAAACTTGGGACCAAGGAACAAGGAGACTCAAGATTATATCAATAAATATTTCCTGATTATAGAAGTTGATTAAAATTTCAGATGCCAACAGGAACAACACTTAGTGAATAGATTTACCGCCATTTACCAGATCGTCAAGCATTGCTGCTTTTGGTGGTAGTAGAATACTTGAGGTTACCATTACAATTGTAATACACCTCACACTTAGTCCATTCCAATCTTCTTACAACGTCTTTGCATTCCACGGCCCAGCTTCAGCACAGTATCTGAGTGCTCCAGCTTGACAAGCCCGGTATTTCTTCACCAAAACGGGTTCCATTTTTCTTCTTTGCTTTAATACCGTGGCACCAGTATTTTTTGGCTCCCCTTGCCGTGACTTTTCAATTAAATCTATCACTTTTCATTAAGATGACTTCATGATTTCACTGAGCTCAATTTTCCCACACATACCCTCCATCTCACTCCTCCTCACTTGCCCTGCCCAGGGGTCGCCTTCTATGAATTGCTACAGCCCCTTAACTAGCTCTTAAAGAGGACCTGTCAAACGTATACAGTTGTTATTTCATTGCCACTGTTCTCCTGAGTATTCTTTTCTATTTTCTTTTCTAAATCCGTCATACGGCTCTAGAGATATGGGCCTAAGGGTGATTTTTATGGTATTTACCAAGGAGTTGTGGCTGACAAGATTGAAAGGGGGCGTGTCTTTAAACTCCTGCATAATTACCACTAAGCACCGCCCCAATTTGCATAAAAAAAGTCTCTGAATTTACTAGGGGGAGAACGTGTCGTGAATTGATATGGGATTTGCTACATACCACCTCACTATGGTTGGCGACTTATTATGGTCTGATTTGTGCATGGTGACCTCTGCCACTGAGCCGATGAACCCCAATAGGACAACCAGATGAGTACATTATCACTGCACCCTGTTTGTCCTTTATTTTGATTTGATGATATCGGGATTTAAGGTTATTATTGCTAGCTCTTTTATGCATATATTCACTTTGTTAACAGCCTGATTTCAGTTGACCTTTCATTTTGTCCATCTACTATGCATATGTTTATTTTGTCCATTTAACATTTTGCATGAACTATTCCTACCTGATGACCTAATATAGGATTAGTTAGTGGGTTTCCACCAGTTTACCATATATTTGCAAAGGACCATCTATTTTTGGCCTCTCCCGTTTTTTTAATGCCACCGTTAATAGGAGTAGGTCAACCCCTCTTTTTCAATTTGTACTGATTAAATTGCACTGATTTATACCACTACTGGTGTTTTTTTCCACAATTTTCTTCTTGTTTCTTGGGTTACAGGGTGCATTGGGACACATTTTTTTGATAGGGATTTTCAGGGTCCTCAGGGAAAGCTGCCGCTGAGAGGGGGCGCCATACCACAGAAAATGATGGTGCCCACCACCACTGTCAGGCAGGATCCAGTATAGTGACCTACTATGGGTCATTAGGACATATAACATTTCTTCTTATCGGATTATTTACCCCCTTTTTGTGTATTTTTTACTTGTCTATATTGAACATGTTTCAACTTTGCCTAATAAAAGTTATATTTTAGGGGTCGTTGTTTTTATGGTTTTGCTATGTCCTAGTTAACCTTCCACTCGGATAACATAAGTGCAGTCCGATTTCAGACTCACAGAATGGAGAAGATGGAGACATTTTGTTCTCCAACTTCTCATCCGAGAGGATCGGGCCACACTAACTGACACTCGGTGTCATAAACATAATTGATCTGACTCTCTCGAGAGAATACACACTCTTGTGGCCATGTCACATATGCTGATGAACGAGGAGAAATTGGCCTGCTCGTTCATTCATTTATTTATTTTTTTTCATATACCTAGGCAAACGAAGACCATGGATAATGCAGAAGAGGGTAATTATAAGTGTGAAATGTATTACCATTACTTTTTGAAGATAACTTTTTTTTTTATTAACAATGTGAGAATACTTCGTAGAGATGACGATTGGTAATGTGTTCTCAAACAATAGGATGTTTCCATAGGCAAAGTTCTAGTTTTCAATTATAGCTTTAATAAAACGTTCCACAGTTTTCTAGTTGTGAACACTACGTATTTTCACGCGGATTTCGTTCAGAATTTGCTTGACAAAGCCCTGGAAAAGTACCCCATAAGATGCAGTAAACATGACATGCTCATTCTTTGGGCTGCTTCCATTCTTCATACTTCTAAGCGTAGAGCGAGAGCCGCCACAAGAGCGATGGCAAAACTGCTGGCGAAGCCACTGTTGGATGGCATTTTCTCGAAGTGACTTTGCCTGGGAAAACTCGACAGCAGCGCTGGAGTATAAGTTGTCACGCCTTTTGCACATAGCCTCTGAGTTTTTTGCGGAGTTCTCAGAGCAGAAATTCTCTAAGGATTGTGTTCACACTGCATCTTTAACTGTTATTTTTGCTCATGAGACACCACCCCCCCAAAAAAAATCTATAAAAAACCCTTCAAAAGAATGAACACATTCATTTCTACATAAAAATGTCTTGCCTTTTATATTATTTCACTACCAGATAGTCTGTCCCACAACAATAACTGTACTAGAAAACACATACACTTAGGGCTCATACTCACTTGCGAGAGAGTCGCGTGATTCTCGGGCGAGTCTCTCGCATGAAAACCTGGCACTGCCACCGGCACTGGGGCCAGAGTGTGCAGCCACATAGAAATACATGTAGCCGAACGCTCCGGCCCCAGTGCCGGGTTTTCATGCGAGAGACTCGCCCGAGAATCACGCGACTCTCTCGCAAGTGAGTATGAGCCCTTAAGGTTAGAGTTTTGTCACAGAACAATAGTTGCAATATGCATAAGTATTCATGCTTACAAAAAATATTTAAACAACCACTATCATCAAAAATTGAACCCTCCTAATTAGAGTTGAGCGACTTTTGGTTTTTTAGGGTCGCGTTTCGTTTCGTGAAACCCGACTTTTCCAAAAGTCGGGTCGAGCAAGATCGTCCAATTATAGGGAAAAGTCGGGGTCGTCCCGAAACACGAAACCCAATGTAAGTCAAATGGGGAATAAAAGTCGGCAGTGAGAGGAGGACAGGAAACACACCAACAGTGCCCATTTGAATGCCAAAAGCATCAATTCGTCTTACTTAAGCTTGTCAACCTTAATTAACTTCATAATATAAGTTACGCACTGAAAAATGGGTGTTATTTGGCTAAAGTTGTGGGGGGGAGGGCTGGCTGCAGGTTTTCATGTGCCCTGGGCGAAAGAGCGCCCCTTTAACACATACCAAAACTCATCATGCTCCGATACGGCAGATAAATAGCGGTATAGTACAATGAAAAATACCTCACTTTTTACATCTCATGACAAGGCCCATCTATTTCTCCATACAGAATCATTGGTCCCATATAATGTTTGAAACAGTATATGATGAGCTCCACATAATGCTACAGTATATGTTGGTCCCCATGGATGAAGCTCCACTGTCTTATGGGCCCAAATAATGCTCCAAACATAATGGGCCCCATTTCTAATGCTCTAGTGTATAATGGGCCCTGTAAATGCTGCTCCAGTGTCTGATGTCCACCTTTGGAATGTTCCAGTGTATGGTGGGCCCCATCTATCATTCTCCAGAGTATAGTGCTCCCCAAAAATTGCTGTCCCAACATTGAAAACAATCAAATAAGTCTCCTCGCTAGGGAATCCCTGTACTTGTCTGGACAGGTGCTGTAGCTTGCTTAACAGCTCGCCAGCCGTTCTCACGCCCAGTATGGATTGCACGTCATTGCTCAAAGGTTAGAAAGGGTACCGTATCCCCGGATAACATGTATGGATAGCGTACACATTCAAAATATATGTCTATACAGCATGAGGCAGGCTCAGACGGTGTTAGGCCCAGTATGGATTGCACGTCATTGCACAAAGGTTAGAAAGGGTACCGTATCCCCGGATAACATGTATGGATAGCGTACACATTCAAAATATATGTCTATACAGCATGAGGCAGGCTCAGACGGTGTTAGGCCCAGTATGGATTGCACGTGATTGCACAAAGGTTAGAAAGGGTACCGTATCCCCGGATAACATGAATGGATAGCGTACACATTCAAAATATATGTCTATACAGCATGAGGCAGGCTCAGACGGTGTTAGGCCCAGTATGGATTGCACGTCATTGCTCAAAGGTTAGAAAGGGTACCGTATCCCCGGATAACATGTATGGATAGCGTACACATTCAAAATATATGTCTATACAGCATGAGGCAGGCTCAGACGGTGTTAGGCCCAGTATGGATTGCACGTCATTGCACAAAGGTTAGAAAGGGTACCGTATCCCCGGATAACATGTATGGATAGCGTACACATTCAAAATATATGTCTATACAGCATGAGGCAGGCTCAGACGGTGTTAGGCCCAGTATGGATTGCACGTCATTGCACAAAGGTTAGAAAGGGTACCGTATCCCCGGATAACATGTATGGATAGCGTACACATTCAAAATATATGTCTATACAGCATGAGGCAGGCTCAGACGTTGTTAGGCCCAGTATGGATTGCACGTCATTGCACAAAGGTTAGAAAGGGTACCGTATCCCCGGATAACATGTATGGATAGCGTACACATTCAAAATATATGTCTATACAGCATGAGGCAGGCTCAGACGGTGTTAGGCCCAGTATGGATTGCACGTCATTGCACAAAGGTTAGAAAGGGTACCGTATCCCTGGATAACATGTATGGATAGCGTACACATTCAAAATATATGTCTATACAGCATGAGGCAGGCTCAGACGGTGTTAGGCCCAGTATGGATTGCACGTCATTGCTCAAAGGTTAGAAAGGGTACCGTATCCCCGGATAACATGTATGGATAGCGTACACATTCAAAATATATGTCTATACAGCATGAGGCAGGCTCAGACGGTGTTAGGCCCAGTATGGATTGCACGTCATTGCACAAAGGTTAGAAAGGGTACCGTATCCCCGGATAACATGTATGGATAGCGTACACATTCAAAATATATGTCTATACAGCATGAGGCAGGCTCAGACGGTGTTAGGCTCAGTATGGATTGCACGTCATTGCACAAAGGTTAGAAAGGGTACCGTATCCCTGGATAACATGTATGGATAGCGTACACATTCAAAATATATGTCTATACAGCATGAGGCAGGCTCAGATGGTGTTAGGCCCAGTATGGATTGCACGTCATTGCACAAAGGTTAGAAAGGGTACCATATCCCTGGATAACATGTATGGATAGCGTACACATTCAAAATATATGTCTATACAGCATGAGGCAGGCTCAGACGGTGTTAGGCCCAGTATGGATTGCACGTCATTGCACAAAGGTTAGAAAGGGTACTGTATCCCCGGATAACATGTATGGATAGCGTACACATTCAAAATATATGTCTATACAGCATGAGGCAGGCTCAGACGTTGTTAGGCCCAGTATGGATTGCACGTCATTGCACAAAGGTTAGAAAGGGTACAGTATCCCTTGATAACATGTATGGATAGCGTACACATTCAAAATATATGTCTATACAGCATGAGGCAGGCTCAGACGATGTTAGGCCCAGTATGGATTGCACGTCATTGCACAAAGGTTAGAAAGGGTACAGTATCCCTTGATAACATGTATGGATAGCGTACACATTCAAAATATATGTCTATACAGCATGAGGCAGGCTCAGACGTTGTTAGGCCCAGTATGGATTGCACGTCATTGCACAAAGGTTAGAAGGGGTACCGTATCCCCGGATAACATGTATGGATAGTGTACACATTCAAAATATATGTCTATACAGCATGAGGCAGGCTCAGACGGTGTTAGGCCCAGTATGGATTGCACGTCATTGCACAAAGGTTAGAAAGGGTACCGTATCCCCGGATAACATGTATGGATAGCGTACACATTCAAAATATATGTCTATACAGCATGAGGCAGGCTCAGACGGTGTTAGGCCCAGTATGGATTGCACGTCATTGCACAAAGGTTAGAAAGGGTACCGTATCCCCGGATAACATGTATGGATAGCGTACACATTCAAAATATATGTCTATACAGCATGAGGCAGGCTCAGACGGTGTTAGGCCCAGTATGGATTGCACGTCATTGCACAAAGGTTAGAAAGGGTACCGTATCCCTGGATAACATGTATGGATAGCGTACACATTCAAAATATATGTCTATACAGCATGAGGCAGGCTCAGACGGTGTTAGGCCCAGTATGGATTGCACGTCATTGCACAAAGGTTAGAAAGGGTACCGTATCCCTGGATAACATGTATGGATAGCGTACACATTCAAAATATATGTCTCAGGAGGCAGGCTCAGACGGTGTCAGGCACAGTATGGATTTGACGGCCCAGATTACACAGCGGAGGAGCAGGGAGAGGTAAAGATTGCAAATGCTGGGGCCCTGCCCAAGCAAGGGGGGCCCACTATTGGGCGTCGGTACTGGCACTGGGCCCCTCATAGTACAGCTGTGTGTCTGACGGCGGGTGTGCACCACCACCGTCAGAGACACTTGATTGCACTATGAGGGACCCTGTGCCAGTGCCCGCGCCCAAGAGTCGGCCTACCCACCTGTCCAGGGCAACGGCACTCGCACGGTGTCGTGCGCTAGGTGGTTACCCCGGCCATGGGGGGGGAGGCAGCACAGTTAGGGAGTTTTAGAAAGTGGCATATGTTGATGTTGGACATTCAGCTGATGCAAAAGGCGAAATAGGTGAAGTACCAGGAAGAGGTGGACCAAAGCAAGCCATTTTTCTGTCACCCTATGTGTCATCAGGGGAAGGTGGGACAAAATCCTTGGAAACCCATGCGTGGTTCATTTTAATGAAGGTTAGATCATCCACATTTTGGGTTGACAGACGGGTCCTTTTTTCTGTCAGGATTGATCCAGCTGCACTGAAGACTCTTTCCGATAGCACACTTGCAGCTGGGCAAGCGAGCTCCTGTAAGGCATATTGGGCCAATTCAGGCCAGGTGTCCAGTTTAGCGGCCCAATAGTCAAAGGGGAATGACCTGTGTGGGAGAACATCGATATGGGAGGAAAAGTAGTTTGTAACCATAGTTGACAACTGCTGTCTCCTGTCACTTTCCATCGATGCAGTATTACCAGTTGTGTGAGCGGTATTTGAAAAATCAGTCCACAACATTGTCATGAAACCCCTGTCTCCAACGCCACTTCTGCTGTGTGCACCACGAACACCTCTGCCAAGCTGCCCCCGGCCCGTACGGCTCGTGTGAGAACCATCACCGCTGCTGTGTGCTGGGAATGCCTCAAGCAACCGATTTACCAGAGTTGCTTGTTTATTAGCCAATATTAGGTCAAGGTTCTCCTGTGGCATGATGTTTTGTAATTTGCCTTTATAGCGTGGATCCAGGATGCTGGCCAACCAGTAGTCGTCATCGTTCATCATTTTGGCAATGCGGGGGTCCCTTTTTAGGATCCGCAAGGCATAATCTGACATGTGGGCCAATGTTCCCGGTGTCAATGATGCACTGCGAGTGCTGGGTGGAGGAGCACTTTCTGGCAAATCCACATCCCTCCAGTCACGCACAAACCCTGTACCAGACCTTGCCACGCCAACATTTTCACTTGCCCCACGAGATGCATCCTCCTCCCCTAAGTAATCATCCCCATCATCCTCCTCCTCCTCCTCCTCTTCTTCCTCCACCTCGTCCAGGAGAGGTCCCTGAGCAGACAATGGCTGAATGTCATCAAGGATTCCCTCCTCCTCTTCCTCCTCATCAACATTGGCTGCAGACGCCTGCTCCTTAAGGTGCGTCAAAGTTTGCATGAGCAGACGCATAAGTGGGATGCTCATGCTTAGGATGGCGTCGTCTGCGCTTACCAGCCGTGTGCATTCCTCAAAACACTGAAGGACTTTACAAAGGTCTTTCAGCTTCGACCACTGCACGCCTGTCAACTCCATGTCTGCTCTCAAAGTGCCTGGCCGTGTATCCTCCCACAAATGCATTATGGCCTGCCTCTGCTCGCACAGCCGCTCCACCATGTGCAGGGTGGAGTTCCACCTTGTTGCAATGTCGATGATGAGGCGGTGGTTGGGAAGGTGGAGCAATCGCTGCAGCTTCTGCATACGAACGGAGTGTACAGGCGACCGGCGGATGTGCGCGCACAGTCTTCGCACCTTCTGGAGCAGGGCTGTTAACTCCGGATAATTTTTGAGGAAGCACTGCACCACCAGGTTCAAGGTGTGAGCCAAGCAAGGTATGTGGCTGAGTTTTGAAAGGGCTATGGCTGCCACAAAATTACGGCCGTTATCACTAACTACCTTGCCTGCCTCAAGATGTACACTGCCCAGCCATGACTCAGTTTGTCGCTTCAAGTACTCGGCCAGCACCTCGGCGGTGTGTCTGTCGCCCAAACACATCATCTGCAACACAGCCTGCTGACGCTTTCCACTAGCTGCTCGATAGGGGGACACATCGTGTGCAACAGTGGCAGCTGCAGATGGAGTGCTCGTACGACTGCGCTCTGTGGACGAGCTTTCGCTTCTGGAGGAGGAGGAGGAGGAGGGTCGAACGCCTACAGCCAACTGTTTCCTATACCGTGGGCTAGGCAGCACTGTCCCACCACCGCTGTCCCCTGTGGACCCTGCATCCACCACATTAACCCAGTGCGCAGTGATGGACACGTAACGGCCCTGGCCATGCCGACTGGACATGCATCAGTTGTGAGGTGCACCTTTCCGCTCACTGACTGCTTGAGTGCATGGACAATGCGGTCTTTCACATGATGGTGGAGGGCTGGGATGGCTTTGCGAGAGAAGAAGTGGCGACTGGGTAGGTCATAGCGTGGTACTGTATAGGCCATGAGTTCGCGGAAAGCTGTGCTTTCCACCAACCGAAAGGGCATCATCTCAAACGAGATTAGTTTGGCAATGTGGGCGTTCAAACCCAGTGTACGCGGATGAGAGACTGAGTACTTTCTTGACCTACTCATAGTGTCTGGGAGGGTGAGCTGGACTTGAGAGATGCATATGGTGGAAGTAGCGGTGGACAGGGCGGACTGAGAGAGGGTTGATGATGGTGATGGAGTTGGTGTTCTTTCTGATGGCCTAGAATCAGTCTTTCGTTGATATAACAGTGGGATTCCCTGACTGCTGTGGCCTTGCAACGACACCTCAACATTTGCTGCTGTGCTAACCGGTGGGCTTACAGTGGGGGAAACAATGTAGCGTTGCTGACTACCTTCGTTGTGATCAGTTGCACATGTGGCACTTGAGGTTTGGTGTTGTGTCCACGCTTGCAAGTGCATGCTGGTTAAATGTCTAAGCATGCAACTGGTATTCAAATTTTTCAGATTTTTCCCTCGGCTAAAGGTCTTTGCGCACTTCTTACAGATAACCTTGGCCTGATCATGAGGATTTTGTTCAAAAAAGTGCCACACTGCACTCTTCCTACTTTGGCAGACATTTTGCGGCCTAGCACGCTGTGATCTTTTGACCCTCTGGACAAGCTGCCCAGCAACTCTTTTGATGTTTGGAACCTGTCTTTGGAGTGCTCCGGGCCTGCCAGATAACAGCTGTTGCGATGTCGATGTCTGCTGTGGATGCTCCTCATCTGAGCTATTGGAAGCAGCACCCTCTTCCCCCAATGGATGCCAATCTGGGTCAACAACTGGGTCATCCATCACCTCCTCTTCTATGTCATGTGCACCTTTCTCTGTGTCACCGTGTATGGTGGTATAGTGTGCGGGAAGGGGCACCTGAGTCTCATCAGGGTCAAAATCTGGCTCTGTACACTGCGAGGACAATGTAGTGCTCTGAGTGAATGTACCAGCAGAATCATCCATCAGCGGCTGTGCATCAGTGCACTCCATGTCAGATTCATCTTGGCCTGGGTAATTCACCATTTGACTTGATAATCCAGGCATGGTATGTGAAAACAGCTCCATGGAGTAATCAGTAGTATGGCCTGCGTCATCCTTCAATCTTGGTTGGGGTGAAGGACACAAGGAAAGTTGTGGTTCATGAACATGAGCCTCCAATGACGACTCAGTGCTTTTACTTTTTACAACTTCAGAAGAGGAGGCGATAGAGCTGGAGGCTGAGTCAGCAATGTAAGACAAAACTTTTTCCTGATGCTCTGCCTTTAAAAGCGGTTTGCCAACTCCTAGAAAACTAAGCGTTCGAGGCCTTATGTAGCCAGACGATGACGCAGGGTCAGCACCTCCTGCATTCGGTCCTATTTTGCTCTTGCCACTACCATCAGATCCACCACCAACACCATCATTACCAGCTGCCAACCCCCGCCCAATTCCACGGCCTCTTCCACCAGCCTTCCTCATTTTTGGTAGAAATGTAGACAAAGTCCAACAAACTATATAGTAATGTAAAACAAGGTACAAGGTGTCTATAGGACATGGGAGATTTAGAATTTCTGCACACACTTGTGGACAGTGGACACTTTTGGATTGTGTGAGGCCCACTGATATCTGAGCGCTATGTGACACGCTCGATGGCACAGCTGCCTGTGACCAAAGTGACGAGAGGATAATGGAGATTTTGAATCTCTGCGTACACTTTTGGACACTGGACACTTGTAGATTGTGTGAGGCCCACTGATATCTGAGCGCTATGTAACACGCTCGATGGCACAGCTGCCTGTGACCAAAGTGACGAGAGGATAATGGAGATTTTGAATCTCTGCGTACACTTTTGGACACTGGACACTTGTAGATTGTGTGAGGCCCACTGATATCTGAGCGCTATGTAACACGCTCGATGGCACAGCTGCCTGTGACCAAAGTGACGAGAGGATAATGGAGATTTTGAATCTCTGCGTACACTTTTGGACACTGGACACTTGTAGATTGTGTGAGGCCCACTGATATCTGAGCGCTATGTGACACGCTCGATGGCACAGCTGACTGTGACCAAAGTGACGAGAGGATAATGGAGATTTTGAATCTCTGCGTACACTTTTGGACACTGGACACTTGTAGATTGTGTGAGGCCCACTGATATCTGAGCGCTATGTGACACGCTCGATGGCACAGCTGACTGTGACCAAAGTGACGAGAGGATAATGGAGATTTTGAATCTCTGCGTACACTTTTGGACACTGGACACTTGTGGATTGTGTGAGGCCCACTGATATCTGAGCGCTATGTGACACGCTCGATGGCACAGCTGCCTGTGAACAAAGTGACGAGAGGATAATGGAGATTTTGAATCTCTGCGTACACTTTTGGACACTGGACACTTGTGGATTGTGTGAGGCCCACTGATATCTGAGCGCTATGTGACACGCTCGATGGCACAGCTGCCTGTGACCAAAGTGACGAGAGGATAATGGAGATTTTGAATCTCTGCGTACACTTTTGGACACTGGACACTTGTGGATTGTGTGAGGCCCACTGATATCTGAGCGCTATGTGACACGCTCGATGGCACAGCTGCCTGTGACCAAAGTGACGAGAGGATAATGGAGATTTTGAATCTCTGCGTACACTTTTGGACACTGGACACTTGTAGATTGTGTGAGGCCCACTGATATCTGAGCGCTATGTGACACGCTCGATGGCACAGCTGACTGTGACCAAAGTGACGAGAGGATAATGGAGATTTTGAATCTCTGCGTACACTTTTGGACACTGGACACTTGTAGATTGTGTGAGGCCCACTGATATCTGAGCGCTATGTAACACTCTCGATGGCACAGCTGCCTGTGACCAAAGTAACGAGAGGATAATGGAGATTTTGAATCTCTGCGTACACTTTTGGACACTGGACACTTGTAGATTGTGTGAGGCCCACTGATATCTGAGCGCTATGTGACATGCTCGATGGCACAGCTGCCTGTGACCAAAGTGACGAGAGGATAATGGAGATTTTGAATCTCTGCGTACACTTGTGGACAATGTACACTTGTGGATTGTGTGCGGCCCACTGATATCTGAGCGCTATGTGACACGCTCGATGGCACAGCTGCCTGTGACCAAAGTGACGAGAGGATAATGGAGATTTTGAATCTCTGCGTACACTTTTGGACACTGGACACTTATAGATTGTGTGAGGCCCACTGATATCTGAGGGCTATGTGACACGCTCGATGGCACAGCTGCCTGTGACCAAAGTGACGAGAGGATATGGAGATTTTGAATCTCTGCGTACACTTGTGGACACTGGACACTTGTGGATTGTGTGAGGCCCACTGATATCTGAGCGCTATGTGACACGCTCAATGGCACAGCTGTGACAAAAGTGACTAGAGGATAAGGGAGATTGGATTGCTTTTAAAAAAGCAGTTTGCGGAGCAGTGGGTAAACAGCAATGCCAGCGTGTCAGGAAGCCTTAAAAGGCAGCCCAACAACCAACACCACTGATCCACCACAATATAGCCTCCCCTTGCACTGCACACACAGTGACTTGTGTGTTGTGCAGGCCAAATCGCTAGCAGCAGAAGCAGTTTTTTTGTCTTCTTCCCTGCCTAACGCTCTCCCTACAGAATCAGCAGCAACCTCTCCCTATACTAAGATCGGCAGAAGTAAGATGGCGGTCGGCGTGCACGCCCTTTTATACCCCCTGTGACGCCCACCAAAGCAAGCTAATCACTTGCATGCCCTTCTGAAAGATGGTGGTGACCCGTGCCTAGGTCATCACATTGCCCACAGTGTCCGTGGATCCTGATTGGCTGAAAAAGAGCGCAAAACAAACTTTTGAAACGCGACTTTGGCGCGTAAGTCGCCGACCTCGTGGCCGACCTCATCCTAGGGTCGGGTTTCGTTTCATGAAACCCGACTTTGCCAAAAGTCGGCGACTTTTGAATTTTTTCGACCTGTTTCGCTCAACTCTACTCTTAATATATTGCAATGAGTGTTGAGTGAGTATACTCATTGCTTGGGTTTTCCCGAGCATGCTCGGGTGTCCTCCGAGTATTCTGGCGTGCTCGGAGATTTAGTTTTCGTTGTCTCATCTGCATGATTTGCGACTTGTAGACGGGCTGAATACATGTGGGAATTCCCTAACAAACAGGCATTCCACACATGTATTCAGCCTGTCTAGCAGCCGCAAATCATGCAGCTAAGGCGACAAAAACTAAATCTCCGAGCACGCCAAAATACTCAAAGGACACTGGACACTTGTAGATTGTGTGAGGCCCACTGATATCTGAGCGCTATGTGACACGCTCGATGGCACAGCTGCCTGTGACCAAAGTGACGAGAGGATAATGGAGATTTTGAATCTCTGCGTACACTTTTGGACACTGGACACTTGTAGATTGTGTGAGGCCCACTGATATCTGAGCGCTATGTGACACGCTCGATGGCACAGCTGACTGTGACCAAAGTGACGAGAGGATAATGGAGATTTTGAATCTCTGCGTACACTTTTGGACACTGGACACTTGTAGATTGTGTGAGGCCCACTGATATCTGAGCGCTATGTAACACGCTCGATGGCACAGCTGCCTGTGACCAAAGTGACGAGAGGATAATGGAGATTTTGAATCTCTGCGTACACTTTTGGACACTGGACACTTGTAGATTGTGTGAGGCCCACTGATATCTGAGCGCTATGTGACATGCTCGATGGCACAGCTGCCTGTGACCAAAGTGACGAGAGGATAATGGAGATTTTGAATCTCTGCGTACACTTGTGGACAATGTACACTTGTGGATTGTGTGCGGCCCACTGATATCTGAGCGCTATGTGACACGCTCGATGGCACAGCTGCCTGTGACCAAAGTGACGAGAGGATAATGGAGATTTTGAATCTCTGCGTACACTTTTGGACACTGGACACTTATAGATTGTGTGAGGCCCACTGATATCTGAGCGCTATGTGACACGCTCGATGGCACAGCTGCCTGTGACCAAAGTGACGAGAGGATAATGGAGATTTTGAATCTCTGCGTACACTTGTGGACACTGGACACTTGTGGATTGTGTGAGGCCCACTGATATCTGAGCGCTATGTGACACGCTCGATGGCACAGCTGTGACAAAAGTGACTAGAGGATAAGGGAGATTGGATTGCTTTTAAAAAAGCAGTTTGCGGAGCAGTGGGTAAACAGCAATGCCAGCGTGTCAGGAAGCCTTAAAAGGCAGCCCAACAACCAACACCACTGATCCACCACAATATAGCCTCCCCTTGCACTGCACACACAGTGACTTGTGTGTTGTGCAGGCCAAATCGCTAGCAGCAGAAGCAGTTTTTTTGTCTTCTTCCCTGCCTAACGCTCTCCCTACAGAATCAGCAGCAACCTCTCCCTATACTAAGATCGGCAGAAGTAAGATGGCGGTCGGCGTGCACGCCCTTTTATACCCCCTGTGACGCCCACCAAAGCAAGCTAATCACTTGCATGCCCTTCTGAAAGATGGTGGTGACCCGTGCCTAGGTCATCACATTGCCCACA
The DNA here is from genome assembly GCF_039654945.1 of Dendrobates tinctorius. Classification (NCBI taxonomy): domain Eukaryota; kingdom Metazoa; phylum Chordata; class Amphibia; order Anura; family Dendrobatidae; genus Dendrobates; species Dendrobates tinctorius. Next base: position 2,711,751 of record NW_027361818.1, on the reverse strand, counting down.
GTGTCCGTGGATCCTGATTGGCTGAAAAAGAGCGCAAAACAAACTTTTGAAACGCGACTTTGGCGCGTAAGTCGCCGACCTCGTGGCCGACCTCATCCTAGGGTCGGGTTTCGTTTCATGAAACCCGACTTTGCCAAAAGTCGGCGACTTTTGAATTTTTTCGACCTGTTTCGCTCAACTCTACTCTTAATATATTGCAATGAGTGTTGAGTGAGTATACTCATTGCTTGGGTTTTCCCGAGCATGCTCGGGTGTCCTCCGAGTATTCTGGCGTGCTCGGAGATTTAGTTTTCGTTGTCTCATCTGCATGATTTGCGACTTGTAGACGGGCTGAATACATGTGGGAATTCCCTAACAAACAGGCATTCCACACATGTATTCAGCCTGTCTAGCAGCCGCAAATCATGCAGCTAAGGCGACAAAAACTAAATCTCCGAGCACGCCAAAATACTCAAAGGACCCCCCGAGCAAAGAGTATACTCGCTCATCACTAATTGCAATCATCATAAATAAATTAAATAGATTAAGTCAATAAAATCCATAAATTAAGTTTTTGTGCAATAATGAGAAATGACACAGTGAAAAAGTATTGAACAGGTCACTGAAATGTAATTAATATTTTGTACAAAGGCATTGGTTAGTAATGAAGCTTCAAAATGTCGCCTGTAGGGAGAAACTAGTCACAACACTAGAAAAAAATCCTGAAAAAACACGGAAAAAAAATGCAGAAAAGCAAAAAAAAAAACAGAAAACAACAAAAAGGAAACACTAGCAAAATATTCTTCAAGATTACTAAACATCAGAGAAAATGAGAGAGTACTGAGTCATCTACTGCTTGAAAAATCAATGTTTTTAACCAGTAGGAAAAGACAGCGTGAACACATCCTAACTCTAAGATAAAAACTTTTGTTGTTTTTATAGTTCCTCTTCCAAATACTCAGCAGAAAAACTCAGTGTGAATACATTCTTATGTTTTTATGTTATTTTTTTTTTTTTGTCTTTGAGTATTTTTTTTTTGCTTTAATTGAGCAGAAACATTTCAAGGATAGACATGTTGATTTTCCAATGTGGAAAAGTCCCAGCACGATAGACTTTTCCAATGAAACAGATAGGAAGCGTATTCAGTGAGTACTTAAAGCAGATTTTAATGTGGATTTTTGAGCAGAGCCTGTTTATCCACATAAAAAACTCCGTGTGAATATTGAATATGCTCCGCAAGGTAAATAGCCTACTCTATATATACGATGCGGCAATTCCAGATGTGTTCAATGAGCGCATCCAGAATCACCGAGCATACAAAAGGGGGCGAGGCTTTGGGCGGAGCGAGGTTTCCGCTCCGTCCAAAGCGCAAGGAATGCGCTACGTTGAAACTCACCCTTTATGACAAGGACGTGCTTCCTGGATATAAAAATTCTTCACACCCTTGTTAAAATATAAAGTTTTTGCCATGTAAAAAAAAATCCTACTTAGAAGAATCATTTCAGAACATTTTCCGCCTTTAATGTCTCCCGTAATCTGTACTATGCAGTTGAAATTAAAATCAAATCTTTTTGGGTGGGAAAAAAGAAATAAAAAGCTTCAAATATTCTGGTTACATAAATATGCAAATATATAGGGTGGGTGATGTAATTAATTGAAAAAAATTACTAACTAATGAAACATGTTAAAATATATTAAATGATGGATTGCCAGTTGGTTTCTAAGAATATTTGTTGAAAAATTGCAAACTTCAGCCTTTTGCCTAAATGTTACAGATTGTTTTTGTTTCTATGTCTGGATTTTTTTCTTACATAACTAAAATTCTGCTTTAATTGAATCTCCAGAAGAGTTACCTTTGGAAGAAAGGCCATATTGTGAAATCTCAACAATGGTGAGAATCTCAGTTACCCTAGAAAAGTTAAAGATCCTTCGGATTCTGTTTCTGCCTGCATTTGAAGAATCTGTTATGAATTTTGGGATTCTGGTACTTTCTTTATCGACACTGGATGGTAGCAGGGGTTTATTTGTATCTATGTATCAGGAATGTTTGGGCTACCGATGAGCGAATATGGCAAAATTGGATTGTGCCACAATCCCTCAAATTCAGCCAGGAAATGTATTAGATGCGAATCAAATAGACTGCTACTCTTAATGGTCTCCAGTTATATGTGGTGACCAAAGGGTTAAGTGCTGGGTACAATTTTGTCCAACTTATTTATTAATGATGCATAAAATGGGATTAATAGTGGTGTTTCTATTTTTGCAGATGACACTAAACTATATACTGTAGTCTATGGAGGATCTCCAGAAGTTAGAACCTGACTTGGGAGAAACTAAGTTTTTAGGCATCGACTTGGCAGATGAGGTTCAGAATGGAAAAATGTCAAGTTATGCGCGTGGGCACTAATAATCTGCGGCACTATTTGTTTTACCTGGAATAAAACTAGGAGAGTCACTTGTAGAGAAGGACCTGGGGGCTCCTGTAGGTTACAGACTAAGTAGCAACATAAAATGTCAATAAGCATCTTCTAAAGGCGACAGGATATTGCCACGTACTAAAATTGGTACTGTACGGACTCATGGGACAGGAATGTAATACTATTATTTATTTATATAGCACCATTGATTCCATGGTGCTGTACATGAGAAGGGGTTACATACAAATTACAGATATCACTTACAGTAAACAAACTAAATCACAGACTGATATAGAGAGGAGAGGACTCTGCCCTTTCATGCTTACATTCTTCTGGATGGTGGGGAAGGAGACAGTAGGTTGGGGGGTTGCAGCAGTTCCGGTGTTGGTTGAGGCGATATGTCCGGTAGTGGTGAGGAGGCAACGGGGACATTGCAGGCTGTAAGCTTTCCTGAAGAGGTGGGTTTTCAGGTTCCGTCTGAAGGATCCAAATGTGGTTGATAGTCGGACGTGTTGGGGCAAAGAATTCAATAGGATGGGGGCTATCCGGGAGAAGTCTTGGAGGCGGTTGGGTGAGAAGCGAATAAGTGTGGAGGAGAGAAGGAGGTCTTGGGAGGACCGGAGATTACATGAGGGAAGGCATCGAGAGATTAGTTCAGAGACATATGGAGGAGACAGGTATTATTTACAAAGCATTCATGCTACCTCATCTGGAATATGCATTTTAGTTCTTGGCACCAGTTCATAGATAGGAAGCCCTGAAGTTAGAAAAAGTGTAAAGAAGAGTCACAAAACTGATAAGGTACATAGCTGATCTTAGTGATTAGGATAGATTAAAAGAATTAAATACAATTAGTGTTGATACAAGATGTCTAAAGGCCCCTTCACATTTAGCGATGCACCAGCGATCCTGACAATGATACGACCCGGTCAGGATCGCTGGTGCATCGCTAAATGGTCACTAGTGAGCTGCCACACAGGCAGATCTCACAGCGATGCAGCAGCGATACAGCGGTCGTTACTTACCTTTCAGACGAGGCGATCCTGTCATCATCCCGCCCGCGTCCACGCGTCGCTCGTCGGCGCCAGCAGGAAGCCCAGCAGGAAGCAGCCGACGAGAAATGGAGCTGCGCGATCTCGCGCGATCAGCAACAGGCAGTGGGGGAGCCGGTCGGAGGTAAGTATCACACATAGCGATATCGCTGCTGCGTCACCAAATCGGTGATGCTTTAGCGATATTGCTAGCGATATCGCTATGTGTAAAACCCCCTTAAGGGATGGGCATGATTAATTTGTTCAATTATATAAATGGTCCATAAAAAAATTGGTCAAATTCTTTTTCATGTAGAACCCCAATAAAAGACATGGGAGCATTACCTGGAGAATGGCAGGTTCAATCTCCAGAGGAGAATAGACTTATTTACCATGATAATTATTAATCTGTGGAATAGTCTACCACAAGAGCTGGTTACAGTGGGAATCCTTGATGGTTTTAAAAAAGGTTTAGATCCTTTTTAGAAGAAATTAACATAAAAAGTTATAAAAAAAAATGTTGTTCTGAGTATTAATACAGTTGATCAACACTCAGAAACAAAAGAAAAGCTTTTTCTAAGGCAGACTGGGTCATTCATTATGGCTTACCTAGACCACATTCCCATTATTATCCCCATGGTAATTCCTGCAACATGTTTTTGTGTTGAAAAACAGCCCCTTTAACACTGTTGAGAAATGGCTGCATCACTGGTTCTATGACCAAATCTATGTAACACTGAGCTATTGGTGGACTTGGAATAAAGACTAAAGGGGTCCGACTTCCTTACATTATACCACCTCACCATGATCCCAAGAAAAGTACCAGTGTGACATTGCCTCGTGAAGGCCTCTTCATCTCTCTACTCACAAGGTTTTCTCAGATTCGAAGAATGATATAATATTTTTTTCTATAGCGCCAACATATTCCACAGCACTTTACGTTACAGAGGTGATTTATTCAGACAATAAAGACGTAACAGAGTAAACGCATAATTCAAAAGATACCAAGAGAAATGAGGGCCCTGATTGCAAGCTTACAGTCTACGAGGGAACAGATTTTGAAGAAAATTTTGGAAGTGTGCTGATAGGCCAGTCTAAAGAAATGCGTTTTTTGGGGCACGATTAAAACTGTGGGTATTGGGAATTCATCAAATTTCCCTGGGTATTGTACTCCAGAGAAGTGACGCAACTCACAAGAAGTCTTGGAAATGGGAGTGTGAGGTTCCAATCATTGAGGATGTTAATCTTAGATAATTAGCCAAACGGAGTGCACGGGTAGAGTAATACACAGAGATGAGGCATGAAATGTAGGGTGGGGCTGAACTGTGGATCGCATTGTGGGTGAGAGTGATAAGTTTATATTGGACTCTGTACTCTGTCTGGACTGGCACAGGAAAAAGGCATCGGTGTAGCGGTTGGAATATGATCCTGGCTGCTGCATTCAGGATGGATTGGAGAGGGGAGAGTTTAGTAAGAGGGAGACCGATTGCTAGAATTGCAATAGTCCAGAAGAGAATGAATAAGAGTGACAGAAAGTGTTTTTGAAGAGTCAATGGTAAGAAAAGGTTGAATTCTAGAAATGTTTTTGAGGTGTAGGTGACATGAGTATATAAACCCAATATAAACCCAATATAAACCCAAGACAGAGGGCATGTTGCTGGGGAGTATTGGTAGAACCAAACATGGAAATTGAAACATTGGGTTTGGGAAGGTTAGTAGACGAGGAAAGACAAGGAGTTTAGTTTTTGACAAATTCAGTATTAGATAAAGGGAGTACATAATATGAAGTGATCCATTCTATACTGCAAGTAAAATGAAATCTCACATACTAATCCTACGACATAAAACAGTGACTATACATGCCGTCAGAAGGTGGTAAGATGAGGTTGGGATGTTTTACAACTATAAGGGTTCTGTTGACCGCACACCAACGCTCTCAGATTCCATCATGGTGCAGAGCTATCCTCTTCAGTGATGACGAGCCATGTTTTGTCTGGGATGCAGTGATAACTGGAGGTTGGTCTGGAGATGACTTGGGCAACATCATAGCGAGATCTTTATAAGGGAACATGATAAAGTCCCAGGAGCCGATATTTAACACAACCACATTTTGCTCATGCTAATGAAAGCAGTCTATGTGGCCTAAACCTACTCCTATGGCTGCAGCATCTCCAGACTTATTTCCCATCATCACATCTGGGATATAATTGGTTAACAATTGTATAGGGAGCTGCCAGCAGTGGATATTGATGATTTGCATGCTCAAGTTCACTCATTGTGGCAGAACCTCCTCTGATGACCACTGTTAACCTCATTGATAGCTGCTGAAGCTGTAAGTGAAAAGATTTCCGCACTCAAACTCAATAATAAATACATTGATTTGTTTGGAAAATTTAGTTTCCATTTTTTCATCACTTGCATATCATTAACATGTCTATCCATCCTATGATTTCCATAATTCCACCACTTTTCCTTCTTTTTGCTGCAATTTCAATGCTGAGGAGTGTAGATATAATTCATTTCATTCATTTTTAGTACACAAAATGTAACCAATCAGAGGAGAGCAAAGAGTGTGCAAAGGAAAAGAAGATGGACAGAGAAGCAGATGAACAGGAAACTGTAAGTAGCAGCAGATTGAGTCTACAGTGGACCTGCCTACAGGTCCATTCCTCTGTTTTCTTAATATACAGAGAATTATGTTGTGTATAATCACTATACCTGGAGATGATCAGTTTGCTTTGAGTATTGTAATACACCCAGAACCTGCCAGTAACAGGAGCGAAGAGAGTCGAGCTTCTTGGCCTCCCACGTTGTGATTTCAGGATGACAATGGGTTATCATTACAGCTGTGGGCCTGCTGAAGGTCTCCATACCTTCCATAACAGTGCACTTGTGAAACCCAACATGTTGGCTAGCCCTTCATAGCAGACCATGATTTTTTTAATTGTATTGCAGTTAATAATATCAGTGATCACATGACTTAAGATTCGAGTTCCCTTAGGGGACTGACAAAAAGGTTTTTACCAAACCATATCGAGACAATTTGCATATTTCCCAGAGGAGCATTGTGGCTTTAAGTCTCCTCATTTCGGCATGCTTAGCATGTCAATCTCCGCAAGGAGAAACATTACTTCTTGGATATCGGTCAGACGCCTCTCACTCAGCCAAACCAGATCTCACACTTTGCACTGATGAGGGGCAGTACCCCGAAACACAGTGTCTGCAAATTGAGATTCTGCTTTGGCTTTTATCCTAAGTCATGTGACAAGGCTCGTTAAAGGGTCAACATTGACTTTTAGGATTGCTACTTCCAATAGGTGTCATTAGCGTTCTAGTCCTCTTCCTCGCTGCATTCCAAACCCTAAAATTCACCCGACATTTCCCTGAAAAATAATGATAATAATATTGGGTATCTCCTTGTCCGTAAATGTCTGATCTATCAAAATACAATCTATTTTAAGCCATACAATAAAAGCCATACACCAAAACATTTTATTGCAAGAATTGCCTTTTTTTATTATTTGTCGGATCTCTACAAAAAAGTACAATAAAAAGTAATGAAATCATCACATATACCCCATCAATAAAACAAATCAGCTTACCTCATAAACACAAGCCATCACATAGCTTAAGCACCGGAAAATTGAAAAAAGCTCAAGTCCCACAAAATGTCAACACAAACAAAATAAAATAATTTTTTACAAATTTCCCAAAAAATATTTACCACTTAAAAGAATGAAAAAGAACTGGACAAGTGTGTTGTCACTATAATCATTCAGACCTGGAAAATCATGTTGGCAGATCGTTTTTACCATAAAATGAATGGCCATAATTCTGTTTTTTTACCATTTCATCACACTTGGATTTTTTCCAATTTTCCAGTACATTACTTGATACAAAGAATGGTGTCATTCAATACAACCAATCATCCCACAAAAAAAGCCCTCATGTGGCTATGTGGACAGAAACTGTAAATACCAAGGTAAAGGTAAAAGAGATATAAAAGAAAAAAAAACAAAAAAAGCAAAAACGTAAATTTGCTGCTTCAGGAAGCAATTAAATACATCATAACAGAAAGATCATCTACACTGTCATCCATTACTAGCACTGCACATGCCCAGAATACTACAGGAGTTTAGAGACACCGCTAATAAAAATGCATTTGTTACAAACTTAGCAAAAAAAAAATTCAAAACTGATAGCATTGTTCATTTTTCAAATTGATTCTTCAAAAATAAAAAAAATTGATCCCTATTTCCTCCGTTTGTAATGGATCCATTTTCTATCAATATTGGATCTATTAAAAATGGATGGCAACCATGAACATGGTCTATATAGCTATAGAGTAGACTATGTAACTATAATCAGACCGCATTTTTACAATCTATCCATGTTACATACTACACCCCCCAATGGATTCATCAGGGGGTGCAGTGATCATGGCACCACGTGCACCTAACAGAATTTGATACCATTGGGCTGAGTAGAAAGAATTATTACTTTTTTTACCACAAAAATGTTGTCTTAGCCCCAAGTTTGTAATTTTTATAAGGGTTAATAGAAAAAATGGATATACTGTAGAGCAATTTCTCCTGAGTGCGCCAATACCCTACCTGTAAAAAATGAGGATGAATGAACTCATGGAGATCAACATCCAACACTGCAGAGACACCATCACATGTTTCTCAACGCAGTGATTCTAGAGCAATGCCCCCATCCCTTATGGGAAATATGCAAAAACATGCAAAACACAAGCCGCGGAGACACCATCACGTGTTTCTCAACGCAAGCAATGACTAGCCAGGTCTTTCCCCGGGAAGGAACAACCACGGGAAGGGCAGTCTCCAATGAAGGAAACCACCTATGCCAAAACATGGTATCCATCCACAGACAGCTGTTTCAGGGTATTTGCCCCTCATCAGTGTGGAGTAGGAAACTAGTAGGATACCCTACCTGTAATCGGGAAATATTTTTAAACTTATTATACTTAAAGGAGCTTCCAATTCAGTTTTCCTTCTTATCACCATTTTATACTTTAGCAAATGGTTTAAGTCTCCCAAGAAGTTTCTTTTATTTTTTGGGAAAATATTAGGAGAATATCAATTTTTATATGTTTTTATGGATTGAAAATGATTTATGTAGATAATGGTATGATGGCATAAATCTATTGCTTCTGAATAGCTCTGTTTTATATTATTTATAATATTTAAATTGTTTATAATATTCTGTCTTCCCGGCCTCCAAGCTTCCTACTTGCAGTGGCCGGTGGGCAGTGCTCTCCTGAGTATTGGCATTTTGGGCCGGTGCCATGGTAGCACTGCTGATCTGAATTGAACACTTTCCAGCAATGCAAATGTGGCGCCCCCAGGAGTATGGCCGCCACAGTGACTTTGCCTTCCTCCAGGGAGGGTGGTGTCATGCTTGGAAGCAGTGAAGAGTCTCTCTCGCAGTTTACCTATACATGCAACACAGTTCCACTCCAGGCCAGCAGGGGGGACTCTGAACCGGATTTGAAGGGAGGAGTGCTGTCTGAGGGCCAAGAGGAAGGAGTGGTCAGTTAGTGTGAGGAGGTCCACGTGTGCAGACGTGTGGAGAGAAGCTGGAGGTTGAGCTGAGGAAGTAGAGCTCCCTCACAGTGAGAGCGCATGAACTGGAGCCTGGTCTCCACAGTTATATGGATACTAACGGTCCTGCAACAGACACCAGAGGAGTAGGAGGCTGTAAATGCCCTACTCCCATCTAAAGGCCCCATCTCACTAAGCGATCTCGGTAGCGAGATCGCTGCTGAGTCACAACTTTTGTGACATAACAGCGATCTCACCAGCAAGATGGCTGTGTGTGACAGCGATCAGCGAGCGGCCCCCCTGCCGGTATCGCTGATTGCTGGAAGAAATCTCTGGACATTTCTTTGGTCTCTGGTCTCCCGCTGGCCAGCACGCATCGCTGTGTGTGACAGGCGGGAAACCAGCGATCAGGTGTAAAAAATAATAAAAAAAATTAAAAATATAGTTATTCTCACCTTCCGATGTCCCGCGCAGCCATCCGGCCTCTCTCCACGCTCCGGTCCCAGTGATCCTTTGCACGAATGACCGTGAAACTTTGTTATCCCTCGAGACCGTGACATCTCGCGGTCATTTGTGCAAAGGATCACTGGGACCGGAGCGTGGAGAGAGGCCGGAAGACTGCGCGGGACATCGGAAGGTGAGAATAACTATATTTTTTATTTTGATTCTATGTTTACAGGGATGGCCAGCGATGCCGGGCGCTCGGCATCGCTGTGCTGATCACTGGTGAAGCTGTCTGTGTGACAGCTCACCAGCGATCACATAGCGACTTACTAGCGATCCTGACACCTTGATATCGGTGTCGGGATCACTGGTAAGTCGCTTAGTGTGACGGGGCCTTAAGACTCAGAGACACAACAGCACGGAGTGAGCCAAGAGAGGAATAGCAGCTACAGCTGTCTGCCATACGAGCAGTGCTAGTAGAAGAGAATTAGGAGGAACTCCAGTGTAACTCAGTACTAGGAGTACTTCATCCAAATAGGCGCTAGGAAGGAGACTGCACAGCCCATCTGCTGAGAGAGAATCCTGAGCTGCTTCCAGGCTAGCCTGCTCCAGTACCATCTGTAATCAGGTCCCTGGACTGCAGTTATCAAGTAAAGGTACAGAAATTGCACCCCGCTGTGTCTTGTCAGCTTCCTACCCTTACGGCACTGCTACATCCCCGTGCCAACCACATCTACACTGCCCTGGGACTACAGATTCACCTGTGGGGAGCTTTTACATCTTTGCTGCACCATACCATCAGTCCCAGAGGATCTGCATGCAGCGTCGGCTTAACATCTCCCTTGCCGAGCACCACAAGTGGCGTCACAAACTATTCTATTCCATTAACTACATTTCCCCATTACTTGGGCGCCCAGGGCCACGGACTGGGTCACTGCTGCTGTGACACATTCCCCAGACACCGGCCCGGTACCGAGTACCCCACAGCCCTGGGAGGGCGACCCACAAGCAGAGTCAGATTTGCCCCTGTGCCATTCGAGGACCATAGGGTGACTGAAACTGACTGGGTTTAAATATTCAGCCAGCTTCAAAGCAGAGCTTACAAACTCTATAGCAAAGCACCAGTAAACCAGACACTCCTAATAGACCACACAATTGGCTGATAAACTAAGCAATGAGCTGCAAATTTTAGATTTAATATCCTTTTTTTGGTAATGCAGAAGATTTTTGATAAGAATTAAATTGCAATGTTGCTTGTTTTCTAATGACTTTAAAATCATATCCATTTAACAAGATTATATAAATCCTTGTATTTCCTAATCCACATCCCAACCTCTCAAACACACATATAAAAAGAATAGTAAATAAAAGTACATGGAGATTCCTGCCTCTTTTAAGTTTCTAAACATCTAGTTTTAGCTTAAAAAAGACAAACAATAAGAATGTCAACAGTCCAAATGATGGCCAGCACTTACATCTTCTTAAAATAACTACTTTATTGATCCAGTTGTATAAAAGCCACAAGAACTGGTTGAACACAACAGCACAAAAATTAAAAAGGTAGAAAAGAAATATCTGCTGTGCTCCCAGGCAACATGTTTCATACCTACATGGTCCTTTGCAAGGCTTGACAAAGGACGATATAGGTCTGAAACATGTTGCCAGGGAGCACAGCAGATATTTCTTTTCTGCTTTTTTATTTTTGTGCCGTTGTGTTCAACCACATTTTGTGCCCTTTATACAACTGGATCAATAATGCAATTCTTTTAAGAAGAGGTAAGTACTGGTTCTCATTTGGACTATTGCTATTACTGGACTATTTTGCAGTGCAACTGGACAGGTGAGCTGATTGCTACATTTTCACATTCATAAGAATGTGTGTGGGCATATTGCTTGATTTATTACTGCTTATTAGAAAAATTAACATATATGAAATTTTCCTCCTAGGAGAACATTCTCTATACTGAACTAAACAAGACCAAGCTGCAACCAAGAAATCCAGCTTCATACCAAAATCAGGAAGAACAAATCGTCTACGCAGCTGTCATCGGTCTGGACTCCAGAAGATGAGATGAGATGGAAATATGTGCTGCAATAGATGACATTCCTATGCATCACACTAGAATTAAGATGGAGTTGGCATAACATGCTTTATTGCAAGGGATTCCTACTGTATATTGCAGAATAAACTGTGAAGAATATTGGAGATATAATTTCATGTCAATCATTTGTATCCTGTTTGGCATGGGAATATAAAACCCCCTTCCTTTGAATAGTTGTAACAGGACACCTAGCTCTGCAGGTGGTCAATCCTCAAAAAACTGTGAGTGATAGATCTCACACCTTAAGCCAGCTAAGCTCAGGACAAAAGGCTTGTTTGCATTATGGAGTCCATGAAGTGTGACTGCTTTGTTCAAACAGCTAGTATTTTATAAAGAGAATATGGACTTATTGTACATCCTAGCCACACACCAGTTACATTATCGCAATCTCTGGAACAGGTTGAACACCTTCCAGGGTCTCAATCTATTCTAGCACCTCATAGTGGGGAGAAAACTAAAAAATATAGTAGGAGCCAGGTAGCAAACCTATGTTTGGTCTCAACGCATAGCAGGGGCCCGGCCAGATCTGATGGCACCAAAACCACTTCCCTTGAATTGTCCATTAAGGAGTTATAACCCATCTTAGGTTTTTGACTGTTTAGCTGCAAGGGGAGGGGATTTATGTTCAGCCCAGGTGGCAGGAGGGAAGTCACCCAAAGGGGTTAAATGCTGATGTAAAGCATGGCCTATTGCTTTTTTCTGGGGAGGTCACAATGACATATCATGTGGGGAGAAGTCAAGGATCAGAGGGGACCACCAGCTTCCCATGTGACAGCCCCGGTCCATTTCATAGAATCATAGAATCGTAGAGTTGGAAGGGACCTCCTGGGCCATCTGGTCCAACCCCCTGCTCAAAGCAGGATTCGCTAAATCATCCCAGTCAGATGTCTGTCCAGCCTCTGTTTGAAGACTTCCATTGAAGGAGAACTCACCACTTCTCGTGGCAGCTTGTTCCACTCATTGATCACTCTGTCAAAAAGTTTTTCCTAATATCTAATCTGTGTCTCCTCCCATTCAGTTTCATCCCATTGCTTCTAGTCTTTCCTTGTGCAAATGAGAATAAAGTTGATCCTTCTACAATGTGACAGCCCTTTATATATTTGTAGACAGCTATTAAGCCTCCTCTCAGTCTTCTCTTCTGCAAGCTAAACATTCCCAAATCCTGCAACCTTTCCTCATAAGACAGGGTTTGCAGACCGGTCACCATTCTGGTCGCTCTTTTCTGAACTTGCTCCAGTTTGTTGATGTCTTTTTTAAAATGTGGTGCCCAAAACTGGACACAATATTCCAGATGAGGTCTGACCAAAGAGGAGTAGAGGGAAATAATGACTTCACGTGATCTAGACTGTATGCTTCTGTTAATACATCCTAGAATTGCATTTGCCTTTTTTGCTGCTGCATCACACTGTTGACTCATATTCAGTCTGTGATCTATTAGTATACCCAAGTCTTTTTCACATGTGCTGTTGCTTAGCCCTATTCCTCCCATTCTGTATATGCTTTTTTCATTTTTATTGCCCAGATGTAGTACTTTGCATTTTTCCCTGTTAAAAACCATTCTGTTAGTTGCTGCCCACTTCTCCAGTTTATTTATATCTTTTTGAATACTCTCTCTCTTCTCTAGTATTAGCTATCCCTCCTAGCTTTGTGTCATCAGCAAATTTAATCAGTTTACCCTCAATTCCTTCATCTAAATAATTGATAAAGATGTTCAACAATACAGGGCCCAAGACAGAGCACTGTGGTACCCCACTTGAGACATTCTTCCAACTGGATGTGCAGCCATTTACGACCACTCTTTGGGTCCGATCACTAAGCCAGTTATGAATCCACCTAACAGTTGCCTTGTCCATTCCATACTTAGTAATTTTTTCAATAAGGATTGTATGAGATACTTTGTCAAAAGCTTTGCTGAAGTCAAGATATACTATATCTACAGCATTTCCCTGATCCACCCAATCAGTGATTCCGTCATAGAAGGAAATTAAGTTAGTCTGACATGACTTATTAGTTACAAACCCATGCTGACTCTGTTTAATCACTTCATTCTTATCCAGGTACTGACATACATGTTGTTTAATAATTTGTTCAAAGATCTTTCCTGGTATAGAAGTCAGACTCACCGGCCTATAGTTGCCTGGGACCACCTTCTTCCCCTTTTTGAAGATAGGAGCAACATTTGCTCTTCTCCAGTCTTCTGGGACTTCTCCTGTTCTCCAAGAATTTTCAAAGATTATGGAGAGGGGTTCATAAATTTATTCTGCTATCTCCTTCAGTACTCTGGGGTGTAATTCATCTGGACCTGGAGACTTGAATTCATTTAGGTTAGCTAAGTGTTTCCTCACTATCTTTCTGTTTATAGATATCCTGGATTCTTCTATTCCCTTAATAGGACAGTGAAGAACAGTTGATGTTACATTTCCTTTCTGAGAGAAAACAGATGTTCTTATATTCTGCGTACTTTGTCCAACCACTATTGTATTTGTATATCTGACCACTGTATATGCATGACCATTGTGTACGTAGTGTTTTGTCTAATGTGCCCTTAAGGTGATTAAATATATAATTTAACCTTGGGTTGCTCTTTCATCTCACTCCACAAATTCATAGGTCCATGATTTCAGCTTAATTTTCCATGCTATCGGTGCTGGTTTCTGGCCTCATATAATCCCATTAACAGACCAGGCTTGTATCTAACGAGGACCTGGTGGCAGTCCTATCAGGCTGACCAGGCGCTGTTTCACTGGTGCTAGTGAAAGGAGCCTTTCAAGGTTATGAGCTAGTGTGGTATCATGTCAGTGACTGTGTGGGCCATATTCTCTCACTCCCTGTGCCTTCCTGGGCCCTTGTGGACAAAAGGGTATCTGGGTAAAACTGTGCCAAGCTGACCATACATGTTCCCTGGAGGTGAGGAACGTCACTTGGTGCAAGTGTTTAGAGTGTACCATGTGATCCCTCAGACATAATAGTGAACTGCTGCATGAGCATGTTTTGCTCCCTTCATATTCTTCCGTCCAGTCACCAATACTGCCTTCAATGGACCATCTCGAGCATCTTCTTAAAGACCCAGCATGTTCAGTGTGTCCTACATTGACTAGGCCATGATGTTTTGAAGACAAGTGATGCACATCATGACATTGCTCAGTAAAGATCACACTGGTGACCAGACCAAAAAAATACTTGAAGGTCCAGTGAGTTTTTTTTTTTATTTATATATTTTAACTTTTCCTGGCAATTTTGAATTTCGAAAAAAATGCGGTCAGCAACTTTACTGGATTCAAGGAAATCAAAATGCAAAGAATTCAAATTGTGTCGAATTCAAAAGTTTTTGAAAAATTTTAGATACCGTAAATTAATTTGCTTTGAAATTATTCATTATTTATTAACTTGTGGAAATAATTGGTCTTAAAATTACATTTCAGATTTACATTACAAATAGTTATTTTTGATAGATTGTAGCGTTCTTGACAAGCACATCTGGTAAATTTTGAAACTCACATAAAAATTAATAGACAGAGATGCATGTCTCTGGCCACCTCTTTTCTTACTGCAAAAAGGGGTCCCATTCTCCAGAAGCTGCAATATCCACATTTATCACCAATTCTGTGGATATGCCATATAGTACAAACTTAGACAACTCTTTTAGAAAAATAAAATAAATGCCTTAAACGTGTCTTAATTAGAGTTGAGCGAAACGGGTCGAACAATTTCAAAAGTCGCCGACTTTTGGCAAAGTCGGGTTTCATGAAACGAAACCCGACCCTAGGATGAGGACGGCCACTTACGTGCCAAAGTCGCGTTTCAAAAGTTTGTTTAGCGCTCTTTTTCAGCCAATCAGGATCCACGGACACTGTGGGCAACGTGATGACATAGGCAGGGGTCGCCACCATCTTTCAGAAGGGCATGCAAGTGATTGGCTTGCTTTGGTGGGCGTCACAGAGGTTATAAAAGGGCATGCACGCCGACTGCCATCTTACTTCTGCCGATCTTAGCATAGGGAGAGGTTGCTGATTCTGTAGGGAGAGCGTTAGGCAGGGAAGAAGACAAAAAAACTGCTTCTGCTGCTAGCGATTTTGCCTGTGCAACACACCAGTCACTGTGTGTGCAGTGCAAGGGGAGGCTATATTGTGGTGGATCAGCGGTGTTGGTTGTTAGGCTGCCTTCTAAGGCTTCCTGACAGCTGCATTGCTGTTTCCCCACTGCTCTGCAAACTGCTTTTTTAAAAGCAATCCCAATTTTTTTTTTGTCCTGCTAAGGTACTGAGCGTGCATTTATTCACACCATACAGCGGTGTACGCTCCTCACACAGTACCGTGTAACGGCTGTTATCACAGCCACAGTGAAGCTATCTGTGTGTCACTGTGGAAGGATAAGTGGAGGACTTGTTCCGTTCTTACAGACCTACACTCTAGGGAGATTACTATTCTGCCCAATTCTACAATTCACTTTTTTCACACCTGTGCCATCGAGCCTGTGACATAGCGCTCTGATATTCAGTGGGCCTCACACAATCCAAAAGTGTCCAGTGTCCACAAGTGTCTGCAGAAATTCAAAATCTCCCTTATCCTGTAGTCACTTTTTTCACACCTGCTGCATCGAGCCTGTGACATAGCGCTCTGATATTCATTGGGCCTCACACAATCCAAAAGTGTCCAGTGTCTGCAGAAATTCAAAATCTCCCTTATCCTGTAGTCAATTTTTTCACACCTGCTGCATTGAGCCTGTGACATAGCGCTCTGATATTCATTGGGCCTCACACAATCCAAAAGTGTCCAGTGTCCACAAGTGTCTGCAGAAATTCAAAATCTCCCTTATCCTGTAGTCACTTTTTTCACACCTGTGCCATCGAGCCTGTGACATAGCGCTGTGATATTCATTGGGCCTCACACAATCCAAGTGTCCAGTGTCCACAAGTGTCTGCAGAAATTCAAAATCTCCCTTATCCTGTAGTCACTTTTTTCACACCTGTGCCATCGAGCCTGTGACATAGCACTGTGATATTCAGTGGGCCTCACACAATCCAAGTGTCCAGTGTCCACAAATGTCTGCAGAAATTCAAAATCTCACAGAAATTCAAAATCTCCCTTATCCTGTAGTCACTTTTTTCACACCTGTGCCATCGAGCCTGTGACATAGCACTGGGATATTCAGTGGGCCTCACACAATCCAAGTGTCCAGTGTCCACAAGTGTCTGCAGAAATTCAAAATCTCCCTTATCCTGTAGTCACTTTTTTCACACCTGCTGCATCGAGCCTGTGACATAGCGCTGTGATATTCAGTGGGCCTCACACAATCCAAGTGTCCAGTGTCCACAAGTGTCTGCAGAAATTCAAAATCTCACAGAAATTCAAAATCTCCCTTATCATGTAGTCACTTTTTTCACACCTGTGCCATCGAGCCTGTGACATAGCACTGGGATATTCAGTGGGCCTCACACAATCCAAGTGTCCAGTGTCCACAAGTGTCTGCAGAAATTGAAAATCTCCCTTATCCTGTAGTCACTTTTTTCACACCTGCTGCATCGAGCCTGTGGCTTAGCGCTGTGATATTCAGTGGGCCTCACACAATCCAAGTGTCCAGTGTCCACAAGTGTCTGCAGAAATTCAAAATCTCCCTTATCCTGTAGTCACTTTTTTCACACCTGCTGCATCGAGCCTGTGACATAACGCTGTGATATTCAGTGGGCCTCACACAATCAAAGTGTCCAGTGTCCACAAGTGTCTGCAGAAATTCAAAATCTCCCTTATCCTGTAGTCACTTTTTTCACACCTGTGCCATCGAGCCTGTGACAAAGCACTGTGATATTCAGTGGGCCTCACACAATCCAAGTGTCCAGTGTCCACAAATGTCTGCAGAAATTCAAAATCTCACAGAAATTCAAAATCTCTCTTATCCTGTAGTCACTTTTTTCACACCTGTGCTATCGAGCCTGTGGCATAGCACTGGGATATTCAGTGGGCCTCACACAATCCAAGTGTCCAGTGTCCACAAGTGTCTGCAGAAATTCAAAATCTCTCTTATCCTGTAGTCACTTTTTTCACACCTGCTGCATCGAGCCTGTGACATAGCGCTCTGATATTCATTGGGCCTCACACAATCCAAAAGTGTCCAGTGTCTGCAGAAATTCAAAATCTCCCTTATCCTGTAGTCACTTTTTTCACACCTGCTGCATCGAGCCTGTGACATAGCGCTGTGATATTCAGTGGGCCTCACACAATCCAAGTGTCCAGTGTCCACAAGTGTCTGCAGAAATTCAAAATCTCACAGAAATTCAAAATCTCCCTTATCCTGTAGTCACTTTTTTCACACCTGTGCCATCGAGCCTGTGACATAGCACTGGGATATTCAGTGGGCCTCACACAATCCAAGTGTCCAGTGTCCACAAGTGTCTGCAGAAATTGAAAATCTCCCTTATCCTGTAGTCACTTTTTTCACACCTGCTGCATCGAGCCTGTGACTTAGCGCTGTGATATTCAGTGGGCCTCACACAATCCAAGTGTCCAGTGTCCACAAGTGTCTGCAGAAATTCAAAATCTCCCTTATCCTGTAGTCACTTTTTTCACACCTGCTGCATCGAGCCTGTGACATAACGCTGTGATATTCAGTGGGCCTCACACAATCAAAGTGTCCAGTGTCCACAAGTGTCTGCAGAAATTCAAAATCTCCCTTATCCTGTAGTCACTTTTTTCACACCTGTGCCATCGAGCCTGTGACAAAGCACTGTGATATTCAGTGGGCCTCACACAATCCAAGTGTCCAGTGTCCACAAATGTCTGCAGAAATTCAAAATCTCACAGAAATTCAAAATCTCTCTTATCCTATAGTCACTTTTTTCACACCTGTGCCATCGAGCCTGTGGCATAGCACTGGGATATTCAGTGGGCCTCACACAATCCAAGTGTCCAGTGTCCACAAGTGTCTGCAGAAATTGAAAATCTCCCTTATCCTGTAGTCACTTTTTTCACACCTGCTGCATCGAGGCTGTGACATAGCGCTCTGATATTCATTGGGCCTCACACAATCCAAAAGTGTCCAGTGTCTGCAGAAATTCAAAATCTCCCTTATCCTGTAGTCACTTTTTTCACACCTGCTGCATCGAGCCTGTGACATAGCGCTGTGATATTCAGTGGGCCTCACACAATCCAAGTGTCCAGTGTCCACAAGTGTCTGCAGAAATTCAAAATCTCACAGAAATTCAAAATCTCCCTTATCCTGTAGTCACTTTTTTTTTCACACCTGTGCCATCGAGCCTGTGACATAGCACTGTGATATTCAGTGGGCCTCACACAATCCAATTGTCCAGTGTCCACAAGTGTCTGCAGAAATTCAAAATCTCCCTTATCCTGTAGTCACTTTTTTCACACCTGCTGCATCGAGCCTGTGACATAGCGCTGTGATATTCTGTGGGCCTCACACAATCCAAGTGTCCAGTGTCCACAAGTGTCTGCAGAAAATCAAAATCTCCCTTATCCTGTAGTCACTTTTTTCACACCTGCTGCATCGAGCCTGTGACATAGCGCTGTGATATTCAGTGGGCCTCACACAATCAAAGTGTCCAGTGTCCACAAGTGTCTGCAGAAATTCAAAATCTCCCAGAAATTCAAAATCTCCCTTATCCTGTAGTCACTTTTTTCACACCTGTGCCATCGAGCCTGTGACATAGCGCTGTGATATTCAGTGGGCCTCACACAATCCAAGTGTCCAGTGTCCACAAGTGTCTGCAGAAAATCTAAATCTCACAGAAATTCAAAATCTCCCTTATCCTGTAGTCACTTTTTTCACACCTGTGCCATCGAGCCTGTGACATAGCGCTCTGATATTCAGTTGGCCTCACACAATCCAAAAGTGTCCAGTGTCCACTAGTGTGTGCAGAAAATCTAAATCTCCCCTGTCCTATAGACACCTTGCACCTTGTTTTACATTACTATATAGTTTGTTGGATTTTGTCTACATTTCTACCAAAAATGAGGAAGGCTGGTGGAAGAGGCCGTGGAATTGGCGGGTGTTGGCAGCTGGTAATGATAGTGTTGGTGGTGGATCTGATGGTAGTAGCAAAAGCAAAATAGGACCGAATGCAGGAGGTGTTGAGCCTGCGTCATCGTCTGGCTACATAAGGCCTCGAACGCTTAGTTTTCTAGGAGTTGGCAAACCGCTTTTCACGCCAGAGCATCAGGAAAAAGTTTTGTCTTACATTGCTGACTCAGCCTCCAGCTCTATCGCCTCCTCTTCTGAAGTTGTAAAAAGTAAAAGCACTGAGTCGTCATTGGAGGCTCATGTTCATGAACCACACATTTCCTTGTGTCCTTCACCACAACCAAGATTGAAGGATGACGCAGGCCATACTACTGATTACTCCATGGAGCTGTTTTCACATACCATGCCTGGATTATCAAGTGAAATGGTGAATTACCCAGGCCAAGATGAATCTGACATGGAGTGCACTGATGCACAGCCGCTGATAGATGATTCTGCTGGTACATTCACTCAGAGCACTACATTGTCCTCGCAGTGTACAGAGCCAGATTCTGACCCTGATGAGACTCAGGTGCCCCTTCCCGCACACTATACCACCATACACGGTGACACAGAGGAAGGTGCACATGACATTGAAGAGGAGGTGATGGATGACCCAGTTGTTGACCCAGATTGGCATCCATTGGGGGAAGAGGGTGCTGCTTCCAATAGCTCAGATGAGGAGCATCCACAGCAGACATCAACATCGCAACAGCTGTTATCTGGCTGGCCCGGAGCACTCCAAAGACAGGTTCCAAAAATCAAAAGAGTTGCTGGACAGCTTGTCCAGAGGGTCAAAAGATCACAGCGTGCTAGGCCGCAAAATGTCTGCCAAAGTAGGAAGAGTGCAGTGTGGCACTTTTTTGAACAAAATCCTCATGATCAGGCCAAGGTTATCTGTAAGAAGTGCGCAAAGACCTTTAGCCGAGGGAAAAATCTGAAAAATTTCAATACCAGTTGCATGCTTAGACATTTAACCAGCATGCACTTGCAAGCGTGGACACAACACCAAACCTCAAGTGCCACATGTGCAACTGATCACAAAGAAGGTAGTCAGCAACGCTACATTGTTTCCCCCACTGTAAGCCCACCGGTTAGCACAGCAGCAAATGTTGAGGTGTCGTTGCAAGGCCACAGCAGTCAGGGAATCCCACTGTTATATCAACGAAATACTGAATCTAGGCCATCAGAAAGAACACCAACTCCATCACCATCATCAACCCTCTCTCAGTCCGCCCTGTCCACCGCTACTTCTACCATATGCAGCTCTCAAGTCCAGCTCACCCTCCCAGACACTATGAGTAGGTCAAGAAAGTACTCAGTCTCTCATCCGCGTACACTGGGTTTGAACGCCCACATTGCCAAACTAATCTCGTTTGAGATGATGCCCTATCGGTTGGTGGAAAGCGCAGCTTTCCGCGAACTCATGGCCTATGCAGTACCACGCTATGACCTACCCAGTTGCCACTTCTTCTCTCACAAAGCCACCCAGCCCTCCACCATCATGTGAAAGACCGCATTGTCCATGCACTCAAGCAGTCAGTGAGTGGAAAGGTGCACCTCACAACTGATGCATGGTCCAGTCGGCATGGCCAGGGTCGATACGTGTCCATCACTGCGCACTGGGTTAATGTGGTGGATGCAGGGTCCACAGGGGACAGCGGTGGTGGGACAGTGCTGCCTAGCCCACGGTATAGGAAACAGTTGGCTGTAGGCGTTCCACCCTCCTCCTCCTCCTCCAGAAGCGAAAGCTCGTCCACAGAGCGCAGTCGTACGAGCACTCCATCTGCAGCTGCCACTGTTGCACACGAGGTGTCCCCCTATCGAGCAGCTAGTGGAAAGTGTCAGCAGACTGTGTTGCAGATGATGTGTTTGGGCGACAGACACACCGCCGAGGTGCTGGCCGAGTACTTGAAGCGACAAACTGAGTCATGGCTGGGCAGCGTACATCTTGAGGCAGGCAAGGTAGTTAGTGATAACGGCCGTAATTTTGTGGCAGCCATAGCCCTTTCAAAACTCAGCCACATACCTTGCTTGGCTCACACCTTGAACTTGGTGGTGCAGTGCTTCCTCAAAAATTATCCGGAGTTAACAGCCCTGCTCCATAAGGTGCGAAGACTGTGCGCGCACATCCGCCGGTCGCCTGTACACTCCGTTCGTATGCAGAAGCTGCAGCGATTGCTCCACCTTCCCAACCACCGCCTCATTATCGACATTGCAACAAGGTGGAACTCCACCCTGCACATGGTGGAGCGGCTGTGCGAGCAGAGGCAGGCCATAATGCATTTGTGGGAGGATACACGGCCAGGCACTTTGAGAGCAGACATGGAGTTGACAGGCGTGCAGTGGTCGAAGCTGAAAGACCTCTGTAAAGTCCTTCAGTGTTTTGAGGAATGCACACGGCTGGTAAGCGCAGACGACGCCATCCTAAGCATGAGCATCCCACTTATGCGTCTGCTCATGCAAACTTTGACGCACCTTAAGGAGCAGGCGTCTGCAGCCAATGTTGACGAGGAGGAAGAGGTGGAGGGAATCCTTGATGACATTCAGCCATTGTCTGCTCAAGGACCTCTCCTGGATGAGTTGGAGGAAGAAGAGGAGGAGGAGGATGATGATGGGGATGATTACTTAGGGGAGGAGGATGCATCTCGTGGGGCAAGTGAAAATGTTGGCGTGGCAAGGTCTGGTAAAGGGTTTGTGCGTGACTGGAGGGATGTGGATTTGCCATGAAGTGCTCCTCCAACCAGCATTCGCAGTGCAACATTGACACCGGGAACATTGGCCCACATGTCAGATTATGCCTTGCGGATCCTAAAAAGGGACCCCCGCATTGCCAAAATGATGAACGATGACAACTACTGGTTGGCCAGCATCCTGGATCCACGCTATAAAGGCAAATTACAAAACATCATGCCACAGGAGAACCTTGACCTAATATTGGCTAATAAACAAGCAACTCTGGTAAATCGGTTGCTTGAGGCATTCCCAGCACACAGCAGCGGTGATGGTTCTCACACGAGCCGTACGGGCCGGGGGCAGCTTGGCAGAGGTGTTCATGGTGCACACAGCAGAAGTGGCGTTGGAGACAGGGGTTTCATGACAATGTTGTGGACTGATTTTTCAAGTACCGCTCACACAACTGGTAATACAGCATCGATGGAAAGTGACAGGAGACAGCAGTTGTCAACTATGGTTACAAACTACTTTTCCTCCCATATCGATGTTCTCCCACACAGGTCATTCCACTTTGACTATTGGGCTGCTAAACTGGACACCTGGCCTGAATTGGCACAATATGCCTTACAGGAGTTCGCTTGCCCAGCTGCAAGTGTGCTATCGGAAAGAGTCTTCAATGCAGCTGGATCAATCCTGACAGAAAAAAGGACCCGTCTGTCAACCCAAAATGTGGATGATCTAACCTTCATTAAAATGAACCATGCATGGGTTTCCAAGGATTTTGTCCCACCTTCCCCTGATGACACATAGGGTGACAGAAAAATGGCTTGCTTTGGTCCACCTCTTCCTGGGACTTGACCTATTTCGCCTTTTGCATCAGCTGAATGTCCAACATCAGCATATGCCACTTTCTAAAACTCCCTAACTGTGCTGCCTCCCCCCCCATGGCCGGGGTCACTACCTAGCGCACGGCACCGTGCGAGTGCCGTTGCCCTGGACAGGTGGGTAGGCCGACTCTTGGGCTCGGGCACTGGCACAGGGTTCCTCATAGTGCAATCAAGTGTCTCTGACGGTGGTGGTGCACACCCGCCGTCAGACACACCGCCGTACTATGAGGGGCCCAGTGCCAGTACCGACGCCCACGAGTGGGCCCCCTTGCTTGGGCAGGGCCCCAGCATTTGCAATCTTTACCTCTCCCTGCTCCTCCACTGTGTAGTCTGGGCCGTCAAATCCATACTGTGCCTGACACCGTCTGAGCCTGCCTCCTGGTGTATTGACATATATTTTGAATGTGTACGCTATCCATACATGTTATCCGGGGATACGGTACCCTTTCTCACCTTTGTGCAATCACGTGCAATCCATACTGGGCCTAACACCGTCTGAGCCTGCCTCCTGATGTATTGACATATATTTTGAATGTGTACGCTATCCATACATGTTATCCGGGGATACGGTACCCTTTCTCACCTTTGTGCAATCACTTGCAAGCCATACTGGGCCTAACACCGTCTGAGCCTGCCTCCTGATGTATAGACATATCTTTTGAATGTGTACGCTATCCATACATGTTATCCGGGGATACGGTACCCTTTCTCACCTTTGTGCAATCACGTGCAAGCCATACTGGGCCTAACACCGTCTGAGCCTGCCTCCTGATGTATAGACATATCTTTTGAATGTGTACGCTATCCATACATGTTATCCGGGGATACGGTACCCTTTCTCACCTTTGTGCAATCACTTGCAAGCCATACTGGGCCTAACACCGTCTGAGCCTGCCTCCTGATGTATAGACATATCTTTTGAGTGTGTACGCTATCCATACATGTTATCCGGGGATACGGTACCCTTTCTCACCTTTGTGCAATCACGTGCAAGCCATACTGGGCCTAACACCGTCTGAGCCTGCCTCCTGATGTATAGACATATATTTTGAATGTGTACGCTATCCATACATGTTATCCGGGGATACGGTACCCTTTCTCACCTTTGTGCAATCACGTGTAACCCATACTGGGCGTGAGAACGGCTGGCGAGCTGTTAAGCAAGCTACAGCACCTGTGGTTTGCACACGTAAGTTTTTCATTTTTTTCAGGAATGACGGTTAGGCCTAATTCCGGAACTGCGGTTGACCTGCACTTACTGGGAAATCATCGTTCGCGAGTAATAATTGTAATCAATGATCCCCATCACTAGCGTTGTTCAGCGGGTTATCTGCACCTGTAAGCGACAAACGCTGGCCTTTTCAGTGTAGCGCACATGCAGCCACGGACATGTAAGGGCATGACACACCAGTTATTGGCCAATCTCATGTGCCAGAGCCTCACGTGTCCCTCTAGTAAGCCAGACTAGGACCGCGGGGCATGACGGAGTCTCGTTCGTTAACGGAATTAAGCTTGCAATGTGTGCATCTGTTCTGTAGTTGGCATGGTTGAGGTTGCCCGTGTTGAGTCAAATTACACCGTAGGCTCCACTCCTGGTGGTGCCCTTCTGGACATTCCTTTAAGGTTCAGCTTTGCAACCATACTGCCCACGTAAAACAAACACTTTGCCTTCATGAACGCTGTTTGGAGGGTCATGACTCGTGGGAATAACGCCGCCCAATCAGTTAACCTGCTAGAGAGATCCTTCGTTGCTCCCAAGCATGACATCACACTCCCTATACAGTTCCATCTTACACGGTGACAAAGAGGAAGCTGCAGATGAAAGTGCAGGTTCGGCCCACCCGCCATCAGACACACCACTGTACTATCAGGGGCCCTGTGCCAGTGCCGTCGCCAACGAGTGGGCCCCCCTGCTTGCTCAGGATCACAGCACTTGCAAGGTTGAAATACTGTGCAGTGAGAAGGAAGATGGTGACGACGAGGAGTCCAGTCTAGTACAGGGATTCCCTAGCGAGGAGACTTATTTCATTGTTTTTAATGTTGGGACAGCAATTTTTGGGGAGCACTATACTCTGCAGAATTATAGATGGGGCCCACCATACACTGGAACATTCCAAAGGTGGACATCAGACACTGGAGCAGCATTTACAGGGCCCATTATACATTAGAGCATTAGAAATGGGGCCCATTATGTTTGGAGCATTATTTGGGCCCATAAGACAGTGGAGCTTCATCCATGGGGACCAACATGTACTGTAGCATTATCTGGAGCTCATCATATACTGTTTCAAACATTATATGGGACCAATGATTCTGTATGGAGAAATAGATGGGCCTCGTCATGAGATGTAAAAAGTGAAGTATTTTTCATTGTACTATACCGCTATTTCTCTGCCGTATCGGAGCATGATGAGTTGTGGTATTATGTGTTAAAGGGGCGCTCTTTCGCCCAGGGCACATGAAAACCTGGAGCCAGCCCTACCCCCCCACAACTTTAGCCAAATAACCCCCATTTTTCAGTGCGTAACTTGTATTATGAAGTTAATTAAGGTTGACCAGCTTAAGTAAGAAGAATTGATGCTTTTGGCATTCAAATGAGCACTGTAGGTGTGTTTCCTGTCCTCCTCTCACTGCCGACTTTTATTCCCCATTGACTTACATTGGGTTTCGTGTTTCGGGACGACCCCGACTTTTCCCTATAATCGGCCGATCTTGCTCGACCCGACTTTTGGAAAAGTCGGGTTTCACGAAACGAAACTCGACCATAAAAAACCAAAAGTCGCTCAACTCTAGTCTTAATCATTTAAAGATCTCTTGGCTGGACGTTGGTTTTCATCCATGTAACTTTTGAGTTATAGCACATACTGCATATATGGATGTCTCATTGTTTTCCTTATATGCTTTTGATATATGCTTTTTTTTAAGCTTTTCTTGTTTGACACTTAATGACTTTTCTAATACATTCGGCTAGCACAGATGTTTTTTCTCGGCACGGTATTTCCACCTTCTATGAAATATAGTAGAAACTAGGAGCAAAAAAGCACAGATAGGGTCTTCTCAGAGAATAACAATTATGCAAATAAAGGATATGCTAATCAGATAAGGTTGTGTGACACACAACCATAAATACGCATGAAAACCACTGCTTAAGATCCATGGGTCTTCGGAGCAGGAAAGAGGAAAAAAAGCAGCCAAATGTGGTATAAGGATCCTGACAGCGCCGGCGTACAGCCTCGGCTGAGCAGGGACTCACCTGCACTGTAGGGACCCCTGGGGACAAGAACAGCCAGAAAGTACTGATGCACAGGACCTGAACACTGAAGTTTAGCATGCCGGCACAGGACCTATGGTCATGTGACTGCAAGGGGGCGGGGCTTAGCATTCTGCTTTCAGAGAAGGTAGAAAATTCAGTCGGGCAAAACGGAGGTCATACACAGTACAGGCAAACGAGGTACAGGAGGGGTAAACAGATGGGAGGTCAGACAAAGCCAAAGGTCATACACAAGAGGGCGGTGCAGTACCAAAGGGACGAACAGAGAGCAGTCGAGTCACAAGCAGAGAGTCATACACGAGAGATCGTTGCGGTACAAGAGGGGCAGGCAGAACTCTTAACAGGGACAGAACTGGATCACAACCAAACAAGCATCAAGTCATCACGCACAAGGCACACGTATACAAGAGGTCAACTAACTCAGCCGAGGGCAGGAGTATAACTGACACCGGACCTAGGTCCAGTGAGCATTAAATAGATGCCCTCTGCCAGAGAGAGGCAGAACAATTAACCCCCAGTCTGACCAGGACGGGCCAAAGCGAAACCCCGTCCTGGATCATGACATGTGGTATATCCATGCTGCTGGTAGGCAATGAAGATCCAAATGGAAGTATAATAAAGAATTTTTATTTCAGGTCCATTAGTCAACGCGTTTCAAAGTCATTCCAGACTTCTTCTTTAGGACACAAACCGTATTTACAGACAGTGGAAGGTGAACATAGTTATACACATGGTTTAACAAAAAAATCAGTGGGTGCCAAAGAGACTCCTGACATGTCAAAGTTCAATTTTTATTTTTTATTTAAAAGACTTTAAAACAGAGAAATAGGAAAAGAAAATATTTTCTTGTGAAAAAAATGGTTATCCATTGTGTTTATTGTTATTTAACTTTTCAAATTTTATCAAACATCTATAGCTAAAAATATATATAGTGATGATTAAAAGAATAGTTATGTCAATAAAAGTGGATTCAAGCTTGTGTGGTGTTTGGCTCTTACTATGTGCTTGTTAAGGCCCCGTTACACATAACGATGTCCCAGCGATCCCACCAACGATTCGACATGGATGGGATTGCTGGGACATTGTTAGGCTGATCGCTGGTGAGCGGTCACACAGAGAGCCCCTCCAGAGATCAGGACCAGCGAGCAAGCTGGTATCTAATGTAAACAGTGGGTTTCTAAGAGCCGCGCGGCTCTTAGAAACCCGTTGTTTACCTTAGATACCAGCGTGCAGTGTCGCTGATCGTTCGTCTCCCGCTGCCACACGCAGCGATGCGTGCTGGCCAGTGGGAGACCAACTATCAAAAAATGGCCCAGGATGATCAAGCGCGATCAGCGATACCCGGCAGGGGGGCCGGTCGCTGATCCCTGTCACACACAGCGATGTTGCTGGCGAGATCGCCGATGCGTCATAAAATCAGCGATCTCGCTGTGTGTAACGGGGCCTTTAGTCCATGAGCCAGCCGACTGAAGTTGAAAATTAGATGGGCGAATGTGATGAGGGAGTCAGATAACATTTAATCAGGAGTTATCAGTACTGTATTTTTTGGACTAAAATACGGACTTGTCATGATCCAGACAGGGTTGGAGTCCTGTTTTCCCTTTTTCCTGGTCTGGTAATGAAGGGGTTAACCTTTCTCAGCCTCAGTCTGGGTTCAGGTGTGCTATTTATTGCCACTGCTTCCTGCAAGTCATGTCAGTTATAGGTTTTGCCTAGGGCTGCTGTAGCTGACTCTGATTGCTCTGATTGATCCTGCTACGTGTGATATTTGATCCCATGTCTTTGTTTTCCAAAATTCCCATTGTGACTCAGTGTTTCCCTTTAGTGTGCTGACTCCCTGGTTTTGACTTGGCTTGCATCCTGACCTGCTTCTATCTTTTGTCTTTGTCTCATCTGCTTCCAGCCATTGCTGATTCCCTGGCTTGTCTCTGACTGTGAATTTAGTAAACCAATAGAAATTCCTCACATAGTATAAATATGATCCCTTCAAAACACCAATACTACAAACTGTGGCGTGGCTAAAGGTCGTATAGTCGATGGGAAGTATGTGGCTCAGAGATGCCTTGTCTCTGTAATGTACATGTAAGTCCAGAGTGTTTCTTTAGTACACATAAGCCCTAATGGATATCATTATATTTCTAATGTTTTGCAAGAACCTGTGGTGAGGTCACAATCACATGACTAGTCAGCTGCTGGGTTCGTGGGTGTGGCTATACCTTTATAATGTATACTACTCCTGAAACAGAGAGCTGTATGTGGGGAGGGATAAGCCTCCTGTGTGTGCTGGGGCTTCAGGACTGAGCCTGAAGTAATGGACATTTGTGCTTTCTTTTGCCTGAGCTAAAGGCTATTTCTTTTGTTGTGTGCTGCTTTATGGGTTATGCTGCAATAAACCCTATGAACTTTAAAAGAACGTGCCTCCTGATTGACTCCCATTGCACCTGAGCGAGTACAATCCCTACAATTGGTGCTAGACGTGCGGGCAGCTTTCCCAACAGAGCCGTGAGACTGTTACTGCATATCCTGGGTCAATATTGCAGCAAGCCAGCAAGCATTGCCTGGAAAAATGAAGGACCTGCTGAAACACCTGGTCCAGGCACAGCCACAGCAACAGGAGACCAACAGTCTGTTGTTACAGCAGATCCAGCAGAGCCAGCAAGAGCAACGGCAGTTGATGCAGCAGAGCCAGCAGGAGCAACGGCAGCAGATGCAGCTTCTGGAAACATCCATCCAGGGCAGAACGAGCGCCCCAACCCCAGGTCTGGCTGATGACACCCACGTCAGGAAGGCGGTAAGACGTGCATTGCAGAAAATTACCCCTGAGGATGATGTTGAGGCCTTCCTGACAGTGTTTGAGAGGGTGGCTGAGAGGGAAAAACTTCAGCGAGAGCAGTGGGCATAGGTACTGGCTCCATACCTGATGGGGGAGCCCAAGAAGGTGTACTATGACTTAACTTTGCATGACACCAAGGAGTATCCCAAACTAAAAGCCGAGATTCTCGCACATTTGGGGGTGACAATGACTGTCAGGGCACAGCGAGTTCACCGCTGGGCGTATCACCGGGACAAACCGCCTCGCTCCCAAATGTTCGACCTGTTGCACCTGGTCCAGAAATGGCTGCAGCCAGAGTCTTCTACTCCTGCACAGATGGTAGAGCGAGTGGTGATGGATCGGTTTGTGCATTCCCTGCCGAGACCCATACAGACTTGGGTTGCCCAGGGTGATCCCTAGAATGCCGATGAACTGGTTGGACTGGTCGAGAGATACCAGGGGATGGAAAGCTCCTTGGGGAAGCAGCCCATTCCGTATTGGGGGTTCCAGCAGGGGGCGGAGTCCCAAAAGGGGTGGGGTGTCCAAGGTCAAAAGGGGCTGGGGAGGCGGTGCCCAAGGTCCCCATGGGTGATATTTGCTGGAAGTGCCACGGGCCTGGACATATAGCTGCCCGTTGTCCTCAGACCACTGAGCAGATGGACTGCAGCATGGGACGCCATAGTTCATACTATGCATATCCAGCCTGCAGTGTGAACTCTCCACCTAACGAGGGGCCACAAGCGTGTCCCGTGAAGGTGAACGGTCAAGCAGTCGCTGCTAAACTCCGGGAGCTTGGTAATGTGGCGCCCCTGAGGCTCAGTCACCACAGAGGTACTGCACCTTCTCCTAAGGTGTAGTGCCCCACCATCCAGGTAAGGTGGGAACTCCTTTCCATGCTCCAACACCCGCACCCCACATACACAGGGTAGTTCTGCACAGCCACAAGCGGCTCTGTACTTAGAGAGTAGCAGAGCACCTTTGGGTGGTTCCCTGCTTGGAACACTGGACGTGCTGGGAGGTGGGTGGAGTTAAGACATATAAAAGATTGGGAAAGTGTAGGATTAGGGGCAGTCCGTCTGGAGTCAGATAGAAGGTCAGCAGAGTAGTAGGACACTCCGGGAGGAGTGAGGATCCCTGGAAGAAGGGATGGAGGAAGGAGTGCTGCAGCTGCCTCAGTGACCTGTGCCAGCTGGCACGGGAAAGGAGAGAAAGGAGAAAGACGTAGAACTGTAACCTAAGTTTCCATAAGAAAGAGAGTCAAGTACGGAACAAAGGAGTGGAGAATAGAGAGGAGACGTGGGTTGGAAGAGGAACTCTGCCTATAGGTTCTCAGCGCAAGGCCGGGGCCCGGTCCCCGAGGTTGTATGGACACTAATGGTTCTGCAGCAGACACCGGTGGAGTAGTTGGCTGTAAATGCACTACTCCCATCTAAGACTTGGGGCACATCAACATTTGTATAGAGAGCCGGGACTCAGGAGAAGGGAGTCCCAGAAGCAGGCTACAGCTGTCTGCCATACGAGTACAGAACACAGGAACATCTGTAAGGAGGAACTCCAGAGTAACTTAGTGCTAGGAGATCTTCACATTTAAAGGCGCAATAGAGCAGACGTTCAGAAAGGCACATGTTGGCGGAGTGTTGGAAAGGAGCCTCTCATCTTGCCTGGGGGTTGACAGAGTCCCTGACCCGGAGGACACAGCACGGAGGCAGGCACCTGTGTTCCCTACTGACTGTGAGTAAAGCGTTGGAACTCCAGACCCTGGTGTCCTCCATTCATTATCGCGCCTACACCCTCAGCACCACTACATCTGGGTACGCTCCTACACTGCCTGCGCCTCTCCTCATCTATTAATACTACACTGCCCTGGGGCTACAGCTTCACCTGTGGGGAGCTACATCATCTATGCAGCAACACACCACCAGCCCCAGAGGATTTGCATGCAGCGTCGGCCTAACATCCCACTTGCCGAACACCACGGGTGGCGTCACGAACTATTCACTAACTACATTCCACCATTACTTGGGCGCCAAGGGCCACGGACCGGGTCACCGCTGCTGTGACACATCCCGCTGACACCGGCCCGGTACTGAGTACCCAACAGCCCTGGGAGGGTGACCCAGTAACCCTTGTACGGGCCACTTTTCCTCTCAACCTACTCCCAGGTAAAAAGGTCGGCATTCGGTGCATACATGGCGATGCAAAAGCCTACCCTATGGCCAGGGTGAACATTGAAACAACGCATGGCACCGAGTCCCATGAAGTTGGCATCGTTCGGGACTTGTTGCATCCTAAATTATAGGCCGGGATTTCTGTCTGTTTTGGGAGCTGTGGGGTAAGGGTTCTGAGATCACTTAAAAAAGAGTTCATCCTTCAGACAGATGCCTCAGATGTCGGGGTAGGTGCAGTCCTCTCCCAGGAAATACATGGGGAGGAGCATCCTGTCCTCTACCTGAGTAGGAAGCTATCTTCATTCAAAAAGAATTACTCAGGCGTACAAAGGAGTGTTTGGCCATAAAGTGGGCAGTGGATATGTTACGGTACTATCTTGTGGGACGTAAGTTTAGATTAATATCCGACCATGCCCAAATCTGATGGATGAGGAAAACAAAGGGTAAGAATGCTAGGGTCACCCGCTGGTTCTTAGCCCTGCAGCTTCCATGTAGAACATAGGGCCAGGAAGCTACATGGTAATGCCGATGCCCTCTCAAGAATCCCTTGTTTAGTAGGGAAAGTGCCAAGGCCCACGGCTTTAGGCAGAGGGGGAGATACATGGCGTGGCTAAGGGTCGTACAGTCGATGGGCGGTATGTGTCTCAGAGATGGCTTGTCTCTGTAATGTAAGCCCAGAGTATTTCTTTAGTACACATAAGCCCTAATGGATATCATTATATTTCTAATGTTTTGCAAGGACCTGTGGTGAGATCACAATCACATGACTAGTCAGCTGCTGGGTTCGTGGGTGTGGCTATACCTTTATAATGTAGACTACTTCTGAAACAGAGAGCTGTATGTGGGGAGGGATAAGCTTCCTGTGTGTGCTGGGGCTCCAGGACTGAGCCTGAAGTAATGGACATTTGTGCTTTCTTTTGCCTGAGCTAAAGGCTATTTCTTTTGTTGTGCTGCTTTGTGGGTTATGCCGCAATAAACCCTATGAACTTTAAAAGGAACGTGCCTCCTGATTTACTCCCGTTGCACCTGAGCGAGTACAATCCCTACAAAACCAATAAAGACATGAAGGAGTAGAATCAAAAATTATAAAAATAAAAAATATATTATATTGAGATAATTAAAAGAGCATATCACAAAAATATTAAGATAGACTACCAATTCATGGGGTACAAAAACACAATAAAGCTAGCAGCAGATACAGTCCCCTGATAAAGGAGTGCCCAGATATGAAATTGTTCATAAATAGATAGTAATAATTACAAAATATCAGGTGCACTTCCTAATACCTAATCATAAATGGAAATGCGAGCAAGGAAAAAACATATCAAGATCACCTGCCACTGCATATATATTACAGAAAGATATATTGTGCTCAGTTAAATACCATAGCAGTATAATACCAGATTAGGCCACGACCTAGGTCATATCATATCACAAATAACCACAATAGATAAACACATGCATGTCCATTAACAATTGCCTGCAGTCATGATGAACAGGGAAATGGTGACCTGCTGAAACACACCTCGACGCGCGTTTCACCGCCTCTGCAATTTCTAAAATTTTTCTGAAATGTTGCTTTAATTATCTCAATAAAATATATTTTTTATTTTTATCATTTTTGATTCTACTCCTTCATTTCCTAATTGGTCTGACCGTGAATTTGCTTATTCCTTGTTATTGCGCTACAGTCTAGGATTTGACCCAGCTTGTTTGACTATCCTGCTGCCACCTGTGGTACCCTTGCTGCTGCACAGCAGGCCAGCTCTGTTTAGGTGCAGTTCTGCTTCCACTCTACTGCCATCTTGTGGAGCCTGCACCTACCTGCATCGCAGCAGCATGATATTTTAACTGACCAGAAACAGCTAGTTTTTTATCTGCTCTGCTTTCTATGGATCTGCTCCATACCTTGGCGGATCAAATGGATTGTCTGAGATGAATGATGCAGAAACTGTCTGTGTAACACAGGGCCTTGGCCTCGTCTCATAACCACCTGCAAAGGGAACTTTCTGACTCGGTAAAATCTTTGCAGGGATTTTCTTTCCAGTCTCTCTGTAAGTACTCTAACACTGTGTTGATGTCTCAGTGCACTCTTCTGAACCTACAGTCAGGCTCCAAGATACCTTCTCCAAGGAAAAGGAGAGGTTCCGTACATTCAAGGAGAGTTGCAAGCTTTTGTTTTCTCTTTGACTCCGATCTTCTGGAGATGAAAGTCAGCGAGTGGGGATAATCATTTCCCTACTTCAGGAGGGACCTCAATTGTGGGTTTTCTCTTTAACTGCTTCTGCCCCTAAACGTGCATCTGTGGATAGGTTCATTGAGACCATAGGACTTATTTTTTATGAGCCTAACCGGGTCAGAGTGGCAGAGGACAAAATCATGAGTCTATTTTAGGGGAAGCCCTCGGCTGAATGATATTGCTCAGAGTTCCGTCAATGGTCCACTCAGGTGTCATGGAATGAGTCTGCACTGAGATGTCAGTTCAGGAGAGGACTGTCAGATCACCTGAAGGATGCTCTGGCTCTTCATCCACCACCCAGCTCATTGTAGGAGGCTATGACTCAGGCTATCCATATGGATCGGAGGCTACGGGAGAGAGGTGTTACACAACAAGAGGTTCCGTTAATCCCTGCTAATCCTGTTGTGTTGCCACTGGCTGAACCTATAGAGGTGGGGACCACCAACCTCAAGGAGAACGAGAGGAGACGGCGATGTGAAGGAAAGCTGTGTTTTTACTGCGGAGATCCTGGACATTGGAAAAAGAACTGCCCCTCCTGCCCACTGACTATCAAGTGTGTTGTGAGTTAATTTTCCCCTTCACTGTCGATGTCTGATGAACTCCCTCTTCTGGTGAAGGAAGGTAGTGAGGCTGATTGCCGAACACCTGATCTGGTAGATGATGACTGGGTAACAGGAACTTCTGACTGGATATAAGGCAGCCGACGCCCTTCTGAGTCACTGGTGATTACTCTGCTGGATTCTTGGAGACCCGTCTGATTCCTGCTTCCCAAAGATAAGTTTTTGCTCTGCTATTGAACTTATTAGTTTTGTTTTGTTTACCTTGCTTTTTGGAGTTCAGCCATCCCCGATCGGGGGTGTGCAGAGTTCCATTTTTGTCTCTGATCAGTTTTTCTCTTTGCTCTGTCTTCAGAATATACCTGAGTGCTGATATAATCATTTTGAAGTCCTAGCGACTTCAGGGCCTGTTTTTCCTATCAGACGGTTGGGACATTTTTTGGTAGGGTTTTTTACGGATTGCAAACAGCAGCTTTTCTATCCTGTCCTTTTTAGTTAGCTTGGGCCCCATCGTTTGCTCAACCTATTTTTCTATTTGTGTTAGTGTTATCATCTTGCTTCACCGTCATTATATGTTGGGGGCTGCCTATTGCTTTGGGGTCTGCTCTGCGGCAGTTTCGATTTCCCCTTTCTTTCTTTAGGCCTATTTAGTTCTCCGGCTGTGATCGAGGGGTCTAGGGCATTGTAGGAACCCCCCACGGCTACTGTTAGTTGTTGTGGATAGGATCAGGGGTCTGCAATCCGATAGCTACCAACCTCTCCGGTTTTCTGGACTTAGCTTGTATTTTTGTTTTTTCCTCCTTCGGTGACTCATTCATAACACAAGCGGCTGAGTCTGGGTGATTGTCGTGGAGGTCACCCAGACTCTCAGGTACCTTTTTCCTCATTTTCAAAAGTATTTTTGGAAGTGGAACTTAGTTGTGGGAGTTGCTGCATGCCTACTTCTGCTTTCGTGGACTGCGGGTTGTCCATGAACTTTATTGACTCTAACTTGGTGACCAAGTGTAAGTTAGGGACAGCTAGGCTGGAGACTCCTATTCATGTTGCTGCCATTGACAAATCACCACTGGCTAAGAATGTCATCAAATTTGTCTGGGAGAAGTTTCTCCTTAAAGTGGGTTCCTTGCACTA
Source organism: Dendrobates tinctorius (assembly GCF_039654945.1). Classification (NCBI taxonomy): domain Eukaryota; kingdom Metazoa; phylum Chordata; class Amphibia; order Anura; family Dendrobatidae; genus Dendrobates; species Dendrobates tinctorius. The sequence goes on along the minus strand of NW_027361818.1, from coordinate 2,676,460 downwards.
GGATTGTATTTCATGTTTTGTTCTGGACAATCTGCCTGCAGGACTGGTGTTGGATTCCCCTGGTTACAGTTACACAATCCTGTGATAGACTGGGAATCTCGGGACATTGTTAAATGGGGTCCTAATTGTAGTAGAAGTTGCCTTACTACTATACTTGTGTCATCCATTAATCTGAAAGGTATTCTGGAGTACCTGAAGGATTTTGAGGATGTTTCTTCCGAAAAGGAGGCCGAGGTCTTACCACCACATCGCCCATTTGATTGTACTGATTCTGGGTGCTAAATTGCCCAAGGCCCATCTGTACAACCGCTCTGGCCCGGAGCGAACTGCTATGAAAGAGTATATTTCTGAAAGCAAATGTAAAAGCTATATCCATCCCTCTGTGACTCCTGTGGCGGCTGGATTCTTTATAGTATTGTGATCTGCATTGTGATTGCTATAAGTGTGTGCTAGAAGTATGAAGATTAATTTAAGAATTAAAACCAGAAGGATGTATACAGACTGTGCCCTGCTACCTGCCACCATCGCACTCTAACAAGCATCTCTATTCTTCCGACAGGTATGTCCATCCACCCAGCTCTCCTGCTCTCCTGCTGTCTGTCTATGAAGGACACACAGTGCATCACCCAGCTTTGCACATAGACTTGCCTCTGCACCTAGCATTCACATGGTATGTCCATCCACCCAGCTCTCCTGCTGTCTGTCTATGAAGGACACACAGTGCATCACCCAGCTTTGCACATAGACTTGCCTCTGCACCTAGCATTCACATGGTATGCCTTTCAGCTAACCCCAGCTTACCCCAGTGTTATTTATGACCTTGTTTACTCTGGCTTGATCATATACATCTGGTCCACTCTTAATTGTCTGACCAAAATGAGCAGAGACCACTCCTCTCTGCTTCACACCTGACTGCACTTAGTTGTACATATATTGCAGAGCACAAGTCTGCATAGACTTCAGTCTGCATTGTGATTGCTATAAGTGTGTGCTAGAAGTGTGAAGATTAATTTAAGAATTAAAACCAGAAGGATGTATACAGACTGTGCCCTGCTACCTGCCACCATCGCACTCTAACAAGCATCTCTATTCTTCCGACAGGTATGTCCATCCACCCAGCTCTCCTGCTCCCCTGCTGTCTGTCTATGAAGGACACACAGTGCATCACCCAGCTTTGCACATAGACTTGCCTCTGCACCTAGCATTCACATGGTATGTCCATCCACCCAGCTCTCCTGCTCTCCTGCTGTCTGTCTATGAAGGACACACAGTGCATCACCCAGCTTTGCACATAGACTTGCCTCTGCACCTAGCATTCACATGGTATGTCCATCCACCCAGCTCTTCTGCTCTCCTGCTGTCTGTCTATGAAGGACACCAGGGGAAGAGTCTTGAGGAGATCATTTGCATATTCCCAGTGCCTTCTGGGATAAGTGAAGAGTCTCCGCGAGCTCAACGATCACTGGGTTTTGGCCGTTGCAGCTGAAAAGAGGAAATCGGAAAACCAGGGGAAGAGTCTTGAGGAGATCATTTGCATATTCCCAGTGCCTTCTGGGATAAGTGAAGAGTCTCCGCGAGCTCAACGATCACTGGGTTTTGGCCGTTGCAGCTGAAAAGAGGAAATCGGAAAACCAGGGGAAGAGTCTTGAGGAGATCATTTGCATATTCCCAGTGCCTTCTGGGATAAGTGAAGAGTCTCCGCGAGCTCAACGATCACTGGGTTTTGGCCGTTGCAGCTGAAAAGAGGAAATCGGAAAACCAGGGGAAGAGTCTTGAGGAGATCATTTGCATATTCCCAGTGCCTTCTGGGATAAGTGAAGAGTCTCCGCGAGCTCAACGATCACTGGGTTTTGGCCGTTGCAGCTGAAAAGAGGAAATCGGAAAACCAGGGGAAGAGTCTTGAGGAGATCATTTGCATATTCCCAGTGCCTTCTGGGATAAGTGAAGAGTCTCCGCGAGCTCAACGATCACTGGGTTTTGGCCGTTGCAGCTGAAAAGAGGAAATCGGAAAACCAGGGGAAGAGTCTTGAGGAGATCATTTGCATATTCCCAGTGCCTTCTGGGATAAGTGAAGAGTCTCCGCGAGCTCAACGATCACTGGGTTTTGGCCGTTGCAGCTGAAAAGAGGAAATTGGAAAAACCGCGCGCCGAAATTTGGCTCATCTTTCATCGTTTTTAAGAAATCTCAAGATGGAAGAGGCCAGGAGCCATTTGGTGAGCTGCATTTCTTGCTACATGTTCACAGATTTACCAGTGGAAAAGCCAAACTTCACATGCCACAAATGCAAGCTTGTGTCCCTGTTGGAGGAAAAGTTGCAAAATCTCGAAGAGAGGTTAGCTACGTTGAAGATCATTAAGGAAGGTGAAGAGTTCTTGGACAGAGCAGAATTATCTCTTCATGTTACAGAAAGAGAAGAAATTCGAAGTGCACCTGAAGAAACAGAGGAATGGAGACATGTGACCCAGAGAAGCAGGAGGATCAGGAGGCAGTCAGCACCCATACTGCTCAGGAACCAGTACCAGGCTCTAACGCAGGAAAACGATGAAGAAATACATCAGGATAAGACTTTGCCAACAAACAGCAACCTTGTACGCCCTCAGAGTCCTCCTGGATGGAGAAAGAAAAATGTTGTGAAGAAGAAACGGAGAGTGGTGGTCATGGGGGATTCCCTGCTGAGAGGAACAGAGGCCGCTATCTGCAGACCGGATATAACTACAAGAGAAATGTGCTGTCTTCCAGGTGCAAAAATTAAAGATGTGTCTGACAGGATATCAGGACTCTTCAGACCTACAGATGACTACCCATTCCTGCTACTACATGTGGGGACAAATGACACCGCAAGAAACGACCTGGAAATCATCTGCAGAGACTTTGAAGACTTAGGCAAGAAAGTGAAAGAACTGGGAGCGCAGGTGGTCTTCTCTTCCATCCTCCCAGTGGATGGCCATGGAACAAGGAGGTGGAATAAGATTCTGCAGGTGAACAACTGGCTACGTCGATGGTGCCATCAGCAACAATTTGGATTTCTGGATCACGGAGTGAACTACTTATACGATGGACTACTTGCTAGAGATGGGGTGCACCTTACGAAGACTGGAAAGCATGTATTTGGAAGTCGCCTTGCTACACTTGTAAGGAGAGCTTTAAACTAGAACAACATGGGAAGGGAAGCAAAAGACCAGAAAAAGCCATACACCTGACAAATGCTATTGAGAACTCTGCTATTAGAAGTGGAAAGGAAGAACAAAGACGAAAGAATCTAATTAATAAAAATATTGGAGAAAGAGAAACCAATCACAAACTAAAATGTTTCTATACTAATGCACAAAGCATGGGCAACAAACAAGGAGAATTGGAACTACTAACACAGGAACAGAAATATGATGTAATTGGAATCACTGAAACTTGGTGGGACAATACACATGATTGGAATACAAGACTAGAAGGATACAACTTATTTGCAAGAAACAGACTTGATAAACGAGGAGGGGGTGTCGCATTGTATGTTCGAAACGCGTATATCTGCACAGAGATTGAAGCTTCAGAGACTGGGAGTTCTGTGGAAACTGTTTGGGTAAGAATACAAGGACAGAACAATGGAAAGGACACCATTGTAGGCATTTACTACAGGCCACCTGTGCAAGCCGAAGATATAGATGAACTCTTTATGCATCAGATGGCCAAGTTCTCCAAAAAATATGACATAGTTGTCATGGGAGATTTCAACTATCCAGACATTTGTTGGGAATCTCTCTCAGGCAAAACTAACAGGTCAAGGAAATTCTTATCCTCTCTTGCTGACAACTTTATCTTCCAAAAGGTAAGGGAGAAAACAAGGGGAACTGCTACCTTGGATCTAATCCTTATAAACAGGGAGGAAATGGTTGAGGAGGTAAAAGTGGCTGGGACCCTAGGACGTAGCGACCATGCTATTTTAGAATTTTGGATTACTAGAGGTGGAAGACCTGTGAAGACTCAGACGTCAAGGTTAGATTTCAGAAAGGCAGATTTTAAGGGATTCAGAAAGAGAATTGGAGGGATCCAATGGCTGGATATCCTTAAAGACAAAAATGTCCAGGAAGGATGGGAAATCTTGAAAAATGAAATTCTCAAAGCACAGTTGTTAACAATTCCGAAAAGAGGGAAGAATAGGAAGCATTTAAGGAAACCAGGATGGATGAACACAGAACTTAAGCACATGCTAAAAAGGAAGAAAAAAATGTTTATAAAATGGAAAGAGGGAGACATATCTAAAGAAGAATATAATGCTGTCTGCAGAACCTGCAGGGCACAAATCAGATTAGCTAAAGCTGAAAATGAACTGAGGCTTGCAAGAGATGTCAAAAGCAATAATAAAGGATTTTGGGGATATGTCAAAAGTAAAAGAAAAGTCAAAGATGCTATAGGATTTTTACAGGATGAAAATGATGAAATGGTAAGACAGGATGTTGAGAAGGCTGAACTTTTAAATTCCTATTTTGCATCTGTTTTCTCTCAGAAAGGAAATGCAACATCAACTGTTATTCACTGTCCTATTAAGGGAATAGAAGAATCCAGGATATCTATAAACAGAAAGATAGTGAGGAAACACTTAGCTAACCTAAATGAATTCAAGTCTCCAGGTCCAGATGAATTACACCCCAGAGTACTGAAGGAGATAGCAGAAGAAATTTTTGAACCCCTCTCCATAATCTTTGAAAATTCTTGGAGAACAGGAGAAGTGCCAGAAGACTGGAGAAGAGCAAATGTTGTTCCTATCTTCAAAAAGGGGAAGAAGGTGGACCCAGGCAACTATAGGCCGGTGAGTCTGACTTCTATACCAGGAAAGATCTTTGAACAAATTATTAAACAACATGTATGTCAATACCTGGATAAGAATGAAGTGATTAAACAGAGTCAGCATGGGTTTCTAACTAATAAGTCATGTCAGACTAACTTAATTTCCTTCTATGACGGTATCACTGATTGGGTGGATCAAGGAAATGCTGTAGATATAGTATATCTTGACTTCAGCAAAGCATTTGACAAAGTCTCTCATACAATCCTTATTGAAAAAATGACTAAGTATGGAATGGACAAGGCAACTGTTAGGTGGATTCATAACTGGCTTAGTGATCGGACCCAAAGAGTGGTCGTAAATGGCTGCACATCCAGTTGGAAGAATGTCTCAAGTGGGGTACCACAGGGCTCTGTCCTGGGCCCTGTATTGTTCAACATCTTTATCAACGATTTAGATGAAGGAATTGAGGGTAAACTGATTAAATTTGCTGATGACACAAAGCTAGGAGGGATAGCTAATACTAGTGAAGAGAGAGAGAGGATTCAAAAAGATTTAAATAAACTGGAGAAGTGGGCAGCAACTAACAGAATGGTTTTTAACAGGGAGAAATGCAAAGTACTACATCTGGGCAATAAAAATGAAAAAAGCATATATAGAATGGGAGGAATAGGGCTAAGTGACAGCACATGTGAAAAAGACTTGGGTATACTAATAGATCACAGACTGAATATGAGTCAACAGTGTGATGCAGCAGCAAAAAAGGCAAATGCAATTCTAGGATGTATTAACAGAAGCATACAGTCTAGATCACGTGAAGTCATTATTTCCCTCTACTCCTCTTTGGTCAGACCTCATCTGGAATATTGTGTCCAGTTTTGGGCACCACATTTTAAAAAAGACATCAACAAACTGGAGCAAGTTCAGAAAAGAGCGACCAGAATGGTGACCGGTCTGCAAACCCTGTCTTATGAGGAAAGGTTGCAGGATTTGGGAATGTTTAGTTTGCAAAAGAGAAGACTGAGAGGAGACTTAATAGCTGTCTACAAATATCTAAAGGGCTGTCACATTGTAGAAGGATCAACTTTATTCTCATTTGCACAAGGAAAGACTAGAAGCAATGGGATGAAACTGAATGGGAAGAGACACAGATTAGATATTAGAAAAAACTTTTTGACAGTTAGAGTGATCAATGAGTGGAACAGGCTGCCACGAGAAGTGGTGAGTTCTCCTTCAATGGAAGTCTTCAAACAGAGGCTGGACAGACATCTGACTGGGATGATTTAGCGAATCCTGCTTTGAGCAGGGGGTTGGACCAGATGGCCCAGGAGGTCCCTTCCAACTCTACGATTCTATGATTCTATGATTCTATGACACACAGTGCATCACCCAGCTTTGCACATAGACTTGCCTCTGCACCTAGCATTCACATGGTATGTCCATCCACCCAGCTCTCCTGCTCTCCTGCTGTCTGTCTATGAAGGACACACAGTGCATCACCCAGCTTTGCACATAGACTTGCCTCTGCACCTAGCATTCATATGGTATGTCCATCCACCCAGCTCTCCTGCTCTCCTGCTGTCTGTCTATGAAGGACACACAGTGCATCACCCAGCTTTGCACATAGACTTGCCTCTGCACCTAGCATTCACGTGGTATGTCCATCCACCCAGCTCTCCTGCTGTCTGTCTATGAAGGACACACAGTGCATCACCCAGCTTTGCACATAGACTTGCCTCTGCACCTAGCATTCATATGGTATGTCCATCCACCCAGCTCTCCTGCTGTCTGTCTATGAAGGACACACAGTGCATCACCCAGCTTTGCACATAGACTTGCCTCTGCACCTAGCATTCACATGGTATGTCCATCCACCCAGCTCTCCTGCTCTCCTGCTGTCTGTCTATGAAGGACACACAGTGCATCACCCAGCTTTGCACATAGACTTGCCTCTGCACCTAGCATTCACATGGTATGTCCATCCACCCAGCTCTCCTGCTCTCCTGCTGTCTGTCTATGAAGGACACACAGTGCATCACCCAGCTTTGCACATAGACTTGCCTCTGCACCTAGCATTCACATGGTATGTCCATCCACCCAGCTCTCCTGCTCTCCTGCTGTCTGTCTATGAAGGACACACAGTGCATCACCCAGCTTTGCACATAGACTTGCCTCTGCACCTAGCATTCACATGGTATGCCTTTCAGCTAACCCCAGCTTACCCCAGTGTTATTTATGACCTTGTTTACTCTGGCTTGATCATATACATCTGGTCCACTCTTAATTGTCTGACCAAAATGAGCAGAGACCACTCCTCTCTGCTTCACACCTGACTGCACTTAGTTGTACATATATTGCAGAGCACAAGTCTGCATAGACTTCAGTCTGCATTGTGATTGCTATAAGTGTGTGCTAGAAGTGTGAAGATTAATTTAAGAATTAAAACCAGAAGGATGTATACAGACTGTGCCCTGCTACCTGCCACCATCGCACTCTAACAAGCATCTCTATTCTTCCGACAGGTATGTCCATCCACCCAGCTCTCCTGCTCTCCTGCTGTCTGTCTATGAAGGACACACAGTGCATCACCCAGCTTTGCACATAGACTTGCCTCTGCACCTAGCATTCACATGGTATGCCTTTCAGCTAACCCCAGCTTACCCCAGTGTTATTTATGACCTTGTTTACTCTGGCTTGATCATATACATCTGGTCCACTCTTAATTCTCTCTCTGACCAAAATGAGCAGAGACCACTCCTCTCTGCTTCACACCTGACTGCACTTAGTTGTACATATATTGCAGAGCACAAGTCTGCATAGAATTCAGTCTGCATTGTGATTGCTATAAGTGTGTGCTAGACGTGTGAAGATTAATTTAAGAATTAAAACCAGAATTGAACCAGAAGGGAACTGAAGGTAACTGGACACAGTCACTGTAAACAATGTTTCTGTTTGTTTTCACTTTCACCCCAATAATCCTTCACTTTCTGCTAATTCCCATAATCGCTACTCCTAGTAAGGAACTGTTCATCTCTTCTTCCATCCTCCCCATCCACCTCACCTCCGCCTTAAAACTGTTCCTTAACATACAATCCTCTGTCTCCAAACACAGACAGCCCCCTCATGCCCTCTCCTGCTCCCACCTGCTAACACTTTCTCTGCTCCTTCTCACTGCTGGTGATATCTCTCCAAATCCTGGTCCTCCTCACCACATTCCCACAGTCATTTCTACCTCCCATCCACACTCTATCACAACCTTCCGTAACCTCTCCAACCTTATACCCATTCACCCAGCCCCCGCTTCCCCAGTCCCACTAACAGGAGCTCTGTGGAACGCTCGCTCTGTCTGCAACAAGCTTTCCTACATCCATGATCTTTTTGTTACTACCAAACTCTCCTTCCTCGCCATCACCGAAACCTGGCTCACCCCTTCTGACACAGCCTCTCCTGCTGCACTTTCGTATGGCGGCTTCCACCTTTCTCACACCCCCCGCCCCAGCAGCAAACATGGTGGAGGAGTTGGTTTACTCCTGTCAGATACCTGCTCCTTCACCCCAATCCCACTGCCACCCTCTCTTACCCTCCCTTCCTTTGAGGTGCATTCTGTGCGCATCTACTCCCCCTCCAACCTCCAACTGGCTGTCATCTACCGCCCCCCAGGGCCAGCCACCACCTTCTTTGACCACTTCACCACCTGGTTACTTCATTTCCTTTCCGCGGACATCCCTACTATCATCATGGGCGACTTCAACATCCCCATTGACACTTCCCTCTCAGCTGCCACTAAACTTCTATCTCTCACTTCCTCCTTCGGCCTCACTCAATGGTCTTCTACAGCCACCCACAAAGATGGCCACACACTGGACCTCATCTTCACCCGCCTCTGCTCCCTATCTAACCTCTCTAACTCACCTCTTCCTCTCTCTGACCACAACCTGCTCACATTCTCTTCCCTCTTCACTCCATGTCTACAATCCCCACCCCACAAACTTTCACACCCTCGCAGGAATCTTAAACACCTTGACCTACACTCATTCTCTGAATCCCTCCTCCCTCTTACAGATATAAGTTCCTTACACAATGCGGATGACGCTGCCGCTCTATATAACACCACAATAGCTGTAGCTTTGGAATCCGCTGCCCCACTTACACATACCAAAACTCGCAAAATCAACAGACATCCCTGGCACACCAGCCTGACCAAAGAGCTGAGGCGAGCTTCCAGGGCTGCTGAGCGCAGATGGAAAAGATCCCACTCCAACGAGCACTTCATCGCATTCAAACAGTCCCTCACTACTTTCAAGACCACACTCGCCACAGCTAAACAAACCTACTTCTCATCTCTCATATCCTCCCTGTCTCACAACCCTAAACAGTTATTCAACACCTTCAATTCTCTCCTCCGCCCCCCAGCACCTCCTCCCTCCCCACTCATCTCAGCTGAAGACTTTGCCTCATTTTTCAAGCAGAAAATTGATAACATCAGGGACAGTTTTGGTCAACAACCCCCAGAACCCTTCCTCCCGACTTCCCAGCCCTCCACCTTCAAAACCAACTTCTCCACCATTACAGAAGATCGACTCTCCACTCTACTCTCAAGATCACATCTCACCACCTGTGCACTCGACCCGATCCCATCCCACTTCATCCCAAACCTCACCACAGTCTTCATCCCAACCCTAACCCATCTCTTCAACCTATCACTAACAACTGGTGTTTTCCCCTCAAGCTTTAAACATGCCTCCATCACACCTATCCTCAAAAAGCCCTCTCTTGACCCATCCTCTGTATCTAGCTATCGCCCTATATCACTTCTCCCATATGCCTCCAAGCTACTGGAACAACACGTCTACCTTGAACTGTCCTCCCATCTCTCTTCTTGCTCCCTCTTCGACCGCTTACAATCTGGCTTCCGGTCACACCACTCCACTGAAACTGCCCTTACTAAGGTCACCAATGACCTCTTAACTGCCAAGAGCAAGCGACACTACTCTGTCCTCCTCCTCCTGGACCTGTCGGCTGCCTTTGACACAGTGGACCATTCCCTATTATTACAGACCCTCTCATCCCTCGGCATCACAGACTTGGCCCTCTCCTGGATCTCATCATACCTAACAGACCGGACATTCAGCGTCTCCCACTCACACACCACCTCCTCACCTCGCCCCCTATCTGTCGGAGTCCCACAAGGTTCAGTCCTTGGGCCCCTGCTGTTCTCTATTTACACCTTTGGCCTGGGACAGCTCATAGAATCTCATGGCTTTCAGTATCATCTTTATGCTGATGACACACAGATCTACATCTCTGGACCAGATATCACCTCCCTACTAACCAGAATCCCTCAATGTCTGTCCACTATTTCATCCTTCTTCTCCACTAGATATCTGAAACTCAACATGGACAAAACAGAATTCATCATCTTTCCCCCATCTCACGTGACCCCCCTTACGAACCTATCAATTACAGTAAATGACTGCCCACTCTCCCCAGTCCCACAAGCTCGCTGCCTCGGAGTAATCCTTGACGCTGATCTCTCCTTCAAACCACATATCCAAACCCTTTCCACTTCCTGCCGACTTCAACTCAAAAATATTTCACGCATCCGTTCATTCCTCACCCAAGAATCTGCAAAAACCCTAGTCCATGCCCTCATCATCTCTCGCCTTGACTACTGCAACCTCATGCTCTGTGGCCTCCCCTCAAACACTCTCGCACCCCTCCAATCTATTCTAAACTCTGCTGCCCGACTAATCCACCTGTCCCCCCGCTATTCCCCAGCTTCTCCCCTCTGTCAATCCCTTCACCGGCTCCCAATTGCCCAGAGACTCCATTACAAAACCCTAACCATGACATACAAAGCCATCCACAACCTGGCTCCTCCATACATCTGTGACCTCGTCTCCCGGTACTTTCCTGCACGCAACCTCCGATCCTCACAAGATCTCCTTCTCTACTCCCCTCTTATCTCCTCTTCCCACAATCGCATACAAGATTTCTCTCGCACATCACCCCTACTCTGGAACTCTCTACCACAACATATCAGACTCTCACCTACCATCGAAACCTTCAAAAAGAGCCTGAAGACCCACCTCTTCCGACAAGCCTATAACCTGCAGTAACCACCGATCGACCAAACCGCTGCACGACCAGCTCTACCCTCGCCTACTGTATTATCACCCATCCCTTGAAGATTGTGAGCCCTCGCGGGCAGGGTCCTCTCTCCTCCTGTACCAGTTATGACTTGCATTGTTTAAGATTATTGTACTTGTTTTTATGTATACCCCTCCTCACATGTAAAGCGCCATGGAATAAATGGCGCTATAATAATAATAATAATAATAATAATAATAATAAAAAAAAAGATGGTGGCTTGCGCCTGTGCCTTGATTTTTGAGAATTAAATAAGACCACAGTGAGAAATACCTACCCCCTCCCGCTCATCCCTGATTTATACAACCAATTGTCGGGGGACAAATGGTTTTCTAAATTGGACCTCAGGGGGCATATAATCGAATCTGTATTCGGGAGGGGGATGAGTGGAAAATGGCATTTCTCACTTCTGAAGGCTAATTTGAGAATTTGGTTATGCCCTTTGGTTTCAACAGTGCATCAGCTGTTTTTCAGAATTTTATTAACCATGTATTTTCGGATTTTATTGAGCTCTTTATGTTGGTGTATTTAGATGATATCCTTGTGTTCTCACCTAACAAACAAGTTCACATGAATCATCTATGTGCGGTTCTCCAGAGGTTATGGGAGAACTCGCTTTTGCGAAACCTGAAAACTGCACATTTTTTGTCCAAGAATTGTCCTTTCTAGGGTTTGTTCTTTCTGACAAGGAGTTTCGTATGGTCCCTGGGAATGTACGGGCCATTGTGAATTGGGTGCAACCCACAGACTTAAAGGGTCTTCAACTTTTTTGGGGTTTGCAAACTATTATAGGAAAGGGGTTTTCACAAGTGGTCAAGCCCCTCACTGATCTGAATTGTAAGGGGGCTGATCTCAAAAACTGGTCAGCTCCGGCTGTGGAGGCATTTGCTTTATTAAAGAAATGCTTTATGTCTACCCCTGCTTTGGTCCAGACTGATCCGTCTAAACTGTTCATCGTTGAGGTGGACATATCGGAAGTGGGGGTGGGGCGGTGTTGTCCCAAGGACCTGCCACTTATAATAATAATCTTTATGTTTAATAATAATCTTTATTTTTACATAGCGCTAACATATTCCGAAGCGCTTTACAGTTCGCACACATTATCATCACTGTCCCCGATGGGGTTCACAATCTAGATTCCCTATCAGTATGTTTTTGGAGTGTGGGAGGAAACCAGAGAACCCAGAGGAAACCCACGCAAACACGGGGAGAACATACAAACTCCTTCCAGATGTTTTCCTTAGTGGGATTTGCAGGACCCCAGTGCTGCAATGCTGCCCACTAAGCCACCATGCTACCACTTTGACTAACCTGAGGCCCTGTGCCTTCTTCTCAAAAAAATTTTCTTCTGCTAAGAGAAAAATTAAGATGTAGGTAATCTGGAGCTTTTAGCTATTAAGTTTGCCTTTGAAGAATGGAGGCACTCTTTGGAGGGGTCTGTTCATCGGATCACAGTGATTACGGACTACTATAATCTGTCCTATACTGAGTTGGCCAAACGTTTGACTCCCAGACAGGCGAGGTGGTCGCTTTTTTTTTTTTTTACGCTTTAATTTTTCTATCACCTTTTGGGCTGGTTCCAAGAATGTCAAGGCAGATGCCTTATCTCGCAGCTTGGATCCGATATCACATCCCAAGCCTCCTTCCTCCATTCTTCAGCATGGGGTGGTCATGGCAGTGGTGTCCTCAGTGTTGGAGCGGGAGATTCGTGAGGCTTGGTCTCTTGCTCCTCCATCATTGCCTGACAATAAGCTCTTTGTCCCGGTTCAGTACCGGTTAAGGATTCTCCAGGAGTTCCACAATTCTGCTCTCAGTGGGCATCCTGGAATCTCAGCCACTCATAGAGCTACTGCTAGGCTGTTTTGGTGGTCCTCTATGGCTTCTGATGTCGCCGTGTTTGTGTCTTCCTGTGATACTTGTGCCCATGCTAAAAGCTCTCATAACCGACCGGCCGGGAATTGGTGCATTTGACAATTCCGCATAGACCTTGGATTCATTTGTCCATGGACTTTATCACTGTCCTCCCTCCTTCCAATGGCCAAACTGTGGTCTGGGATGTGGTGGATCGATTCAGTAAACAAGCACATTTTGTACCTTTGGCAGGACTGCCTAATGCCGAAACACTTTCTAGGTTGTTTGTTGAGCACGTGGTGCAATTGCATGGTGTGCCTTTGAATGTGGTTTCAGATAGGGGGGTACAATTTTAGTTCAAATTCTGGAGGGCTTCTTGTAAAAGGTTAGGTATTACTTTGTTCCTCTCTGTCTGACTATTGGTTTCGGGATGATAGGCCGAAGGAGAAGGCCAATCAGTCTCTTGAACAAACTTTGCAGTGTTTTGCCACGTCCCAGCAGGATGATTGGTATTCTTTGTTACCAGTGACTGAGTTTGCCTTTACTAATCATATTAATCAGTCCCCAGGCACCTCTCCATTCTTTTGTAATTATGGCTTTCATCCCCATTTTGGTGAGTTTTCCAGGATGGACTCAGGGGGTTCTGGGGCTGATTTGGCCATTCAGTGGCTGAGTGTCAGGAACACCGCACTGCACTTGCTCACTGAGCCAGTGCGCGTGTCCTGAGTACAAAAACAGTGCTCAAAGATACCTGTGGAGCGGGCAGCAGCGATGACGATGCATGCTCCAGGACCTGAAGCACGTGACTGCTGCGGGTGTTGCCTAAGCTCCACAGAGCTAGGAGCTGCAGGGAAACTCCTAGAAAGGTAACTACAGGACAATGTTACCAAGGGCAATAGACAGACAAAAACCAGATCAAGCCGGGTCAAAGCACGAGATAGCAGGACAGGGCCAAATGGTTAGACAGAGCGAATAGTCAGGACGTAGCAATAGACCAGAAAACCAGAACGGGCAATGGATGGTGCAATAGGGACAAACTACAACGGAGTAACAATAGCCAAGCCAGGAGGTCAGAACCAGAGAAGACAATAGTACCAAAACGAGAGACAGAGTACAGAGTGAGGGAACAGGCCAGGTCATACACGGGAATCAAACAAGCAATGCAAAATACACGCACACCAGGGAGGTCAGACACACAGCCAGAATAACAGTATAGCTGACAGAGAATGCTAGCCTTGAGTGAGTATAAATACCCCTCCCAGATCCAAAGAGAGGCTGGCAAAAGTTAACCCTGTGAGAACAGGACATTAACCATGTCCTAACCATGACACGGAGGGAAGTATGGAGGGAGGTGCAGAGGAACATTGGGGAAGCTCAGGGCAAACAAACAGTTTGCGATTAAGCGACGATCTACAGGACCCATATTCCTGGTGGGACATAAAGTATGATTGTTCACCAAGAACATTCGGCTGAAACTTCCATTCGCTAAGCTAGGTCCCAGGTTTATAGGTCCTTATGAGGTTTTTGAGGTTGTCAATCCAGTTGCCTTTCACCTATGTCTACCTCCATCGCTGCGGATCCCCAATGTGTTCCATAAGTCTCTCCTGAAGTCATTCGTAACTTCCTCTGATGGGTCTCCATCCCCTCCACCTCCAGTTTCTGCAGATGGGCAGATGGACTATGAGGTGGAACGGATTGTGGATTCACACATGGTCTGCAGTTCCCTGCAGTATTTGGTCTATTGGAGGGGTTATGGTACTGAGGATCGATCCTGGGTCCCGGCGCAATCAGTTCATGCTGATAAATTTGTTAAGGCGTTTCATGCATGGTATCATGGAAAACCTGGAGGTTCGGTGGCCCCCCCTTGAGAGGAGGGTACTGTCATGATCCAGACTGGGGATGGAGTCCTGTTTTCCCTTTATCCCAGTCTGGTCATGAAGGGGTTAACCTTTTTCAGCCTCAGTCTGGGTTCAGGTTTGCTATTTATCACCGCTGCTTCCTGCAGACGATGTCAGCTATAGTTTTTGCCTAGGGCTGCTGTAGCTGACTCTGATTGGTCCTGCTACGTTTGCTATCTGATCCCGGATCTCTGTTTTCCCCTATTCTCTTCCGGACTCAGTGTTTCCCTATAGTGTGCAGACTCCCTGGTTTTGACTTGGCTTGCATCCTGACCTGCTTCTATCTTTTGTCTTTGTCTTATCTGCTTCTGATCGTTGCTGATTCACTGGCTTGTCTCTGACCATGAGATTGCTTATTCCTTTGGAACTGCGCTACAGTCTAGGATTTGACCAGGCTTGACTATTCTGCTGCCACCTGTGGTAGTTTTGCTGCTGCACTGCAGGCCAGGTGTGTTTAGGTGCAGTCCTGCATCCACTCTACTGCCATCTTGTGGAGCCTGCACCTACCGGCATCGCAGCTGCATGATAGCACTTTTTTCCTCCATAATTGTGAAGGAAAATGGGGGCTGCATCTTACAGTACAGATGTACCTGCTCTGGCTGTGGTGGGGAGGTAGGGGAACGGCAGCAGAGGAGCAACGGGTCACAGGCTGCAGGAGTCGGCAGCTGCGGCTAACTACTGTGCCTGCTGCTAAAGAGAAATGAATATTCACTGCATTCCACACCCATTGGAGTGGAGGGCAGAGAATATTCATTTTTTTTCATAGCAGATGCACTGTTAGCCGCAGCAGCCAGTTCTCTGCAGTTGCCAGGTGTTTGCGTGTGCCCACTACTTAACCCCTTCAAGACGGAGCCCTTTTTCGGTTTTGCATTTCTGTTTTTCGCTCCCCTTCTTCCAAGAGCCATAACTTCTGTATTTTTCCATCAATATGGCCATGTGAGGGCTTATTTTTTGCGGGATGAGTTGTGTTTTTGAATGACATCATTGGTTTTACCATATCGTGTACTAGAAAATGGAAAAATAATTCCAAGTGCAGCGAAATTGCAAAAAAAAGTGCAATCCCACACTTGTTTTTTGTTTGGCTTTTTTGCTAGGCTCACTAAATGCTAAAACTGACCTGCCGTTATGATTTTCAAGGTCATTACGAGTTCATAGACACCAAACATGTCTAGGTTCTCTTTTACCTAAGTGATCAAAAAAAATTCCAAAGTTTGCTTAAAAAAAAATTGCGAGACCTGTAGCGTCTCAATTTTTTGTGATCTTGGGTTGGGCTTATTTTTTTGTCTGCTGAAGTGATGTTTTTAATTATACCAGTTTTGTGCAGATTTGTTCTTTTGATCATCCGTTATTGCATTTTTATGCAATTTGCGGCGACCAAAAAAACGTAATTCTGGCGTTTTTATTTTTTTTCTCACTACGCCGTTTAGCGTTCAGGTTAATCCTTTTTTTATTGATAGATTGGGCAATTCGGAACATGAGGATACCAAATATGTGTATATTTGATTTTTTTTCTTGTTTTATTTTGATTGGGGCGAAAGGGGGGTGATTTGAACTTTTATATTTTTTTATTTTTTTAGATTTTTAAACTCTTTTTTTTTACATTTGGCATGCTTTAATAGCCTCCATAGGAAGCTAGTCGCTGCCACAACTGGATCGCCACTGCTACATAGAGATGATGCATAGATCACCTCTATGTAGTAGAATTACAGCATTTCTATGAGCACCGACCACAGGATGGCGCTCATAGCAATCTGCCATCAACAACCATAGAGGTCTCGAGGAGATCTCTGGTTGTCATGGCAGCGCACTGATTACATGTGCAGCCAGAAGCTCTAGTTAAAGCCCGCTGTCAGAGTTTGACAGCGGGATTTAACTAGTTAATAGGCATGGGTGGATCCCGATTCCACTCGCACCTATTGCGGGCACATATCAGCTGTTCAAAACAGCTGACATGTCCTGACTTTGATGTGGGCTCAGCGCCGGAGCCCACATCAAAGGGGGAGACACGACATGCGCCGTACTAGTACGGCACATGTCGTGAAGGGGTTAATGGTATGAATTTTCATTGCTCTCCACTCCCATAGGCATGGAATGCAGTGAATACTCATTCCCTCTAGTAGCGGGCACACATGAACACCCGGCATCTGCAGGAAACTGGCAGCTGCGCTTATTGTGCCTGCTGTTAAAGAGCAATGTATATTCACTGTTTTCCGCTCACATAGAGAAGTGAGTACTCTGGCAGCTGTCCTAAACTTGCAAGCAGTGCGTGATGTCCCTCCATGCACTGCTTACAGGCATAAATCAGCTGCTGACATAGGAACAAGCTGCTGTGAGGGAGTGCAGGAAGGTAAGTATAATAGTTTATGTTTTTTTAATGTTTTGGTAATGGGTGTGTCAGAGCCTCCAGATCGTCACTCTGCATTTGATTGCAGAAGGTCTCAGCAGTTTGCTTTGCAGACTTCTTCCTGGGCCTTCTGACTTTAGGACCCAGTGGCAACCTCCCCGGCTCTAGTTGACACACCTGGACCGAGGTGTATATTACTCTCAGCTTGCTGCTGGAAGACGCGGTTGATATTTTCTATTTGCACGTCTCTGTTGAGGTTTGGAGCTGCAGTAGTCGGCTAGTATCCTCTTTGGAGTTCGTGGGATGACGGTGTTTCTCTATGAGTCCTCTCAAGGTAAGTGTTCCCCTTGTTTTGTGTATCTTACCTGCCTTTAGTGTTAGTGGGGTTCGACCAGCCCACCACTTCCTTCCCTAAGCAGGGCTTACTGCTAGGATTTGACAGTGACTTGGTATCCTGCTTGGCGATAGGTGCGGAACCTATTTAGGGTCTCTTAGGGCAGACAGGATGACAGATCTGCCTTGGGGTCTCCACTCCCCGCTTCCCTAGTGGTGGGCCCCCTTATCCCATTGTATTCCACTTAGTCTCCCTTCACTGTGCATGACAGTTTTTCTGATGGGGGCCAGGCATACAAGGATGGGGATGGGGGCCAATCTTGTCTTCTTTTTTATAGTTCTATTGTTTTCAATAAAAAAAATTCTTGTTTGATTTTTCTGGAATTTGAGAGGGCTCGAGTCACCAAATTTTGGGGGTATTTCTGGTTTTGTCATCTTTCTTTCAGGAAGCTAGCTTGATTGTTGAAATCACCATCTACAGTGCATTTTTTATTCCTTGAAAATTGATTTTACGGGATGTTTTCTAACCATTTGATAAATTGATCACCACCAGAATGGATGAAGCTATTTGCATCAACTTTTTGGAAATATTTTCTGGTGCAAATGAGATTTTATTGAATAAAAAGCATTAAATCTAGGTAATCTATCTTTGTAGGATTGATGGCAGGAGAAAAGGATAAGCCCCATTTATTAAGGTTGATGTCATTGATGAAGGTTGGCATGTTATTACCAGAACTATCCCATATAGGAAAGTGGTCATCTATGTATCTCCTGTATAGGATTATACTCTTTTGGTATTCGTTTTTATGTATGATGAGTTCTGCCAAAATACCCATAAACAAGATTACGAACGTGGGGGTAACATTCAACCCCATCGCAGTCACATGTACCTGATGGTTGTAAACTACTTGGAAAGTGAAAAAATTGCTGTATAAGCCTTCAAAGAGAAAATCTGTTTGTTTTTTAGAAAGTCTGGCATCAAATTTAAGGAACTTTTTGAAACACATGAGACCTATATCATGTGTTTTGTTTGGGTACAGAGATACTACGTCCAATGTCCTGAATGCATATGAAGGTTCCCAAGTGATGTCTTGCAATAGTTGAACGAGGTGTGTGGATTCTCTCAGATGGCTATTTAAACGTAGCACATGAAATTGCATGATTCTATCTACATTCTCCACAAGATTACTTGTCAGAGAGTCAATTCCAGAAATTATGGGTCTCCCAGAAGGATCAGTTATACTTTTATGTATTTTGGGATGATGATAAAAAAGGGAGTTGCAGGATTTTTAACAGTTAGAAATCTTTTTTCTTGTGAATTTAATATATCATTGGTGATTGCTTTATTGATTATCAGATTATACTGTGGGATTGCATTAAAGATAGATTCAGGGAAGATTTTCACATAATTTCTCTCAGATAGCATTTGATGGGCTTCCAAGCAATGATCCTCCTAATTCTGGATAACAACAACACCTCTTTTATCTGCTGCTCCGATCATATCACTCAAATTTTTATTTAGTGATCTGAGAGCTTCTCTTGCTGTTTTGGTAAAATTATGAGCAGTCCCTTTGTGGAGAAGATTTTTTTGTGATAGATTCAAAATCACTAAGTATCAAATCATGGAATGTATTCAAGTGGCCACCCTTTATTTCCATGGGGTAAAAATTGGATTAACCTCTCACATCAATATGAAGGCTAGAGTTGAGCGAAACGGGTCGAAAAATTTCAAAAGTCGCCGACTTTTGGTAAAGTCGGGTTTCATGAAACGAAACCCGACTCTAGGGTGAGGTTGGCCACGAGCTCGGCGACTTTAGCGCCAAAGTCGCATTTCAAAAGTTTGTTTTCCGCCCTTTTTCAGCCAATCTGGATCCACGGACACTGTGGGCAATGTGATGACATAGGCAGGGGTCACCACCATCTTTCAGAAGGGCATGCAAGTGATTGGCTTGCTTTGGGGGGCGTCACAGGGGGTATAAAAGGGCGTGCACACCGACCGCCATGTTACTCATGCTGATCTCAGAATAGGGAGAGCTGCTGCTGCTGATTCTGTAGGGAGAGCGTTAGGCAGGGAAGAAGACACCAAAAACTACTTCTGCTGCTAGCGATTTTGCCTGTACAACACACCAATCACTGTGTGTGCAGTGCAAGTGGAGGTTATATTTTGCTGGATCAGCTGTGTTGTTGTTAGGCTGCCTTATAAGGCTTCCTGATAGCTGCATTGCTGTTTTCCCACTGCTCTGCAAACTGCTTTTTTAAAAGCAATCCAAATTTTTTTTTGTCCTGGTGAGGTACTGAGCGTGCATTTTTTCACACCATACAGCGGTGCACACTCCTCACACAGTACCGTGTAACGGCTGTTATCACGGCCACAGTGAAGCTATCTGTGTGTGACTCTGTAAGAATAAGTCGAGGACATGTTCCGTTCTTACAGACCTACACCTTCTAGTTTTGTCTGCTTTTCAAACAGTTAAGTATATTTGCTGTTTGATCACATTCAAAACTATAGAGAGACAGCGTGTGTCAGTCCGTATACTTAAAAAACACAGAGCTTGACAATTTCACGGACACCGGACATCGGTGTACGTGCACGCTCCTCTCTCAGTACCGTGTAACAGCTGTTATCACGGCCACAGCGACGCTATCTGTGCTCACTCTGTAAGAATAAGTCGAGGACATGTTCCGTTCTTACAGACCTACACCTTCTAGTTTTGTCTGCTTTTCAAACAGTTAAGTATATTTGCTGTTTGATCACATTCAAAACTATAGAGAGACAGCGTATGTCAGTCCGCATACTTAAAAAACACGGAGCTTGACAATTTTACGGACACCGGACAGCGGTGTATGTGCACGCTCCTCTCTCAGTACCGTGTAACGGCTGTTATCACGGCCACAGCGAAGCTATCTGTGTGTGATTCTGTAAGAATAAGTTGAGGACATGTTCCGTTCTTACAGACCTACACCTTCTAGTTTTGTCTGCTTTTCAAACAGTTAAGTATATTTGCTGTTTGATCACATTCAAAACTATAGAGAGACAGCGTGTGTCAGTCCGTATACTTAAAAAACACAGAGCTTGACAATTTCACGGACACCGGACATCGGTGTACGTGCACGCTCCTCTCTCAGTACCGTGTAACAGCTGTTATCACGGCCACAGCGAAGCTATCTGTGTGTCACTCTGTAAGAATAAGTTGAGGACATGTTCCGTTCTTACAGACCTACACCTTCTAGTTTTGTCTGCTTTTCAAACAGTTAAGTATATTTGCTGTTTGATCACATTCAAAACTATAGAGAGACAGCGTGTGTCAGTCCGTATACTTAAAAAACACGGAACTTGACAATTTTACGGACACCAGACAGCGGTGTATGTGCACGCTCCTCTCTCAGTACCGTGTAACGACTGTTATCACGGCCACAGCGAAGCTGTGTGTCACTCTGTAAGGATAAGTCGAGGACATGTTCCGTTCTTACAGACCTACACTCTAGGGAGATTCCTATTCTGCCCAATTCTATATACACCTTGTAGTTTGTCATACACTAGCTAATTTCTGCCTGTGACATAGCGGTGTGATATTAACTGGGCCTCACACAATCCAACAGTGTCCACAAGTGTGTTCAGAAATTCTACATCTCCCCTGTCCTATAGTGACATTTTTCACACCTGCGACATTGAGCCTGTGACATAGCGGTGTGATATTAACTGGGCCTCACACAATCCAACAGTGTCCACAAGTGTGTTCAGAAATTCTACATCTCCCCTGTCCTATAGTGACATTTTTCACACCTACGACATTGAGCCTGTGACATAGCGGTGTGATATTAACTGGGCCTCACACAACAGTGTCCACAAGTGTGTTCAGAAATTCTACATCTCCCCTGTCCTATAGTGACATTTTTCACACCTGCGACATTGAGCCTGTGACATAGCGGTGTGATATTAACTGGGCCTCACACAATCCAACAGTGTCCACAAGTGTGTTCAGAAATTCTACATCTCCCCTGTCCTATAGTGACATTTTTCACACCTACGACATTGAGCCAGTGACATAGCGGTGTGATATTAACTGGGCCTCACACAACAGTGTCTACAAGTGTGTTCAGAAATTCTACATCTCCCCTGTCCTATAGTGACATTTTTCACACCTGCGACATTGAGCCTGTGACATAGCGGTGTGATATTAACTGGGCCTCACACAACAGTGTCCACAAGTGTGTTCAGAAATTCTACATCTCCCCTGTCCTATAGTGACATTTTTCACACCTGCGACATTGAGCCTGTGACATAGCGGTGTGATATTAACTGGGCCTCACACAATCCAACAGTGTCCACAAGTATGTTCAGAAATTCTACGTCTCCCCTGTCCTATATACACCTTGTACCTTGTTTTACATTACTATATAGTTTGTGGGATTTTGTGTACATTTTTACCAAAAATGAGGAAGGCTGGTGGAAGAGGCCGTGGAATTGGGCGTGGGTTGCCAGCTGGTAATGATGGTGTTGGTGGTGGATCTGATGGTAGTGGCAAAAGCAAAATAGGACCGAATGCAGGAGGTGTTGAGCCTGCGTCATCGTCTGGCTCCACAAGGCCTCGAAGGCTTAGTTTTCTAGGAGTTGGCAAACCGCTTTTAAAGCCAGAGCATCAGGAAAAAGTTTTGTCTTACATTGCTGACTCAGCCTCCAGCTCTATCGCCTCCTCTTCTGAAGTTGTAAAAAATAAAAGCACTGAGTCGTCATTGGAGGCTCATGTTCATGAACCACACCTTTCCTTGTGTCCTTCACCCCAACCAAGATTGAAGGATGACGCAGGTCATACAACTGATTACTCCATGGAGCTGTTTTCACATACCATGCCTGGGTTATCAAGTGAAATGGTGAATTACCCAGGCCAAGATGAATCTGACATGGAGTGCACTGATGCACAGCCACTGATAGATGATTCTGCTGGTACATTCAGTCAGAGCACTACATTGTCCTCGCAGTGTAATGAGCCAGATTCTGACCCTGATGAGACTCAGGTGCCCCTTCCCGCATACTAATCCACCATACACGGTGACACAGAGGAAGGTGCACATGACATTGAAGAGGAGGTGATGGATGACCCAGTTGTTGACCCAGATTGGCATCCATTGGGGGAAGAGGGTGCTGCTTCCAATAGCTCAGATGAGGAGGAGGAGCATCCACAGCAGACATCGACATCACAACAGCTGTTATCTGGCAGGCCCGGATCACTCCAAAGACAGGTTCCAAAAATCAAAAGAGTTGCTGGACAGCTTGTCCAGACGGTCAAAATAGCACAGCGTGCTAGGCCGCAAAATGTCTTCCAAAGTAGGAAGAGTGCAGTGTGGCACTTTTTTGAACAAAATCCTCATGATCAGGCCAAGGTTATCTGTAAGACGTGCGCAAAGACCTTTAGCCGAGGGAAAAATCTGAAAAATTTGAATACCAGTTGCATGCTTAGACATTTAACCTGCATGCACTTGCAAGCGTGGACACAACACCAAACCTCAAGTACCACATGTGCAACTGATCACAAAGAAGGTAGTCAGCAACGCTACATTGTTTCCCCCACTGTAAGCCCACCGGTTAGCACAGCAGCAAATGTTGAGGTGTTGTTGCAAGGCCAAAGCAGTCAGGGAATCCCACTGTTATATCAACGAAAGACTGAATCTAGGCCATCAGAAAGAACACCAACTCCATCACCATCATCAACCCTCTCTCAGTCCGCCCTGTCCACCGCTAGCTCCACCATATGCAGCTCTCAAGTCCAGCTCACCCTCCCAGAGACTATGAGTAGGTCAAGAAAGTACTCAGTCTCTCATCCGCGTACACTGGGTTTGAATGCCCACATTGCCAAACTAATCTCGTTAGAGATGATGCCCTAACGGTTGGTGGAAAGCGCAGCTTTCTGCGAACTCATGGCCTATGCAGTACCACGCTATGACCTACCTAGTCGCCACTTCTTCTCTCGCAAAGCCATCCCAGCCCTCCACCATCATGTGAAAGACCGCATTGTCCATGCACTCAAGCAGTTAGTGAGTGGAAAGGTGCACCTCACAACAGATGCATCGTCTAGTCGGCATGGCCAGGGCCATTAGGTGTCCATCACTGCGCACTGGGTTAATGTGGTGGATGCAGGGTCCACAGGGGACAGTGGTGGTGGGACACTGCTGCCTAGCCCACGGTATAGGAAACAGTTGGCTGTAGGCGTTCGACCCTCCTCCTTCTCCTCCTCCAGAAGCGAAAGCTCGTCCACAGAGCGCAGTCGTACGAGCACTCCATCTGCAGCTGCCACTGTTGCACACGAGGTGTCCCCCTATCGAGCAGCTAGTGGAAAGTGTCAGTAGGCTGTGTTGCAGATGATGTGTTTGGGCGACAGACACACCGTGGAGGTGCTGGCCGAGTACTTTCAGCGACAAACTGAGTCATGGCTGGGCAGTATACATCTTGAGGCAGGCAAGGTAGTTAGTGATAACGGCCGTAATTTTGTGGCAGCCATAGCCCTTTCAAAACTCAGCCACATACCTTGCTTGGCTCACACCTTGAACCTAGTGGTGCAGTGCTTCCTCAAAAATTATCTGGAGTTAACAACCATGCTCCAGAAGGTGCGAAGACTGAGCGCACATCCGCCGGTCGCCTGTACACTCCATTTGTATGCAGAAGCTGCAGCGATTGCTCCACCTTCCCAACCACCACCTCATTATCGACATTGCAACAAGGTGGAACTCCAGCCTGCACATGGTTGAGCGGCTGTGCGAGCAGAGGCAGGCCATAATGCATTTGTGGGAGGATACACGGCCAGGCACTTTGAGAGCAGACATGGAGTTGACAGGTGTGCAGTGGTCGAAGCTGAAAGACCTCTGTAAAGTCCTTCAGTGTTTTGAGGAATGCACACGGCTGGTAAGCGCAGACAACGCCATCCTAAGCATGAGCATCCCACTTATGTGTCTGCTCATGCAAACTTTGATGCACCTTAAGGAGCAGGCGTCTGCAGCCAATGTTGACGAGCAGGAAGAGGAGGAGGGAATCCTTGATGACATTCAGCCATTGTCTGCTCAGGGACCTCTCCTGGACAAGGTAGAGGAAGAAGAGGAGGAGGAGGATGATGATGGGGATGATTACTTAGGGGAGGAGGATGCATCTCGAGGGGCAAGTGAAAATGTTGGCGTGGCAAGGTCTGGTACAGGGTTTGTGCGTGACTGGAGGGATGTGGATTTGCCAGAAAGTGCTCCTCCAACCAGCAATCGCAGTGCATCATTGACACCGGGAACATTGGCCCACATGTCAGATTATGCCTTACAGATCCTAAAAAGGGACCCCCGCATTGCCAAAATGATGAACGATGACGACAACTGGTTGACCAGCATCCTGGATCCATGCTATAAAGGCAAATTACAAAACATCATGCCACACGAGAACCTTGACCTAATATTGGCTAATAAACAAGCAACTCTGGTAAACCGGTTGGTTGAGGCATTCCCAGCACACAGCAGCGGTGATGGTTCTCACACGAGCCGTATGGGCCGGGGGCAGCTTGGCAGAGGTGTTCGTGGTGCACACAGCAGAAGTGGCGTTGGAGACAGGGGTTTCATGACAATGTTGAGGAATGATTTTTCAAGTACCGCTCACACAACTGGTAATACTGCATCGATGGAAAGTGACAGGAGACAGCAGTTGTCAACTATGGTGACAAACTACTTTTCCTCCCATATCGATGTTCTCCCGCACAGGTCATTCCCCTTTGACTATTGGGCCGCTAAACTGGACACCTGGCCTGAATTGGCACAATATGCCTTACAGGAGATCGCTTGCCCAGCTGCAAGTGTGCTATCGGAAAGAGTCTTCAGTGCAGCTGGATCAATCCTGACAGAAAAAAGGACCCGTCTGTCAACCCAAAATGTGGATGATCTAACCTTCATTAAAATGAACCATGCATGGGTTTCCAAGGATTTTGTCCCACCTTCCCCTGATGAATCATAGAATCATAGAATCATAGAATCGTAGAGTTGGAAGGGACCTCCTGGGCCATCTGGTCCAACCCCCTGTTCAAAGCAGGATTCGCTAAATCATCCCAGTCAGATGTCTGTCCAGCCTCTGTTTGAAGACTTTCATTGAAGGAGAACTCACCACTTCTCGTGGCAGCCTGTTCCACTCATTGATCACTCTAACTGTCAAAAAGTTTTTTCTAATATCTAATCTGTGTCTCCTCCCATTCAGTTTCATCCCATTGCTTCTAGTCTTTCCTTGTGCAAATGAGAATAAAGTTGATCCTTCTACAATGTGACAGCCCTTTAGATATTTGTAGACAGCTATTAAGTCTCCTCTCAGTCTTCTCTTTTGCAAACTAAACATTCCCAAATCCTGCAACCTTTCCTCATAAGACAGGGTTTGCAGACCGGTCACCATTCTGGTCGCTCTTTTCTGAACTTGCTCCAGTTTGTTGATGTCTTTTTTAAAATGTGGTGCCCAAAACTGGACACAATATTCCAGATGAGGTCTGACCAAAGAGGAGTAGAGGGAAATAATGACTTCACGTGATCTAGACTGTATGCTTCTGTTAATACATCCTAGAATTGCATTTGCCTTTTTTGCTGCTGCATCACACTGTTGACTCATATTCAGTCTGTGATCTATTAGTATACCCAAGTCTTTTTCACATGTGCTGTCACTTAGCCCTATTCCTCCCATTCTATATATGCTTTTTTCATTTTTATTGCCCAGATGTAGTACTTTGCATTTCTCCCTGTTAAAAACCATTCTGTTAGTTGCTGCCCACTTCTCCAGTTTATTTAAATCTTTTTGAATCCTCTCTCTCTCTTCTCTAGTATTAGCTATCCCTCCTAGCTTTGTGTCATCAGCAAATTTAATCAGTTTACCCTCAATTCCTTCATCTAAATCGTTGATAAAGATGTTGAACAATACAGGGCCCAGGACAGAGCCCTGTGGTACCCCACTTGAGACATTCTTCCAACTGGATGTGCAGCCATTTACGACCACTCTTTGGGTCCGATCACTAAGCCAGTTATGAATCCACCTAACAGTTGCCTTGTCCATTCCATACTTAGTCATTTTTTCAATAAGGATTGTATGAGAGACTTTGTCAAATGCTTTGCTGAAGTCAAGATATACTATATCTACAGCATTTCCTTGATCCACCCAATCAGTGATACCGTCATAGAAGGAAATTAAGTTAATCTGACATGACTTATTAGTTACAAACCCATGCTGACTCTGCTTAATCACTTCATTCTTATCCAGGTATTGACATACATGTTGTTTAATAATTTGTTCAAAGATCTTTCCTGGTATAGAAGTCAGACTCACCGGCCTATAGTTGCCTGGGTCCACCTTCTTCCCCTTTTTGAAGATAGGAACAACATTTGCTCTTCTCCAGTCTTCTGGCACTTCTCCTGTTCTCCAAAAATTTTCAAAGATTATGGAGAGGGGTTCAAAAATTTCTTCTGCTATCTCCTTCAGTACTCTGGGGTGTAATTCATCTGGACCTGGAGATTTGAATTCATTTAGGTTAGCTAAGTGTTTCCTCACTATCTTTCTGTTTATAGATATCCTGGATTCTTCTATTCCCTTAATAGGACAGTGAATAACAGTTGATGTTGCGTTTCCTTTCTGAGAGAAAACAGATGCAAATTAGGAATTTAAAAGTTCAGCCTTCTCAACATCCTGTCTTACCATTTCATCATTTTCATCCTGTAAAAATACTATAGCATCTTTGACTTTTCTTTTATTTTTGACATATCCCCAAAATCCTTTATTATTGCTTTTGACATCTCTTGCAAGCCTCAGTTCATTTTCAGCTTTAATAATCTGATTTGTGCCCTGCAGGTTCTGCAGACAGCATTATATTCTTCTTTAGAAATGCCTCCCTCTTTCCATTTTATAAACATTTTTTTCTTCCTTTTTAGCATGTGCTTAAGTTCTGTGTTCATCCATCCTGGTTTCCTTAATTGCTTCCTATTCTTCCCTCTTTTCGGAATTGTTAACAACTGTGCTTTGAGAATTTCATTTTTCAAGATTTCCCATCCTTCCTGGACATTTTTGTCTTTAAGGATATCCAGCCATTGGATCCCTCCAATTCTCTTTCTGAATCCCTTAAAATCTGCCTTTCTGAAATCTAACCTTGACGTCTGAGTCTTCACAGGTCTTCCGCCTCTAGTTATCCAAAATTCTAAAATAGCATGGTCGCTACCTCCTAGGGTCCCAGCCACTTTTACCTCCTCAACCATTTCCTCCCTGTTTATAAGGATTAGATCCAAGGTAGCAGTTCCCCTTGTTTTCTCCCTTACCTTTTGGAAGATAAAGTTGTCAGCAAGAGAGGATAAGAATTTCCTTGACCTGTTAGTTTTGCCTGAGAGAGATTCCCAACAAATGTCTGGATAGTTGAAATCTCCCATGACAACTATGTCATATTTTTTGGAGAACTTGGCCATCTGATGGATAAAGAGTTCATCCATATCTTCGGCTTGCACAGGCGGCCTGTAGTAAATGCCTACAATGGTGTCCTTTCCATTGTTCTGTCCTTGTATTCTTACCCAAACAGTTTCCACAGAACTCCCAGTCTCTGAAGCTTCAATCTCTGTGCAGATATATGCATTTCGAACATACAATGCGACACCCCCTCCTCGTTTATCAAGTCTGTTTCTTGTAAATAAGTTGTATCCTTCTAGTCTTGTATTCCAATCATGTGTATCGTCCCACCAAGTTTCAGTGATTCCAATGACATCATATTTCTTTTCCTGTGTTAGTAGTTCCAATTCTCCTTGTTTGTTGCCCATGCTTTGTGCATTAGTATAGAAACATTTTAGTTTGTGATTGGTTTCTCTTTCTCCAATATTTTTATTAATTAGATTCTTTCGTCTTTGTTCTTCCTTTCCACTTCTAATAGCAGAGTTCTCAATAGCATTTGTCAGGTGTATGGCTTTTTCTGGTCTTTTGCTTCCCTTCCCATGTTGTTCTAGTTTAAAGCTCTCCTTACAAGTGTAGCAAGGCGACTTCCAAATACATGTTTTCCAGTCTTCGTAAGGTGCACCCCATCTCTAGCAAGTAGTCCATCGTATAAGTAGTTCACTCCGTGATCCAGAAATCCAAATCGTTGCTGACGGCACCATCGACGTTGCCAGTTGTTCACCTGCAGAATCTTATTCCACCTCCTTGTTCCATGGCCATCCACTGGGAGGATGGAAGAGAAGACCACCTGCGCTCCCAGTTCTTTCACTTTCTTGCCTAAGTCTTCAAAGTCTCTGCAGATGGTTTCCAGGTCGTTTCTTGCGGTGTCATTTGTCCCCACATGTAGTAGCAGGAATGGGTAGTCATCTGTAAGTCTGAAGAATCCTGATATCCTGTCAGACACATCTTTAATTTTTGCACCTGGAAGACAGCACATTTCTCTTGAAGTTATATCCGGTCTGCAGATAGCGGCCTCTGTTCCTCTCAGCAGGGAATCCCCCATGACCACCACTCTCCGTTTCTTCTTCACAACATTTTTCTTTCTCCATCCAGGAGGACTCTGAAGGCGTACAAGGTTGCTGTTTGTTGGCAAAGTCTTATCCTGATGTATTTCTTCATCGTTTTCCTGCGTGAGAGCCTGGTACTGGTTTCTGAGCAGTATGGGTGCTGACTGCCTCCTGATCCTCCTGCTTCTCTGGGTCACATGTCTCCATTCCTCTGTTTCTTCAGGTGCACTTCGAATTTCTTCTCTTTCTGTAACATGAAGAGATAATTCTGCTCTGTCCAAGAACTCTTCACCTTCCTTAATGATCTTCAACGTAGCTAACCTCTCTTCGAGATTTTGCAACTTTTCCTCCAACAGGGACACAAGCTTGCATTTGTGGCATGTGAAGTTTGGCTTTTCCACTGGTAAATCTGTGAACATGTAGCAAGAAATGCAGCTCACCAAATGGCTCCTGGCCTCTTCCATCTTGAGATTTCTTAAAAACGATTAAAGATGAGCCAAATTTCGCGCGCCGGTCGGCGAGCGGTTTTTCCGATTTCCTCTTTTCAGCTGCAACGGCCAAAACCCAGTGATCGTTGAGCTCGCGGAGACTCTTCACTTATCCCAGAAGGCACTGGGAATATGCAAATGATCTCCTCAAGACTCTTCCCCTGGTTTTCCGATTTCCTCTTTTCAGCTGCAATGGCCAAAACCCA
Organism: Dendrobates tinctorius; assembly: GCF_039654945.1. Lineage (NCBI taxonomy): Eukaryota > Metazoa > Chordata > Amphibia > Anura > Dendrobatidae > Dendrobates > Dendrobates tinctorius. The sequence continues at coordinate 2,646,943 of NW_027361818.1, read as the reverse complement.
GTGATCGTTGAGCTCGCGGAGACTCTTCACTTATCCCAGAAGGCACTGGGAATATGCAAATGATCTCCTCAAGACTCTTCCCCTGGTTTTCCGATTTCCTCTTTTCAGCTGCAACGGCCAAAACCCAGTGATCGTTGAGCTCGCGGAGACTCTTCACTTATCCCAGAAGGCACTGGGAATATGCAAATGATCTCCTCAAGACTCTTCCCCTGGTTCCCCTGTCACACATAGGGTGACAGAAAAATGGCTTGCTTTGGTCCTCCTCTTCCTGGGACTTGAGCAATTTCGCCTTTTGCATCAGCTGAATGTCCAACATCAACATATGCCACTTTCTAAAACTCCCTAACTGTGCTGCCTCCCCCCCCCATGGCCGGGGTCACCACCTAGCGCACGAAACCGTGCAAGTGCCGTTGCCCTGGACAGGTGGGTAGGCCGACTCTTGGGCGCGGGCACTGGCACAGGATCCCTCATAGCGCAATCAAGTGTCTCTGACGGTGGTGGTGCACACCCGCCGTCAGACACACCGCCGTACTATAAGGGGCCCAGTGCCAGTACCGACGCCCACGAGTGGGCCCCCCTTGCTTGGGCAGGGCCCCAGCATTTGCAATCTTTACCTCTCCCTGCTCCTCCACTGTGTAGTCTGGGCCGTCAAATCCATACTGAAATAAATATGAAATCCGGCACTCCCAATTGCAGAAAAAAGAATTTTCGTTTTATTCACAGCTTTAATTTTCCACAAGACAATAAATATGTAACGTTTCGGTCCTTAAGATGGACCTTCTTCAGACAAGTGGAGCTGTGAAGAGACACCAAATGAAAATCGGCGCTATCCAGTATATATCATATCATTATGAAAAGGAGCGCTCCTTTTCATAATGATATGATATATACTGGATAGCGCCGCTGATCGCCAGTTTCTCGCTACCACACGCAGCGATGCATGCTGGCCAGCAGGAGACCAGCGATGAAAAAATGGCCCAGGCTGATCAAGCACGATCAGCGATACCCAGCAGGGGAGCCGGTCGCTGATCCCCGTCACACTCATAGCGATCTCGCTGTCGAGATCGCTGTGGCGTCACAAAATCAGCGAGATCGCTGTGTGTGACGGGGCCTTAAGACTATGGTCACACATTACAGCCACACAGTGGTAGCTTCTCAACCTCAATATACCATACCAGCACAAAGGTCAAAACTGCAGCAAAATGGATACCATACAGGTGAAAATTGCCTATTTTTCTGGATGGAAATCAAACAATTTTTAATACGCTGAGCCCGACTTTCAGTATTTGTTTCTTTTAACCTGCTGACTCTCCCAGATACATAACAGTCTAAGGGTTTGTGCACACTGAGGGGTTTTTTAGGTATTTTTGGAGTAGAAATTGAGCAGAAACTCCTCAAAATTTCCAAAACTCTTCAAAAACTTACAGTTTCTTCTTCGTCTTTGCTTCGAAAACTTAGCAGAAAAACTCTGTGTTCACAAATACAAAAGGAATTTTCTCAGTTTTGAGTCATTCTAAAAATAAATGTTCTTCAAGGGGAAAAATGCTTCAGGAAACTTTTTTGGAGGATTTTGGAAGAGCTTTTTCCTGAAGCATTCTTTGTAGACTTTCGATTGGACAGTGCTAAGTTTGTAACAGATTCTATCAGGAATCAGGTCGAAGAAGTTATACAAAATTTTTTTTTTTCTCCCAACTGAGATTTTTCAAAACCTAAAGTGGAAAATGGAAAAAATTCTCAAAAAATTGAACATATGAAGAGAAAACTGCATTTGGAATGCAAAGTAAATGAAGAATCGAATTTTGAAGCTTTTTTTTCAAACAGACCTGCAACAAAAACATCATAAAAACCTCTGTGTGCACATAGCGTCATAACAAAATGCAATGTCTTGATGACCAAGTTTTGAACTTCGAAACGCACTGTGTGCACATACCCTATGAAACAAGTATTTCCTGAAGCAGATTTTCCATGGGAAACTCATAATTTGTGAATGTGAACATAATGCATAGCCTAGTACTGCTTCTCCTGCTACTATAATAGAATGATAATAATTTTATTTCTCTAGCACCAGCATATTTCACAGCTCTTTACAGACCTGACGAGACTTGAACAGACAAAAAAAGACATTACAGGGTAATTCATTAATCAATAATTCATACAAGAAAAGATAATAGGAGTGACATGGAAGGTAAAAAATGGCGTGTCATGTATGGCCCAGTCATCAGAATAGCTAAATAATAAATAGGTGTATCCGAATAACACTGCAAGAATCGATCATCAGCCAATATCTGTATAAGGATAGATATTAAGTGCTATTGTGCATGGAGGGTGAGGAATTATTATTATTATTATTATTTATTGTTATAGCGCCATTTATTCCATGGCGCTTTACATGTGAGGAGGGGTATACATAAAAACAAGTACAATAATCTTAAACAATACAAGTCATAACTGGTACAGGAGGAGAGAGGACCCTGCCCGCGAGGGCTCACAATCTTCAAGGGATGTGTGGTAATACAGTAGGCGAGGGTAGAGCTGGTCGTGCAGCGGTTTGGTCGATCGGTGGTTACTGCAGGTTATAGGCTTGTCGGAAGAGGTGGGTCTTCAGGCTCTTTTTGAAGGTTTCGATGGTAGGTGAGAGTCTGATATGATGTGGTAGAGAGTTCCAGAGTAGGGGTGATGCGCGAGAGAAATCTTGTATGCGATTGTGGGAAGAGGAGATAAGAGGGGAGTAGAGAAGGAGATCTTGTGAGGATCGGAGGTTGCGTGCAGGAAAGTACCGGGAGACGAGGTCACAGATGTATGGAGGAGACAAGTTGTGGATGGCTTTGTATGTCATGGTTAGGGTTTTGTAATGGAGTCTCTGGGCAATTGGGAGCCAGTGAAGGGATTGACAGAGGGGAGAAGCTGGGGAATAGCGGGGGGACAGGTGGATTAGTCGGGCAGCAGAGTTTAGAATAGATTGGAGGGGTGCGAGAGTGTTTGAGGGGAGGCCACAGAGCATGAGGTTGCAGTAGTCAAGGCGAGAGATGATGAGGGCATGGACTAGGGTTTTTGCAGATTCTTGGGTGAGGAATGAACGGATGCGTGAAATATTTTTGAGTTGAAGTCGGCATGAAGTGGAAAGGGTTTGGATATGTGGTTTGAAGGAGAGATCAGCGTCAAGGATTACTCCGAGGCAGCGAGCTTGTGGGACTGGGGAGAGTGGGCAGTCATTTACTGTAATTGATAGGTTCGTAGGGGGGGTCGCGTGAGATGGGGGAAAGATGATGAATTCTGTTTTGTCCATGTTGAGTTTCAGATATCTAGTGGAGAAGAAGGATGAAATAGTGGACAGACATTGAGGGATTCTGGTTAGTAGGGAGGTGATATCTGGTCCAGAGATGTAGATCTGTGTGTCATCAGCATAAAGATGATACTGAAAGCCATGAGATTCTATGAGCTGTCCCAGGCCAAAGGTGTAAATAGAGAACAGCAGGGGCCCAAGGACTGAACCTTGTGGGACTCCGACAGATAGGGGGCGAGGTGAGGAGGTGGTGTGTGAGTGGGAGACGCTGAATGTCCGGTCTGTTAGGTATGATGAGATCCAGGAGAGGGCCAAGTCTGTGATGCCGAGGGATGAGAGGGTCTGTAATAATAGGGAATGGTCCACTGTGTCAAAGGCAGCCGACAGGTCCAGGAGGAGGAGGACAGAGTAGTGTCGCTTGCTCTTGGCAGTTAAGAGGTCATTGGTGACCTTAGTAAGGGCTGTTTCAGTGGAGTGGTGTGACCGGAAGCCAGATTGTAAGCGGTCGAAGAGGGAGCAAGAAGAGAGATGGGAGGACAGTTCAAGGTAGACGTGTTGTTCCAGTAGCTTGGAGGCGTATGGGAGAAGTGATATAGGGCGATAGCTAGATACAGAGGATGGGTCAAGAGAGGGCTTTTTGAGGATAGGTGTGATGGAGGCATGTTTAAAGCTTGAGGGGAAAACACCAGTTGTTAGTGATAGGTTGAAGAGATGGGTTAGGGTTGGGATGAAGACTGTGGTGAGGTTTGGGATGAAGTGGGATGGGATCGGGTCGAGTGCACAGGTGGTGAGATGTGATCTTGAGAGTAGAGTGGAGAGTCGATCTTCTGTAATGGTGGAGAAGTTGGTTTTGAAGGTGGAGGGCTGGGAAGTCGGGAGGAAGGGCTCTGGGGGTTGTTGACCAAAACTGTCCCTGATGTTATCAATTTTCTGCTTGAAAAATGAGGCAAAGTCTTCAGCTGAGATGAGTGGGGAGGGAGGAGGTGCTGGGGGGCGGAGGAGAGAATTGAAGGTGTTGAATAACTGTTTAGGGTTGCGAGACAGGGAGGATATGAGAGATGAGAAGTAGGTTTGTTTAGCTGTGGCGAGTGTGGTCTTGAAAGTAGTGAGGGACTGTTTGAATGCGATGAAGTGCTCGTTGGAGTGGGATCTTTTCCATCTGCGCTCAGCAGCCCTGGAAGCTCGCCTCAGCTCTTTGGTCAGGCTGGTGTGCCAGGGCTGTCTGTTGATTTTGCGAGTTTTGGTATGTGTAAGTGGGGCAGCGGATTCCAAAGCTACAGCTATTGTGGTGTTATATAGAGCGGCAGCATCATCCGCATTGTGTAAGGAACTTATATCTGTAAGAGGGAGGAGGGATTCAGAGAATGAGTGTAGGTCAAGGTGTTTAAGATTCCTGCGAGGGTGTGAAAGTTTGTGGGGTGAGGATTGTAGACATGGAGTGAAGAGGGAAGAGAATGTGAGCAGGTTGTGGTCAGAGAGAGGAAGAGGTGAGTTAGAGAGGTTAGATAGGGAGCAGAGGCGGGTGAAGATGAGGTCCAGTGTGTGGCCATCTTTGTGGGTGGCTGTAGAAGACCATTGAGTGAGGCCGAAGGAGGAAGTGAGAGATAGAAGTTTAGTGGCAGCTGAGAGGGAAGTGTCAATGGGGATGTTGAAGTCGCCCATGATGATGGTAGGGATGTCAGCGGAAAGGAAATGAAGTAACCAGGTGGTGAAGTGGTCAAAGAAGGTGGTGGCTGGCCCTGGGGGGCGGTAGATGACAGCCAGTTGGAGGTTGGAGGGGGAGTAGATGCGCACAGAGTGCACCTCAAAGGAAGGGAGGGTAACAGAGGGTGGCAGTGGGATTGGGGTGAAGGAGCAGGTATCTGACAGGAGAAAACCAACTCCTCCACCATGTTTGCTGCTGGGGCGGGGGGTGTGAGAAAGGTGGAAGCCACCATACGAAAGTGCAGCAGGAGAGGCTGTGTCAGAAGGGGTGAGCCAGGTTTCGGTGATGGCGAGGAAGGAGAGTTTGGTAGTAACAAAAAGATCATGGATGTAGGAAAGCTTGTTGCAGACAGAGCGAGCGTTCCACAGAGCTCCTGTTAGTGGGACTGGGGAAGCGGGGGCTGGGTGAATCGGTATAAGGTTGGAGAGGTTACGGAAGGTTGTGATAGAGCGTGGATGGGAGGTAGAAATGACTGTGGGAATGTGGTGAGGAGGACCAGGATTTGGAGAGATATCACCAGCAGTGAGAAGGAGCAGAGAAAGTGTTAGCAGGTGGGAGCAGGAGAGGGCATGAGGGGGCTGTCTGTGTTTGGAGACAGAGGATTGTATGTTAAGGAACAGTTTTGAGGCGGAGGTGAGGTGGATGGGGAGGATTGAAGAAGAGATGAACAGTTCCTTACTAGGAGTAGGGATTAGGGGAATTAGCAGAAAGTGAAGGATTATTGGGGTGAAAGTGATAACAAACAGAAACATTGTTTACAGTGACTGTCCAGTTACCTTCAGTTCCCTTCTGGTTCAATTCTGGTTTTAATTCTTAAATTAATCTTCACACTTCTAGCACACACTTATAGCAATCACACTGCAGACTGAAGTCTTTATGCAGACTTGTGCTCTGCAATATATGTACAACTAAGTGCAGTCAGGTGTGAAGCAGAGAGGAGTGGTCTCTACTCTTCTTGGCCAGACAATTAAGAGTGGACCATATGTATATGATCAAGCCAGAGTAAACAAGGTCATAAATAACACTGGGGTAAGCTGGGGTTAGCTGAAAGGCATACCATGTGAATGCTAGGTGCAGAGGCAAGTCTATGTGCAAAGCTGGGTGATGCACTGTGTGTCCTTCATAGACAGAAGCAGGAGAGCAGGAGAGCTGGGTGGATGGACATACCTGTCGGAAGAATAGAGATGCTTGTTAGAGTGCGATGGTGGCAGGTAGCAGGGCACAGTCTGTATACATCCTTCTGGTTTTAATTCTTAAATTAATCTTCACACTTCTAGCACACACTTATAGCAATCACACTGCAGACTGAAGTCTTTATGCAGACTTGTGCTCTGCAATATATGCACAACTAAGTGCAGTCAGGTGTGAAGCAGAGAGGAGTGGTCTCTACTCTTCTTGGCCAGACAATTAAGAGTGGACCATATGTATATGATCAAGCCAGAGTAAACAAGGTCATAAATAACACTGGGGTAAGCTGGGGTTAGCTGAAAGGCATACCATGTGAATGCTAGGTGCAGAGGCAAGTCTATGTGCAAAGCTGGGTGATGCACTGTGTGTCCTTCATAGACAGACAGCAGGAGAGCAGGAGAGCTGGGTGGATGGACATACCATGTGAATGCTAGGTGCAGAGGCAAGTCTATGTGCAAAGCTGGGTGATGCACTGTGTGAGGAATAAGAGGAACCAGATTCTGAGGAAAATTTAGGAACGGAGAACAGGGAACTGTTACATTAATGAGGTGAGAAGATAGGCCAGAGTTTTAAAAAATTTGTTTTTAGAGCACAATTAAAAGAGTGGATACTGGTAATTAACAGAGATGAGCGAACCCTTCAAAGTTCGGTTAAGTTTGATTCACCGAACGTTTGCAAGTTTGCCAAACATGTTCACCGAATGGTTCAACGAACATAGCCGAACCCCATCTGCTGCTATGTTCGGTCAAAAATGACCGTTTTTGAACTTTGATATTTTTAAAAAAATTCATTATGCGGTTCTGAAACTTGTGGTTACTTCTATTTTCCTAATTTGAGGGGTTCTTTCTAAGGGTACTTTTTTTTTTTTTTGGTTTAGTTTTTGCGCCACATTTTTTACACTTGCACTGTTCCGGTCAAAAATAACCGAATAGCATTTTATGCTAATTTCAGCCATTTTTTGAGAAAAAAAAACAAATTAGTTATAATTTCTTTTGAGACTACTTATTGCATCTACTATTGTTTATGAAGTAAACAGTTGCTTTAGGTGCAGATTTACACATGCTTTCAGTACAAATCATACGTATTGGCTTTCAGTACAGTTCTGTGCATTTTTTTTCTCTGTATGTTATTTACCCTGCTTTTCCTCTAAAAATAAATAAATTCAGTTGTCACCATTGCATATTGTAAAAGAAAAGAGTATTTTTATTTATTTTCCTTGTGTTGGTTCTCTGTGCAAAGCAGACCTGAAAAGCTAGTGAGTCATGTCTGCCAAATGTTTGTTTTCTTCACTGCTATCTGAGCATTCCAGGGGGTGGTGTCTGGTGTCTCTTTTCTTATCTTATCAGTAAGTAAGCAGTTCAGCCAGCCATTTCAGTCTCAGTTTTGTTGGAGAGAAGATCTGGAGACATCTGAGCCTTGAATGCAAATCTGTACAGGTATGAGGCTTATAAACTTGTGTATTATTGTTGTCCTGAATGTAAACAATAGAATTATGTGAAGATTTTCTGAAAAAAAATGATTTTTTTTTTTATTTTTACTATTTTTTTCAAAATGTTTGCATGCATTTTATACTATAGTTAATTTTAGTCATAGTTATAGTAAGTTATAGTTGCTATTGTAGTAGTAGTTGTTTTAGTTAGTTAGTTAAGCTCAAATTTGTAAGCCCTTGTAACCTTTATAAACACAAAATAAATAAAAAAAATTGAGTTTTTAACGTATTTTTTTTTATAATGACCAACCATGTTCACATACAATATAATAATGCAACAGGTATTCAAAAAAAATTTTCTAAGTAGCTAAGGCTAATTTCACACTTGCTTTTTTTTGCAGCGCGTTTTTCCCGCAAAAAAACGCATTGAAAAAACGCATACAAAAGCATACAACTGCTGTGTTTTTTTCAAGCATTTTATGAGCATGCATGAAAAAAACGCAGCGTTTTTATGAGTTTGTATGCGTTTTTACCGCGTTTGCGTTTTTTCCAAACATTAGGTGGCCCCTCACACTAACCCAAACCATGACTTTACTAACCCTAACCCTGACCCTAACCCTAACCCTAACAAAAAAAAACGCATGTGCAAAAAAACGCATACATAAGCATGCCAATGCGCACATATGCGGACCCATAGACTTATAATGGGTGTCTTGCTGTAAAAAAAACGCATTGCACGCGCATGCGTTTTTTTCAGGCAAGTCGGACGCCCAAAAAATGCAACAGGATGCATTTTGTGCGCCCGAGCGCATACCGCAAAAAAACGCATGCGCGGAAAAACGCGTACAAACGCATGTGTATGCGCACATAAGCGCATCCCATGCAAAGTATAGGAAAAAAAACGCATGCGCTATTTAGCGCTAAAATACCGCGAAAAAAAACGCAAGTGTGAAACCAGCCTAAAACAGCATTTTAATAGGTCCAGTCAAAAATGACCGGAGCAGTACAAGTGTATAGTGGAAATGAACAGAACAGCAGGGTTATATTCAGTGGGAGGCAAAACCAAACATTTAGCCACTGCTAGAATAGTCTGGCAGAGGCTTCCTCCTCTCTCCTCATTGAAAATGTATGAATGATAGGCCGAGTTGAGCCTCATATGTATGGAGGAGTCAGGAGAGACGGTTAGCACCACGCCGGATCTCTGCTGCTCTGACAGGCAAGGTCTCCGCATGTCACTTCACTCACCTACGCTGAGGTTGGTTCTCCCCTTCCCCATGCTCTGCATGCTCCCAGCAGAGCTTCCAGCTGGGCTTCCAGCCATGTCCTTAGGTCACACACGCACTCCCATCCTCTTAAAGGCCAGCACGTGCACTTGCTATTTCCTCCCCAGCCAATGGTTGAGAGGCATTATGTATATATTGCTTCCTCCCCACTGGGGAGGTGCCTGAGAAACCTTCCTGTTCTGCAATCTAAGTTGCGAACGGTTGCATACCAGTCACTGCTGAACTCTGGTGCAGATCCTGCCTGCTGTACTCTGGTGCAGATGCTGCCTGCTACACTCTACTGCAGATCCTACCTGCTGCACTTTGGTGCAGATCCTGCCTCCTGCATGCTGGTGCAGATGCTGCCTGCTGCACTCTACTGCACATCCTGTCTGCTGCACTTTGCTAAGAACTCTCTCTGATCCACTCTGATACAAACTCTGCCTGCTGTACCATCCAGTCTGTCCTACTGGGACAAACTGCTGCGTGTCCGTTGGTCTGTCCTGGAATGGCACCTGGCGTGCATTGGGAGCCAAGCCTAACCTCACCATCAGAGGCTCTAGTGAAAAGTCCGGTGCTCACTTAATCACGCCTCTCCAGGCTCTCTGCGGGCTGTGGCACTGTCGTACCACAAGCCACGCCCATGAAAAGACAACTGTCTTGTGGTATGAATGTTCATCCGACAGCTATCTAATGTGTATGGTCAGTCTAATGGCTCATTCAGACGTTGGTATTTTCCATGTATGAAGAAATGGACCCATTATTCTAATCAAAATGTCATCAAAGTTTAATCATAGTTTGATCAGAGTGTGATCCTATTGTCATCAATTTTTCTCATATGTGGAAAGAAAAAAAAAAGGTTTCTCCACCTTTTCCATTCTGATAGAATGTGAAAACCTAACCACATTCGGGTGTCATTCGAGTGCGCTCCGATTTTTTTCATGCATTGCCAATTTTGATCCAACAATCGAATCAAAATCTAACATGACTCCAATATATTCCATGGATTGCTTGGTCCATTTAAAAAATCAAACTTGTGAATGAACCCTAAGACTATCATTGACAAAAAAATCAGATAACAGTCATTCGAGAAAAACTGATATGTGAATGAGCCCCAAACCTCATGTGTATGATCATTTTCCTTATGTTTCTAAACCTATCCTACAAGGCATACCTGAGAAGGTGTTGTATCTTAGCCTTTCGTAAGTGATTACGCCTGTTGATCAGGTATATTAGTTTAGCATGTATATCCCAGTGACCCTCAATGATCCGTCTCAACCAGTGATTGCCTCAGTGAGCAATTCCAGCCATTTTTGGAGTGTTAAAGCCAGACCAAGAAGTAGCGTCCAGTGAGGACTAGGTATGTGTCTGAACAGGAGTGCCAGAGAATTGCTCTGAATCCTTCTGTTGGATAGAATTCCATTATCAACTTTATTTTTAAGCTGAAATGTAGGAATTTGAATCATGGCCCCTTCTGTGTCTGAAGAGAACTTTTCATTCCGGTATAACCCCTTAAGGACTGAGCCACTTTCTACGTTAACGACCGAGCCTCATTTTCCAAATCTCACCCGTGTCACTTTATGTGATAATAACTCTGGAAGGCATATTGCAGTGATTTTGAAATTACTTTTCATGTCATGTTGTGCTTCGTGTTAGTGGTCATTTTTGGTCGATATGATTTGTGTTTATGAAAATATTGATAATTTGACAAGAAAATAGAAAATGTTGCAATGTTCAATCTTTAAATAATTATGCCCTTAAATAAGATAGTTATACCACACAAAATAGTTAATAAATGACATTTCCCATATGCCTACTTTACATCATTTTTTCCAACATAACTTTCTTTTTATTAGGAAGTTAGAAGGGTTAAAAGTTTATCAGCAATTTGTCATTTTTCCAAAAAAGTGTGCAAAAACATTTTTTTGTAGAGACCACATCAAATTTTGGGGGGCTAATATGACAAAAATTACCAAAAGTGACACCATTGTAAAAACTGCACCCCTCAAAGTCTTCAAAGTTGTAAAAAAGTTTACTAAGCCTTCTGTTTCTTCACAGGAATTAAAACAATCTGGAAGGAAAAAAATGAACATTTTTCTTTTTTTTTTTTAGCAAAAATGTTACTTTAGCCCCATTATTTTATTTTCACAAGGTTAACAGGAGAAATTGGACCTCAAAATTTGTTATGTAATTTCTCCTGAGTATGCCGATACCCCAAATATGGGGGAAAACTACTGTTTGAGTGCAGGAAGCGAAGGAGCTTGGAAGGGAAGGAGCACCGCTTGACTTTTAAAACGTTAAAATGGCTGGAATCAAGAGCGGACCCATGTCTCGTTTAGAGAGCCCCTGATGTGCCTAAACAGTGAAAACCCCACACAAGTGACCCCATTTTGGAAATAGACCCCTCACAACCTTTCACACACCCCATATCTGAGGGAAAACTACTGTTTGGCCCACAGCATGGCTTGGAAGAGAAAGAGCACCTTTTGACTTTTTGAACGCAAAATTGTCTGGAATACATACTTTTGGAGAACCCCTGATGTGCTTAAGCAGTGGAAACTCCACACAAGTGACCCCATTTTGGAAACTAGACTCCTAAAGGAATTTATCTAGATTTGTGGTGAGCAGCTTGAACCCTCATGTGCTCCACAGAAGTTTATAACGGAGAGCTGTGAAAATAAAAAAATTACATTTTTCCCACAAAAATGTTTTCAGCCCCAATTTTTTTGTATTTGTAAGGGTAACAGGAGAAATTGAAAGCAAAACCTGTTGTGTAATTTCTTCCAAGTACCTCAATTGCCACACACGAGACCTGTGTGATCACACAGGCAGTTCTCCTACTGCACCCTGCCATACCTTGCTCACCAGGAGGTCATTGTTTGACCTCTGGATGCCTTGACAACCATCGGCTCTCCATGATTTTTGCATGTGGTGTCGATGGGGGTGAAAGAGGAAGCCCCCTCTCTCTCACAATCTTCCAAATGTCACGATCTCTCTCAATTGCAATATCTGTAGGGTTAATGAGCCATCTTAAGCTTATGGAATTGGAATCCTTGGATATGACAGTAAATTTAATTAGTGAATTTAAGATGGGTAATTCATTCTTTTACCCTCAGCAGTCAAGCCCTGCACCTTTAGACCAATTCCAGGATTTGGTGGAAAAAGAACTAGTCAAATTAAAAAGAGACATTTCATTGGGTAACGCAACATGTTCAAACCTGACCCAAGACAAAAAAAAGCATTGTCTGAAATCAAAAGCAACAAGGATCTTCTTGTACAACCGGCAGAAAAAGGAGGGACAATTGTTCTACTAAATGCTGAACTCTGCAAAAAAACTAATTTGGAGTAGTTGGAAAATAAGGACACATATAAGGAACTGCCAAAGGACCCATCTAAAGTCTGTAATCATGCTTTATTTGACCTAATTCTGGAAGGCTTATTCACAGGAACCATCAATAAAAAAAATGGTGGAGTACCTTTATGTAGAACATCCCATAACCCCTATGTACCATGCACTGCCCAAGATCCATAAAAACCTGTTTCTTCCTCCATTAAGACTAATAATGGCTGGCATAGGATCACTAGGAGAAAGAATAGGAGCATGGCTAGACTAGTATCTACAACCCCTAGTAATAGACACACCTAGCTACATCAGAGACACAACATTTTTTGATTGAATATTTTAATAATTTTATTTGGAAAAAAAAAGAGTACAAATGGCTATTGTGTGATGTTGTAAGGCTAAACCTCTCAATCCCACACAATGTAGCCATTTCATGCTTATCTTACCATCCAGACACATGCAGCACTTGCAAAACTGAAATTACAGATTTTTTACTGTCCACCACCAATTTCCTTTTGAAGCACAATTATTTTAGATTTGACAGATGTTATTTTTTTTACAAAAGACTGGAGTTAGTGTGAGTGAGGGCCAGGGCCGTAGTCATGGCTGAGAGTATGTACTTTAGCACGCCTTGGTCTCCCATAGCATGAATAAAGTGTCCCCTCTGCACCATACCTTTTGCTTCACCATCTGCACCATCAGGGTCCCATGGGGCTGCCTGATATTCCATTGCTGCCATTGTTGCACATAAAGAGACAGAATCCAATTCTAACTTAAAACGTAAAACTTTACTTTCTTGTTTTCGCAGCACATCCTTTTCAGATACAGCATCAGCATAGAGTTTGATACAGTCCACTTTCTCCACTTTCTCTGCACTTCCTTCTATGTCCCTTAGTACATTCCCGGGTTGTACCACCGCTTGCGGTAATGCAGCGTCCTCCCTGTTCAGGCTCACTTCACTTGGGGGTTCTCTCCTCCGTTTCACTCCAGATCTGAAGGCATCAGCCCATGAGATGATCTGCCACATGATAAGTGACCTGCATCTCTGTACTGCTTAGGACCTTTTCTCTTGATCTTAATCCACACTGCTGTTACACTGCTGCTTCAGCCGATCTTCTGTCCATCCGGACTCTAGATGGCTGGGTACTTTGCATTAATGTTGCGGAGCTATTTGCCCCACATGGGCACCTGGGCCCTACTAACTATTGACAGGAAGACATTTCCCTCTTATCTACTGCTATCTCCTCCTAAAAGAACTATTTACACTAATGTGCCCCATCTAGTGTCTGATTCAGGGTACTACACTCACCCTATCTCTGCTTACATACATTACACATAGCATAATAACATATGTATAGCAGCAACACATTATACTCTACTTTAAGGGGTAACAGTATATGCAGACATCTAGATACCAATACATTGATCATAGATGAAAATAGAAAAATATGAATATAATGAATTAGAATTAGAATTCAAAATTGATCAGAAAATTGATCAGATGTACAAAGACGGATATGTAGTCACAACCAATTGTCACAAAATTTGATATAGAGGGGGAAGGAAAGGATTCCAACAAAACAAATAGTGCTAAAATTATGCTAGTAGCAATGGTAATTAAAGTATGACAATACATAAAGATGTAAATTACCTTTGATAAGGATGAATCGGAAGCTACTCCCAGGGGGCCTGCCTGCCACCCCTACGTACGTTTCGGATGAAAACTCCTTCATCAGGGGGCGTGTCATGCTTTAACTACCATTACTACTAGCATGATTTTAGCACTATTTCTATTTACATAGGCAATTACTTATAGCGCTGTACTATTAATTTATAGTCTATTTTTTCACTATATATACTTGCTACTACATGCCTATGATCTATTCCCATGTGGACTTAGCCTGCCCTTGCCTGTGAGGGTTTATTTATACCCATGTCTTTTACTGCCATCTTTTATCTGTTTTTCCATGTTCAAATAAAGCTTTGCATTTTTCTAGTATATATGTCAATTGTCTTTTGTTGGAATCCTTTCCTTCCCCCTCTATATCTACTTTAAGGGGGAAGGGGCGTGGAACAGTTTATGGACCCCCTTACATTAGCATGGGAGTTACATTTCCCCCAACCCTGACCAATATAGTAATGTTGTGGTGGGAAGAACTATATTTATTTCATGACAATAATATATATAATCAAAACATAATTTGGTAAGGTAGATTTATTGACGACCTCCTCCTGGTATGGTGGGGCACACAGGGAGAGGCAGAAAAAATGTATACAATACATTAACCACAGTAATTTTAATTTAAAACTGACTAATTTTTTTTATACAAACAGTATACATTTTTTGGACTTATGGCAGACAGCATAAATAACAGTGTGATTACAGCCACGTTTAGGAAACCTACAGCAAGCAATTCTTTATTGGCAGTACAATCATGCCATCCGCCACATATAAAACAAAACATCCCCTATGAAGAATTGGTTAGAATTAAATGAAATTGCTCAGATAATACTATTTTCCAACAAGAGTCGAGAAACACTTGCGACAGATTATCCAGAAGGGGCTATTCACAACGGACCCTCACAAAAGCCAATGCGAGAGTTTCTAACATCAATCGAGAAACTCTCCTGTATAAAGACAAAGGAATCTGCTCTGCCCTCAACAGGGCAGATAAGTACGGCAGTGCAGGAGCGCAATGCCGGGGATCAATGAAGCAACAGGAGGGCGACATCGCAAGAAGATGGGAGGAGCCGGACCAGGACCTCCGACACCCATCGGACCAGACCGCCCCACAGGTGAGTATGATAATAGTTATTTTTCTTCTCTTGCAGGTCGGATCGGGGCTTATCTACAGCATTTTAAAATGCTGTATATAAGCCCTGAAAGGCGATGGCCGTAACTCATATCGGCCAAACCTGGTGACAGGTTCCCTTTAAAGTTTTATGTAACATTTTCATTTTATGTTAAAATTTGCATATATGTATACTTTCTTTTCTTCTTTTTTTAGTGAAGCTGTTGTTTTAATGAGCCTAAAACGCCTCCCTTAATTGAATTACCAGGTAAAACATGCTTGGGTGGCTATATAAACCTTCTCAGTCATTCCTAGCTCAGGCCATGATTAAGGCCCCTTTCACACATCAGTTTTTTGCCATCAGTCACAATACATCGAATTTTGAAAAAAACAGATCCAGCGACTGATGCCAGCGACTTTTTTCTCATTGACTTGTATTAGCGACGGATGGCCACACGTTTCATCCATTGTTCGACGGATACGTCGGAAATTCTTTTTCCGTCTGACAGAGAAGACGCACAAAGGAACGTTTTTTGTCTCCGTCGAAAAGTCGGAGAGCAACGGATTCGTCGCCTGCTAGAATGGACTACTATGGGCGATAGATCCATCGTAGTCCGTCACATGACGGAATCCGGCGACGGATTCCGTTTTTTTAACTGAGCATGCTCAGTTTACCTCCGGTCACTGGTGTTAGCTGATGGGACAACTGATCCCATCATCCGACACCTACTACCACAAACTGCAGTGAGAGCAGGAGCGGCGGATGGGAGTATTCATCTGCGCTCCTGCGCTGAATACAAATTAAAAATAAAACGGCGTGGGTCACCCTCTATTTTTGATAACCAGCCAGACAAAACTCACAGCTGGGGGCTGCAACCCTCAGCTGTCAGCGTTAGCAAGGCTAGTTATCAAGAATAGAGGGGTCCCACGCTTTTTTTTTTTAAATTATTTAAATAAATAATTTTAAAAAATGGCGTGGGATCCTCCCCATTTTTGACAATCAGCCTTGCTAAAGCAGACAGCTGGGGGCTGATATTCTCAGGCTGGTAAGGGGCCATTGATCTTGGCCCCCCCAGCCTAAAAATAGCAGCCCGCAGCTGCCCAGAAAAGGCACATCTATTAGATGCGCCAATTCTGGCACTTTGCCCTTCTCTTCCCACTTGCTGTGTAGTGATGGCAAGTGGGGTAATAAGGGGTTAATGTCACCTTGCTACTGTAAGGTGACATTAAGCCCGGGTTAGTAATGGAGAGGTGTCAATAAGAAACCTATCCATTAGAGTTGAGCGAAACGGGTCGGTCATATTCAAAAGTTGCCGACTTTCGCTGAAGTTGGGTTTCATGAAACGAAACCCGACCATAGTGTGAGGTCGGCCACGAGGTCGGCAAACAGAGCCCAAAGTCGCGTTTCAAAAGATGCTTCCAGCGCCCTTTTTCAGCCAATGATGGAGGACACACACTGTGGGCAACGCGATGACATAGGCAGCGGTCACCACCATCTTTGAGAAGGGCATGCAAGTGATTGGCTTGCTTTGTGTGGCGTCACAGGGGCTATAAAAGGGCGTGCACGCTGACCGCCATCTTACTTATGCCGATCTTAGCATAGGGAGAGCTGCTGCTGCTTCTGATTCTGTAGGGAGAGCGTTAGGCAGGGAAGAAGAACCAAAAAACTGCTTCTGCTGTTAGCGATTTCCACTTACAACACAACACTTTGTGTGCAGTGACAGGGGAGGCTCTATTTTTGTGCATCAGCTATGTTGGTTATTAGGCTGCCTTATAAGGCTCCCTGATAGCTGCATTGCTATTTGCACACTGCTGTGCAAACTGCTTTTTTAGAAGCAAAAATACTTTCATCCTCTTTTCTGCACAGTTACCAAGGGTTCATTTTTCTACCCTTTTGTGTGTGCACTGTGCAGCAGTCCTACTTATTAGGCTGCCTGCGTCCATACTTGGACTGAGAGCATCATTGTCAGCGTCCTCAAATCTCTAGTGAGATCCAAAATCTCACCAATCCTACAGACACCCTCCACCTTGTCATACACCATCCAATTTCAGCCTGTTACATTGTGGTGCAATCTCTACTGGGCCAGAGACAATAGTTCTGCGTCCTCAAATCTACAGTGAGATTCAAATTCTAGCCAATCCTATAGACACCCTCCACCTTGTCATTCACCATCCAATTTCAGCCTGTTACATTGAGGTGTAATCTCTACTGGGCCAGAGACAATAGTTCTGCGTCCTCAAATCTATAGTGAGATCCAAATTCTCACCAATCCTATAGACACCCTACACCTTGTCATACACCATCCAATTTCAGTCTTACATTGAGGTGTAATCTCTGCTGGGCCAGAGACAATAGCTCTGCGTCCTCAAATATCTAGTGAGATTCAAATTCTCACCAATAGTAGATACACCTTCCACCTTGTTTTAAAGTACCATATAGCTGGTGGTATTTTGGGTACATTTTCACAAAAATCAGCAAGTATGGTGGAAGACGCCATGGAAGTGGGCGGGGGTTGCCAGCTGGTCCCGATGGTGGTGGTGTTGCATCTGTTGGTAGTGGCAAAAGCACAATAGCACCTAAGGCAGGAGGTGTTGAGCCTGCGTCATCATCTGGCTCCACAAGGCCTCGAAGGCTCTCTTTTCTGGGAGTATGTAAACCACTTTTAAAGCCGGAGCTTCAGGAACAAGTTTTGGCTTACATTGCTGACACAGCCTCCAGCTCTCTCGCCTGCTCTTTTGAAGTTTCAAAAAATAAAAGCACTGAGTCATCATTGGAAGCTCCTGGTCAGGAACAACACCTCTCCTTGTGTCCTTCACCCCTACCAAAAGTGAAGGATGTAGCAGGCCACACTACCGATTACTCCATGGAGCTCTTTTCACATACCATGCCTGGGTTAACAAGTCAAATCATGAATTCCCCAGTCCAAGATGAATCTGACATGGAGTGCACTGATGCACAGCCACTGCTAGATTTTTCTGCTGGTACATTCACTCAGAGCACTACATTGTCCTCGCAGTGTACTGAGGCAGAATCACACCCTGATTAAACTCAGGTGCCCCTTCCCGCATTCTATACCACCTTACACGGTGACAAAGAGGAAGGTGCACATGAAATTGAAGAGGAGGTGATGGATGACCCAGTTATTGACCAAGATTGGCATCCATTGGGGGAAGAGGGTGCTGCTGCCAATAGTTCAGAAGAGGAGGATCCGCAGCAGGCAACGACATCGCAACAGCTGTTATCTGGCAAGACCGAAGCAGTCCAAAAACGTGTTACAAAAACCAAAAGAGTTGCAGGACAGCTTAGCCAGACGGTCAAATTAGGTCTCAAAATGTCTTCCATAGTAGGAAAAGTGCAGTGTGGCACTTTTTTGATCAAAATCCTAATGATCAGGCAAAAGTTATCTGTAAGAAGTGCACAAAGACCTTTAGCCAAGGGAAAAATCTGAGAAATTTGAATACCAGTTGCATGGTTAGACATTTAACCACCATGCACTTGCAAGCGTGGACGGACTACCAAACCTCAAGTACCATATGTGCACCTGCTCCAAATGAAGGTAGTCAGCAACGCTACATCGCTTCCCCCACTGTAAGCCCACCGGTTAGCACACCACCAGCAGCAAATGTTAAGGTGTCGTCGCAAGGGCAAAGCAGTCATGGAATCACAATGTTATTGCTACGAAAGACTGAATTTAGGTCATCAGCAACACCACCAACACCATCACCATCACCAACCCTCTCTCAGTCCGCCATGTCCACCGCTAGTTCCACCATATGCAGCTCTCAAGTCCAGCTCACCCTACCAGAGACTCTGAGTAGGACAAGAAAGTACTCATCCTCTCATCCGCGTACACTGGCTTTGAATGCCCACATTACCAAACTAATCTCGTTAGAGATGATGCCCTACCGGTTGGTTGAAAGTAAAGCTTTCCACGAGCTCATGGCATACGCAGTACCACGCTATGACCTACCCAGTCGGCACTTCTTTTCGCGAAAAGCCATCTCAGCCCTCCACGTGCATGTGAAAGACCGCATTGTCCATGCACTCAAGCAATCAGTGAGTGGAAAGGTGCACCTCACAACAGATGCATGGTCCAGTAGGCATGACCAGGGCCGTTACGTGTCCATCACTGCGCACTGGGTTAATGTGGTGGATGCAGGGTCCACAGGGGACAGTGGCGGTGGGACAGTACTGTCTATCCCATGGTATAGGAAACAGTTGGCTGTAGGCGTTCGACCCTCCTCCTCCAGAAGCGAAAGCTCGTCCACAGAGCGCAGTCGCACGAGCACTCCATCCGCAGCTGCCAGTGTTGCACATGAGGTGTCCCACTATCGAACAGCTAGTGGTAAGCGCCAGCAGGCTGTGTTGAAGATGATGTGTTTGGGAGACAACAGACACACCGCGGAGGTACTGGCCGACTACTTGCAGCAACAAACTGAGTCATGGCTGGGCAGTCTACATCTCGAGGCAGGCAAGGTAGTTAGTGATAATGGCCAGAATTTTGTGGCAGCCATAGCCCTTTCAAAACTCCGACACATACCTTGCCTCGCTCACACCTTGAAACTGGTGGTGCAGTGCTTCCTCAATAATTATCCGGAGTTAACACCCCTGCTCCATAAGGTGCAAAGACTGTGCTCGCACATCCGCTGGTCGCCCGTACACTCTAGTCGTATGCAGAAGCTGCAGCAATTGCTCCACCTTCCCAAGCACCGCCTAATTATCGACGTTGCAACAAGGTGAAATTCCACCCTGCACATGGTTCAGAGGCTGTGTGAACAGAGGCAGGCTGTAATTCATTTGTGGGAGGATACACGGGCAGGCAGTTTGCAGGCAAACATGGAGTTGTCTGGTGTGCAGTGGTCGAAGCTGAAAGTCCTCTGTAAAGTCCTTCAGTGTTTTGAGGAATGCACACGGCTGGTAAGCGCAGACGACGCCATCATAAGCATGAGCATCCCACTTATGCGTCTGCTCATGCAAACTTTGACGCACATTAAGCAGCACTCGTCTGCAGCCGAGGTGGAAGAGGAGGAGGGAAGCCTTGATGACAGTCAGCCATTGTCTGCTCAGGTAAGTCTCGTGGACGAGGTGGAGTAAGAAGAGGAAGAGGAGGATGATGGGATGATTATTTTGGGGAGGAGGATGCTTCTCAGGGGGCAAGAAAAAATGTTGGTGTGGCAAGGTCAGGTAAAGGGTTTGTGCGTGACTGGAGGGATGTGGATTTGCCAGAAAGTGCTCCTCCACCCAGCACTCGCATTGCATCATTGACACCAGGAACATTGGCCCACATGTCTGATTATGCCTTGCAGATCCTAAAAGGGACCCCCGCATTGCCAAAATGATGAACGATGATGACTACTGGTTGGCCAGCATCCTGGATCCATGCTATAAAGGCAAATTCCAAAACATCATGCCACAGGAGAACCTAGAGCTAATATTGGCTAACAAACAAGCAACTCTGGTAAACCGTTTGTTTGAGGCATTCCCAGCACACAGCGGCGGTGATGTTTTTCCAACAAGCCGTAGGGGGCAACATGAAAGAGGTGTTCATGGTGCACACAGCCGAAGTGGCGTTGGACACAGGGGTTTCATGACCATGTTGTGGACTGATTTTTCAAGTACTGCTCACATGACTGGTAATACTGCATCGATCGAAAGTGACAGGAGACAGCAGTTGTCAACTATGGTAACAAACTACTTCTCCTCCCATATCGATGTTCTCCCTCACCGGTCATTCCCCTTTGACTATTGCGCCAGTAAGCTTGACAACTGGCCTGAATTGGCAGAATATGCCTTACAGGAGCTCGCTTGCCCTGCTGCTAGCTGTTATCTGAACGAGTCTTCAGTGCTGCTGGATCAATCCTGACAGAAAAAAAGGATCCGTCTGTCGACCCAAAATGTTGATGATCTAACCTTCATTAAAATGAACCATGCATGGGTTTCAAAGGATTTTGTCCCACCCTCACCTGCTGACACGTAGGTTGCCAGAAAAATGGCTTGCTTTGTCCTCCTCTTCCTTGGACTTCTCCAATTACTCCATTTGCAGCTGCTGAATGTCCAACATCAACGTATGCCAATTTTTCCACCTCCCTAATTGGGCTGCCTCCCCCCACAGGGCCGGGGTCACCACCTGGCGCACGCACCCTTGCGAGTGCCGTTGCCCTGGACAGGTGGGTGGGCACACTGTTTGGCAACGGCACTGGCACAAGGTCCCTCATAGTACAATCAAGTGTCTCTGTCGGTGGGGGTGCACACCCGCCGTCAGACACACCGGCGTACTATGAGGGGCCCTGTGCCAGTGCCATCTCCAACGAGTGTGCCCCCCCTGCTTGCTCAGGATCACAGCACTTGCAAAGTTGAAATACTTACCTCTCGCTGCTCCTCCGCCGTGACGTCTTCTGCGTTTCCTGACAGTGATAGTCTGATCAGAGAGCGCAATGACATCACGTCTGTACGCCCTCTGCCTAAACAGTCCAAGTGCAGTGAGATGGAAGATGGGGACAACGAGGCGTCCAGACTAGTACAGGGATTCCCTAGCGAGGAGACTTATTTAATTGTTTTCAATGTTGGGACAGCTATTTTTGGGGAGCACTATACTCTGGAGAATGATATATGAGGCCCACCATACACTGGAGCATTCCAAAGGTGGACATCAGACACTGGAGCAGCATTTAGAGGGCACATTATACACTGGAGCATTAGAAATGGGGCCCATTATATATGGAGCATTATTTGGGCCCATAACATAGTGGACCTTCATCCATGGGGACCAACATTTACTGTAGCATTATGTGGAGCTCATCATATACTGTATGGAACATTATATGGGACCAATGATTCTGTATGGAGAAATATATGGGCCTCATTACTCTGTATGGCGCACTATGCGGTGGCCATAATACTGTATGGAGGAATATACTGTCTGTTTTTGGAGCTATTCGAGAATTTAAAATGGATATCAGTCATGAGATGTAAGAAGTGAAGTATTTTTCATTGTACTATACCGCTATTTCTCTTCCGTATGAGAGGTTCATGAATTGTGGCATGTGTTAAAGGAGCCCATTGACACTCTTTGGCCCTGGGCCCACGAAAATCTAGAGCCAGCCCTACCCCCCCACAACTTTAGCCAAATAACTCTCAGTTTTCAATGCCTAACTATTATTATGAAGTGAATTAAGGTTGACAAGCTTCAGTTATAAGAATTGATGTTTTTGGCATTAAAATGGGCACTGTAGGTGTGTTTCCTGTCCTCCACTCACTGGCAACTTTTCTTCCCCATTGACTTGCATTGGGTTTCATGTTTCAGTCGCCTTCGACTTTTCACGATAATCGGCCGATTTTGTTCAACCCGACTTTTGAGAAAGTCGGGTTTCATGAAACCCAACTCGACCCGAAAAAAGGCAAAGTCGCTCATCTCTACTATCCATTACTAATCCTAGCGTTATTCAAGGGTTAAATAAACACACACACAGTAAGAATAAAGTCTTTTAATGAAATAAACACACAGGTTTTCCATCTTTATTGTTCTCCTAATCCAATCGAAGCCCTCGATCTCCTGAAAGAAATAAAAAATAAAAAACCATCAATATCCATACCTGTCCGGCAAACAGTCAAGTCCCACAGCTTAATCCATATCTGAGGGGTAAATACTTTACAATCGGGAGCGGTGCCAATGCGACCACCCCAGCTGTAAAGCACTGAGGAATGAGCTGCTGGGAGCAGAGGTTCAGTGACTAGCGCTGACGTCACTGAAGCTCCGCCCCCTCACAACCTGACCTGGAGTGAACTCTGAAGCGTGGGAAAATCCAAGGGAAGAGGTTACCGCAGGTAATGTATCTATCTATTCTTTCTATCTATCTGTCTATTCTTTCTATCTATCCTCTCTTTTTTTCTTTCTTTCTTTCTTTCTTTCTATCTATTCTTTCTACCTATCTGTCTATTCTTTCTATCTATCCTCTCTTTTTTTCTTTCTTTCTTTCTATCTATTCTTTCTACCTATCTGTCTATTCTTTCTACCTATCTGTCTATTTTTTCTATATATCTATTCTATGTATTCTATCTATCTATTCTTTCTATCTATCTAGTCTTTCTTTCTATCTATTCTTTCTACCAATTCATCTATCTATCTATTCTTTCTATCTGTCTATCTATTTTTTCTATCTATCTAGCCATCTGAGGATCAGTAAAGTATCCACTCTTTTCACATTTAATTTGAGTGCTGCCTATTTTTTTTCCTTTTGTCATTTTGGCTGTTTGGACACTGCTGAATAGGTTTTGCACCTGCTGTATTATTTTGGTAGTGCTGCCCTTTTTTCTTGATCTATCTATCTATTCATTCTTTCTATCTATCTGTCTATTCATTCTATCTATCTAGTCTTTCATTCTTTCTATTCATTCTACCAATTCATCTATCTATCTGTTCTTTCTATCTGTCTATCTATCTGTCTATTTTTTCTTTCTTTCTATCTATCCTTTCTGTCTATTCTTTCTATCTATCTATCTATCCTTTCTGTCTATCCTTTCTATCTATCTATTCTTTCTATCTCTATTTTAAAAAACGGATCCGTCAAAAAACGGACAAAACGTATGAAAAAAACGGATCCGTCGCATCAGTTTTTCACAATTTGCTTCAGATCCATCGATCCGTTGAGCCGACGGATTGTAACTGACGCCAAAAAATTGATGTGTAAAAGGGGCCTAAGAGGCAAGTCGAAACGCGTTGCTTTTAATTCTGCACCTTTGCACTTTTGCTGCCAATGTGCTAACAGCATATTTAGTGCAACAAATACCAGTACCTAATTTAAATGGCTCAATAAAAGCTATATTTTATTCCAAAGAGGTGCATAGCCTATATTGCCTGGTCAATACCTTCCTTTTTCCTGTGCTACTTTTGTGGCTGCTCTGCATGGATCCTTGCAAGGCTGAAATCCTATCTAGGTACTACTAACCAGTCCAGGGGAGCTGACTTCCATTTTGTGTCTTCTAGACCACATATCTGGCTCACCAGGAGGTCATTGTTTGACCTCCCAGTGCCATGACAACTATCGTCTCGCTGTGATTTTTGCACGGGGTGCCAACGGGGGTGAGAGAGGAAACCCCCTCTCTCTCACAACCTTCCAAATGTCACAATCTCTCTCAATTGCAATATCTGGAGGGTAATGAGTCATGGGCAGTGCTGGCACCATTCTTGGCTCCAGCTTCAGGAGCTTGACTGTTAGGTCGGGGTCACACTTGCGAGAAACTTGCTCGAGTCTTGCGTCTCAATACCCGGCACTGCCGCCAGCAATCGGGACCGGAGTGTGCAGCTGCATGTATTTCTATGCAGCTGAGTGCTACGGTCCAAGTGCCAGCGGCAGTGCTGGGTATTGAGACGCGAGACTCATGCGAGTTTTTCACAAGTGTGACCCCAGCCTTAGCTGCAATATCAGCACCTCCTGCTCGATCATGTTGTGATCAGTCAGTCAGATCGACTAACCGATCCCAGAGCTCTGAGTACGGGGACTGCTGGCATGGGTCCCCGCACCTCTTTCTGTGCTGCTCAGTTGTCAGTGACAGCTGTAGGCACAGAACTGTCACTGCATGTTTACACTCAGTGACAGTTTTAAGCCATGACCAACATAGCACGTCAAGCTGCGGGAACTGACACCCGCTCATGACCTGCTTTGTCCATCATTCATCATTATGGGGCTAATTGGACTTTGTATTGTAAACATTGCATCATATAAACCATTGATCATGTAGCCCTCAATTAATGGTGTCCATCCAGAAACATATTCCACTCATGTCAAGAACCTAATAATCTCCTTCTGATGTCTTAAAATGACTTAGAAAAAGTACCATGACCCACTATATAATGGGAAAATCCGCTCTATGTCTTCTTGGTTGTGCCTTTACCCATTAGATTCTGTCGAGTGTTCAGCTCCGGTCTAAATAATATAATATAACATTTGGGGATAAATATACAAGCTACAATCCCTGCACTGGAGGATAAAATTCCAAAAACTTCAACAGCCACCATGAACTTGCCTTGAGTGCTGAGATAGGCTGGAACAAAGGAGATCCAGACACTCAAGAAGATCAACATGGAAAACGTGATCCACTTGGCCTCATTAAAGCTGTCTGGCAACTTTCTAGCCAGGAATGCAATAAGAAAGCTGACACAAGCCAAAAATGCCATATATCCCAGCATGCACCATAAAAGGGTATCCAAACATTCATTGCATTGGAAGATGATGACTCCGGTTTTGATCTTCATATTTATTTCTGGGAATGGGGGACACTGAAGAATCCAGTAAATGCAGATAAAAATCTGGATGGAGGTGCATAGAGAAATGGCTGAGACTGGAACTTTAGGTCCCATCCATGTCCTCATGTTGCTTCCTGGTTTGGTAGCTCTAAATGCGATGACCACCATGCTGGTCTTGGCCAAGAGACATGAAACACTGAGAACAAAGATGACACCAAAGGCTCCTTGACGAAAGCGGCAAGTGAGTATTTGAGGCTCCCCAATAAAAAGTAGAGAGCACAAGAAACTCAAAGATAGACTACTGAGTAGAAGGTAGGTGAGGTCTCGATTGTTGGCTTTGACTATGGCCGTTTCTTTGTATTTGATGAACACGCATAATATGCTGACAGTGATAAGTGAGCAAATGATGGCGGTTGCAGTCAGAGTAACTCCAAGTGGTTCCAAGTAGGATAAAAACTCAATAACTTTTGGTATGCATTTGGTTTTATTTGCATTTGGCCACATTTCCTCTTGACAAGAAAAACAGTTTCTAGAATCTGGAAAACAAATGATATCAGGTAAATTAAAAAAAATAAAAACTTATATAGTAATCTGTGAGAGAACCTAACATGAAGTATCAATTTCCCTGCAGATCCACCACAGAAGAAATTAAACTCTCTTTCAGTCAATTAACTGTTCATTTTGAGTCCATCATAGTTAGCAATATCTTTTGTAGCCAATTACTGCTCTGGCTAAGGCCCCCTTAACACACCCGTTTTTCATTTCCGTATGTGGTCCGTTTTTTAAGGACCACAAATACAGATACACACCCATTGTATTCAATGGTGGTGAGCACATGTCAAGTTTTTTACACGGACCATGTGACCATGTGGAATAACCCACAGATATGTCCATTTTTTATCAGCAGCACGAACCGCAAAATGTCCCGCACATGAGCACACTGGTGACATATAGATGACATCTGTGTCATTGTAGGAGGGTGGACTGACATGTGGACCTGTCTGATGAAGAAGGAAAATGTAAAATATGCTGTGTACAATTTTTGACGGGAATGTGTATATATGTGTAAGGAAACAGCTAGAATTAGTGAGAGACGGTGTAGTGCCGGGTTTTGGCCACTAGATGGAGACATAGGATAGTGAGTAAAGGACTTAACAGCAGCTGAAGCTGGTAATCGCAGAGTCATGGTGGGCGGAGTTACGGGACTGAGGAGGGAAATTCCCATAAAAGAGGATAAAAGGAAAGAGAGTCCCAGGGTCAGAGAGAACCCAGGAAGAGACAGAGGAGAGAAGAGCTCAGGAGAAGATGGAGGAAGGAAGAGCTCAGGAAGAGACAGAGGAGAGAGAGACGGATAGTCGGGGGGTGGCCCTGACAGGACAGCTGCAGACCAAAGAACGCTGACTAAAGGATGCCTGGGGTACCGGACGGCTGGACACTGAAGGGGCTGTAAGTGTCGGAGCGGGCAGACTCGACCGAGGAAGCACTGTGGCCGTGGGCCTAATGGCAGCCATGGTGAAAGAACCCAGAGGGTCATCGCCAACAGGAGTAGGAGGAGGTGATAGGCATCTGGGCCAAGGTGCAGAAGCTGTCATATTGCTGTGGATGTCCAAGAAGACACCCAATAAAATGGACCTGATTGAACATATGTGTCACACTGAAAGCACACGAGCACACGGATATCACACAGATGTCACAAAGGTACACATGGATGTCCCACAGACATGGACCACGAATCTCAGCAGCACTGGCTGTTCCATTACCAAAATCACCAGGACATAGGAAGGAGGCCTAAAAAATAGTTGTCCACTCAAATACATCAGAATTTCCTATTAGATTTTTCACAGATGAGTTCTCAAAACTATAGTATGTAGTTCTCCAGACCAACATTTAGATGATAACAGGGTGATCACTTAAGGTTATGTGAGTCTTTTTGCAAAGTTTTTGGGGCAAAAACTCCACATTTTTGAGGATTTATGAGATTTTGAGGAATATTTGAAGAGTTTCTGCTCAGTTTCTGTTTAAAAAACTCATAGAAAAACTGTGCGCACTTACCCGAAGTCCTCCTCAAAAACTCAAAAGTCCTCAGAAGCTTAGAGGTTCTGTTCGGTTTCAGCTCTGAAAAATAATATATGGGACCAATGGAAACCAAATCTAAGCCTTATATAAATATTTCTGGAAGTTGAACATTTGGCATACACATTCAACATGGTGGGGTCCTGTGGGCACATGGCATATTGCATAATTCTCCTCAGCTATCCAGCAGCTCTAAAACAGATGATGTTATTTACAGTAGTTTGTGACAAACGGAACCTCAGCCTGACATGACGTATGACACTTACCTATCTGGTCAGAAAATTCTCCTTCTGAACATGGAACACAGTCAAAGCAGCACATCGGTTGTCCAATATGAGCGGCCTTCCGAAATCCAGGAGAGCAGCTTTCAGAGCAAACAGAGCGGGGAATCTATAGATAGAAATTATTATTCTTTTAACAGACCAGTACTTGAATCACATCCCATGTTTCAGGTCTATGTGTAGTAGATATTGTACCTCTTGTTCTCCAGAGATCCACCTAATGGCAGTGATATTGATGATGAGCGACTTCTCTTGAGAGTTACGTAAATTGTAACGCCCAACTGTCACAAAGTTAACTGATCCATCAGGGTTCCTGTGCCAATTGACCACATCATAGTCTGTTGGTGGGTTTCCGCTAGAATCAAAATACATTTCTTCTCCCATCGGATTTCTAAAATGGACATTTTTTAAGGAACGGACAATCTACATTGTATATGGATTAAAAAAAAAAATAAACCATGTAGTTAATAGTTTCTGGACACTTTACTTCACATCAGAACTTAATTTTCCTTGCAAAATCTCCCCTAAATTGGGCTCTACAAATGTGTTACGTGATAAAGGTCAAAATCATCCCCCATGAGTGACATAACATTGCTCCAAAGCTCACAGTACTCAATACTATAGTATAGACCTACATAGAAGACGGAGTATGACGCCATGGAGTCAATAAAAATAATTGGTTATAATGTCAAAAATTATTCGCTCTTTATTAATACAGGTGCATAAAAAGTGTACATTACAAAATACAATCATATGATCAGATGTCGGATATGACACTACAAAAAAAAAAAAAGTGGGCTGTGTCCCAATTTAATGATGATATTATATTGAAAGAATAAAAGGGTGCTATAATCATTACCAGACATTATCTATACAAAAGATTTGCTTAGATACTTTTGTGATTTCATTCTTCTATATTGCGCTTGTTCCGCGCTTGTATTTCCACTTGCCCCTTCTTCTGGCCAGTACTTAAAATGGCCGCTGCGTGGTTGCGCATGCGCGGCTGGTCCCGTGGTCAGTGGGCGTCTCTGAAGGCGTCAGCTCTGCCTGGGGCGGGACAATGACGTCAGGAGAGTTGTATCTCTCCTTGTCCCTCCCACAGGCAATGACGGCCGGATGTGACGCGCCGCGATCGGGGCCCGCCTCTCATGCGCTCACTTCCTCCCGCAGTGATGCTAATTTTGGACACCTGGTCTTTAGTCATTTATACCCCGCACCTCTAGCAGTACCACACATGCCCCCCGATGAAGCCTAGCGCGAAACGTGCGTAGGGGCTTTGGGGCTGGACGCTACGCACATGCACTTCTTTTATGGGTAAGCATGATCACTTTTCTACAAA
Organism: Dendrobates tinctorius; assembly: GCF_039654945.1. Classification (NCBI taxonomy): domain Eukaryota; kingdom Metazoa; phylum Chordata; class Amphibia; order Anura; family Dendrobatidae; genus Dendrobates; species Dendrobates tinctorius. Next base: position 2,618,004 of record NW_027361818.1, on the reverse strand, counting down.
ATCCCCCATGCTTTTTTTGCACATAGCACTTTATTGCAAAGTATTTGTATGAATTCCCCATGCTTTGTGCTATGTACTTTATTCTGATAGCAACACTAGACGTTTAAGTGTGAGACTTTTCTGCGTGGGCACTAGTTTTCATGCATTCTCTTGGGGCTTTGAAAACTCATTTTTTTGTACTATTGCATTTACCATACATGTGTGGTGTATCCATCCCCTCTTTTTTGTAGTGTCATATCCGACATCTGATCATATGATTGTATTTTGTAATGTACACTTTTTATGCACCTGTATTAATAAAGAGCGAATAATTTTTGACATTATAACCAATTATTGTTATTGACTCCATGGCGTCATACTCCGTCTTCTATGTAGGTCTATATATTTCCAAGGGAGTTGCTTTTTTGTTCATTCCATTATGAACGTCCTTTTTTCTAGATAGGAAAAAGTACTATGTTCATTGCTATGTTGGACTATGTTAAATTGTCTATTTTTCTGTGTGTATTCACAGCTTCATCCAGCAGCATGGATTACAAGGCACGTGAAAAGATGTGGCTTTCTAAACTTGATCAGGTTTTTGGTGATGACACTAGTGTGGTTTTAAATACAAGAGTAACGGATGAATCAGTATCTAGACTCAAATACCTATGTAATAAGAAAATACGTTTGTGGTGGAATAAGGCATTCCTAGAAAGATACCTGGATAAGGGCCTGATTCCAAGAGGCCTCCGTGTACAAGTCTTTCCTTCTTTTTCTATTGAAGATGAAGCATTGAAAAAACAGTGGGAGGAATTGTCCTCGGGCTGTTCACAGGGATATATGGGGTTACTCATAAAATCCAACACAACCTCCCTTCAAGAAATTGAATTGGAGATCAATAATCTGCAGGAATCCCTTAATAGCACACTTTCCACAGAAGAATCTTCACAATTATTAAAACAGCTCGAAAATGATTTTTCAAAGTGGGAGAAGGAGATTGTGGCTTCAAAAACTAAAAAGTATCAGCGGGATCAGTTAGATTATAAGAACAATCAGGTATATCGATGGAGAAAGAAACAAATGCCAGTTCAATCCATGCCCAGAACTCATCACAATTCATTCTCGTCAGCCTCGTCTATGGACGAGGAGCCACAAAGTAGTGGCCATCGTGTTAATATTCATCAAGAAAGATTTGCTATGGGAAGACAAGGGCATTTTAGGGGTAAATCCTCTAATAAACGTAAAATGACCCCACCTCAATCACTGGAGAAAAAAACTAAATCTGGGAATGCCTTTCCACCCATTCTTTGACTAAAAATCAACTTGAGGTTTTGAGTCTGGGTCTGAATTTTGTTCCTACTAATGATTTTAACTTTTTTTCAGCCATGAAGGACATACAATTATTCCTAAGAAAAGTCTTACTACGCAAACTTCACACGAAATCGGTTGATAGTACCACCTTATGTTCGTCGGCGGAACAGGAAGCTTTGGGCATATTGGAGGAATTAGAACAGGAGGGATCACTCAACCCCTCAGGTATTTTTCCTACTTCTGTTGTGCCGAAGTCCACCACATTCCCCCCTTTTTCCCTCTGTCCATCGATCGAGATCTTCAATAAATTGGTAGTTGAGGATATAAAAGCTTTGACAAGGACACATAAGGGGGATAATTTGACAAGGGCCCACAGAGTTGCCCTAAAAGAGCTTAAATCCTTAAAGGATATTGTTATAAAATCAGCAGATAAAGGGGGGAATGTGGTCATTTGGCCAACATCAAAGTACGAAAAAGAAGCCTTTCGGCAGCTGAGAGATCGTGAATCGTATGCCATCCTCCCACATAATCCCACTAGTTCCTTCAGTGCAGCCATTTATGATATTTTGGACCTTGCCCTTTACCAGGGTATTATTCCTAAAAAGATTTTTGACGGATTGTTAGTCAAGAATCCGGTCGTTCCCACCTTCTATCTTCTGCCGAAGATACATAAGGATCCAGTGGATCCCCCTGGACGTCCGATTGTCTCTGGCATGGGAGGGCTTTGCGATCCCATTTGTAAGTTCATTGAATATTACCTTCACCCTTTAGTGGAGATGCTGCCCTCCTATGTCAGGGACACTACGGACGTCCTGAAGAAATTAGATGGTCTCCATCTTGAATCAGATATGCTGTTTGCTACGATTGATGTAGAATCTCTGTATACATGTATTGGACATAAAGATGGATTGGAAGCTGTGGGGTTCTTCCTTGACATGAGTAATTTAGACCTGGCCCTACGATCATTGATCCTAGAACTGCTCGAGTTTATTTTAACTCACAACTATTTCACCTTTAAAGACAAATTCTATCTGCAGCGACGCGGCACTGCGATGGGCGCGGCCTGTGCGCCATCTTACGCTAACCTCTTCCTGGGACACTGGGAGCGGGAGGTTTTCGGAGATGGTGCATGTGCCGCGTCCCATGTGCAGTGCTGGTATCGCTATATCGACGATGTCTTTATAATTTGGCAGGGGACCGAGTCTGGCCTCCTCGATTTCATCTGTGGTTTAAACCAAAATTGTCGTAATATTAAACTGACCCACAGGGTGGCGGCGGGTGAGATTGATTTTTTGGATATTAAGATCAAATTATGTGGGGATGGTGCAATTCAAACTGATGTATTTCGGAAGGACACGTCTGTCAACTCCTTACTACATGCATCATCTGCCCATGATATTTCAACCATTCGAGCCATTCCTGTGGGTCAGTTTTTGAGAATGAAGCGAATATGCTCCACTGATGGGATCTTTGAGGATCAGGCTCGGGACCTTGCCCAGCGGTTCAGAGATCGTGGATATAGTATGAGAAACATTAAGTCGGGCTATTCTCGTGCCAGGAGGACCCCCCGCCAACAACTCCTTGACTCTAAACAGCGTGCCAATACATCTAGAGAAAAACCACTGAGGTGCATCATGACTTACAATAATCAGTGGCACAGGATTAGAGAGATCATGGGAAAACACTGGTCTGTCTTACAAACAGACATGACATTAAAGGGAATTCTACCTGATAGACCCCTTTTGACTGCTAGAAGGGGAAGGAATTTGAAAGACTTTCTTGTGAGAAGTCATTATGTGGCTAAACCTACTAACCCTTTCGGTGCTAGGCCCCAGAGGTGGGGGTGTTACCCATGTGGCTCATGTGTGGCCTGCCAAAATATCGTTAGGGCAACCACCTTTAAGGCGGCTGATGGTAGTATGGAATACCACATTACAAATTATATCTCCTGCAGCACCACATATGTGGTGTATTATGCTGTATGTGGATGTAACCTGATCTACGTGGGCCTCACCTCTAGGGAGCTTTGTACTAGAGTTAGGGAACATGTTAGGGATATAAGGGTGGCTAAGGAGACTTTGGATATTACAACATTGAAGACTATCCCTCGGCACTTCAAGCAAGTCCATAATTGTGATCCACGGTCATTTAAAGTCAAGGGGATCGATCGAGTACACTTGGGGACTAGGGGTGGAGATTACAAGAAGATCTTAGCCCAGCTTGAGTGCCGATGGATAGTCACTTTGGGTTCTATGACACCTCATGGACTCAATGAAAAGCTATCTTTTGCCCCCTTTCTTTAGTATCAATATGTCCTTCTGGCTGTTCTATACACTTTTGTGTATAAATTGCTTTTGTTCTTGTTTTTAATTGTTGTTTTTATTCATCCTTCCTCAGTGTACAGTCAGTATGAGCTATTGGATGCTTTATGCGGGGTTACTTTTGACCGTATGTCCTCATCAAGCTCATCTGGAATTTTGGAGGAAATGGTGGATATTCAATTGCGTGGAACCTTACTTTCTTGCGCATAGGATATGTTATTGTCATTTTCTTTGCTCTCTATATAGATTTTGGAATTATATTTCAACATTGTATATTTTTTTGATTCTACAAAGTATCTCAGTGTTGTAATCTTCTGTTTAGTTTTATAATACACTAAACGAGATTTTTGATAGCATGATATATTGCACTCTTTAGATACTATGATCTACGATAGATTGACTATTATGTTTAATCTTAAGTGGGCTGTGTCCCAATTTAATGATGATATTATATTGAAAGAATAAAAGGGTGCTATAATCATTACCAGACATTATCTATACAAAAGATTTGCTTAGATACTTTTGTGATTTCATTCTTCTATATTGCGCTTGTTCCGCGCTTGTATTTCCACTTGCCCCTTCTTCTGGCCAGTACTTAAAATGGCCGCTGCGTGGTTGCGCATGCGCGGCTGGTCCCGTGGTCAGTGGGCGTCTCTGAAGGCGCCAGCTCTGCCTGGGGCGGGACAATGACGTCAGGAGAGTTGTATCTCTCCTTGTCCCTCCCACAGGCAATGACGGCCGGATGTGACGCGCCGCGATCGGGGCCCGCCTCTCATGCGCTCACTTCCTCCCGCAGTGATGCTAATTTTGGACACCTGGTCTTTAGTCATTTATACCCCGCACCTCTAGCAGTACCACACATGCCCCCCGATGAAGCCTAGCGCGAAACGTGCGTAGGGGCTTTGGGGCTGGACGCTACGCACATGCACTTCTTTTATGGGTAAGCATGATCACTTTTCTACAAAATCCCCCATGCTTTTTTTGCACATAGCACTTTATTGCAAAGTATTTGTATGAATTCCCCATGCTTTGTGCTATGTACTTTATTCTGATAGCAACACTAGACGTTTAAGTGTGAGACTTTTCTGCGTGGGCACTAGTTTTCATGCATTCTCTTGGGGCTTTGAAAACTCATTTTTTGTACTATTGCATTTACCATACATGTGTGGTGTATCCATCCCCTCTTTTTTGTAGTGTCATATCCGACATCTGATCATATGATTGTATTTTGTAATGTACACTTTTTATGCACCTGTATTAATAAAGAGCGAATAATTTTTGACATTATAACCAATTATTTTTATTGACTCCATGGCGTCATACTCCGTCTTCTATGTAGGTCTATATATTTCCAAGGGAGTTGCTTTTTTGTTCATTCCATTATGAACGTCCTTTTTTCTAGATAGGAAAAAGTACTATGTTCATTGCTATGTTGGACTATGTTAAATTGTCAATACTATAGTAGTCTAATAATATTTTATATTTTATGCCAAAAATATTACAGGTTCTCGAAAAACCATGTCTTACAAAAATCTTCAACCCTTCACTGACAAGATTATAGCTTTATAAATATTTTGAGATGTTGGCATAGAACACTTTTTCAAGCATCATTTTTAGTTTTTAATTTTATTCGAACAAAAGAAATTGCAATGAAAAATATAATGTGAGTTTGAAACTTTACATATAGGATTAAATTAAAATAGGCAATATTATAGTTTTCATCAAAAAAAGAAAAAGAAGCATTGTCTAAAATATATAACAAATTTTATTGAATTAATTTTTAAAAAAAAAAAGATATACAATAGGTGAAATATAAAGATCATGAAGATAGAAAGTGCAGACACTATGGCAATAGAAGCTTGACCCTATTGGTAAGGTGCAAAAATAGATAATAAAAAAGCCTATAAAGCGGACATCTGCTAAAGTACATGAAGCGCATATAGGGGTGGACATACAAGGGGTTGAGGAAGCCTCCTATTAGGTGTCCAAACTTATAGACAACCATACATCATGATAAGTCAGCATCATAAAAGTGAATAGCATTTATGTCAGAAAAAACAACATCATAAAAAGGTGATATAACACGTAGATCAATTAGTGCAAAATATATATAAAGAGTGCAAATGGTTAATCGTAATGAAAGCTATCTGCAAGTGCAGGGTAACAAATGAGCCCAAAGTGAAGGCAGGGAATGATGGTGTCTCATATAGAAATTATGCCGCTCATTCCATAAGAAGGCAGGTTAATAGATGGAAGCACATTACCTTAGGGTACAGGCTAGGAACCCCGATGCGTGTTTTGCGTTGGCTTTCTCGAGGCGCACCCCTCGAGAAAGCCAACATGAAACGCGCATCGGGATTCCCAGCCTGTACAGACAGCTTTCATTACCTGTAACGGTCAACGTGTGACTGGACACAGCGCCTCCAGCAGGGCGAATTTATGACACACGTGACCCTGGATACAGCGCCTCCAGCGGGGCGAATTTAAATAATACCGGAACGTGCAGCCGGATACACCGCCTCCAGCTGGCGAATTTAAGAAGTACACGTAAAACTGGATACCCCGCCTCCAGCTGGCGAAATTAAATAATAAGGAGAAACACAGGAACAATTACAGTGGTGGGCCCTGTAATAGGAAATAGGGATGTGGAGACCTCCTGAGCTCCCCTGAGGAAGCGTCCCTGCACTCCTTACGTTCCCTATACAGGCTCCGCACCTGTCGCCGCACGCGAACCTTAGGCCCTGACTCGCCCTGAACCTAGTCCCTCGCTAGGGCATTGGCCGGTGCGGAAACTAATCCCACCACTGCACTAGATCACACATAAGGAAAGTCACAAACAGGGGAAATAGAAAACTTAGCTCTCTCTGTGCAAATGCTCCAGCACAGAGTCCAGCAACCGACTGCAGCCTTCCTCCTGAATAGCTACCACCAAGTTCAGTAAGCGCTGCAAAGAACTCCCTTCAGTGACTCCTTCCACACCAGGACTCAGATTGAACTGAGCAATCTCTCCAGCTCCTTCCACCACCAAGGTTGGTTGCAAATGAACAACTATCACCAACAATGATTGAATACCCTGAGACTCATTTATAGAGCCTCACACCTGATTTATAATTACAAATTAAACCTACCACTAAAGTGCGATACCCCTCCCCACCACCGGGCAACTTAGAATGAAAGACACCACGTGTGATAATTCCAATGGCCACCGGGGGCAATCACGTCACACTTTGCACTTGACAAAGTAAAAAAAATTCACTTTGTCAAATTTAAAACTGTCAGATCATGACATTACCATTAACCATTTGCACTCTTTGCATATATTTTGCACTAATTGATCTACGTGTTATATCACCTTTTTATGATGTTGTTCTTTCTGACATAAATGCTATTCACTTTTATGATGCTGACTTATCATGATGTATGGTTCACTATAAGTTTGGACACCTAATAGGAGGCTCAACCCCTTGTATGTCCACCCCTATATGCGCTTCATGCACTTTAGCAGATGTCCGCTTTATAGGCATTTTTTATTATCTATTTTTGCACCTTACCAATAGGGTCAAGCTTGTATTGCCATAGTGTCTGTACTTTCTATCTTCATGATCTTTATATTTCACCTATCGTATATCTTTTTTAAAAAAATGAATTCAATAAAATTTGTTAGACATTTTTTGATGATTTTGATGTTTTTGGAAGCAGTCTTCCCTAGGCACTCTTTATTAGAATAGTTATTAATATTATAGTTTCGCTGGTCCTATATGGCTATGCCTGGCTAAAATATGCATTAAGCTTGTCAAAACTCCTAATCTAGATCAGAGTGCCTCACCAGATAAGCAAGGGGTACTCCAGAAGAGCAAATGGTTTACCACGAGAGATAAATGCATGTATTCAAATGGAATTGAATTTTCCTCGTATTTTCCAAAAATTGAGATGCTACAAAATATGAATTATTTTTTGGCATTCGTTCTGCATGATTTTAGTAAACTTGCGGCCATCTGACCTCACCTCTCACCTGTCCTGCTGCTCCACAGTGCATGTCACGATGGTGCGTAGTGCAGTGACGTCAGAGGCCTACTTGGCATAGAATGAACTAGGTCAATGAGTACGTGAATGATTGGAGAAAGTGAAAATAGAGTAGTGGAGTATTTGACTATGGGGTGAGACAGGTGAGTGGTGAGGTGAATATTAAGGTTTTTCCGCAAACTATGTTTACTATGCTCTGTAATCTGTAGAAACACCAAAAGCATAATATTGTGCACTTTATTTGCATCAAACAATTTTGAGGCAAATCCATTCATTTGAATTTTGGCAGATTTGATCATTTTTTACTTGCCACTAGGATCTATTCCTTATGAGGTGGTTTACAGATGCTGTGTCCTATGTGTAGTAAGAAATAACAAAAATTATAGTGTAATTAAAAATGGACAGGTACAAGTGCTGAGATATGGAGAAAAGGCCTCAGAATTGTTAAATATTCTCCAGAACCTGCTACTGTGATGCCTGCTTCTGTCAGGAAGCGCCACTGTATTCATTCTGCGGGCGGAGTCAGTGATGAAGAAGACATCAGAACCAGAAGCTAGGGGCGGCACAGGCTCTATCCAGCCACTAATATTAAGATAGCTGGGACCTGGGATCCGTAATACTGTCCAGTCTGGCAGTATGGGTCTATGTGCAGTCCAGCTGAAGTAATCAGCTCCCTGCTTCTCCAAATTGGAAGGTCCTACATCATGCTAAAGCTCACAGCATATTACTGGAGGCTGCCAAATATAGCCTTGTTCTCTAATGGTTCAGTCCTGTGTGCTCTTGTATATTTGTTTCCTGTTTTGGTCCAACAACTCCTACCAGACTTCCTCACCATCCAGCAGCTGACTCAAAGGCACCAGTCCAGGAGACCCTGTGTAAGGGTACCGTTACACTTAGCGATGCACCAGCGATCCCGACAACGATATGGATCGCTGGTGCATCGCTAAGTGGTCGCTAGTGAGCTGCCACACAGGTAGATCTCACCAGCAACATAGCAGGGGTCGGGGGTCGCTACTTACCTGTCTGACGCGGCGATCCTGACATCCTCCCGCCAGCGTCCTCGCGTTGCTCGTCGGCGCCACAGGAAGCCCAGCAGGAAGCGCCCGACGAGAAATGAACCAGGACGTTCCCGTGTGACCAGCGATGAGCAGCGGGGGAGCCGGTCGGAGGTAAGTATCAGACATAGCGATATCGCTAGCAATATCGCTGCTACGTCACAAAATTGGTGACGTTACAGCGATATTGCTAGTGATATCGCTATGTGTAACGGGGGCTTAAGTCCAGATCCCTGTAATGCGGTTAAAGAGTGAAGGCCAGGACACCCCCTGGAATCTGGTAAACATAGTGGCTTGCATTAAGTCTGTCCATGGCACCCATTTTTGAGCTGCCATGTGACCACAGAGAGAATGTACAAATTGTCTCTTCAAAGAGAAAGAGGACTAAAACTCTAGTGCCACCTATTGGGAGTAAGAATCCTAAAAGACAATATTGACCCTTTGACTAGCCTTGCCACATTACAAGAATCATCTCCTTTTATGAGCTCAAACTAAATGTTTCTGAATGTGTCTTAAAGCATTTAGTAGAGAAAAAATGTACTTTGTACCTGCCAAGGCAGTACTGTTTTTTTAATTCCGCATTTGCCATTTTGATCATGACTAGATGAGCAAAATATTAGTTCATGTAGGGCATATGCCACAGCATAGACAGCATTATACACCAAATAATGTGTCCTAAAGTCAAATTCATTAAACTCATATTCCATGCCCGTAAATCTGGTCAATTTCTCTTCTCCTGTGCACAACACAGTTCCATTATCTGTATCACTGATCTTATTTGGCCATCGACAACCGTGGGCTATCTCCCAGAAAATTTCAATGAAGATATCCTGAGGAAGTGAAGTAGAAGGCCGAAGAGCAAGTAGATATTCTTTCAACCCAGGAATCCCCATGTCATGCAAACACAGTGCAACAGTCCCCATCAGCATTTTACTAAACTTTTTGGAAGCAAGGTAGGGTGAAGTTGACCAACCTTCAGTGCCAAGCCAAATGCGCTCAATGTTTTCTTTCTCTAAAAGAAGAGTCATCAAAGGATGGATGAAAGGATCTCTGGAAAATATTATAACAACCTTAGCTGATGACTGAACAACCAAATCTGCTATGTTGTTCAATTTCTTAAGGGATGTTGTAAAACCGAATGATTCATGATATGCAAGGCACACTCCCAGTTTTTGGAGTTCCTCTTTGAGAACTTGGGAACCTACAATTCCATAGTCTTCATTCAGGGACAATAAGCCAACCCAATTCCATCCCATATAGGCAACAAGTGTAGCCAAGGCCCTGGCTTGTTTGTTGTCACTAGCACTGGTTCGGAAAAATGATGGATACAGTAGACGGTTACTCAGAGAAGCGACAGTTGCTGTATAGCTGATCTTTAGAGAAAAAAAGAAAATGAAAAAATGGGGAGCATCTGAAGAAAGAAGAATATGCTGTCATAAAACAATCAATAAACTATAGCTATGCTTTATGTAGTGAAATTAAATATTCATGGATTTATTTTTTCAAGTAAAGTTTTGGTAAAGATGTTCTACTCCAGAAAAAGAAAGTTGGTAAAATTAATGTTCAATTTCTAGTACAGGCCAAACACTATGTAGGACTAAGTTCTATTGTGGCACCCCAGGAGACCGGTTGCCACAGTGGCATTGCCTCCCTCACAGGGAGTAATGTCATGCCTGGAAGCAAGAAGGGGTCACCTTACCAGGTGTCAGTAGGAGAGAAGTCGAGCAGAACCTGGGGAGTTGAGCTGTGATTAAACTCGCCCCTGAGCTGAGCTCTAGGAATCAGATACCGTAGTCTGTTGTTGCACGGGTACTGAACTCCCGGCAGCTAAGTCCAGAGGGTAGGGGACTGCAGGTCTCCTGGCCCAATCTAATACCCAGTGACACAGCAGCATACCAGAGCCTGGAGATGACACAAAGTAGCGACACCTGTGATAGGCTCAAGTTGCCTGCCATGCGGGCAACGGTTTGTTTTTAAAATCAGAGAGAGACAGTTAGCAGCAGGAGGGTGAGCTGTTAGGCAGCAAGGGAGGAGAAAGGGAGGACAGTGCAGAAGGAAGGGCTCCGTACCAACCTGGTCAGGTGTATCCAAAATTGCTTCCAGGCTGCTCGGCTCTCCATCATGATCTGTTACCAGTGCCCCGGTCTGTACTATCAACCATCAAGTAACGGAAAAGAAAACTACAGTCCTTGTGTCCTTCAGTGATCTCTTGTGCCCTGAGTCCTGCACCACAAGGTACATGAAGCCTGACATACACAGAACCTTTAACCCTGGGGCCCCGCTCCACCTGTGGAGAGCAGAACCATCCCAGCTGCGTCACCATCAGCCCCAGCAGTCTCCTTTAGCAGCGTCGGCCATCTGTTGCCAAACACCACAAGTGGCATCACGTTTAGTGATGAGCGAGTATACTCGTTGCTCGGATCTCCCCAAGCATGCTCGGCTGGTCTCCGAGTATTATGGCGTGCTCGGAGATTTAGTTTTCATCACCTCAGCTGCATGATTTGTGACTGCTCGACAGCTTGAATACATGTGAGGAATGCCTGTTTGTTAGAGAATTCCCACATGTATTCAGCCTGTCGACAAGTTGCAAATCATGCAGCTGAGACGACGAAAACTAAATCTCCAAGCAAGCCAAAATACTCACCCAAATCACCCAAGCATGCTCGGGGAGACCCGAGCAACGATGCTACTCGCCCATCACTAGTCACGTAAAATCCCATACACATATTCCCCATTTTACGGCACAGCCAGGGCCACGGAGTCGGGTCACAGCCCCATGACTTCCCCAAAAGAACTGTCTGACTCGGTTCTGAGTACCCCACGGCCCTGGTGGGTGTGTCACTATGACTTTGCTTACCTGAGGGTACATGTATGTTCCTAACACAGTAGCCATTGCTATAGAGGATTTTGAGATAGCATCTCCAATGATAGAAAGAGGAACCTTCTGGTTGCACTGGTAGTTCAAAACTGGATTCTCCTCTCCAGACAGAGTCGAAAAAGTTCCCCAGAGAGCTTCTGAAGTCTGTGAGCATGTGTCAAACATTTGGTAGCCTAGAGAAATATTAGGGAGTAAAAACCCCATGGCATTTATCTCTTTGATGGCATAAATCATGGTGTGCATCCAGCTGTAAGAAATAGTGCTGTACCTAAGTCAAGAAAGTAGAAATGGAGAAAATCAGATTGTCAAAAATAGGTGATAGTACAGATAAATCAAATATAGATGTCAATAGTACTTCTACTCACAATGGTCTTCACATAGGTCATAGATGCATATGGAGGAATACCATTGGTGGAGTCTGGGAGTCTGTGATCTGGGACCACCATTGATTTCTGGTAAAGTAAAGCGTGATCAAACCACTGGAAGTGTGACTCAATATTCTAAGCACACCCTTAAAGTGTTTTTTGTTTAGAGAGTAGCAAATATGATGTGCAGTCTCAAAAAAATTTTTTATAAACCTCTTTCACTGTGGAAATCATTGGTGGTCTAAATCACTTTAACTGGTAGGTGTCTACTCTGTTACACAGACAACATTTGCCTGTATCAGCAGCAATCGCAGTTAGGCTCTGATCACTGCTAACCCCTGCTGCCATTGTCAGTACTCCTGTGAAGCCTAGCCATTTCATCTGAGATTGTGATTTTAACATTAATATTGCAGCACATAATACAAATGATCAATCTCAGGTTCAAATCTCTAAAGGATACAAAAAATAAAGTGGAAATTAAAAAAATAAATATATAAAAATTTGAATCACCCATTTTTTCACTTCACAATTAAAGAAAAAATATAAATTTGGTATTACCATGTCTGTGAAAGTAGAAAAATAAAGTGATCAAATGAGGTAACCCATAGAAAATAGGAAAAAATTAAACATCAAAATCACCATTTTTTGGCCTTTTGCAACTCTCCAAAAATTGTGACAATAAATGATCAAATTGTTGTAATTATTGATGTACCTCAAAATGCTACCAACTAAAACATCTCACCCCTCAAAAAGTTCAATAGACAAAGAATTGAAACTTTATGAATCTCTGAAAACGGAGACACAAACCCACTGGGTGCTTTTCTAACTTCTAAAAAAATGTCACCATTTAAATAATAATAAAAATAACATACAAACCCCCCACCCCCACCCAAAAAAAATGGCAGAATTGTATTTCCATCACACCACATTTAATTTTTTTTCCATTTTCAAGTACAATTCTCGTAAAATTAACTGAGTTATATAAAACAGTAAATCATCTAAAAAAATCAATCCCTTGATGTTAATGGAAAACTATATGAAGTATGAAAAAGGGGAGAAAACAATTTTATTTAAAAAAAAAAAATGAAAATTACCTGGTCATGAAAGGGTTAAATGATCAAATCACCAAAAATATAACCTGTCATATAAAATCTGAGTATAATTCCTCATTTCTGTACTCATGTAAAGTACTAAAGACTGACCCAAACAAAGGCCAAACGCAGGAGTGAAAATAAACCTCCAAAATATACAGAACAAAAAAACAAAAAGATATCCGCAACACTTTTGTGTTTGCTTCCATTTTTCTTGAGCAGAACTCAAAGATCTAAGACTTTTTCTATGTGAACAAATGGCCTTTTCCTGTCAAATATTGTTCACTATGTGGTGTAGTGACCACTATGTCCGCTATGGGGCGCTGTGTGGATGTCCTAGGAGAGAGGATGAATGGCAGAATCCTGAATGACCGTTATGTATCTCAAGGTGGGTGGCCTTGAGATGGAGACTTATGTGTGTGTTGATCAGCTGTGATACTGCTGAGGTGCTGGTGCAATGTGTCAGAAGTCTCCAGGTAGCTGGGCAGGACCAGTTACCTACAAACCCACCCAGGGGGTGTGTTTAAGAATGCTATTGTAAAGTGTGTATGAGTGGTTAAAGGACCTGCGATGAGGTCATAGCCATGTGACCCGGTGGGCGTGGCTATGGACCATATTAGGTGGACAGGGTAGGTCACAAGGTGTGAATGCAGGGACCTGGTTGGTCCGTTTTGGAAAGTCCCATCTGAGAGAGATGGGGCTGCCTTCTGACAGCAAGTGAACGCTGTGTTGAATGGCTGCACGTGCCTGGTAATTCCCTGGAGGGAATGGACGTCTGCAGCGTGGTGAAGCAACCATGAGTGAACCCTGACGGGTGAGATAACTGAGGCTGAAGAGCCTGTGTATGCATAACCTGTGTGACCACAGGGATTACAGAGCTGAACTGGACGCTATGCTGAATCTATGAAGTTTATGTTACTGCTATGGGTTTATGATGCCTAATAAACCGCATGGACTAAGATTGTTTTATGGAAAACCCATCCCAGATCTGGTTTTATGGCTGCTGAGTATCCCCTACTTGAATGACAGTGCTACCTTACATTACATTTTTCTAAATCTGTGTTGGTGAGCTCTTCTGCCAATCTGTGTTAGTGAGCTCTTCTCCATTGCCAAGATAGTCCGTTCACCTCACAGGTGTGGCATATCCAGATGCTGAGTAGACAGCAAGATTATTGCACAGGTGGGTCTTAGGATGGAAACAATAAAAGGTCACTCTACAAAGTGCAATTTTACAGTATTGGTAGGTTCCAGGGGGGTCAGCAAACCATTCAGTATCTGCTGTGACCACCATTTGCCTCACGCAGTGCAGCACATCTCCTTCACAAAGAGTTGTTCAGGTTGTTGATTATGGAATGCTGGTCCACTCCTCTTAGGCACTGTGCAAAGTTTCATGATATTGGCAGGAACTGGAACACGCTGTCATACACGCTGATCTAGAGCATATCAAACTGTCACGTCACCGTCGCACTCGGGGGCTGGTGTTCCTGCCTCGGCCACTGGGAGGCGCCGGAGAGTCACATCGCCATCGGAATTGGGGGCTGGTGTTCCTGCCTCGGCTGCTGGGAGGTGCTGGACTCCTTCGACTGGTGGTGCCGGCGATAGGAGGGCTATGTCCTCATGTGGTCCCGCTCCTTTGACGCATGCCTCTGTCATTGGGCATTTTAGTATCTCTCATGTGGGTGATGGTGGTGACAGAGAAGGGGCCCCTACACAGGCGTCTGGTGGGCGCAGGCTTCACTCTTCAGTCAGAGGTGAAGGGGTTGGTGCATCGCCATTTGGCCTGGTTCTGGGGGCGGTCCAGATTAGATCATCAGGCTGTGAGCCTGTGAGGGATAGTCATATCCTTCAAATACTTTGGAGCCTGTCCTGCAGGCCACCAGATATAGTCTTGGTTTCCCCAGTGTGCTATATGTGTTTATATTGCTATTGTGACTCTGGTCTTAGCCTGGATTTCTGACCCTTCTACAGCATGCCGATTTTGTACCTCTGCTGCTCTCCCAGTTTTTGACTCTGACCTTGGCCTGGCTTTTTGACCATTCTTCAGTCTGCCGATTTTGTACCTCTGCTGCCCGCCGGTTTAGATTTGGACTCCTGACTTCACTTTCGGTCCCGTTTATTAATCACTTCCTGGCGACCATCCTGCTCCGGTCCGCTGCTCTCTTAGGCAGCTACCCATTGGGCTCCACTGTAATTCCAGATCCCTGTATAGGGGTAAAGGGTCTCGGGGTTTCTCGGGGTGCTGTCTTACTTGCAGCTCAGACTCGCACCAGACGGACGTCACACAAACATGCTCAATAGGTGACATATTGGTGAGCATGCTAGCCATACAAGAATTCACACAGCCACTGAAGAGGAGTGGGGCAACATTCCACAGGCCACAATCAGCAACCTGATCAACTCTATTCTAAGAAGATGTTTTGCTTGAGGCAAATGCTGGTCACTCCAGATACTGGCTGGCTTTCTGCCCCCCTGACACCCAAATACTGTAAAACTGCACATATGAGAGTGGCCTTTTATTGTGACCGGCATAAGGCCAACCTGTGCAATAATCATACTGTCTAATTAGCATCTGGATATGCCAAACCTGTGAGGTGGATGTATTATCTCAGCAAAGGAGAAGACCTCACTAGCAGAGTTGAGCGAGCTTGTTCGGATTCGGTCGCCGAATCTGATTTTTCCATTTTCATGCCATATTTGTACCCTATCCATGTTGAATGTATGGTTGAGGATCGGTTCCTAACATATTCGGTAATTTATACTCCCATTTGCTGACGAGCGTATTCAGAACCGAATCCAAACAAATTCGCTCAACCCTACTCACTAATAGAGTTGAGCATTCCGATACTGCAAATATCGGGTATCGGGCGATATTCTCGGTATTGGAATTCCGATACTGAGTTCCGATACTTTTTGCATATCGAATACCGGAATCGGAAGTTCCCATAATGCTATGAGCCAGTTTGATTTGATTCAGCCAATGAGGAATCCTAAAAAGTGTGGGCACATCCTGTTAGGCATGTAGTCATGTTAACTAATGGCATGGCTGTGATTGGCTGCTGAAATGATGTCATGATGCACTATAAAAGCCGCCGCCGCCATTTTGGGTTCACTCTGCTGTGAATTCAGTTAGGGACAGGACGCTGCTGTTCTGACTCTGAGGGACAGTTAGAGATAGCGATTTGCTATATTGTGCTTTACCCAGGCTACTTTAGCAACCGCTGTGTGAAGCTTTCTTTTGCCTTGCAGCGCTGTTCACAGCTGTCTGCAAGGTCTGTGTGTGTGACTGCAGCTCACGCTGTAGTGTGTTCTGCAGCCACCTCTGGTTGTAGTACGCTCAGCGTGCGTCACTGCCTCATACATAGTCCTTTTTTTGTTTTATTGCTGCTCATTTTTCCTGATTTCTCCTATTAGTGTGCTTCCATCCGTATCCATCTACATTGGTTGCAAACACTATATAGGAGTAGATAGCGGAGCCTTTCTGCAGCTTTTCAGTGCTAGTGCACAGTTCTCTGTGCACTGTTCACGGCTGTCTGTGAGGTCTCTGTGTGTGAGTGCAGCTCACGCTGTAGTGTGTTCTGCAGCCACCTCTGGTTGTAGTCCGCTCAGCATGCGTCACTGCCTCATACATTGTCCTTTTTTGCTGTAGTGCTGCTTATTTTTCCTAAATTTCTCCTATTAGTGTGCTTCCATCTGTATCCAGCTAGATTGGTTGCAAACACTATATAGGAGTAGATAGAGGAGCCTTTCTGCTGGCCTGTGCCCTGCAGCCCCAGCCAGATTAGTATTAGCCTATTTCTTGGAGCCTCATCTATTGCATTGTAGGTTACCTTCCTGCATTGTAATAGCTACAAAAAGTTTTGTGATACCATCGCTTTTACATCTTTGTTCACATCCTTTTTTTTTGTGAATAAAAAACACGTAAATAAAGTTCACCAAACACTCCACTTTACAGTTGTGTGGGCCACACTAGCTCATATTAAAGTGTAGTCCACACTTTATAAAATTAGTGTTTCTTATACCTGTTAGCAGCTGTTCAGGAATAAGCACACTAAGCCCTTAGTACTTTTCTGCCTATCTTTAGCAGTCTACCAAGATGAAGAAGGCAGGGAGTAAGGCACGTGGTCGTGGGCGTGGAGTTTCAGCAGGGAGAGGACGTGGGGATTCTGTGCCTGCTGCAGACACCAGTGACTCAGCATCCCCCAGTTTTACCAGGCAACAGTCCTTTATGCACAGCTTTGTAGGAGCTCGCCGTACCCCACTGCTGCGGGAGGAACAAATTGAAGCCATTGTCGGATAGATGGCAGCTAACGCATCGACTTCAATTACTTCCACATCCTCTCAGGTCCAGAGCACTGAAGAGCAACCATCTGTGTCTTCACCACCTGCCAAATTGCCAAGGAGAGAGCCCTCGACAGGAGCCATCACAGTCTCTACTTCTGTTCTCTGAATCTGTTGGCTTGGAAAGAAGGGGCCAGCCAAGCAGCATTCAAGAATGTGAAGAAGAGGGAGTATGTAGTGATGTGCAACTGCTTTGTCTCTCTGAATCTGAAGAGGCGGGTGGACCAGTCCCTATGGTCAGCACACCACAGTACGCATCTGATGATGAGACTCAGGTGCCACTTTCTGGTGCGTACTGTGCTGGCGAGACTACCCAGGAGAAGCAGGTGTTTGAAGAGGGTAGTGTAGATGATGAGGTCCTTGACCCATCATGGCGTGAGGAACAGGAAGGTGGTGGGAGCAGCTCTGAGGAAGAGATTCCCTGAACAGCCAAAACAGGAGGGAGAGGGAGGGGGCAGACTTGGTTGTCTGTAGCCTCCACTTCGGCACCCATTAGGAGCATTCCTCTTCCAAAACCCAAAACGGGCGCTCCCAGGACTTGCAGTGCGTGGTCCTTTTTTGACACAGTTGAAGATGACATTTGCTTTGTCAAATGCAAGCTGTGTAATCAGAAAGTCAAAAGAGGGAAAATTGTCAGCAACGTCAATACCACAAATATGTGGAAACATGTGCTGACCAAGCACGTGGTGGAGTTACAAAGACACACTGAAGACGTAGGCCAACCTACAGCACCACCTACCACCTCTTCAGCTTGTGTTGTAGCCTCTTCCTCCAGCTCACACACAGCTGGTTCGGCTTCCTCACAGGATCGCCATGGAAGAACCTCTGGCACTGTTGTACAGAGACCCAGTGTAATTCCACCCACAGCACCACGTTCCCTGTCATCCTCACACTCCCAGGCCACTCTACAGCCATCGGTAGCACAGGCATGGGAGAAAAGGCGGCCATACTTGGTAAACCATCCCCGAGCACAGGCTCTGAATGCTGGCATTGCAAAACTACTGTCCCTTGAAATGCTCTCATTCAGGCTGGTGGAGACTGACACCTTCCGTAACTTCATGACATTGGCAGTCCCACAATACAACGAGCCCAGCTGCTTTTATTTCAGCAGGCAAGCCGTCCCTGCCCTGCAAAAGCATGTGGAGGGAAAAATTAAACATGCACTACTAAACGCCATCAGTAGCAAGGTCCACCTGACCACCGATGCGTGGACCAGTAACCATGGACAGGGACGATATCTTTCCCTCACTGCCCATTGGGTAAATGTTGTGGAGCCGGGTACAGATATTGAGAGTGGCGCTGTACATGTTCTGCCAACTCCAAGGATTGCAGGAATCCAGTCTGTACACATTGACTCCTCCTCATACTCCAGTTCCTCTGAATCAGCGCTGCAGGAGCCGTCACGGTCTACCTCCACATGGACCCGTGAACGCTTACCTGTTACGACCGATATGAGCACAGCCGTGGCCAAACGTCAACAGGCCGTACTGAAATTAATTTCTTTGGGGAATCGAAGCCACACAGCGCAGGAGCTCTGGAATGCCATCAAGCAGGAGAGTGACATGTGGTTTCTGCCAGCGAATCTCCAGCCAGGCTTGGTAGTGTGTGACAATGGCCGAAATCTGGTGGCAGCTCTGGGCCTAGGCAACCTCACTCACATCCCATGTCTGGCACATGTGCTCAACTTGGTTGTGCAGAGTTTTTTGAGGGACTATCCGGATCTTGATGCACTGCTGCACCAGGTCCGCATAGAGGGCGCTCACTTGCGGCGTTCCAGCACGGCAAGATCGCGCATTGCAGCTCTTCAGCGCCGATTCCGCCTTCCGGAACATCGCATCATATGTGACCTACCCACCAGGTGGAATTCAACGTTACATGTGTTGGAGCGGTTGTGTGAGCAGCAGGCAGCAGTCATGGAGTACCACCTGCATCAGGCGCAAACAAGTCGGACATCTGCCACGTTTTGCGTGCCTTCGATGATTCCAAGCGGATGGCGAGTGCAGATGATGCACTAGTCAGCATGACTGTCCCCCTTATCTGCTTGCTTCAAAAAACACTGCAAGCACTAATGGAGGAGGTTTTGGAACAGTTGGCGAATTTAGGAGTCACAAATGCCATCTGCTTCTGGACAGTCTGCACAACGTGGTTCCTCACAAAGGCCTAGGCAGGGGACACTTTGTGAGGAGGATGAGGAGGAGTCAATGGAGGAGGAAGACATCTCTCCAGAGGAGGGAGGTACACAATGCTCTAGTAGTCAGTATGTACAGCGAGGGTGAGGTGATGCAGAGCAGGCAGAGATGACGCCTCAAGCAGGGGATAGCGTTTCTTGGCCAGTTGGGAGTCTGCAGCACATGGCTGATTTCATGCTGGGGTGCCTGAGAAATGACCGTCGCATGGCACACATTCTCAACACGGCTAATTATTGGGTGTACACCCTCCTAGATCCTCGCTACCGGGACAACTTACAAAGCCTCATAACACCGTTGAACCGGGAGCGTAAAATGCGGGAGTACCAAGACACACTGGTGAATTCCATTATGTTCTCCATTCCACCCGAGAGCAGTGCTGCTAGTGCTTTACAAAGCAGCTCTTTGCGTCGAGGCAGTGGAGGAAGCTCTGCACAAAGAGGGAGCAGAAGCAGCGCCTCAGCACAAGGCAAGACCAGTATGGCCCAAATGTGGCAAAGTTTTGTGTCTCTGCCACAAATGTCTAAACCATCACAGATGGCTCCAGTCAGCAGGAGGCAACGTTTCCGTCAGATGGTGACAGACTACATGTCTTGCCCTCTCAGTGTACTCCCAGACGGCTCTTCCCCCTTCAAGTTTTGGG
This sequence comes from Dendrobates tinctorius, assembly GCF_039654945.1. Lineage (NCBI taxonomy): Eukaryota > Metazoa > Chordata > Amphibia > Anura > Dendrobatidae > Dendrobates > Dendrobates tinctorius. The sequence goes on along the minus strand of NW_027361818.1, from coordinate 2,597,814 downwards.
TCTCTAAGCTGGATATATGGCCAGAGCTTAGCCAGTATGCATTGGAGGGGCTGGCTTGCCCTGCTGCTAGTGTATTATCGGAACGCATCTTTAGTGCCGCAGGTGGTGTACTAACAGACCGTCGCATGCGACTATCCACCGATAACGTTGACCGGCTTACTTTTCTGAAAATGAACAAGGCCTGGATCTCGCCGGAATTTGCCATTCCTCTTCCAGATTAAATAATTGGTTGGCAACAGTATCCAGGTCTCCTGTTGTGTTCATGTTTCTACCACCTGAACTGTAATCCCTGGGCTCCAACACCGCCAGTTGCTGCTCAGAAGTGCCGTCTGCACAGAAAAACACTAGCTCCTGTGTTATTGGGGTTCAGTAACGTCAGCTGCTCCCCTGCTGTGTGTCCGGCAATGTCTTCTGCTCCCTCTAAATTCACACTACATCAGATATTAAACTTGCTCCAATTAGGCTTCAGCCAACACCCTGATTGACCCTGGGCTCCAACACTGCCAGTTGCTGCTCAGAAGTGCCGTCTGCACAGAGAAAAACACTAGCTCCTGTGTTAGTGGGGTTCAATAATGTCAGCTGCTCCCCTGCTGTGTGTTCGGCAATATCTCCTGTTCCGTCCACATTCACACTACATCAGATATTAAACTTGCTCCAATTAGGCCTCAGCCTACACCCTGATTGACCCTGGGCTCCAACACTGCCAGTTGCTGCTCAGAAGTGCCGTCTGCACAGAGAAAAACACTAGCTCCTGTGTTAGTGGGGTTTAGTAACGCCAGCTGCTCCCCTGCTGTGTGTCCGGAAATGTCTCCTGCTCCCTCCACATTCACATTACATCAGATATTAAACTTGCTCCAATTAGGCCTCAGCCTACACCCTGATTGACCCTGGGTTCCAACACCGCCAGTTGCTGCTCAGAAGTGCCATCTGCACAGAGAAAAACACTAGCTCCTGTGTTAGTGGGGTTCAGTAACGTCAGCTGCTCCCCTGCTGTGTGTCCGGCAATGTCTCCTGCTCTGTCCACATTCACACTACTACTGATTTTAAACTTGCTCCAATTAGGCCTCTGCCTCCACTCTGTTTGTACTATTGACCCTGGGCTCCAACACCGCAAGTTGCTGCTCAGAAGTGCCGTCTGCACAGTCAACATATGCTCCAGTGTTATTGGGGTTCAGTAATGTCAGCTGATCCCCAGCTGTGTATCCGGCTATTTCTCCTGCTCTGTCCACACTCACACAACCACAGATTTTAAAATTGCTCCAATTAGGCCTCTTCCTCCACTCTGTTTGTACTATTGACCCTGGGCTCCAACACTGCCAGCTGGTTACCGGCCGTGTCTTTGGCACGGGTACTCCCTCCTGCCCAGCCTGGTTCCAGCACGCCAGCTGTTTCCGGGTAGTGTCAATGTCACTTTGCCTCCAAAACTTTGTCCTGTCGTGATGCGGTCGGGTTAGCCGACTCTATGGTCCCTGCAGTTTAGGTGCTTCCTATGTGGGTTGTGGGATCTGTCAATAAAGGCTGGTTCCATAGTGCCAATAGGACAAGCACCCCCTGTAGGACTGTGGGTTTCGGTAACTGCGGCCGGCTCATGGCCTTGCAACTTTGTTTTTCATGGGTACCTTCTGCTACCCATCTGGGTTCCAGTACCATCAGCTGGTTCTCGGCAGTGTCTTTAGCTTAGGTGCCTCCTTCTCGGTATCCGAGTTCCAGCAACGTCTGCTGGTCCTTCGTAGTGCTTTCTGGCACAGGTACCTCCTGCTTAGTAACCGGGTTCCAGTACCATCAGCTGATCCTCAGTAGTTCCATTGGCTCTTGTTCCTTCTGCTACCCATCCGGGTTCCAGTACCGTCAGCTGGTTCTCGGCAGTTCCTCAGCCTTCTTGTACCTTCTGCTACATTTTCAAGTTCAAGCTTTTTGAAATGTTTTTTGGTAATCACTCTGGATCTCCCTGACGACGACCCTGAAGATAACGACCCTGAAGACCACCCCGAAGAAGACGACCCCGAAGACGATGACCCTGAAGACCACCCCGAAGAAGACGACGACCCCAAAGACGACGACCCTGAAGATGACGACCCTGAAGACTACCCCAAAGAAGACCAAAAAGATGACTCTGAAGAAGATGACCAAGAGGACAAAGAACATGAAGACAACCACCAAGATACAGAACAACAAGAGACAGAAGACCAAGAAGCAGAAGAACAAAAAGCAGAAGAACATTAAGCATAAGACTAAAAATCAGAGCAAAAGATATTATCTAAATTATAAGCAGAAGAAGACTAAGCAGTGTATGGGGGTGAGTCTGTTCCTCCTCGTGGTGCCCCTGGAAAATGCCTGCTGCTGCAGGCCAAACTGAACGTGGACAAATCCTGTTGTAAATCTTTTGTGGCAGGTAGAACAAAAGGTGTAATCTTCAAACTTTTATAGATAACAACTATAGGAATGCCTGTCACAAATAAGAATATGATGAAGAAGAATAGGAAATAGGAAGAAGCTGAAGAAGTAGAATATGAAGAAGAAGAATAGTTGAATAAGAAGAATATGAAGAATGTAAAAAAAAAGAATAATAGTAAGAAGGTGAAGAAGAAGATGAATAAGGTGAAGAAGAAGTTGATGAAAAAGATGCTGCTGCTGAGGATCATGAAGGAGAAAGTGTGGGAGAAGTAAAAAAAAAAGGTGAAGAACATGGAAGTAGTGAAACATACATATCTGACAAAATATAAAAAAGGTTAACATAGTAAATATCTTTGTAACTCCGAACGTCTTAAAAAAAAAAATTAATTCCTGCTATACAATTTGATTGGGCTAAACCTCTATGCCTTTAATGTCTCTTCCACCTCCCCCAATACATTTTACATTATTCTTAGTTGTTTTTCTTCATGTAGAATTAACCTCCAAGGAAAGAAAGGGTTTATTTTAATTCCGATATTTCTGTCCCATTGACTTGCATTGGTTTTCGGTATCGGAATCGGCGATATCCGATACTTTTTGGGTATCGGTCCGATCCAATCCGATCCGATATTTCCCGATATCGGAAGGTATCGCTCAACACTACTCACTAACACAGATGTAAACAAATTTGTGAACAATATTTGACAGAAAAACGCTTTTTGTGTACATAGAAAAAAATCTTAGATCTTTGAGTTCAGCTTATGAAAAATGGGAGCAAAACCAAAAGTGTTGCATTTATATTTTTGTTCAGGTATGACTAGTGTTGAGCGACTTTTGTTTTTTTTAGGGTCGAGTTTCGTTTCATGAAACCCGACTTTTCCAAAAGTCGGGTCGAGCAAAATCGGCCGACTATAGGGAAAAGTCGGGGTCGTCCCGAAACACGAAACCCAATGTAAGTCAATGGAGAATTAAAGTCGGCAGTGAGAGGGGGACAGGAAACACACCAACAGTGCCCATTTGAATGCCAAAAGCATAAATTCTTGTTACTGAAGCTTGTCAACCTTAATTAACTTCATAATACTAGTTACGCACTGAAAAATGGGGGTTATTTGGCTACAGTTGTGGGGGGGAGGGCTGGCTCCAGGTTTTCGTGGGCCCAGGGCCAAAGAGAGCCCCTTTAACACATACCACAACTCATGATGCTCCGATACGGCAGAGAAATAGCAGTATAGTACAATGAAAAATACTTGACTTCTTACATCTCATGACTGATATCCATTTTAAATTCTCCAATACCTCCAAAAACGGACAGTATATAACTCCATACAGTATTATGGCTAGCGCTTAGTGCACTATACAGAGTAATGAGGCCCATATATTTCTCTATACGGAATCATTATTCCCATATAATGTTTCAAACCATATATGATGAGCTCCACATAATGCTACAGTATATCTTGGTCCCAATGGATGAAGCTCCACTGTCTTATGGGCCCAAATAATGCTCCATATATAATGGACCCCATTTCTACTGCTCTAGTGTATAATGGGCCCTGTAAATGCTGCTCCAGTGTCTGATGTCCACCTTTGGAATGCTCCAGTGTATGGTGGGCCCCATATATCATTCACCAGAGTATAGTGCTCCCCACAAATTGCTGTCCCAACATTGAAAACAATTACATAAGTCTCCTTGCTAGGGAATCCTTGCACTACTCTGAACTCCTTGTCGTCCCCATCTTCCATCTCACTGCACTTGGCTGTTTAGGCCCTCCCACCGGCAGAGACATTTTTTCGTACTATGCGGTGCACTGTGCCAGTGCCATCGCCCATGAGTATGCCCCCCCACCTGCTCAAGAAACCTGCACTTTCATCTGCACCTTCCTCTTTGTCACCGTTTAAGGTGGTATAGTATGCGGGAAGGGGAACCTGAGTTTCCTCTGGGTCAGATTCTGGCTGTGTAGAGTGCGAGGGGAATGTAGTGGTCTGGGTCAATGTACCAGCAGCATCATCCAGCAGTGGCTGGGCCTCAGTGCACTTGTGGCGTCCCCAAGAGTACGGTCGCCACTGTGGCATTGCCTTCCTCCTAGGGAGTGTGTTGTCAAGCTTGGGAGCAACGAAGGATCTCTCTAGCAGTGAAACCAACACACAACACATTTCCCACTCCAGGCCAGCAGGGAGACCTCTGAACCTGACTGCTGAGGAGCTGCTCTCTGTGGTCGGGAGGAGGTAAGTTAGGGCACTCTGTGCAGGGAAGGGGAAGTGTGTGGACGTGAGAAGGGGAGCTGGAGGATGAGCAGAGTTAAGGCTCACTCCTAGCTGGAGCGCATGGTCCGGATTCCGGTCTCCGAGTTTGTAGGGACACTGACGTTCCTGCAGCAGAAACCGGGGGAAGTAGCAGCTATAAATGCTCTGTACCCAACTAAGGCTCGGAGGCCCCAGCATCGACGTGTGCGAGGCAGAAGGAAAAGGCTACAGCTGTCTGCCATACAAGTAAAGTCTGAGGAACATCTGTTAGACAGGAGGCGTTTCAGTGAACCACGGTCCTGTGAGTGCTTCCCCCACAAGCGCTAGAAAGGAGACATTCAGGAAGGTACATGTTGGCGGAGTGTTGGAAGGGAGCTTTCCATTCTGGTCCCAGAGGTTGGCAGAGGTCCTGACCCGGAGGACACAGCACGGAGGCAGGCATCTGTGTAACCTGCAGACTGTGAGTAAAGCTTTGGAACTGCACGCTCTGGTGTCCTACAGTTATTCCAGCACCGCTACATCTGGGTACCAGCACCTACACTGCCTGTGCCTTTCCCCCATCACTACATCTACACTTCCCTGGGACTCCAGCTCCACCTGTGGGGAGCTTCACCATCTTTGCTGCACAACACCATCAGTCCCAGAGGATCTGCATGCAGCGTCGGCCTAACATCTATGTTGCTGAACACCACAGGTGGCGTCAAACTATCTATATAAACTCTTTACCATTATACCACACCATTTACATGGGCGCCCAGGGCCACCGTCCGGGTCACCGCTGCTGTGACACATCCCACTGACACCGGCCCGGTACCGAGTACCCCACAGCCCTGGGAGGGTGACCCATATGCCGACTGATGATCGGGCGGAGTTATTCCCACGAACCTCCAAACAGCGTCCCTGAAGGCAAAGTTTTTGGTTTCCGGGGGCAGTATGATTGCAAAGCTGAACCTTAAAGGAATGTCCAAAAGGGCACCACCAGGAGTGGAGCCTGTGGCTTAATTGGACTGCACCTGGGAAACCACTACCATACAAGCTACAGAAAAGATGGACAGATTGCAAGCTTTGTCGATTTTGTGTGTGGTGTGGTATGTCCGTTTGTAGTTGTGCTAGCGATTTCTCAGCTTTATTCCGTTAACGACCGAGACTCCGGCATGGCCCCGCGGTACGCGTCAAGCTTACTAGAGGGATACGCGAGGCTGTGGCACGTGAGATCGAGCAATAACAGGTCTAGCATTCCAGTACATGTCCGGGGCTGCATGCACGCTACACTGAAAGGACCAGCTTTTGTCGCTTACAGGTGCAGATAACCTGCTGAACTGGGATTCAGATTATTCCCCGCGAACGATGATTTCCCAGTAAGTTCAGGTCAACCGCAATTCCGGAGTTAGGCCTAACCGTCATTCCTGAAAAAATTACGTGTCCAAACCACAGGTGCTGTAGCTTGCTTAACAGCTCGGCAGCCGTTCTCAGGCCCAGTATGGATTCAACAACATTGTAGAAAGTTGATAAAGGGTACAGTTTCACCGGATAACACGTATATATGTAGCCTAGTTTACACATTAAAAATATATGTCTATAGATCTGGAGGCAGACTCAGATGTTCTCAGGCCCAGTATGGATTTGACCAGATTGTGCAAAGTCGAGAAAGGGTACTTTATCACTGGATAGCAGGTATATATAGCATAGTTTAAACATGTAAAATCTCCGTGTTCTCAGTATGGATTACACAGCAATCTAAAAAGTGGAAAAAAGGAAATGCATTTGAGACGTACACAACTATATACTTTTGGTGTTATTTTTAAATCTTCATATATATTTCTGTCTCAGTAATACAGTGCAGCCTCTCTGCAATAGGAAATGAGATGCATACAATTAGTGACATAAAGGCTATTGATTGCAGAAATCTAGGAATTATTATTCACGGGAAAAACTTCCGTCACAATTCTCATAGGCGATGCTGACCCTCAATTAATTTGTGTGTTGAGACAGTGAAAACATTTTTTTGTGAAAAAAGTCTTGCTGTATCGCACTTCCGTTGATTCCATCACTGTTACTCGTCTCAATCCAATTTTTATCACAGGGAGCGATGTAAACATGGTGCTCACTGGCTATCATGATCTGTCACGTAACTTTGGAGTGCAAAAGACAGAAGCCACAGGCCGTGGGCGATTCTATCTGATTGGCATGAGAGGGCACATTTTGAAATGTGCGCCGGAATGTCACACGTTTGTGAGTAGGAAAACTGAAAGCTGATGATAAACCACCACTGCATGTAATTGTGAGTCGACGTCCTTAAGAAAGGAAAGCCACTGATCATCTGGAGCTAGAGCCCGGCCAGCAGGACAGGGCATAGCTACATCTTAACCATCATCTTTCAGTTCAATCAATTTGTAGTGGCAGTCCCAGTGAAGGATTTGACAGCACAGACTACACAGCGGAGGAGCAGGGAGAGGTAAACATTGCAAATGCTGGGGCCCTGCCCAAGCAAGGGGGGCACACTCGTGGGCGTCGTTACTGGCACTGGGGCCCTCATAGTACGGCGGTGTGTCTGATGGCGGGTGTGCACCACCACTGTCAGAGACACTTGATTGCACTATGAGGGACCCTATGCCAGTGCCCGCGCCCAAGAGTCAGCCTACCCACCTGTCCAGGGCAACGGCACTCACATGCTTTTGTGCGCTAGGTGGTGACCACGGCCATGGGGGGGCCGCCCACTTAGGGAGGTTTACAAAGTGGCATATGTAGATGTGGGTCATTCAGCTGCTGCAAAAGGTGAAATAGGTCAAGTTCGCGGAATAGGAGGAGGACCAAAGCAAGCCATTTTTCTGGCAACCTATGTGTCATCAAGGGAAGGTGGGACAAAATCCTTGGAAACCCATGCATGGTTCATTTTAATGAAGGTTAGATCATCCACGTTTTGGGTTGACAGACGGGTCCTTTTTTCTGTCAGGATTGATCCAGCTGCACTGAAGACTCTTTCCGATAGCACACTTGCAGCTGGGCAAGCGAGCTCCTGTAAGGCATATTGTGCCAATTCAGACCAGGTGTCCAGTTTAGCGGCCCAATAGTCAAAGGGGAATGACCTGTGCGGGAGAACATCGATATGGGAGGAAAAGTAGTTGTTAACCATAGTTGACAACTGCTGTCTCCTGTCACTTTCCATCGATGCAGTATTAACAGTAGTGTGAACGGTCCGTGAAAAATCAGTCCACAACATTGTCATGAAACCACTGTCTCCAATGCCACTTCTGCTGTGTGCACCACGAACACCTCTGCCAAGCTGCCCCCGGCCCGTACGGCTCGTGTGAGAACCATCACCCCTGCTGTGTGCTGGGAATGCCTCAACCAACCGGTTAACCAGAGTTGCTTGTTTAGTAGCTAATATTAGGTCAAGGTTCTCCTGTGGCATGATGTTTTGTAATTTGCCTTTATAGCGTGGATCCAAGATGCTGGCCAACCAGTAGTCGTCATCGTTCATCATTTTGGCAATGCGGGGGTCCCTTTTTAGGATCTGCAAGGCATAATCTGACCTGTGGGCCAATGTTCCCGGTGTCAATGATGCACTGCGAGTGCTGGGTGGAGGAGCACTTTCTGGCAAATCCACATCCTTCCAGTCACGCACAAACCCTGTACCAGACCTTGCCACACCAACATTTTCACTTGCCCCACAAGATGCATCCTCCTCCCCTAAGTAATCATCCCCATCATCATCCTCGTCCTCCTCTTCTTCCTCCACCTCGTCCAGGAGAGGTCCCTGAGCAGACAATGGCTGAATGTCATCAAGGATTCCCTCCACCTCTTCCTCCTTGTCAACATTGGCTGCAGACGCCTGCTCCTTAAGGTGCGTCAAAGTTTGCATAAGCAGACGCATAAGTGGGATGCTCATGCTTAGGATGGCGTCGTCTGCGCTTACCAGCCGTGTGAATTCCTCAAAACACTGAAGGACTTTACAGAGGTCTTTCAGCTTCGACCACTGCACACCTGTCAACTCCATGTCTGCTCTCAAAGTGCCTGGCCGTGTATCCTCCCACAAATGCATTATGGCCTGCCTCTGCTCGCACAGCCGCTCAACCATGTGCAGGGTGGAGTTCCACCTTGTTGCAATGTCGATAATGAGGCGGTGGTTGGGAAGGTGGAGCAATCGCTGCAGCTTCTGCATACGAATGGAGAGTACAGGCGACCGGCGGATGCGCGCGCACAGTCTTCGCACCTTCTGGAGCAGGGCTGTTAACTCCGGATAATTATTGAGGAAGCACTGCACCACCAGGTTCAAGGTGTGAGCCAAGCAAGGTTTGTGGCTGAGTTTTGAAAGGGCTATGGCTGCCACAAAATTACGGCCGTTATCACTAACTACCTTGCCTGCCTCAAGATGTACACTGCCCAGCCATGACTCAGTTTGTCGCTTCAAGTACTCGGCCAGCACCTCGGTGGTGTGTCTGTCGCCCAAACACATCATCTGCAACACAGCCTGCTGATGCTTTCCACTAGCTGCTCGATAGGGGGACACCTCGTGTGCAACAGTGGCAGCTGCAGATGGAGTGCTCATACGACTGCGCTCTGTGGACGAGCTTTCGCTTCTGGAGGAGGAGGAGGGTCGAACGCCTACAGCCAACTGTTTCCTATACCGTGGGCTAGGCAGCACTGTCCCACCACCGCTGTCCCCTGTGGACCCTGCATCCACCACATTAACCCAGTGCGCAGTTATGGACACGTAACGGCCCTGGCCATGCCGACTGGACCATGCATCAGTTGTGAGGTGCACCTTTCCACTCACTGACTGCTTGAGTGCATGGACAATGCGGTCTTTCATATGATGGTGGAGGGCTGGGATGGCTTTGCGAGAGAAGAAGTGGCGACTGGGTAGGTCATAGCGTGGTACTGCATAGGTCATGAGTTCGCGGAAAGCTGCGCTTTCCACCAACCGATAGGGCATCATCTCTAACAAGATTAGTTCGGCAATGTGGGCGTTCAAACCCAGTGTACGCGGATGAGAGACTGAGTACTTTCTTGACCTACTCATAGTGTCTGGGAGGGTGAGCTGGACTTGAGAGCTGCATATGGTGGAAGTAGCGGTGGACAGGGCGGACTGAGAGAGGGTTGATGATGGTGATGGAGTTGGTGTTCTTTCTGATGGCCTAGATTCAGTCTTTCATTGATATACAGTGGGATTCCCTGACTGTTGTGGCCTTGCAACGACACCTCAACATTTGTTGCTGTGCTAACCGGTGGGCTTACAGTGGGGGAAACAATGTAGCGTTGCTGACTACCTTCTTTGTGATCAGTTCCACATGTGGTACTTGAGGTTTGGTGCAAGTGCATGCTGGTTAAATGTCTAAGCATGCAACTGGTATTCAAATTTTTCAGATTTTTCCCTCGGCTAAAGGTCTTTACGCACTTCTTACAGATAACCTTGGCCTGATCATGAGGATTTTGTTCAAAAAAGTGCCGCACTGCACTCTTCCTACTTTGGCAGACATTTTGCGGCCTAGCACGCTGTGATATTTTGACCTTTGGACAAGCTGTCCAGCAACTCTTTTGATGTTTGGAACCTGTCTTTGGAGTGCTCCGGGCCTGCCAGATAACAGCTGTTGCAATGTCGATGTCTGCTGTGGATGCTCCTCCTCCTCATCTGAGCTTTTGGAAGCAGCACCCTCTTCCCCCAATGGATGCCAATCTGGGTCAACAACTGGATCATCCATCACCTCCTCTTCAATGTCATGTGCAACTTCCTCTGTGTCACCGTGTATGGTGGTATAGTGTGCGGGAAGGGGCACCTGAGTCTCATCAGGGTTACAATCTGGCTCTGTACACTGCGAGGACAATGTAGTGCTCTGAGTGAATGTACCAGCAGAATCATCTATCAGTGGCTGTGCATCAGTGCACTCCATGTCAGATTCATCTTGGCCTGGGTAATTCACCATTTCACTTGATAATCCAGGCATGGTATGTGAAACCAGCTCCATGGAGTAAGCAGTAGTATGGCCTGCGTCATCCTTCAATCTTGGTTGGGGTGAAGGACACAAGGAAAGGTGTGGTTCATGAACATGAGCCTCCAATGACGACTCAGTGCTTTTATTTTTTACAACTTCAGAAGAGGAGGCGATAGAGCTGGAGGCTGAGTCAGCAATGTAAGACAAAACTTTTTCCTGAAGCTCTGGCTTTAAAAGCGGTTTGCCAACTCCTAGAAAACTAAGCCTTCGAGGCATTGTGGAGCCAGACGATGACGCAGGCTCAACACCTCCTGCATTCAGTCCTATTTTGCTTTTGGCACTACCATCAGATCCACCACCAACACCATCATTACCAGCTGCCAACCCCGGCCCAATTCCACGGCCTCTTCCACCAGCCTTCCTCATTTTTGGTAGAAATGTAGACAAAATCCAACAAACTATATAGTAATGTAAAACAAGGTACAAGGTGTCTATAGGACAGGGGAGGTTTTGAATTTCTGCACACACTTGTGGACACTGGACACTTTTGGATTGTGCGATTCCCACTGAATATCACAGCGCTATGTCACAGGCTCAATGTCGCAGGTGTGAAAAATGTCACTAGAGGATAACAGAGATTTTGAATTTCTGCACGCACTTGTGGACACTGGACACTTTTGGATTGTGTGAGGCCCACTGAATATCACAGCGCTATGTCACAGGCCTGATGTCGCAGGTGTGAAAAATGTCACTAGAGGATAATGGAGATTTTGAATTTCTGCACACACTTGTGGACACTGGACACTTTTGGATTGTGCGATTCCCACTGAATATCACAGCGCTATGTCACAGGCTCGATGTTGCAGGTGTGAAAAATGTCACTAGAGGATAACAGAGATTTTGAATTTCTGCACACACTTGTGGACACTGGACACTTTTGGATTGTGTGAGGCCCACTGAATATCACAGCGCTATGTCACAGGCTCGATGTCGCAGGTGTGAAAAATGTCACTAGAGGATAAAGGAGATTTTGAATTTCTGCACACACTTGTGGACACTGGACACTTTTGGATTGTGTGAGGCCCACTGAATATCACAGCGCTATGTCACAGGCTCGATGTCGCAGGTGTGAAAAATGTCACTAGAGGATAAAGGAGATTTTGAATTTCTGCACACACTTGTGGACACTGGACACTTTTGGATTGTGTGAGGCCCACTGAATATCACAGCGCTATGTCACAGGCAGAAATTGGCTAGTGTATGACAAACTACAAGGTGTATATAGAATTGGGCAGAATAGGAATCTCCCTAGAGTGTAGGTCTGTAAGAACGGAACATGTCCTCGACTTATTCTTACAGAGCCACACACAGATAGCTTAACTGTGGCCGTGATAACAGCCGTTACACGGTACTGAGAGAGGAGCGTGCACGTACACGGCTGTCCGGTGTACGTAAAATTGTCAAGCTCCGTGTTTTTTAAGTATACGGACTGACACACGCTGTCTCTCTATAGTTTTGAATGTGATCAAACAGCAAATATATTTAACTGTTTGAAAGCTAGACAAAACTAGAAGGTGCAGGTCTGTAAGAACGGAACATGTCCTCAACTTATCCTTACAGAGTGACACACAGATAGCTTCACTGTGGCTGTGATAACAGCCGTTACACGGTACTGTGTGAGGAGTGTGCACCGCTGTATGGTGTGAAAAAATGCACGCTCAGTACCTCACCAGGACATAAAAAAAATTGGGATTGCTTTTAAAAAAGCAGTTTGCAGAGCAGTGGGTAAACAGCAATGCAGCCGTCAGGAAGCCTTAGAAGGCAGCCTAACAACCAACACCGCTGATCCAGCAAAATATAGCCTCCACTTGCACTGCACACACAGTAACTGGTGTGTTGTACAGGCAAAATCGCTAGCAGCAGAAGCAGTTTTTGGTGTCTTCTTCCCTGCCTAACGCTCTCCCTACAAAATCAGAAGCAGCAGCAGCTCTCCCTATTCTGAGATCAGCATGAGTAACATGGCGGTCGGCGTGCACGCCCTTTTATACCCCCTGTGATGCCCACCAAAGCAAGCCAATCACTTGCATGCCCTTCTGAAAGATGGTGGTGACCCCTGCCTATGTCATCACGTTGCCGACAGTGTCCGTGGATCCTGATTGGCTGAAAAAGAGCGCAAAACAAACTTTTGAAATGCGACTTTGGCGCTTAAGTCGCCGACCTCGTGGGCGACCTCATCCTAGGGTTTCGTTTCATGAAACCCGACTTTGCCAAAAGTCGGTGACTTTTGAAATTTTTCGACCCGTTTCGCTCAACTCTAGGTATGACATTCTAAATAAAAAACATAATTTAGGGTTGAACGTCCAATGGAAAACATGTAGGTTTACAAATGATGATGAAATGTAATAGAAGAATAGAAGATGATAGTAATATGATTGGACACTTACGAATTGCAGCAGAGAGATTGGATCCTTTCAGTGAATAAATAATTTTGTCCCTCCTTTGATGTATGAATTGGGAAAAATCCCCCTATTATGATGTCCCCATCCTGAAAATACCCTTCCCAAGGATGGCTGTAGAGACTACAAGCGGGAGAAAGACTGAAGGAAACATGGAAATGCGTTATGGAAATGTAGATGATGATGCCCAGGACCATGCTGAGGAAGAAAACATGGAACGAGATAAAGGCTAGTCAATAAATATATATTTGTAAGAAATACTATGTAAATCAATAAAGCCGAGAGTTATGCTTCATGCACATGAAGGTTCTTAAGGTTCAAGGCATAGTGAGTTCCATACATACATCCATGATAGCCTATGAAGGTTTCTGTAACATGTGTGCCCCATATCATCATGTGTTGCAAATATTAAGAAAAATGCCATTCTCCATTGAATATTGGTTGACTGCCAATTTCCCCACATTCTAAAAACTGACGTTTTGACCCAAGTTGTACCTTTCCTTAGACAACAGGATAGCAGGGAAAAGAGACACTGAAAGTGTAGTATAAAATGGTGTCATACTATAGTTATCAACTGGAGGAAAACTAGTCGATTTTCTGACGAAGGTTCAGTCTTTTGTCCCAAAAGTGTTTATTTTTGAAGATTACTCTAAAAAAATTGAAAATTCTGAGCATCGAATGTTTAAAATATTATTATGTATTTGTATTGCCCAACATGGAATTTATCTCACATAACAGAAAAATAAATTTTGGAATTTAAGGCTTTCAAACGATGGATGAGAAAGTCACTGAAAGAACTTAGAAATATTATAAGAAAAATCTTAAGCAACAGTTTAGATTTGAATGAAGAAATGTTAAGTATCAGGAGGAAGGAAAAATACACGCGGGATACTATAATTTTCCCAGCCACAAGGGAAGATGGACATGATAAGAAATGGAAAAATATAATTCTGAGAATATCTGATTCCCCAAAAATATACAAGGAGCCATATGCAAAGGGATTAATGAGCAGGCAAGGGTTACTCATACATCACAAGGTTATGGATATTAGAAGAAATTATATGATTAGGAGGTCATGGATTTCATTAGAAAACTATATGAGAAAGGCATAGAAGTACACCCAAGGGATGACAGTCTTGAGTACATTTAGGTAAGCATAAAAAGTAATGATAAAAACATGAAGAAAATATACAGAAGATTAAATAACCAAGACATGAATAGGAAGAAGATATAGCTAACATTTTATATATTTTTTATTACAAATTATATTTTTTCCTTAAGTTCTTTAGCGATTTCTGTACTTCACATAGATCATAAATATCTAGGCAGTCCACTCTTATCTCAGCATTGATGTTATAATATGCGCAGTCTAAGCAGCATTCAGAAGAGTGAAGCTGTAAGGGGGGGGAGAGGTGGCTGTCAGACACAACCAGTCTTTCCAGAGAGAAGATAAGCATGTATATTACCATGTTCACCTTCTCTAACTCTGTTTAAATAGTACTGAACCAGCATATATAACTTAGGAAACACTTACCCTGCTTCCTTCTCCAGACCCAGTGTAATAACATGGGTATTGGGAGAGAACTAGAGCTGGTCGGTACTTGGAATCATGGTCTGATTTGTTATGCAGCCTTCAGGCTAAAGTTCCCTTGTAACTGTGGCTAATATATACAATTCTTTTAGACCTTATCGGGGACCCAGTGTATGCAATAAATGAAAAAATAATGACATAAATAAAGCAAAATAATAGAAAAAAAAGCGATTAGGATTAAAAATTTATGTTGTCAGCATAAATCTCTGTTCCTAGACCAGTGTGCATTGAAAAAATATGTCCAATATATAACAATAACTTCTACTGAAAGGGGAACGAATTTAGGCTATGTGCACACGCTGCAGATTCACCAGCGGATTTTTCTGTGTGGATCCGCAGGTAAAACCGCCGGTAAAGTGACCTGCTGTTTTCCTGCGGATTGGCCAGCGGTTTTCCCCTGCGGTTTGACACCTGGACAATGGAATAGGTGGCAAACCGCAGCGGAATCTGCAAAAAGAATTGACATGTCAATTCTTTCTGCAGATTCAAAACCGCAGCTTTTCCGCAGTGAAAAAACCGCAGCATGTGCACAGCGGATTGTAAATCTCATAGGCTTACATGGTACTGTACACTGTCTGCAGATCTGCTGAGGATCCGCAGAGGCCAAATCCGCAGCGGATCCCCAGCGTGTGCACATTCTCTTAAAATGTTTTAAGTGGTGTTTGATAAAAAAAAATTAAAGCAAAGAGAAAAATTGGCAAGTCTTCTATTTTTATTTGTATTTTTCCCCCAAATTCAGCCAATAAAAATAAAAAACATGTGTTTTGGAAAGAAGGCAAAAATTATTTGTATATCTGAAGGAGAAAAAATTATTAATGCATTAAAAGCGTATATGTGATAAAGTCTGAAAATTTCCATTGTCTGGAAAGGTAGATAAATTGCCCAGTCGTGAAATGGTTAAAGAAGACTTGTCACTTGCTCAAAAAATTGAATAAGATGAATACCTTGTAAAAATTACTGATCTCCCCTTATTCTGCAGCTCTTTTCCTTTTTGCACTACGCCACTCCATTGCAGAGATATTCACATTTGTTTTTCATGTAGTGCACTGTGTGAAATCTCTGTGTTGCAGTCCAACTGGCTTGTTTTTTCAGAGATTTCTCACAGATATTGCCAATCACAGCTCAGCAGCATCTGACACTGATAGACTAATAGGCCAGACGAGATGCTGCACTGTAATTGACAGTGGCTGGAAGGCATGGGGTAAAAGCGCACACCTCCAAAGAAGTCTATGAAGAACTGCCCAATTGGACTACAAAGAAGAGATTTCACATACAGCACCCCAGAAGAGATAAATGTGAATATCTCTGCAATTGAGTGACGTAGAACAAAATGGAAAAGAGCAGCAGAATCAGGTTTTTTTTTATAAGTTATCTAAACAGGCCCTTTCACCAAATTTTTCATGCTGACCTGGACACAAGATGTAAAAGTGACTGTATATCAGAATTATACTTTTTTTTTCATTTATCCACTTTTTTTGAGGAGATATAAGCAAAGTATTTGGTACCTAACAAATTAATTTAGTTAAATCTAAGTAGGTGTTACTACTGTAGATACTTTTTACTGGGGGCATGTACTTCTTCTCCCTGTATGAGTTGCTATCTGAAAACAGAGACTTAATAAAAGTTAACTCATTGTGTGCCAAATACTTTGATTGCTAATATCTGCACGAGAGACCGGCAACATTTTTAAAATATCATAAAAAAAAGTTTTATTCCACTGTTCCATCATGCATCCAGTCAAACATGAAAAAAAATTGGTGAAAGGTCCTCAAAACTTTTAAGCAAGCGATAGGTCCTCTTTAAGCTGGAAAAAGAAAACATTTCTAATCTTTTGAAACTATATCTTTCAAGAAGTAAAAACATTGACTTTAACCATAGATACCAATTGTAAAAAAAAAGGAAAAATATTAAGTATGCAAAATTGAAATTATCAATGGGTGGGACTGGATGACATTTCTAGTGTGTTCCCATTTTTTTGCCACTTATCAAGGGAGACTCAATAAAGCGCCAAAATAAAACTTCCGGAGCGGTTATCTGTGTGTTTCTAAGGTCAATTGTAATTAAGGGTTTTTGTGACCTTCATATTATGGCATGTTTCTAATGAGAGTCAGCATTCAGAGTTGATTGAATTTCCGAATTCATTTGGCCCATTCTCTTATGCGTAGCACAAATGTAAAAATTGCTGAAAAATATTCTTTAATATGTTAAATTTATGTTCATGAATTAAGAGTTCCTTAACTCTAGAAGATGTCGTAACTTCAAGTGTGTAATTTATACTATTTTTTTGCCAGACTAAAAACCTTAATAACTTATGCATATCATTATAATGTTGGAAGGTAATGAGAAGCTGAGGTAAATGAAGAGAAGATGATCATGAAGACATGGAAAAAGACGGAGAAGAAACAGAAAGACATGGAGATACATAAAGAGAAAACAATCTTTTGGAAAAAGCTTGGGAGGTAGTTAAGGCCTGTTTCACACTTCAGTTGTTTGATGTCAGTTGAAATCTGCCAAGGAGTAAAAACAGGGATCCGTTTCTGTTTGACAACAAACGGATGCACCGGATCCGTTTTTTGACGGATCCGTTTCAGCCACCAATTTCTGCAATTTAAAGCAGTCGGACTCTGGAAAAGGAGAGAGAGAGAGATTTTTTTTGCTGCCAGAACGGGTTTTGGGGTTAAATTTCATGAAAGGAAATTCTTCCGAGCATGCTCAGTATAAAAAGGCTGATCCGTTGGCGGATTCCGTCAATTAACGGTTAGCAACAGATCCGTCGCCCATAGGCGTCCATTATAACACATGGCGGACAGTGATGGATCCGTTGCTATCCACTGTTTTAACGCAGACAAAAAAAACGTTTCATTGTCCGTCCACTCCAGACAGCGGACGCCAAAATTATGACGGATCCGTCAAAAAATTGATGCAATGGATGACCATCCGTCAAAATCCGCTGCTAATGCAAGTCTATGGGAAAAAAGGCGGATCCACCAAAAAAAATAGCGGATCCGTTTTTTTCAAAAAACGGCGGATTTTGACTGATGTCAAACAACTGAAGTGTGAAACAGGCCTAAGACATTGTTGAGGTAAATGATACGATGGAAGGTGTTGAAGGACAAAAGGAGAATTTGATCAAGAAGATATGGAGTAATTCAAGCAGGAAAAGAAGATGACATAAAGATACACCGAAAAGAGACAATCTTAAAGATGCTTTGAAAAAATTAGGGAAAAAAATTGAGAATTATAAACATGGTGAGGAGCTACAAGAAAGATCAGGATGTATAGAGAGGGAAACAGGAAGACTGAGATTCATGAAGAAAAGACAATCTTGAAAACACTAAAAGGGATTGATCCATCCCACAAAATAGATGTGGGTTCTAGTGCTGACCCCACATCAATTTGAAGAATGAAATTCTCACATGCACTGCCTGGAATAGAGAGGTGGCCATGGCCAAGTATGGTGTCTCTCTTCATTCATTGTTATAGGTCTCTGGAAATTACAGGGCAAACTCTCAGGTACTCATTGGAAGTTGTATATATTGGAGTTTCGTGGCCTAGCTTGTCGGAAATGGAGAGGTGGTCACGTATGACAGCTCTCTCTATTCACTCTATGGGGGTCCTAAAAATTGCTGAGAAAGCATAAAAGAAATTAGTGAGACCCACATCTAACAGACTTTTAAGGCACGCCTTGTCAATTGGGAAAGAGGAGAAAGTTGATAAAGAAACACAAGAGAAATATAGTCGGGACAAAAAGGCACCATAAACAGGGTTCAAAGAGGAAGACATGGAGATATACAGAAAGATGAAAATATGAGATTAGTAGACAGAAGTACAGTAAGTATTATGGAAGTACACAGAGCACAGAGAAGAATAACAGGGTGTGAAAGAGTAAGACAATCACTGATGAAGAGAAACGAAAATCAAGACATTGAGAACGTTCCATCAAGATATTGAGACAGGACCTCCTTACCTTTTATTGCTCAGTTCAAGGTGCTGGAGTGACAGTACGTGGCTGGTTGACTGTCACTCTTCATCCCACAAGCATGCTTACCTGGTATTATATAGAGAGAGATTTTCTCCTCATGGAATGATTGGATATTGATATCTCTAGGGCTTTATCCAATTTTGAATTGTTTTTATTACTCATTATATTACTCAGAGGAATATTCTGGTCATTAAATGGAAATATTAATTGTTCTCTTCTCTGATAATCTCATAATTCATCGTTTCCATAAATTATCTCTACCAAAAACACATTAGGGCATATTTATCAAGCTAGATGTTCCAGAATTCTGGAGTAATTTTGATTAAATAAACTGTCTTTCGTGACTTTCACCATACAGTATTTGAGAGATTTTTCCATATATCTTGGAGCACTAACCGCAGATGCAACGCTCAACAACATTTGTTTTGGCTGCTTTTGTTAGCTCTTGTACCTATAAATCGGATGGGCTATATTATTGACTGTCAATCAAAATGTTATTTAGACAAATATGTTGAATCCTCAGTCCTCTTGGTATCTGTTGATTTATGTGATTATTGTAATTCTGTAATGTCTTTCATTGTCTGTACAAGTCCCCTCTAAAATAAAAAGTGCTGTTGAGTATGTTGGCACTATAGAAATAAAAGTATTATTATTAGAATTATTACTATTATTATTATTATTATTATTATTAACCCTAGCTGTGTTTTGGGCAGAAATCAGCATTAGCATGGAGGTATGTTCAGGGTCATGATAAATACTAGGGGCATCAAAGATTTGAGGTCAGTGTCAGCATGATGCTGCTACAGTTCAATAACATGATAGAGCCACGAATCAAAGCTCCTTTCTCTATCCATATCCTTCTCATAAGCCACAGACTGCCATAGCCCTGTGGTTTATTAGACGCCAGCGTATCTTTTGCAGGCCCATCATAGAGATCAGAAGAGGAGACGGAGGCTGCTAAACGATGTATCAAGAGTAGGTGAGCATCTTCTTTATTGATTTTTTATATTATCTGGTAATGAGATGCATGGGGCATTTTGGCCAACATACTATGTATATGGGAGGTGGGGGAATCATACTATATATGCGGGGCACTGGGGCCATCATACTATATATATATGGGGATGGGAGAATCATACTAAATATGGGGGTGGGGTCATCATACTATATACAGTATATGAGGTGGGGAAATCCTACTATATGTATAGGGCAGTAGGTCCATCATACCATATATGTGGGGCCATTATACTACATATACAGTATGCTGCTGTGGGACACATAATACCTTAAATAGTGAGCTGTGGTAGCCATCATACTTTATAAAGCGGATTGTGTAAACATCATACTATATGTAGAGAGATGTGGGCACCATCATACTTTATATAGGAAACTCTAGGCTCTCATACTATATATAGAGGGGCTGTGGGGATATTATACTATATATAGGGAGCTTTATGGTCTTCAATGTATAAAAAAGGGCTATGAGGGCCATCATATTGTGAATAGGGAGCTGTAGGGCCGTCATACTGTATATACAGAGCTATGTGTGCACTCAGAGGACATTATTTGTTGTAAATGGAGTCATTATTGGTTTTCATTGTGGTACTCAGGTGGCATTATTTTTTTAGGGTGGGATTGTTAATTTAAGGGGACACTCAAGGGTATTTGTTGCCTGAAGGGTAGAGATGGGTGGACACCTGGATATAAACGTCTGGCGGGTTCGGCAGAACAGTTATAAAAAGTTCAGGTTCCGTATCAGAACAGTACCCGGATCCGAACCCGGACCCCTTTCACTTGAATAGTGGGCCTGAACATCCAGTGTTTACCACGCTGTCATGTGCCTGACAGCATGGCAGACACTGCTTCTGATCGGCGGTAAAATCATCAATGCCGGTCAGACAGCCGCGGTTCCCACGCTGTCAAAAGACAGCGTAAGTGCGCAGCTGTCATCAGAGGAATAAAGTTTGCATCCGGTCACTGGTGTCAGCTGATGGGACTACTGCTCCCGTCAGCTGACGCCTGCTGCTGCTAATAACAGTGAGAGGCTAGAGCAGGAGCAGCTCATGGGAGTGTTCATCAGCTGTTGCCTAAGCTGTAAATAAATAATTAAGGAAAAAATGGCGTGAGTTCCCCTGTTTTTTTGATAACCAGCTATACAAAATTCACAGCTTGGGGCTGCAACCCTCAGCTCTCAGATTCAACAAGGCTGTTGGTTACCAAGAGGGGTCACCATGCTGTATTTTTTAATTATTTAAATAAATATAAAAATTGGCATGAGGTCCCCCAAATTTTTGAAAACCAGCCTTGCTAAAGCAGACAGCTGGGGGCTGGTATTCTCAGGCTAGTAAGAGGCTATGGATATTGCCCCCCAGCCTAAAAATAGCAGCCCACAGGCACCCAGAAAAGAATTCTGGTGCTTTGCCCAGCTCTTCCCTCTTGCCTTGTAGTGGTGGTAAGTGGGGTTTATATTTGTGGGTTGATGTCACCTTTGTATTGTCCAGTGACATCAAGCCCATGGCTTAGTAATAGGAAGGCGCCTATAAGACACCTAACCATTACTAATCCTTCATCCCCTGTAATAAAAATGTTTTAAAAAATTTAAAAAAACAATATCCCTCACCTGTTCGTCGTTCTGTCCCACGTCGTAATCAACTTGGATTGAGCTGCTGTGAGCGCAGTATCAGTGACTAGTGGTGACATCATCGAGGTTACTGACAGTCATTGAAGCTGTGGTCCCAGCCAGGCTGAACTGCGGTGACCTCGGAGAGATGCCTGCAAGCACAGTGAGAAAAAGTCTCACGGTGCAGAGGCGAGTTCATTGGAGGAATTTCACTGCTGTGAATCTAAACTGCGGTGAACTCGCCTCTGCACTTTGAGAATTTTTCTCACTGTGCTAGCGGGGATCTCACTGAGGTCACCACAGTTCAGCCTGGCATGGAATGCAGCCTCAGTGATGGGCAGTAACCTCGATGGCGTCACCGCTAGTCACTGAGGCCAATCTCGCAACAGCTCATTTCTCAGTGGTTCTCAGCCTGGACAGTCGCATCTTGGTACCGTCCAGGTTGAAAACTGTTTATCCCCCAGACATGGATTTCAGCATGGGACAGAACGTTGGACAGGTGAATGATATTGTTGTGTATTTATATTTGCTTTATTACAGAAGACGATGGATTTAGTGGAATTAGGCGTTAGGTGTGCATAACTGTGTTTGGTATTTTTAAATAAAAATGGAAAAATGTGTTTTGTTTTATTTCAAATAAAAGACTTAATTCTGGCTGTGTTTATTTACCATACAATTATAGAACTAGTAATGGATAGGTGTCTTATAGACTCCTCTCCATTACTAAGCCATGGACTTTATGTCTCCTGACAATACAAAGGTGACATCAACCCCACAAATATGAACCCCACTTGCCACCTCTACAGTGCAACTGGGAAGAGCCAGGCAAAGTGCCAGAATTGGCGCATCTAATAGATGTGCCTCTTCTAGGGCAGCTGCAGGCTGCTATTTTTATGTTGGGGGGGCCAATATCCATGTCCCCTTACCAGTCTGAGAACACCATCCCCCAGCTGTCTGCTATAGTAAGGCTGGCTGTCAAAGATGGGGGGACACCATGCTGCTTTTTTAAATTATTTATTTCAATAATTAAAAAAACAGCATGGGGACCCCTCTACTCTTGATAGCAAGCCTTGCTGAAGCTGAGAGCTGATGGTTACAGCCAAAGCTGTGAGTTTTGCTTGGCTGGTCATCAAAAATACAGGGGAACCCATGCAGTTTTTTTTTTTATTATTTATTTACAGCGCAGGAGCCGGCTGATGAATACTGTTATCAGCCACTTCTTCACTCACTGTTATTAGCGGCAGCAGGTGTCAGCTGATGGGAGCAGTAGTCCAACATCAGCCAACAACAATGACCAGAGGTAAACTTTATACCTCCGATCACAGCTGAGCTCTCACGCTGTCATTTGACAGCTTGGGAACTGCGGATGTCTGACTGGCGGTGATGATTTTACCACCGATAAGAAGCGGTGCTTGTCATGCACATGACAGTGCCACAAACACCTTGTGTTCAGGGCACTTAAACAAAACCGTTATCATGGACTTCCCGGTGAAGTCCATGTTCAGTGACCATGCCCAAACAGTAAGTGCATGGTACGAAAACCGAACTTTACTGTTCAGGTTCACCCATCTCTACTGAAGGGGACACTTGGGATATTATAACCTTCAAAGGATCATACGGGGTCTTATAACTAGAGTTGAGCAAATTTGATTGGGTCACTGCTTATTTGGTAAGCTATAGCGGTTACCGAATAAGCTACAGCGGGAATCCAGATACATGGAGCACGTTGGCTGATCAGCTGATAAACACCGCAGCTGCATGTGTCGCGGCTGTGTCACAGTCACAACACATGCATGGAGAACCTGTGTGTTGGGTTCTCCATGCATGTACTGTGACTGTGACACAGCCGCGACACATGCAGCTGTGGCGCCGATCGGCTGATCAACTGGCACACTCCATGCATCCTGCTTTCAGCTGTAGCTAATTCAGTAAGAACTATAGCTTACCAAATAAGCAGGGACCCAAACAAATTCACTCAACTCTACTTATAACATTCTACTTAGCATAGTAGGAGCATTAATACTTTATTTGGGACACTATTTAATTTTTTTGGAGTGGGGGTAACTATAATAATGACACCATTTTTTTAAATATTGCCGTCACCATTCCACTCAGAAGGTGCACACAGAGTGGGGAGTGTAGGTTGTGATTAAATGGGGATGGCATGAAAAATGTGGGAAGTCAAATGTGTCTTTGTTGTAATCTCTGCAGACGAATCCTGGCTATAGGAGTTGTTCTGCTGGTCTGGGCCAGATGGAAAAGACAGGAAAAGTGTGCATCTACTTCAGAAAGAACATCAGCTGTAAATCAGCATTTATAACTGTACTGTAACCACTTATATGTTCTGCAGGACTGATATCTACCAATATATGATCACCATGTAGTGGTAATATCAGTGATTTTAATAGTATTTTTTTCTTTTTATTCAGTAACAACTTACTGTATTTCACTCAGTCATTTTGTAGTAGAAGGTGTATGGTGGTATCATTTGTCTTGGCTTAGAATGGTCATATTATAATATGTAGTCACTGTGTTTGTGGTAGACCTGAGGATGGCTGGATGCAGCCATTACGCCTAGTGTTTTTTTTTTTAATAAAAAGTATATTTTCACATAATACTTTTTTTTTATCTGCACCTATCAGATCAATTTGTCTTTTTATCTCAGCGGGAACAACTTTTATCTGGTTTGTTTCACTTGTGTAGTGGTAATGGTAGTGGATATTGTGTAGCGGCATTATTTTGGCCTTTTATAGTAGTAATTTTGCTATTATTGGTCTTTGTATGGTGTATTTTAGGTTAACAGCAGTGGTAAACTGTAATTATATACGGTATGTATAGATCCTATTTAAAATGATGGGGAGTCGTATGGGGAGGCATGCTCTTTGGGGCTTGGGCCACTGGTCTTTTAAGACCCTAGCGACACCCCTGAAAAATGCAATGAAACCTACATTTGCGTCTCACAAAATTAGAATATCATCTAAAAGTTAATTCATTTCAGTTCTTCAATGCAAAAAGTGAAACTCATATATTATATTGAGTCATTACACACAGAGTGATCTCTTTCAAGAGTTTATTTCTGTTAATGTTGATGATTATGGCTTACAGCCAATGAAAACCCAAAAGTCATTATCTCAGTAAATTAGAATACTTTATAACACCAGCTTGAAAAATGATTTTAAAATCCGAAATGTTGGCCTCCTGAAATGTATGTTCAGTAAATGCACTCAATACTTGGTCAGGGCTCCTTTTGCATCAATTACTGCATGAGTGCAGCGTGGCATGGAGGCGATCAGCCTGTGACACTGCTGAGGGGTTATGGAAGCCCAGATTGGTTTGATAGCAGCCTTCAGCTCGTCTGCATTGTTGGGTCTGGTGTCTCTCATCTTCCTCTTGACAATACTCCATAGATTCTCTATGGGGTTAAGGTCAGGCGAGTTTGCTGGCCAATCAAGCACAGTGATACTAATGTTTTTAAACCAGGTATTGGTACTTTTGGCAGTGTGGACAAGTGCCAAATCCTGCTGGAGAATGAAATTGCCATCTCCAAAAAGCTTCTCGGCAGAGGGAAGCATGAAGTCCTCTAAAATTTCCTGGTAGACGGCTGTGCTGACTTTGGTCTTGATAAAACACAGTGGACCTACACCAGCATACGACATGGCTCCCCAAACCATCACTGATTGTGGAAACTTCACACTAGACCTCGAGCAGCTTGGATTGTGGCCTCTCCACTCTTCCTCCAGACTCTGGGACAAAATTTACTTTCATCTGAAAACAACACTTTAGACCACTGAGCAACGGTCCAGTTAATTTTCTCCTTGGCCCAGGTAAGATGCTTCTGGCATTGTCTATTGGTCATGAGTGGCTTGACACAAGGAAAGCGACACTTGTAGCCCGTGTCCTGGATATGTCTGTGTGTGGTGGCTCCAGCAGCCATCCACTCCTTGTGAATCTCCCCCAAATTTTTGAATGGCCTTTTCTTAACAATCCTTTCAAAGATACAGTTATCCAGGTTGCTTGTGCACCATTTTATACCACACTTTTCCCTTCCACTCAACTTTCCATTAATATGCTTGGATACAGCCCTCTGTGAACAGCCAGATTCTTTAGCAATGACCTTTTTTGGCTTACCTTCCTTGTGGTGTGTGTCAATGACTGCCTTCTGGATATCTGTCAGGTCAGCAGTCTTCCCCATGATTGTGGAGCCTACCGAAACAGACTAAGGGACCTTTTTAAACACGTCGGAAGCCTTTGCAGGTTTTATTTGTTAATTATTCTAATTTACTGAGATAATGACGTTTAGGTTTTCACTGGATGTAAGCCATAATCATCAACTAACAGAAATAAATGCTTGAAATAGATCACTGTTTGTAATGAATTTATATAATATATGAGGTTCACTTTTTGTATTGAAGAACTGAAATAAATTAACTTTTTGATGATATTCTAATTTAGTGAGAAGCAGATGCATTTGAGATGACTCTACAAAAGAGCACATCTTCTAAAGAGCTGATCTTCTCCAAAATAATAACCAAGGTTCTTGGTATATGAAAAAACTAAAATGAAAGTCTGGGATAATCTGCTCAAAAAGGTGGTCTTTTGGGGAGGATTTGCTGTATATTGAGGGTTTCACTCAATGTGCGAATGTGAAAGGAAGCTCCATTGTGGAAACAGAATAGAAGAATAAGTCCACCCATGGTATTTGGATTACTTGATTAACCTGTTTGGTAAGCCATCTTCTCCACAACTTTTGCATACGTTTTACAACAAACATGTCAATTTTTAGTAGCTAAAGGTGTTAGCTTTTGGTTCCATCATTCTATAGACACTTAACCTTTTGAAGGCAAATTTTTCAGGATATCATATTTAGCTTTCTATTAGCAACTCTCCCATACAGTGTCTACTGGTGAAGATCTTTAGATAGTAAAAAATCATCCAGTCAATAAGATTTGTTGATTAGATAGTAGGAAATGTTGATGATAAGACATTTGGATCATGTGAGCCTACTGGTAATAAATAAAGAGAATCTCCATCTAAGAATGTAGCCCACATTTCTCATGTATATGTACTAGTTTTTTTGTGTAATCAAAAACTGATATGTTAAAAGATTCACATTTAAAGTTGCACAATTTGATTCGATCTGCCCTGGTCAGGTTGGACAAATCCAAATGTCTACGCCTCTGTTGTAGCTAGTCTATACTCCTGCAACCGGCATCCTGGTCTTTGGCTTTGACTAGGCCTCATGATGTCATGGTGACATGAAAGACCTAATCAATAGGCTTCACGGGACATCATGGCATAATAATGACATAATGTCATGACACTATGGGGCCTAGTAAGTGCCAGAAGATATCAGGCTAAAAATTCCGGGTGCAGAATGAAGACGACCAAAGACCGGATTGGTCACCATACAATGACAGCATGAATTAAATTGATAATCTCTATTCACAATAGAAACTTTCTACATAATTAAAATGAAAAAAGCTGGTGTACTCAGCCAGAGTGAAACTAGAACTGGACAGTCAACAAGACTAAAATAGGAGTATACAGCCATTTTGAAGGCTTTCAGTCTCAGGTATAAAACATAGTTTATGAAGCCATTAAAAGAAGCTCCAAGAACATAAGTATTACTCTTATGGTTTATTTACCTCTGTATTGTATAATGGTATTGTGAGATTCAAAACTGCATTCGCAGTATATTTATATATATCTATATATCTATAATTTTCACTATTTATAGCACGTCATATATTTTGTGTTAATTTTTAATTCCTTGTGTGTGTGGAATCTCCGGGTCCATTTGACCAAGCGACTGAAATCCCAGTCTTTGGGCACGAGTTGTCTGCCACATGGCATTTTTTATTTGTTTTTAAATGTCAGATTTTTTTGTGTGTTCTCAATAAATTCTACTTTTTAATGTGTCGCTTTATATAGGGATTACTTTTTCCTTATTGTTTCTGTTTAACTAATTTGGTGATATTCCATCGTGCCCCTCATGATGGCCTGAGTGTGAAACTCTAACCTTCATGAATGGGGCATCAGTCTAAAATGTTTGACCTTTTTGTTTGATTTGATTTTCTTATCTTACCTTTAGGACTTTTGTGGAAATCTGGTGTAGTTATAGGTCAATTTAATGCACAAATAAGAAAAATTCTAAAAGATTAAAAAAGTTTCAAGCCCAACTCTATTCTGCATGTCAATAAATGATGAATCTACCCCAGGATCAGCCTTTGATATAGCTTGTGGAGCAAATTCAACCTGAATGATTTATCTATGAGAATTTTTTTGTGACAAGGAATGATCAGTTTAATTTTTGTTATTAAAGTACTGTGTCACATGTATCTGTTTCTGGTCTCCAAACATTCGCAAATGCATTCAACCCCTTTTTACTTTTATAAAAGTACACTTTTTGCTTAAGCTTAACATCTGAAATTCTTCCATTTCAAAATGACAGGTCATATATTTGGGAGACAGAAGTCATTTAATGTCTATCATTAAGAATGTTAGCATAGAATGTTAAAACATTGAATGGTCGAAATTGTTAAAATCGGCCATCACGGCCAACTTTTATATGTGTCTGCCGGCTTAAGTTTGGTAAGGTTGACTTTCCTTGACAAGGACTGTATGTATTTAGATATACCTGTTTTGTTGGATATTTCACCCTCTGAACAGGGAACACAATCATAGCAACACACTGGTTGTCCTTCTCGAGCAGCTTTTTGCAATCCATGGGAGCAGCTTTCACTGCATACTGATCTGGGAACCTAAAGATTATTTAATCTTTGTTATGTCATGAAGTTAGGGTGTTCTGCTCAATGCTATCTTCTATAATCAGTAGTGTACCTCTTTGCCCCCAGTAATCCATTGGATGGCCATTGTATTGACACTCAGCTCATTTTCTTCAGCTTTACGTAAATTGTATCGTCCAACTGTCACAAATTTAATCCCACCATCTGAGATACTGTACCAGTTAAAGAGGTTGAAGTCAGTTGGAGGGTTTCCATTAGCATCAAAAAATATCTCTTCTCCTAATTGATTTTTAAAATAAACTCGCTTCGGGTGATAGAAGACCTGAAAAACAAAAATGCTTCATGATTTTGTCTCCTAGTTTACTAAGATTGCACCAGTGCTCGTTTCCAAAAAATATAGATATACATTAAAATTACAGCAAGTGATAAGCACTGTGAAGGGTTTAAGAACTCCAAATACCCAATAAAAATTGAGATCATTCCAGAAAGACGAAAGTATTGGGAGAGGACATCTACATATTAAACCTACAGGAGCTTTTATGAACACCCATCTTAAATGCAAAGACATTAATGTGGAGTCACCCCTATGCAGATATAATATCTTTCAAGAAGGTTTTCTAGAAGATTTTATGGGTGTATGTGGGAATTTTTGCCCCTACATCTTGAAGAGCATTTTTGGGATCAGATCCTGATGTTGGGGAGAGGCCGAGATCACAGTCTCTGTTCTAGTTCAACCCAAAGGTATTGGATGGGGTTGAAGTCAGGGTTCTTGTTGGCTGCTAAATGTCTTTCACACCAAACTCCACCAATTAAGTCATGAACATACTTGACACACCAATGGCTTCTATTACAGGACCGCACTGGTATCAGTGAGCTCTTTTACCACCAGCCGCTCTGTCACATGGTAGTAGTGCCAGGTAGCATGGCGGGGGGGTCGGACGTTATACACCGGGGGCCTAGGGAATGAATGAGAAACTTGAATTCAATTTTTAAGACATGTCAAATTGTTAAGATATCATACACAGAAATCTAAAAAAAAATTGCACTTTGGTGTTACCCAACCATGTCTTTTGAGGCTGGAAGCTAAGTTTGGGTTAAACCCCAGCTGTTTCTATAATTTTTTTTTGGCAATAGGTATCATCCATTGCCTTCTATGGGAACCAATATGGATATAATTCTGATGATCCTTTATTGAACCACACTATTTTTTACCTCTTGTCTGTGCTTGTCTGATTTTACTACAGAGGTTTTTATTTTGCTTTATTTAAGGCATATGGAATCTATGTTTTCTGTAGTCTATTAATACCCAAAAAGACAAGACTTGCTACTATCTATTGGTTATACAAGAGGTTTCTCTATGGTTACATGTAATAGCCTGTCTTTTATATATTGTACATTAATACCCTGTGTTAGAGTTGAGCGAAACGGGTCGAAAAATTTCAAAAGTCGCCGACTTTTGGCAAAGTCGGGTTTCATGAAACGAAACCCGACCCTAGGATGAGGTCGGCCACGAGGTCGGCGACTTACGCGCCAGTCGCGTTTCAAAAGTTGGTTTGCGCTCTTTTTCAGCCAATCAGGATCCACGGACACTGTGGGCAACGTGATGACATAGGCAGGGGTCACCACCATCTTTCAGAAGGGCATGCAAGTGATTGGCTTGCTTTGGTGGGCGTCACATGGGGTATAAAAGGGCGTGCACACCGACCGCCATCTTACTTCTGCCGATCTCAGTATAGGGAGAGGTTGCTGCTGATTCTGTAGGGAGAGCGTTAGGCAGGGAAGAAGACAAAAAAACTGCTTCTGCAGCTAGCGATTTGGCCTGCACAACACACCAGTCACTGTGTGTGCAGTGCAAGGGGAGGCTATATAGTGGTGTATCAGTGGTGTTGGTTGTTGGGCTGCCTTCTAAGGCTTCCTGACATTCCTGCATTGCTGTTTACCCACTGCTCCGCAAACTGCTTTTTTAAAAGCAATCCCAATTTTTTTTTTTGTCCTGCTGAGAAGAAAAAAAAACTGCTTCTGCTGCTAGCAATTTGGCCTGCACAACACACCAGTCACTGTGTGTGCAGTGCAAGGGGAGGCTATATTGTGGTGTATCAGTGGTGTTGGTTGTTGGGCTGCCTTTTAAGGCTTCCTGACAGGCTGGCATTGCTGTTTACCCACTGCTCTGCAAACTGCTTTTTTAAAAGCAATCCAATCTCCCTTATCCTCTAGTCACTTTTGTCACAGCTGTGCCATCGAGCATGTGACATAGCGCTCAGATATCAGTGGGCCTCACACAATCCAAAAGTGTCCAGTGTCCAAAAGTGTGTGCAGAGATTCAAAATCTCCCTTATCCTCTAGTCACTTTGGTCACAGCTGTGCCATCGAGCCTGTCACATAGCACTCAGATATTCATTGGGCCTCACACAATCCAAAAGTGTCCAGTGTCCAAAAGTGTGTGCAGAGATTCAAAATCTCCCTTATCCTCTAGTCACTTTGGTCACAGCTGTGCCATTGAGCCTGTCACATAGCGCTCAGATATTCATTGGGCCTCACACAATCCAAAAGTGTCCAGTGTCCAAAAGTGTGTGCAGAGATTCAAAATCTCCCTTATCCTCTAGTCACTTTGGTCACAGCTGTGCCATCGAGCCTGTCACATAGCGCTCAGATATTCATTGGGCCTCACACAATCCAAAAGTGTCCAGTGTCCAAAAGTGTGTGCAGAGATTCAAAATCTCCCTTATCCTCTAGTCACTTTGGTCACAGCTGTGCCATCGAGCCTGTCACATAGCGCTCAGATATTCATTGGGCCTCACACAATCCAAAAGTGTCCAGTGTCCAAAAGTGTGTGCAGAGATTCAAAATCTCCCTTATCCTCTAGTCACTTTGGTCACAGCTGTGCCATCGAGCCTGTCACATAGCGCTCAGATATTCATTGGGCCTCACACAATCCAAAAGTGTCCAGTGTCCAAAAGTGTGTGCAGAGATTCAAAATCTCCCTTATCCTCTAGTCACTTTGGTCACAGCTGTGCCATTGAGCCTGTCACATAGCGCTCAGATATTCATTGGGCCTCACACAATCCAAAAGTGTCCAGTGTCCAAAAGTGTGTGCAGAGATTCAAAATCTCCCTTATCCTCTAGTCACTTTGGTCACAGCTGTGCCATCGAGCCTGTCACATAGCGCTCAGATATTCATTGGGCCTCACACAATCCAAAAGTGTCCAGTGTCCAAAAGTGTGTGCAGAGATTCAAAATCTCCTTTATCCTCTAGTCACTTTGGTCACAGCTGTGCCATCGAGCCTGTCACATAGCGCTCAGATATTCATTGGGCCTCACACAATCCAAAAGTGTCCAGTGTCCAAAAGTGTGTGCAGAGATTCAAAATCTCCCTTATCCTCTAGTCACTTTGGTCACAGCTGTGCCATCGAGCCTGTCACATAGCGCTCAGATATTCATTGGGCCTCACACAATCCAAAAGTGTCCAAAAGTGTGTGCAGAGATTCAAAATCTCCCTTATCCTCTAGTCACTTTGGTCACAGCTGTGCCATCGAGCCTGTCACATAGCGCTCAGATATTCATTGGGCCTCACACAATCCAAAAGTGTCCAGTGTCCAAAAGTGTGTGCAGAGATTCAAAATCTCCCTTATCCTCTAGTCACTTTGGTCACAGCTGTGCCATCGAGCCTGTCACATAGCGCTCAGATATTCATTGGGCCTCACACAATCCAAAAGTGTCCAGTGTCCACAAGTGTCTGCAGAAATTCAAAATCTCCCTTATCCTCTAGTCACTTTGGTCACAGCTGTGCCATCGAGCCTGTCACATAGCGCTCAGATATCAGTGGGCCTCACACATCCAAAAGTGTCCAGTGTCCACAAGTGTCTGCAGAAATTCAAAATCTCCCCTGTCCTATAGACACCTTGTACCTTGTTTTACATTACTATATAGTTTGTTGGATTTTGTCTACATTTCTACCAAAAATGAGGAAGGCTGGTGGAAGAGGCCGTGGAATTGGGCGGGGGTTGGCAGCTGGTAATGATGGTGTTGGTGGTGGATCTGATGGTAGTGGCAAGAGCAAAATAGGACCGATTGCAGGAGGTGTTGAGCCTGCGTCATCCTCTGGCTACATAAGGCCTCGAACGCTTAGTTTTCTAGGAGTTGGCAAACCGCTTTTCAAGCCAGAGCATCAGGAAAAAGTTTTGTCTTACATTGCTGACTCAGCCTCCAGCTCTATCGCCTCCTCTTCTTCAGTTGTAAAAAGTAAAAGCACTGAGTCGTCATTGGAGGCTCATGTTCATGAACCACACCTTTCCTTGTGTCCTTCACCCCAACCAAGATTGAAGGATGACGCAGGCCATACTACTGATTACTCCATGGAGCTGTTTTCACATACCATGCCTGGATTATCAAGTCAAATGGTGAATTACCCAGGCCAAGATGAATCTGACATGGAGTTCACTGATGCACAGTCGCTGATGGATGATTCTGCTGGTACATTCACTCAGAGCACTACATTGTCCTCGCAGTGTACAGAGCCAGATTCTGACCCTGATGAGACTCAGGTGCCCCTTCCCGCACACTATACCACCATACACGGTGACACAGAGGAAGGTGCACATGACATAGAAGAGGAGGTGATGGATGACCCAGTTGTTGACCCAGATTGGCATCCATTGGGGGAAGAGGGTGCTGCTTCCAATAGCTCAGATGAGGAGCATCCACAGCAGACATCGACATCGCAACAGCTGTTATCTGGCAGGCCCGGAGCACTCCAAAGACAGGTTCCAAACATCAAAAGAGTTGCTGGACAGCTTGTCCAGAGGGTCAAAAGATCACAGCGTGCTAGGCCGCAAAATGTCTGCCAAAGTAGGAAGAGTGCAGTGTGGCACTTTTTTGAACAAAATCCTCATCATCAGGCCAAGGTTATCTGTAAGAAGTGCGCAAAGACCTTTAGCCGAGGGAAAAATCTGAAAAATTTGAATACCAGTTGCATGCTTAGACATTTAACCAGCATGCACTTGCAAGCGTGGACACAACACCAAACCTCAAGTGCCACATGTGCAACTGATCACAACGAAGGTAGTCAGCAACGCTACATTGTTTCCCCCACTGTAAGCCCACCGGTTAGCACAGCAGCAAATGTTGAGGTGTCGTTGCAAGGCCACAGCAGTCAGGGAATCCCACTGTTATATCAACGAAAGACTGATTCTAGGCCATCAGAAAGAACACCTACTCCATCACCATCATCAACCCTCTCTCAGTCCGCCCTGTCCACCGCTACTTCCACCATATGCAGCTCTCAAGTCCAGCTCACCCTCCCAGACACTATGAGTAGGTCAAGAAAGTACTCAGTCTCTCATCCGCGTACACTGGGTTTGAACGCCCACATTGCCAAACTAATCTCGTTTGAGATGATGCCCTTTCGGTTGGTGGAAAGCACAGCTTTCCGCGAACTCATGGCCTATGCAGTACCATGCTCTGACCTACCCAGTCGCCACTTCTTCTCTCGCAAAGCCATCCCAGCCCTCCACCATCATGTGAAAGACCGCATTGTCCATGCACTCAAGCAGTCAGTGAGCGGAAAGGTGCACCTCACAACTGATGCATGGTCCAGTCGGCATGGCCAGGGCCGTTACGTGTCCATCACTGCGCACTGGGTTAATGTGGTGGATGCAGGGTCCACAGGGGACAGCGGTGGTGGGACAGTGCTGCCTAGCCCACGGTATAGGAAACAGTTGGCTGTAGGCGTTCGACCCTCCTCCTCCTCCTCCAGAAGCGAAAGCTCGTCCACAGAGCGCAGTCGTACGAGCACTCCATCTGCAGCTGCCACTGTTGCACACGATGTGTCCCCCTATCGAGCAGCTAGTGGAAAGCGTCAGCAGGCTGTGTTGCAGATGATGTGTTTGGGCAACAGACACAGCGCCGAGGTGCTGGCCGAGTACTTGAAGTGACAAACTGAGTCATGGCTGGGCAGTGTACATCTTGAGGCAGGCAAGGTAGTTAGTGATAACGGCCGTAATTTTGTGGCAGCCATAGCCCTTTCAAAACTCAGCCATATACCTTGCTTGGCTCACACCTTGAACCTGGTGGTGCAGTGCTTCCTCAAAAATTATCCGGAGTTAACAGCCCTGCTCCAGAAGGTGCGAAGACTGTGCGCGCACATCCGCCGGTCGCCTGTACACTCCGTTCGTATGCAGAAGCTGCAGCGATTGCTCCACCTTCCCAACCACCGCCTCATTATCGACATTGCAACAAGGTGGAACTCCACCCTGCACATGGTGGAGCGGCTGTGCGAGCAGCGGCAGGCCATAATGCATTTGTGGGAGGATACACGGCCAGGCACTTTGAGAGCAGACATGGAGTTGACAGGTGTGCAGTGGTCGAAGCTGAAAGACCTCTGTAAAGTCCTTCAGTGTTTTGAGGAATGCACACGGCTGGTAAGCGCAGACGACGCCATCCTAAGCATGAGCATCCCACTTATGCGTCTGCTCATGCAAACTTTGACGCACCTTAAGGAGCAGGCGTCTGCAGCCAATGTTGATGAGGAGGAAGAGGAGGAGGGAATCCTTGATGACATTCAGCCATTGTCTGCTCAGGGACCTCTCCTGGACGAGGTGGAGGAAGAAGAGGAGGAGGGGAGGATGATGGGGATGATTACTTAGGGGAGGAGGATGCATCTCGTGGGGAAAGTGAAAATGTTGGCGTGGCAAGGTCTGGTACAGGGTTTGTGCGTGACTGGAGGGATGTGGATTTGCCAGAAAGTACTCCTCCAACCAGCACTCGCAGTGCATCATTGACACCGGGAACATTGGCCCACATGTCAGATTATGCCTTGCAGATCCTAAAAAGGGACCCACGCATTGCCAAAATGATGAACGATGACGACTACTGGTTGGCCAGCATCCTGGATCCACGCTATAAAGGCAAATTACAAAACATCATGCCACAGGAGAACCTTGACCTAATATTGGCTAATAAACAGCAACTCTGGTAAATCGGTTGCTTGAGGCATTCCCAGCACACAGCAGCGGTGATGGTTCTCACACGAGCCGTACGGGCCGGCGGCAGCTTGGCAGAGGTGTTCGTGGTGCACACAGCAGAAGTGGCGTTGGAGACAGGGGTTTCATGACAATGTTGTGGACTGATTTTTCAAGTACCGCTCACACAACTGGTAATACTGCATCGATGGAAAGTGACAGGAGACAGCAGTTGTCAACTATGGTTACAAACTACTTTTCCTCCCATATCGATGTTCTACCACACAGGTCATTCCCCTTTGACTATTGGGCCGCTAAACTGGACACCTGGCCTGAATTGGCACAATATGCCTTACAGGAGCTCGCTTGCCCAGCTGCAAGGGTGCTATCGGAAAGAGTCTTCAGTGCAGCTGGATCAATCCTGACAGAAAAAAGGACCCGTCTGTCAACCCAAAATGTGGATGATCTAACCTTCATTAAAATGAACCACGCATGGGTTTCCAAGGATTTTGTCCCACCTTCCTCTGATGACACATAGGGTGACAGAAAAATGGCTTGCTTTGGTCCACCTCTTCCTGGGACTTGACCTATTTCACCTTTTGCATCAGCTGAATGTCCAACATCAACATATGCCACTTTCTAAAACTCCCTAACTGTGCTGCCTCCCCCCCCATGGCCGGGGTCACCACCTAACGCACGACACTGTGCGAGTGCCGTTGCCCTGGACAGGTGGGTAGGCCGACTCTTGGGCGCGGGCACTGGTACAGGGTCCTTCATAGTGCAATCAAGTGTCTCTGACGGTGGTGGTGCACACCCGCCGTCAGACACACCGCCGTACTATGAGGGGCCCAGTGCCAGTACCGACGCCCACGAGTGGGCCCCCCTTGCTTGGGCAGGGCCCCAGCATTTGCAATCTTTACCTCTCCCTGCTCCTCCGCTGTGTAGTCTGGGCCGTCAAATCCATACTGGGCCTGACACCGTCTGAGCCTGCCTCCTGAGACATATATTTTGAATGTGTACGCTATCCATACATGTTATCCGGGGAAACGGTACCCTTTCTAACCTTTGTGCAATCACGTGCAATCCATACTGCGCCTAACACCGTCTGAGCCTGCCTCCTGAGACATATATTTTGAATGTGTACGCTATCCATACATGTTATCCGGGGAAACGGTACCCTTTCTAACCTTTGTGCAATCACGTGCAATCCATACTGGGCCTAACACCGTCTGAGCCTGCCTCCTGAGACATATATTTTGAATGTGTACGCTATCCATACATGTTATCCGGGGATACGGTACCCTTTCTAACCTTTGTGCAATCACGTGCAATCCATACTGGGCCTAACACCGTCTGAGCCTGCCTCCTGAGACATATATTTTGAATGTGTACGCTATCCATACATGTTATCCGGGGATACGGTACCCTTTCTAACCTTTGTGCAATCACGTGCAATCCATACTGGGCCTAACACCGTCTGAGCCTGCCTCCTGAGACATATATTTTGAATGTGTACGCTATCCATACATGTTATCCGGGGATACGGTACCCTTTCTAACCTTTGTGCAATCACGTGCAATCCATACTGGGCCTAACACCGTCTGATCCTGCCTCCTGAGACATATATTTTGAATGTGTACGCTATCCATACATGTTATCCGGGGATACGGTACCCTTTCTAACCTTTGTGCAATCACGTGCAATCCATACTGGGCCTAACACCGTCTGAGCCTGCCTCCTGAGACATATATTTTGAATGTGTACGCTATCCATACATGTTATCCAGGGATACGGTACCCTTTCTAACCTTTGTGCAATCACGTGCAATCCATACTGGGCCTAACACCGTCTGAGCCTGCCTCCTGATGTATAGACATATATTTTGAATGTGTACGCTATCCATACATGTTATCTGGGGATATGGTACCCTTTCTCACCTTTGTGCAATCACGTGTAATCCATACTGGGCGTGAGAACGGCTGGCGAGCTGTTAAGCAAGCTACAGCACCTGTGGTTTGCACACGTAAGTTTTTCATTTTTTCAGGAATGACGGTTAGGCCTAATTCCGGAACTGCGGTTGACCTGCACTTACTGGGAAATCATTGTTCGCGGGTAATAATTGTAATCAGTGATCCCCATCACTAACGTTGTTCAGCGGGTTATCTGCACCTGTAAGCGACAAACGCTGGCCTTTTCAGTGTAGCGCACATGCAGCCACGGACATGTAAGGGCATGACACACCAGTTATTGGCCAATCTCATGTGCCAGAGCCTCACGTGTCCCTCTAGTAAGCCGGACTCGGACCGCGGGGCATGACGGAGTCTCGTTCGTTAACGGAATTAAGCTTGCAATGTGTGCATCTGTTCTGTAGCTGGCATGGTTGAGGTTTCCCAGGTGGAGTCGAATTTAACCGTAGGCTCCACTCCTGGTGGTGCCCTTCTGGACATTCCTTTAAGGTTCAGCTTTGCAACCATACTGCCCACGTAAAACAAACACTTTGCCTTCATGAACGCTGTTTGACTCGTGGGAATAACGCCGCCCAATCAGTTAACCTGCTAGAGAGATCCTTCGTTGCTCCCAAGCATGACATCACACTCCCTAGGAAGAAGGTAATGCCACTGTGGCGACCGTACTTCTGGGGGTGACACAAGTGCACTGATGCCCAGCCACTGCTCGATGAATCTGCTGGTACATTGACCCAGACCACTACATTCCCCTCGCACGCTACACGACCTGAATCTGACCCTGATGAAACTCAGGTTACCCTTCCCATATACAGTTCCATCTTACACGGTGACAAAGAGGAAGCTGCAGATGAAAGTGCAGGTTCGGCCCACCCGCCATCAGACACACCACCGTACTATCAGGGGCCCTGTGCCAGTGCCGTCGCCAACGAGTGGGCCCCCCCTGCTTGCCCAGGATCACAGCACTTGCAAAGTTGAAATACTGTGCAGTGAGATGGAAGATGGGGACGACGAGGAATCCAGACAAGTACAGGGATTCCCTAGCGAGGAGACTTATTTGATTGTTTTCAATGTTGGGACAGCAATTTTTGGGGAGCACTATACTCTGGAGAATGATAGATGGGGCCCACCATACACTGGAACATTCCAAAGGTGGACATCAGACACTGGAGCAGCATTTACAGGGCCCATTATACACTAGAGCATTAGAAATGGGGCCCATTATGTTTGGAGCATTATTTGGGCCCATAAGACAGTGGAGCTTCATCCATGGGGACCAACATATACTGTAGCATTATGTGGAGCTCATCATATACTGTTTCAAACATTATATGGGACCAATGATTCTGTATGGAGAAATAGATGGGCCTCGTCATGAGATGTAAAAAGTGAGGTATTTTTCATTGTACTATACCGCTATTTCTCTGCCGTATCGGAGCATGATGAGTTGTGGTATGTGTTAAAGGGGCGCTCTTTCGCCCAGGGCACATGAAAACCTGCAGCCAGCCCTACCCCCCCACAACTTTAGCCAAATAACCCCCATTTTTCAGTGCGTAACTTGTATTATGAAGTTAATTAAGGTTGACAAGCTTAAGTAAGAAGAATTGATGCTTTTGGCATTCAAATGGGCACTGTAGGTGTGTTTCCTGTCCTCCTCTCACTGCCGACTTTTATTCCCCATTGACTTACATTGGGTTTCGTGTTTCGGGACGACCCCGACTTTTCCCTATAATCGGACGATCTTGCTCGACCCGACTTTTGGAAAAGTCGGGTTTCACGAAACGAAACGCGACCCTAAAAAAACAAAAGTCGCTCAACTCTACCCTGTGTATTATATTAAGCACTAACTTTCATCTCTTTTATTTGCTTATTGTTTTCCCACCTGTAGTTTATCAGGGTCATTTAGGGTAAGTCTGGGACAGCCGCCGTGGAGTGGGGGCGACAATTCGTATCGTTTAGGGTGCCAACCTCCACTGTCAGGAAGGGATAGCAGGCTAGTGTAGGGCTATCGTAGGTTATTATTGTATAGAGAGTTTGTTAATTGTGTTATTGCACTAGGAGGGAGTTTTTTACCTAAATATATTAAAGTTTCATATTTTTAAAGGGATTATATGATTGCACTTTTGATATTTCTCCCCTGGTCCTGTGGACATTTTTTTGATTAACCAACCATGTCTTAGGAAGATAACCGGCTACCTGTGAATCGATACTGCATTAATGGTTAATAGTTAGATGCTCTACTGATGATCAACTTCAGCAAGCTACTACTGGCCACCGTTCATGCACACACTATTACCTATAAATGACATGACTATAAATTCATATAAGAGGTGGACAATCTAAAAAAAAAAAAACTTTACCTGCCATGGCCTTATTTTAGTCGGGTTTTCACATTTATGATGCGTGATGGATTCCTTGTCCAGAGCACAGCTGAAGATCAGATTATGGAGGGCATGAGCTACTGAATAGACTGCAGTGTATATTAAATATGGAATCCTGAAGTCATAGTCATTGTAATCACTCTTACTATTCGTGTATGATTTTAATTTCTCCTCTCCTGTGCACCACAGGATCGTATTGTCTCTACTGGAGTCACCACTTGACCAATGATAGCCAAGAACGAGCTCACAGAACTTCTCTATGAATACATCTTGAGGGAGTAACTCGGATGGTCGAAGTGCCAGCAAAAATTCTTTCAGTCCTGCCATTTCTACTTCATGCAATAAAAAGCCAATGGTTCCAACCAATAAATGACTGTATCTTGTGATGGACAACACTGGTGAGTTGGACCAGCCATTACTAGCAAGCCAAAATCTCTCCACATCTTTTCTCATTAGAAGCAATTCCACCAGCTGGTTGATCTGACGGTCTCTAGAGAACAGTATGATAAATTTTGCTGAGAACTGAGTGATAATGTTTGCAATGGTCTGGAGTGTTGTTAAAGAAGTCCCTTGACCAAATGCCTCCTGATAAGCGATGCAGTTCCTCTTTGAGGATTTGTGACCCCAGAATTCCATAGTCATTATTGAAAGACAGCAACCCAACCCATTTCCAACCCATAAAGGAAACCAAGGCTTTTGACTGCTTGTCATCACCTGGAACAGTGTGAAAAACTGATGGAAATAAAAAAACGATCCCTCAGTGAGTTTATAGATGCAGCATAGCTGACCTGGAATGATAACAGTAGAAAAAAAGTGCAATATTATTCAGAACATTGAAAAAAACAAAAACACCTAGACATGGAGGAAGTAGTGATGGACAACTCACTGAATGAATGTAAGAAAGGAATGGATGCTTTTCTTGTGAGTAACAGTATAGAAGGTTACGAATAACAGAATATTATAGGGAGATGGTTGACCCAGCTTAGGGGAAGGAATTTTTTTCCCTATGGAGAAAATTGGCTTCTACTCTGTGGGTTTTTTGCCTTCCCCAGGATCAACAATGCAGAACAGCTGCACTAAACATAGGCTGAACTAGATGGACATAAGGTCTTCCTTCAGCCTTCAAAACTATGTTACTATTTAAAATAAACTAAGTCCTCAAGTCATCGATTTACTTTCAAAATTCTAGTTTTTGAATGACATTTTATATTGCCCCCTATATAGTATAAAACTGTGGTTGTAAATTAAAGCGATGAATCAATCTCCCAAAATTTGCCTTTGTCAAGGTGACTCAAATTGATCCAAAATGAGAGGCTCCCAATTGACATGAAAATATATTCATTGTGCTTTGGGGTCTCTGCAGATTAAATGGTGGGGCAGGAGAAAACATCATTCTTCCTTGTCCTAGGCTCTATCTTGATTCCCTACACTGCCTCTTTCACTGCCACAACTTTCTTAGTTCCCCATGCGGGTTTTTTGTTCTCCCAGTACTAAGGAGCATGCAGTCATGTACAGAGCGATGGACATCATTGACGAGCATCAAAACCCAAAATTTGCTCATCTCTAGCTGCAAACCATTACCTTAAATTTTTTCTATTTTTTTCATCAACAGGTGTCAGGTGGACAGGTGTCTTTTATACTGATAACAAGTTCAAACAGCTAAGAAACAAACACACATCGGCGCTACAGATACACAGTCAATGGATAAGCTGCTGGCACACCTGGCAGATTAAGTGTGCTATCTGCCACTGAAAAAACAACTGCAACTGAACTGGAAGTGGCCGCGCTTAAACGCTGTGTAATAAATATGTACAGCAAACTGAAAATGACAGTCAAACTTTAAAAGACAGACATTACTCACTGTTGCGGAGACTGGCTGTGGCTAATCATATTGCTCTTAGAATCATAAATATTGAAAAGAAGAGTCTCTAAACTGGAGCAAAAACCAGGGAGCGTCCTCCCATTTGCAAAAAGAAACAACTCCCCGCAAGGGATCACGTCCCCCTGAGCGGCAGACAGCCACGGCCGATGGCGCCGCCGAACAGTAGCGTGGTGAGCAAGGGGCGTGACTGGCGGGGGGCGTGAGTTGTGGGTGGTGACGTCACCAGTCCGTACAAAACGAACATGTGCAAGGGCCAATCCTGACGCGTTTCGGGGAAACCGTCCCCCTTCCTCAAAGGTATGGATCTTGCACTACCGCCCACACTCTATATACCCCTGCCTCCACAAGAAAATGACGCAAACATATCCCATTAAATGGCGTAATACCCTCAGACTAAATATTACTAAAAATCAATAAATAACTAAACTTTATTCAAGTGAAACAATTTAAAACCAGGTGCAGACTACTTAAAATCAGTCTTGTACGGACTGGTGACGTCACCACCCACAAGTTCAAACAGCTGCCATTACTACAGGTAATGAGTGGACGACAGAGGAGCCTCTTAAAGAAGAAGTTACAGGTCTTTGAGAGCCAGAAATCTTGCATGTTTTTAGGTGACCAAATACTTATTTTCCACCAAAATTAGCAAAATAAATCTTACCAAATCAGACAAGGTGATTTTCTTTTTTTTTTTTTCTCATTGTGACTGTTATAGTTGTGGTCTACCTATGATGTCAATTACAGGCCTCTCTCAACTTTATAAGTCGGAGAACTTGCACAATTGACGGCTGATACTTTTTTTCCCCACTGTCCATACTGCATATGGTGGATGGTAGATGGTCTTGGTTCTTAGACCCAAATGTACAGCATGAGAGTAATCCAACTATCCAAGGTATTGGACATCTAAATGTTAGGTGCGCATCTGCCGGAGACTTTAGACAGCCAGGAGAGAACTGTAGAAGTGTTTTTTCTGCTTTTTTTTTCTTCTTTCCCATTTCCTATACACAGTGTTCAGCTAATGATGTGTATAGAACAGAGGCCTCTTGTTGCTCTGGTCAGTATTGAGCCGAAGGATTATGTGACCGCTCTCACAATAGCTAAGATCCTGAAGCGTGGAGGCAGGTACTTTGTCCAACTAGACCCAGCACTGACCTAGCTACAATGGGAATCAAGGTTCTAAAGCATAAATTGTCAAATAA
The DNA here is from genome assembly GCF_039654945.1 of Dendrobates tinctorius. Lineage (NCBI taxonomy): Eukaryota > Metazoa > Chordata > Amphibia > Anura > Dendrobatidae > Dendrobates > Dendrobates tinctorius. The sequence goes on along the minus strand of NW_027361818.1, from coordinate 2,555,469 downwards.
TAAAATGACATTTCCTGATCTAGGAAAAAAATGATAAGGTAAAAAAAACATAAATAAATTGAATAAAATAAAGGAAATACTACCTTTCCATAAAACTGCTCCTCATCCTTTGATTGTTGCTAGTGCGGGCCTAATACTCTAAATTGTACATGTAATATATTAAAATAAGAGGGGGGGGGAAATATGTAAAACTAATTTTAACCCCTACCCGATGTGTGACCTTTATGTATGTTACATCAGATGGAGGTGAATTTAGCGAGTCCAATAGCTGACACTGCACCATATCTGGAAGATGCCGGCTGTGTGACACAGCCGGTATCTGTCTGTAACAACAGCAACTTGAGAAAGGTTAAACAGAATCTGTCAGTCGATTATTGATGCCCAAACCATGCAAACAATGTGATAGAAAACATTGTAATCACACCCCCTCTTAAAAAAAGCTTTCTTTCGCAGTACTGAACTGTAGAACAGGTCAATTTCATCGACCCATACACATATGTCCTCCCCCGCAAAAAAAGTGGCAGATGTGTGTATTTCACTTACTAACTAACACATTAAACCAGCTTAAAAGTGTGTGGCCCTGAAGGGTTATTATTGATATGACATGAGGTCCACATCTGGGGATACCGGTAGACACCAAACAACGCAGACATTGCTATGGAGAGAAGCGATATTGGATCAACAATAATGGCGAGAGGCACCTTCTTGTTACACTGATAATTTGGAATGGTATTGTCTTCTCCTGTCAGGGTAAGAAATGTCTCCCACCGAGCGCGGCACATGTGTATACAGTTATCAAACAGCTGGAAGCCCAGAGAGATGGTAGGGAGTAGAACGTCATTGGTGTTTATCTCCTCAATGACATAAACCATTGCTTGAAGCAAAGTGTAGGAAATAGTGCTGTATCTGAAAGATAAGAGGAAAAATGTGTTCTATACAATATCTAGTTAAGAATAGATAGATATAGTCACGGCCGAAAGTATTGACACCCTTGAATTTGTCCCAAAAAGTGATGTACTTTTCCCAGAAAATTATTGCAATTACACTTGTTTGCAAAATTTCCTTTGTGTGTATTAGAACAACAGAAAAAAAAAGGCAAATTTGGAATAATTTCACACAAAACCCCAGGTCACTGGTACTACTTTGTAAAGGGCCTGTCACACTAAGCGATAGCGCTATAACATCACTGGTGTTAGGCATCGGATTCCTGCAGCTGCACAGCAGGAATCCAGAGCCATACATCCAGCAGTCTCTCATTCCTTTCCAACCACTCAGGGACCTGCACAGCAATCTCAGCGATCCAGGCGCCCTGCTCAGACCAGCTCTCTGGGTCTGGATGTTGCTGCCACCTCTGGACCAGCAAAGGTAGCATAGCCTGTTTTGCAGGAAACCACTCCAGAGGCTAAGTCCTCTCGCCGTGCTTCTGGGCATGCCCACGAGACGATCTCCCAGTGGAGATTGGGGGTCATGTGCTCAGGTCCCTGTCCTGATTTGATTGGCCCATTTCAGAGGTCTGGAAGGTCCCAGAAGCACATGGCTATAAAAGGCCCGCATGGCCTCTCAGCCAAGCGCTAGTATAGGCTATACTTGCTATGTGTGAATGGTGACGGATGTATGATTTTGGTGACTGACTCATTATGAAACCCCCTTCCCTCTAATATTACGCATGTGGATAGGGAATTAAAGTTATAGTCAGCGCCAGCCAGTGGCAAGCCATACGCCACAGTGCATACCGCACCGCTACACTAGCGTCCGATAGTGTGAAGCCTCACGGCACTGTCGTATAGCGGCAGTAGTTACTGCCGTGCTGCAGTTAGCAGCACTTACCGGGGTCCGTGGTAGCGACGCCGCACGCGCGGCAGGTCAAGACGGACACCGACCTCTGTCTTAGGCCATGTCCTGTGACCATATACCGTGTGTGCACGCCAGCTGAGACCTGTGAAGCTAACAGGCTTGGCATTTATGCTTTAGCGCCTCTGTGAGTTTAACAGAGTCCGCTCTGCGTACCTCGGGTAACGTTTAACCCGAGCGCAGTATACCGCCATATAGCGAGTTTGCCATTATTCAGCAGCGGTAGTTACACCTACTGCACGGTGGACCCCGGGCGGCGAACGCACTTCCTATTATTTATATTTAGTGCGTTCCGCTGTCCCTAATATTATACTAGCGCCAGGGTTTGGCTAGTAATGGCGGACCTGCAGCAGCTGCAGTGGTACATTTGGCAGCTGGAAAGCAGGTTGGCGGCTATCGAGAGCTCCACCTCAGCTGCGAATGCTACGCTAGCCGCTGCTCAGGCAGTCGCAGAGGCTGTCTCATGCGTGCCCACACTCACGCCTATGCTGACAATATCTCGCCTCCCTCTCCCCGACAAGTTTTCGGGTGACAGCGCCACCTGTAGGGGATTCGTGAGTCAGTGCTCTATCCAACTTGAGTTACTGGCTGCACGGTTCACTACAGAGCGGGCTTAGGTGGGATTTATTGTTTCTCTTTTATCCGGCAGGGCATTAGAGTGGGCTACACCATTGTGGGAGCGTGATGATCCCGTGGTTCAGGGGGCTGCTCAGTTCCTTGCGGCTCTGAAGCAGGTATTTTTGGGACCACGGATCACACACGACACCTCTCTCCAATTATTGGCCCTAACACAGGGGTCTCTCGGTCAGCCATTATGCCGTCCGATTCCGGACATTGGCTTCAGAACTGGAGTGTCCCGATAAAGCACTCATCCCTGTGTTTTGGAGAGGGTTAGCAGAGCATGTCAAAGATGCTCTAGCAACCAGAGAGGTCCCCACAAGTCTGGAGGAAGTGATTGCCATCTCCACCCGCATTCATCTCCAATTTACCAAGCGCGAGCTGGAACGTGCGGAATCCAGACGAAGGGTTACCTTGGCTCCCACCTTAACTGTGCCGCTAAGATCTCCCGCTCAGGAGCTTACATCCTCCGAACCTATGGAGGTGTCTCGCGCCGGCCCCAAGCCACGTCCGGTGCGAAGCTCCTCACGTTGTTACCAGTGCCTGCAGTTTGGTCACTCGGCTAGCATGTGTCCTCTGCGGTCGGGAAAACGATCACTTCCAGTGGTCATAGGTGGTGGTCAGACAAATATGAAATCCTTTTCTCCCAAACTGGTATTCCGAGGGACATTAGATAGCGGGGCCTCCACCTGGGAGGTAGAGGTTACCGTGGATTCCGGGGCTGAGGGGAACTTTATGTCCTCGACCTTCGCCCAGAAACACGGTATTCCACTGGTGTTACTGCCCCAACCTCTAACCATCAGGGTGGTTAATGGTGCACCTTTACCATCTCAGGTGACCCACCAGACAGCCCCACTCGGGCTCTCAATCTCACCCTCTCATTGTGAGATTCTGTCCTTGTTCATTTTTCCAGATGGCATCAACCAGGTGCTTCTCGGAGTTCCCTGGCTCCGTTGTCACTCCCCTCATATTGATTGGTCTTCGGGGAATATACTGGGCTGGAGCAAGGACTGTGAGGGAAGGTGCCTGAGGGGAAGAATTCAGGTAGCTTCCACTGAAGTGCCCGCGGATCTCTCTGCTGACAGGAAGGTTTCAGTCACAGGGAACAGTATAGTCAGGTACTCAACTGTTTTCACATGTCACTTTATGTCTTGTGTTTCTAGCACTTTTTTGCACATTTTCTATTGTTGCCTATGAATCTACCTACGCTGGCGACACCTATATTCTCCTTTCCTGGTCAAATGAGTGACTGCTTGCTGCACCAGTCCAGGGTCATTTAGGAGTATCAGGGTCAGCCACCGTGGAGCGGGGGCGCCAATCTCAACTGTGTTTAGGGTGCCAACCTCCGCTGGTAGATAGAAATTATCAGGGCCCCAGTGTAGGGCTATTATAGGTGACACGGTTAGTTGTTGGTTTTTCTGTGTGGTTGTCTTGTTTTTAGCTTCTTTGAATAAAGGTTGTATCTAATAATCTATTTCAGCTCCTTAAAAACAATCTTGATTTATTTAATCCATTTTAAAATAGAAAACGTGGTAATGTGCTCTCCAAAAATAAGCCAACAGATGGAAAGAGGTGATGCATTTCGATCAGTAACAATCTTCGTCAAATTATATGGGGAGCATTAATCTGTATGGAGCATAATATGGGGCCATTATACTATATGGAGCATCATATGGCCCATCATTCTGTATGGACAATATATGGGGCCAATGTACTGTATGGAGCAATATATGGAGCCCATTATTCTGTATAGAGCAATATATGGAGCCCATTATTCTGTTTGGAGCAATATATGGAGCCCAAAATAATGTATGCTGTATGGAGCAATATATGGGTGCCATAATACTGTATGGAGCAATATATGGGCCATTATTCTGTATGGAGCAATATATGGGGTGCATAATACTGTATAGAGCAATATATTGGGCCATTATACTGTACAGAGCACTCTGTGTGCCTGCAGACATTTGAATCCCTTCAGGGCCCGCACTGTGCACTGCGAGGATTCGCCGGTTTCTGACCTATTGTAGAATTTACAATAGATATCACTCATGTAATGTAAGAAGTCAGTGAAATGTTTGCCATTGTATTATACCTATACTTCTTTTCTGTCCTTCAAGAATCGTGGTATGTGTTAAAGGGGGTTCACTGCACCGTAGTAAAAAAAAAAAAAAGTGAGCGTGAATTTTCTAGAAATCCCATCCACTTTTCCACGACTATAAGAGGCTGCGCTTTTGACACAATGAAAATACACAGCGTCAAAAATTCACCAAAAACTGGGCACATAGCCTAGAATGCTGGTGGACACTTTACACGAGACATAAGAAGGAAATCTCACATTTTTCAGAGATGTTAAGTTTGTGGATTTCTAAAAATTTGACATGAATTTGCATTGAATGGTTTCGGTCAGTTCTAGTCCTAAATTATCCCCTTCTGGTCCAGCTGCAACAAAGGCCTCTAATTGCAGCAAGTGGGAAATGCAAGACAAACTTTCACTAATAATTGCATATAACTATACAGTACAACATGACACAGGTGCAATGGAACATACACATAACTCATGTGACACGTACTTTCAGGGTTTCACATTTGCCCTTTTTACAAGATAGCTATATCTCATCATCTTGGATCCCTTGGTGGGATTTTAGGGAAAGAGGTGGAGATATTAGGTCACCTGAGGATTCACCGAGGATTATTTTTACACCAAGCATGTGCCGTAACATTCTTACTTTGCCCATTTTGTCTCTCTTGTGGACTTTATTGACAAATATTCTAAAAAATTTAAAAAGTTCTAAAAAAATCAAATCACCCCTTTTCCTCCCATTAAAATTAAAGATAGCAAAAAATAAACATATTTGGCGTTCATAAATGTCCAAACTATCAAAATAAAAAATTAAATATCCCAAGTAGTAACAATTATGAAGAAAAAAATTAGAAAAACACAATTTCAATTTTTGCAATTTTTTGCAATTCCTCAAAAATGCAACTGTTCAAAACGTCAAATATACCCTAAAAGAGTATCAATGAAAATGTCAGCTTGTCAAGTTTAAAACAAGCCCTGAAAAATTTTCATTGACTAATATATGAAAACGCGACAGGTCTCAGAAAATAATATCATAAGCAAAATATTCTTTTTTTTAATGAATCTAAGATTTTTTTTCACCATTTAAATAAAAAAATAATATTTACAAGTTAGGACATCGCCATAATCATAAAGACCTGGAAAATCATATTGCAGGGTCACTTTTACCAAACAACGAACACCATAAACACAAAAGACAAAAAATAATTGTGGAGTTGTACAATTACTTTTTTTTTTTTTTACAATTTCACCCCACTTGGAATTTTTTTCATGTTTTCCAGGACGGCAAATGCTAAAATGGATGGTGTTAATAAACAAACCTCGTCCTAGAAAAAAAACAAGCCCTCATAGGATTATGTAGGGGGACAAAATTAAAAAGCTATGTCTCTCATAAGAAGGCGAAAACAAACAGAGACGGAAAAAACTCCTGTCTTTTAGGGATTACGAAATATTGGGGGCTGTGAGTGTTCTTTGGACATGGCCTCTGACAGTATGCCCTCCTTGGTATTCATGAATTTTTGGAAATTCAACAACTTTGGGTTCAATTCATAGGGAGATAGCACCATCTAGTGGTATCACAACACAATGCAGTTAATACGATACCGTTGAGTTTCTTCATTGGCTTTTTGGCCTTGTTTACTTCAAGTTTTTGCTCTTTTGTATTGTTATATTTTCTAATAATGTACAAATTCTGTCCCAAAAAAAAAATTACCAATTTTATTTTGTGATTCTTAGATGTTTTTTCCGGCAGCGATGATTGTGGGATTCACTATGAGAAATCAGTAAGCCGAGGTCGCTGTGTGTGAAGAAGCAGCTGCTCTATAATTATAGACCTGGCTACAACTTGTGATCACTGATGATACAACAGGTGAATATTTAGTGTTCATTATAAGATATAAACCTTCCTCATCAGTTATAATTATATACACAGGACAAGAAGTCATAGTCTACAGAAACAATACACACAGGGTGATCCAAGATCACCATCGGAGACCTTCACCTTTCAGATCACGGGACGTCAGGTCCTTGAGGTAGACACTAGAGTTGGGGGAATATATTCCAGCGGAAGTGAATGCTACTCAAATTTTACAAAAATCTGTACTCTCCTAAATGCGGTTTTTTTGTAATGTGTCCATAACAAATTCATGGAAATGGCGGGCTGGCTTGTATTGCCAGGGACATCCCATGCCTAGTCACGGATAAAAGTCCAGGTCTTAAGTTCGTGCAATAAGGTCGCGACCTACATCATGATGTGTGCAGCAAACTTTGGATACAGACTCTAGGTCAGGATTTCTGGTTGCCACTTGACTTCGCATAGCATGAAGATGGTGGTAAAAATAGGTGCTGGTGACCATGCGGAGGATAGTGGGCAGCAGAGGTCAGCTGTGGAGTGAGTATAAGGTTTTGTTCACATATTCGAATTTTACGTATGAGTGCTCGTACTTGTACTAATCTATGAGGTCACTCACACTTTGGTGAATTTAGTGCACACCAACGCTCCTCCATGGAAAATCAGGGACATGTCCGATTTTGATCCAAGGGTTGAGATAAATTCAGTCTATTGGCCTGTGAAAACATCGGACCACATTCAGATGACATCGGACTTTCATAAAGGAGAAGTTGGAGAAACTTTTTTTTAACTCCACGTGAGAGAAATTGTGATGTCACTTGGCCAAACTCAGATCAGAGTCATCAAAATAACTGGTCCACTTTCTCATACATGGAAAATACTGACATCTGAATGAACCCTTAGTTGATTTTTTGTTTTTCTACATCGTACATTAACTATTTTCCAGTACCTCTCCAGACCCTAGAGCATAACAAGGTACATTCAATTCACAGAGAATAAATTTACTACAAATTGAATTTTACACTAAAATCCGCACGTTTTGGCGAATTCGAATGTCATCGTTCCCGATCATCCCTGGTGGACACATATCATTTTGTGAGCACTAATGTAACCTCTATGAATCATAAACCTGGTGGGTCTTCCAGTGTAGATGAATTATCCCATTCTATCCAGCCTTGCCCTCACTGATCATTGGCTGCACTTTTGGCACGAGGACTCTTTGGTCCTACAAGCCTATGGGGACTTTTAAGATTAGGATTCCCATAGAGCGAAAACATTTTCAGGACTTGTCTTGTAGGGTAAAAAAAATCCAATGCTTGATAACTTTGAAATAAAAATAGATGCGTTCTAAAACCTGTGAACAGTTCAAGTTCAAAACATGATAGTCATAGTATCCTATGTGTTTTAAGCCTACTTTTTTGGAAGGTTCTTAGTCATGGCATATAGTTTTTTCTCTATCCTCTTGCATACCCATAAAGGCAAGCCAAATACCTATCCATAGGCTTATCTCCAATGGAGCCATTGGCAATGTGACTGGCACATTGTGGGATCCGATGCCGCTCAGCCTCATTTCTATCTGAAGGTCGGCTACTTCTACATAAAGATTTAGCTTGGGACAAAGGTATGCACTCTAGGTGTCACAATCCATTTTTGGATTTGTGGCAGCTCTGATTCCTCCTAGTTTAAAACTTTTTTTTCCTTTTGGACCATCGGGGGTTAATGTCAGTTTTCCCCCCCGATGGGAGCAATGCCTAGCAGACCAACATCACGAGACAATCACTGACCTCAGGGAGACCAGTCAAAGAAAACTCTGCGGCAGCCGGCAAAGGCGCTCAATCGGTGAAATCCTAGGTGCATTGCTCCCTGGCATATTTGTATCTGTGTGACTGGCGCACTATGCAAACGCCATCTGCGTGCATTCATAATACCAGGCAGCCACCCCCTCCATGAATTGGTTGGTGTGTGAGTGGTCATTCCATCAGTATTTTGCCCGTGTGCTGCCCTGTCTTTATCATGAGGGGGCTGCTGCATCCCTTTCTCCCCAGCCTGGAGAGCCCTTTTATCCTTTTACCTCTGCAGCTAATGTTCGTTTTTCACTGTAACAGCTTCATATTCTGATGAGGGCACAATACAAGGTATGGAGGCATCTCACTGTATTGGGGACACTGTTGGGGAATGGAATCATGTGTGAGGGGCACCATGGGGGAATTATATGTGTGGGGCACCATGGGGGGAATCATGTGTGAGGGGCATCGTGGAGAAATTATGTGTCTAGTGCACCATCTATTATCTAACTATTATTTATCTATTATCTATTTATTATCTATCTATCTAATATCTATCTCTCTATTATCTATCAATATACAATCTATCTATCAATGTATTATCTATCTATTATCTATCATCTATCTTATATCTATCTATTATCTATTATCTATCTATTATCTATGTATTATCTATCTATTATCTATCCATCTATCTATCTTTCTATATATCTATCTCTCTATTATCTCTCTATTATCTATGTATTATCTATCTATTATCTATTATCTATCTATTATCTATGTATTATCTATCTATTATCTATCCATCTATCTATCTTTCTATATATCTATCTCTCTATTATCTCTCTATTATCTATGTATTATCTATCTATTATCTATCTATCTATCTATCATCTATCTATATATCTATCTAATATCTATTATCTATCTCTCTATTATCTATCTCTCTAGTATCTATCATTCTATTATCTATCTCTCTAGTATCTATCTCTCTAGTATCTATCATTCTATTATCTATCTCTCTATTATCTCTCTTTGTAGATGCACATTTCCTCTTTGTTGGCGCTTACACTGTGACAGTCCCTCAGCTCCGGCCTCATTATTCCCGGTGCTCACCGCTGACACACACTCCAGCAGATCTCTCGCTGAATGGCCGCTGGGGAGCTCACACATCAGGCTACAACATGTCTCACCAAATGAAATAATTGCGCAGATTATCCTCCGCCTGACACCCCCTCCTCGCCCTTCGCACGCGTTTCACAATTCCCACAGCTATTTAGAAAGAAGCAAAGCAAATTGAACAATCTGCTCTTTCCAGGGCTAGAAAAAAATTCTTATAGCGGAGAACTTAACCCGTTCCACACTTCATTGATTAGTGACTGTTTATAAAGTAAGTGAACCACTTATGTTACTAGTTTTGTATGAGTATCAGAGAGACATCAACCCCAAGTGAGTTTGGGCATGTGACCATTGACTTGGCAAATTTGCCCATGTTAGGCTGGTTTCACAATTGCGTCTGTTTGCGCAGTGTTTCATCCGTATGCATCATGTTTCCCTATCTTTTACAAGGTGGACGCAGGGGCATGAGTTCGCTTCAGTTCGCATGCGTCAGCATATGCATGCGTTGTTTTTTGGCAGCGGCAAAAATCCGGCAAATATGTGCAGTCATGCGCATGCAGATGAGTGCATCAAATAAATGCACTACCGTCTATGTGAATGCATGCATACGCAAGGACATGCATACGCACATGTGTTCTATACGCATGTGTGGCGCCCCTGAGGGTTCAGTCGCCACAGAGGTACTGCACCTCTTCCTGAAGTGTGGTACCCCACTATCCAGGTAAGGTGGAGACACCTGACCACACTCCAACACTCACATCCCACACGCACACCAGTAGTGTAGCAGAGCAACCTTTGTGGCTCCCTGCTTAGAACACGAAGAGTGCTGGGAGGTGGGTGGAGCTTAGACTGCACAAGAGAGCAGGAGAATATTAGGAAGAGGTCAGTTGGTGAGAGAAGATCCCCTGAGAGGGATAGAGTGAAGGAAGTGCTGCAGCAGACTCCTGTGACCTGGAGCTGCTGGCACAGGAAAGAGCCATAGAAAGCCTAATTCTTCAGAGGGAAGAAAGATTAGTGCTGAACATAAGGAGAAGAGAACTAAGGACTAGTGTCAGAGCAGAGCCCTTCCTCAAGTTTGAAGCGCATTGCCGGAGTCTGGTATGGATACTGATGTTCCTGCAGCAGAAACCGGAGGAATAGAAGTCGTCACCACTTTATTCCCATCTAAGACTTGGGGGCACAACAGCAATGTGGGTGAGCCGGGACATGATAGCAAGAAGTCCCCGAAGCAGGCTACAGCTGTCTGTCATACAAGTAGAGTTCTAAGTAACATCAAGAAGGAGGAACTTGAGTTTAATACGCAACTACAAGTACTTCAGATTAGGCGCTAGTGTGGAGACGTTCAGAGAAGGCACATGTTGGAGGAGTGCTGGAAAGGTGTACTTTACCTTGCCTGGGAGTTGGCTGAGCCTCTGATCTGGAGGACACGACACTGAAGCGGGCACCTGTATGCACCAGACTGTGAGTAAAGCCTTTGGAACTACATGCCCTGGTGTCCTCCACTTATTCTTGCGCCTTGCACCCGGCTCTGCTACATCTACGTCTTTACACCATCTCCCCATTTACCACCTTCATCTACTTTGCCCTGGGACTACAGCTCCACCTGTGGGGAGCTTCAACATCATTGCTGCACCACACCATCTGTCCCAGAGAAGCAACCCTGCAGCGCTGGTCAAACTGACCAGAGACCACAGGTGGCGTCACGAATCATCCACTTATAAACTTTAATCAGCCATGCTTAACTCCCTTTTACATGGACGTCCAGGGCCACGGACCGGGTCACCACTACTGTGACACTTCCCTCTGAGATACCGGCCCGGTACCGAGTACCCCACTGCCCTGGCGGGTGATCCACATGTGTTTTTTTAATGAGATGGTCCAGGAAGTGATTCATCTACCTGATAATTGAGACCTCTATATAAGGAAGTGTGGACACAGCAAGGCCATAACTCTCTGGACTCTGGATGATACCACAACACTGGCTATGTAAGTACAGAACCTTAGAAAATGTCATCCTCACTCACTGCTGTTTGTACTTTCTATTAATTTTTTTTTCTGTTTAATTTTAGACGTGTCACTTGGCCTGGTACAGTGGTTGGCTCCTTGTTGGCTCTTGATTGGCTCCTGGTTGGCTCCATGTGCTGCTTTCTGTCGTGGTGAGGACAACACTGTCTATGTAAGTATACAAGCTTTGGAAATATATGTGTCTCTGAATGCATTTTCTGTTCCTTGTTGACTGGTTGATTCTCTCTGGCGCAGTGTGTGTCTCCTGGTGCAGCGGGTTTCCCATGGTCATCTCCTGGTGCTGTGGTTGGCTCCTGTTACTGCCGTCTGTCCCAGGCCTGGGCTGACTGCTGTGGTGTTGGACTACTGCCTGTAATGTAAGTATTGTTGTTCTTTTTTTTGGTCTACTTTGTTTTTGGATCTGTACAAGTATAATTTTTCTTCTATTCTTTTCTATAGTGTTTCACTTGACTGCTGCCTGCTTCTCAACCATGTCCTCAAGTGAAGAACAGACTTCTTCCCAGGGTGGACCGGACAAAGATTAGGTAATCACACTCACTTTACTCATTGCTATGTATTGACTGGCAATACTCCACATGTGTTAAATCATGTAATTTCTTTACAGGTACCCAGCAGTGATGAATAGCAGGAGCAGTCCAGTGGAGAAGATTCTTCCCAGGGTCGTTGGGCTTATATGTCTCAGGAGGAAAGACGGGGTGTAAGTATTCCTGTCATCAGAGTTGTAATACAAATTTTTTTCAGTTTTACTTAAAATTCTTTTTTCTATTTTATCTATAGGTTTCACTATGGGAAGAAGCCACACTGGATATAGATAACGAAAAACTCATCCACCTTGTGCAAGAGCGAGTACCGTTGTGGGACATCCGTGACCGTCAGCACTCTGACAATGTGATGATTCGACGGCTGTGGGAAGAAGTGGCACCATCGCTGCTGCCTGGTTGGGACCGTGCCACGCCGCGAGCCAGAATGGATTTTGGTAAGTATTGCAATGTGTTCTGTACCGGCAGTGAACCTGTGAATGAATGTGCATTGTTTTCTAATACTTTTTTTTTCCCCCTTCACAGTGAAGAGAATCAAAATCCGTTGGTGCTCAATGAAGGACCACTTCAACAAGGACATGAGAGAAGAGCTTCCTGTTCGAAGTGGTTCTGCTGCAAGGTTTCGCAAATACAAATACCGCCAGGACCTTGCCTTTCTGAGGCCTGCTGTAATGTTTTCGGACTTTTATGCTAGATCCGTTATCTTCGCATTTAGTGTGTCGGCCATCTTGTTTCCTGGACTGTGCATTGACTTTTGCCCTCAACCAATATGGAGTCCTCAGCTTGTCGTTGGCCATCTTGTTTCCTGGCATGTGCAGTGACTTTGCCCTCAAATAACATGGAGTACTCAGCTATGATGTCCCTGCCCTGTTTCCTGCCAATTGTCCTTTTAATCAGCTCCAGCTGATTCACCTGTGCTCCTGAATCAGCTCTATTCCCAGTTTGTGACTTGGTCTGTGAAGCCTGGATCTCCTCTGCTTGGAACCATTTGTGGACACAGAACCCTTCTGCTTGCCAGCTACTTCTGACAGGAAAGTAATAGACTCTGAATATCGTTGGTTGTTTGCCTAACTCTGCAACTATCCTGCTACTGCACTACTTGTATGAAGTAATACAAGAAATGCTTAAGAAGCTTATGCCTCATGTGTCTTATTGTACCCATGCGTTAGACTCTAGATAGACTGTATACCATATGACACCTGCGCTTGCTCAGCGAACGTAAGTATATACATTTTTTTTCTTTTTACTAATGTTTACTTTTTTTCCACACACAGAACCTGGAGCAGCACAACACAACCTTGATTTTTTCACTGTTTTTCTCTTTTCCACACAGAACCTGGTGCAGCACCACACAACCCGGATCCTCCTCGGATGAAGCAGCCCCTCATCTATCAGCTACTGAACAGACGCAGTCCCAGTCATCTACCAGCATTGGAGCAACCTTGCAGGCTATACAGGCTGGGGAAAAGGCAGCCGGTCTATCAGCTCTTCCTCTCTCCCAGGCCTCTGCCTCTGCAGAGGGCCTGGGAGAGGTCAGGCATGCCTGAGTTTCTTCAATTAAGCTTGGTGTTCAATGATGGGGTTAGGTTTATTGCTGACAGAGTGAAGAGTGGCTTCAAGGAAGTCAACAATCACCCAGACCGCTTGGAAGCAGACCTTAATAGACCGGCGCAGCATTTTTTTTTCTGCAAGTGAGCGGAGCGTGTTGGAAAACCTTACGCCTGAACTCCAGCTATCTGTCATGCAGGCCTGTCAGGTTGCTTACAGCCACGCATTACAGCAGCAGCAGTCGCAATTCTACACTCAACAGACCGGAGGATACTACCAGCAGCAAATGCACTATCCAGCTCCCACAGCACCGAACTATCCATCACCACCACTGCCTTCAGTTCACCAAGCGACCCCGCTGCCAAGTGCTTCAACCCTGCAGCCGGTAGCATCCACCATGCTCCAGAGAACAGCACCCTTGCAGCCATCAAGACCAATGATGCTGCCCAGTACACCCTCCTGCCCAGTCCACCACCCCTGCCCACTTCAACACCCCTGCCCAGTCCAGCACCCCTGCCCATTCATGCACCCCTGCCCACTACAGCACCCCTATTGCGGCCCAGTCCCGCACCATACCAGATGACTGCTACAGAGCCCAGGACTCCCACTCGGCCAAGAAATCAAGGTCCAAAAAAAATTTGGCATCAGGACCAAAACCAGGAACCCAAAAAAATCTGCCCACCTTGAACCCACCACCTCCACCCTCACCTACCAATTTTTCACTACCTTCCCTTGTATCTCTGTCTGTTCCTTCCAGTTTGTCTATCAATTCCCATGATTCCACTTTGTCATCTATCCCCAATGTCTCCACTGCCATCCCTGATCCAATCCTTCAATCGGTTGCTCCTTCCCCTGTAGACCCTTCCCCTGTAACCCCTTCCTCATCAACTACCACAAAATCTTCACAGCTCCACACCCCCAAGGTCCTACCCATTTCACCCTCATGTAAACCCAGAAGAAAAAACTAACCATTCCAACCTTAACCCTTTTTTTAAAAAAAAATGTTGAAAATAAAATTTTAAAAGAGTTGAAAATAAAATTTGTTGCATTTTGTTACCACTATGCCTTGTTTTCTTTTTATCTTTATGCGCCACTGCCGACACAAACATACTTGTTTTTTGAGGTAAGGTACAACACAAACACACATTTTTTTGGCGGAAAGGTAGTTTATATTTAAATCAGTAAACATTAGGGATAAATTATTACATGCACATGTTAACATCACAGGTACATTTAAACATAACAGGTCCAAACCAAAACATAACAGGTACATTTATCTTAGTGGCTTAAATCATTCTGTTTTGCCAGGCCACACCTCCATTATCTGAAACAAAGTAAGCGGCAAACTTATCCTTCATCTGGGCAACTTCCACATTGGTTCTCAGAGGGTGAAATAGGTAATCATGCAATGTAACAGGTTCCTCAGGTTGTAAGCTTGGTCGCTCTTTTACCATTATGTAGTTGTGCAGAACACATGCTTTCACAACCTCATCAATAGTTTAAATTTTTAGGTTAACGGATGTGCACAAAATGCACCATTTCGATACCAGCAATCCAAATGCACACTCCACGGTTCTTTGTGCCCTTGTCAGTCTGTAGTTGAAATTTTTTGTGTGTGATTTAAGTTTCTATGGTTTAATGATGTTGGCACACATTTGGAATGCCTCATCACCAACAATAACAAAAGGCATTGGCGGTCCTTCAGTATTGGGCAGAGGTTGTGGCGGCGAAAAATTAAAATCATTCCCATACAGATGTTGGCCCATGTGTTTTTGAACGACTGTGAGTCATTGCCTCGTCCAAATCAGCCAATGTCCACGGCAGCGAATTTACAATTGGCATCCACAATAGCCATTAGAACTATGGAAAAATATTTTTTATAATTGAAGTACTATGTTTCACTTCCAGCTGGTTTCATAATCCTAATGTGTTTGCCGTCCACATCCCCCACACAATTAGGAAAATTGCAAATTTCCTGTAATTTGGAAGCATTTTCAATCCAGACTTCACTTGTGGGTTGAGGGAGGAATTCTTGCCGCAGAATGCCAACTAAACCATGACAAGTGTCTACAATAATCCCAGAAAGGGTGGATACCCCAATCCGGAATTGGAAATGTAGCAAGGATAATGTCTCTCCAATAGCCAGGAATCTGCAGAAAAGAAAATGAAAAACAAAAATCAGTACACTGCTTAGGGTTAGGGATAGGGTTAGGGTTATTTGTGACAGGAGTTTCTTTTTCAACACTATGTACCTCAGGGTGACCAAGAGACATTCCTCAGCAGGAATTGCTCGCCGGAGCTGTGTGTCCTGCCTGGCGATGGATCCTTGGACACGTAGCAGCAAGTCATGGAAGCTCGGTTGCGATATCCTCGTGTAGTCAAAATACTTCTCTGGGTTTTGCTGCAGCTCGGTGTACAAAGAGTGGTAGGCTCCACGGCTCTCTCGGAGTTCAAGGATGGGGTGTTGCCAATAGCGATGATGACATCTTCGTTTTTCTCTTCTTCAGTGTTCTTGACAAGCAAAAGCAAAGGCAGTAGCCAACTTAATTTGTAAATCCAGATCTTCTAGGAAGCCGTCCAGGTCAAGATCCATCTTGCAACTAGATATAGCAGCCAAAGACGAGGATTTCCTCAGTGCAGTGTGTGTATATATATATATATATATATATATATATAAATCCCATGAGATACGCCTACTGGGTGTCTGATGTCAAGTAAAAGCTACTGGAAAAAATTGGAAACTTCTAATGCATGTGCATAAAAACCGCAAACGCATGCAAAAACGCATACATGCATGTAAACGCTGCGGTTTTTTGCCGTCATGCGTAAGATGATGAGGATAAAAAATGCTGCATAAACATGTGTTTGCATGCATTTTTGCATGCGTTTGAGAATGCGGATGATACGCTGCGGATTCAAACGCAAATGTGAACTGTTATGATGAGTCACCGAAGGAGGAAAAAACAAAATACCAGCTAAGTCCAGAAAAACCAGAGAGGTTGGCAGCTATCGGATTGCAGACCCCTGAACCTATCCACAACAACTAGCAGTAGCTGTGTGGGGTTCCTACGGTGCCCTAGACCCCTCGATCACAGCCAGAGAACTACATAGCCTAAAGACAGAAAGGGGAAAAACTAAACTGCCCCAGAGCAGACCCCAAAGCAATAGGCAGCCCCCAACATATAATGACGGTGAAGCAAGATGAAAACACTAACACAGATAGAAAGATAGGTTGAGCAAATGATGGGGCCCAAGCTAACTACATAGGACAGGATAGGAAAGCTGCTGTCTGCCATCCGCAAAAACCCTATCAAAATGAGCCAACTGACTGATAGGAAAAACAGGCCCTGAAGTCGCTAGGCTTCAAAAGACTATATCAGCACTCAGGTATATTCTGAAGACAGAGCAAAAGATCAACAGATCAGAGACAAAGATGGAATTCAGCTCACTCCCGGCCGGGGATGGCAGAACTCCCAAAAAACAAGGCAAAACAAAAACAAAACTGAAGAGTACAAAGCAGAGCGGAAAAACTTAGCTTTGAGATGCAGGAATCAGACTGGTCTCCAAGAATCCAGCAGGAAAATCACCAGCCAGGAAAAGGGCGTTGGCAGCCTTATATCCAGTCCTCAATTCCAGCCACCCAGTCATCATCTAGCTGCCCAGGTGTTTGGCAATCAGTCTCACTACCTTCCTTCACTAGAGGAGGGAGTTCATCAGACCTCAATGGTGAAGGGAAAAATGAACTCACAACAGTACCTCCCCCTTGAGGAGGGGTCACCGAACCCTCATCCATGCCACCAGGGCGATCCGGGTGAGCCCGATGAAAGGCACGCACCAATCTTTCGGCATGAATATCAGAGGCAGAGACCCAGGAATTATCCTCCTGACCATAACCCTTCCACTTAACCAAATACTGGAGTCTACGTCTAGCCAGACGGGAATCCAGTATCTTCTCTACCTCATATTCCATGTTACCTTCAACCAATATAGGGTCAGGAGGTGCCACCACAGGAACTACTGGTTCAACAAACCTCTTCAACAAGGACTTATGAAACACATTATGAATTTTAAATGTGACAGGAAGAGCCAACCGAAAAGAGACCGGATTAATAATCTCCAAAATCTTGTAAGGTCCAATAAATCTTGGCTTAAACTTAGGAGAAGCCACCTTCATAGCGATATTTTTTTATGACAACCAAACCATATCACCCACCTTAAACTGGGGACCAACGGTCCTACGCCGGTTGGAAAACCACTGGGCCTTTTCCTGGGAGAGAGACAACTTATCCACTACTTGGTCCCAGATCTGGTGCATTCTCTCCACCACAGTGTCAACACCTGGGCAGGCAGAAGGCTCCACCTGCCCTGAAGAAAATCGAGGGTGAAAACCAAAGTTACAAAAAAAAGGTGACATCAAAGTGGCAGAACTAGCTCTATTATTTAAAGCAAATTCAGCCAAGGGCAAAAATGAAACCCAATCATCCTGATCGGCAGAAATAAAACATCTCAAATACGACTCCAAAGTCTGGTTTGTTCTCTCCGTCTGCCCATTGGTCTGAGGGTGAAACGCAGAGGAGAAGGACAACTGAATTCCCAGCTTGGAACAGAAAGTCCTCCAAAATCTAGACACAAACTGAACTCCTCTGTCAGATACAATGTTCTCAAGAATCCCGTGCAAGTGAACCACCTGTTGCAAAAACAAGGGCACCAACTCAGAGGAAGATGGCAACTTAGGGAGTGGTACAAGATGGACCATCTTAGAGAATCTATCACAAATCACCCAAATAACAGTCATTCTCTGAGAGACAGGCATATCAGAGATAAAATCCATTGAAATATGGGTCCATGGCCTCCTGGGCACCGGCAAAGGCATCAACAAGCCACTAGAGCGAGAACAAGGTTTAGACCGGGAGCAAGTCCCACAGGACTGCACAAAATTCCTGACATCACGAGACAAGGCGGGCCACCAAAAAGATCAACTCACCGGATCTCTAGTACCAAAAATACCTGGATGACCAGCCAATGCAGAGCAATGAACTTCAGACATCACTCTCTTCCTCCACTGGTCAGGAACATACAACTTTCCACTGGGACAACGCTCAGGTTTGTCCTCCTGAAACTCTTCCAGAGCACGTCTCAAATCGGGCGAGATGGCAGAAAGAACTACCCCCTTGCCTAAGATGGTAGCAGGCTTAGTCACAACAGGAGAATCAGCAAAGAAACTCCTAGAGAGGGTGTCTGCCTTGACATTCTTAGTGCCTGGAAGAAAAGAGACCACAAAATCAAAATGTGTGAAAAACAAGGCCCACCTAGCCTGTCTAGGATTCAAGCGCTTGGCCGACTCCAGGTAAATCAAATTCTTGTGGTCAGTAAGGACCACGACTTGGTGTTTGGCTCCCTCCAACCAATGTCTCCACTCCTCAAATGCCCATTTCATGGCCAACAGTTCCCGATTCCCCACATCATAGTTACGTTCGGATGGGGAGAACTTTCGGGAAAAGAAAGCACAAGTATTCATTTTAGATGTCACAGGATCTTTTTGGGACAACACCGCTCCTGCACCAATCTCAGAAGCGTCCACCTCCACCTGAAATGGGAGTGAGACATCAGGTTGCCGCAACCGGAGCAGAAGTGAATCTTCGCTTCAGCTCCTGAAAGGAAGAAACAGCCTCCGGAGACCAATTCAGCACATCAGCACCCTTCCTAGTCAAATCCGTCAATGGCTTGGCAATACCAGAAAAATTAGCTATAAATTTCCGATAAAAATTAGCAAAACCCAAAAACTTCTGGAGGGCCTTCAAAGAAGTGGGCTGAACCCAATCATAAATGGCCTGTACCTTGGCCGGGTCCATTTCAATAGTTGACGGAGACAAAATAAATCCCAAAAATGAAATCCTCTGTACCCCAAAAAGGCATTTCGATCCCTTGACATACAGGGAATTCTCCCTCAAAATCCGGAACACAGTCCGAACATGTTCCACATGAGAGTCCCAATTCTTGGAGAAGATCAAAATATCATCCAGATAGATAATCAAAAATTTATCCACAAAGTCTCGGAATATATCGTTCATGAAGCACTGGAAGACAGAAGGGGCATTAGTGAGCCCAAAAGGCATCACCGGGTACTCAAAATGTCCCTCCGGAGCATTAAACGCCGTCTTCCATTCATCCCCATGCTTAATGCGAATAAGATTATATGCCCCCTGAGGTCAAGCTTGGTAAACCAGCAAGCACCTTTAACTCTGGAGAATAGATCAGAAATCAGGGGTAACGGATACTGATATTTAACAGTAATTTTGTTGAGGGCACGATAGTCAATACAAGGCCTTAATGAACCATCCTTTTTAGCCACGAAAAAAAACCCAGCACCTAAGGGTGAAGAGGATGGTCTAATATGACCCTTCTCCAATGCCTCCTTAATATAGGATCGCATAGCCTCGTGCTCGGGTACAGATAAATTGAAAAGCCGACCCTTGGGGAATTTACACCCCGGGTTCAGTTCAATAGCACAGTCATAACTCCTATGAGGAGGCAAAGACGCAGACTCATTCTCACTAAATACATCATAAAAGTCAGCCAAATAGTCAGGAACATCATGTGACTGGGGAGAGGTGGAGAAAACAGGAGCATCACTAAGGGCACACTGACAACCCCAACTCACCACAGACAAAGATTTCCAATTCAGAACTGGATTATGGATTTGCAACCAGGGAAACCCCAGAACAATGGTATCATGCAAGTTATGCAACACCAAAAATCTGCAATTTTCTTGATGGTCTGGGGCGACCCGCATTACCACCTGGGTCCAAAACTGAGGTTTATTCTTCGCCAAAGGAGTAGCATCAATACCCCTCAAAGGGATAGGCGTCCGCAGAGGTGTCATAGGAAATCCACAACGTTTAGCAAAATCCAAGTCCATCAGGTTCAGAGCTGCTCCTGAATCCACAAAAGCCTTGGCGGAAAATATGGACAGGGAGCAGATCAGAGTAATTGCCAGAAGAAACTTAGGTTGAACACCACCCACAGAAAACGTGTGTGCACAACGTTTCTCTCGTTTAGGGCAGACAGAAATAATATGCGAGGCATCTCCACAAAAAAAACACAGCTTATTAAGCCTTCTGAACTCCTGACGTTGCGCCCTAGACAAAACTCTATCACATTGCATAGGTTCAGACATTTGTTCAACAGGTGGCAACATCTCTCGTGTAGTTTTGCGTTCACGTAAACGCCGATCCACCTGAATGGCTAATGACATAGAATCGTCAAGACCAGAGGGAACAGGAAATCCCACCATAGTATCTTTTACAGTTTCTGACAAACCCTTCCGAAAGAGGGCTGCCAAGGCACCATCATTCCAGGTAGTAAGGACCACCCACTTTCGGAATTTTTGACAGTACAACTCTGCCGAATCCCTATCCTTGCTTAATGCCAACAGGGTCTTTTCAGCCTGATCAATAGCATTAGGTTCATCATACAACAACCCCAAGGCTTGAAAAAATGCGTTCACATTATTCAGAATAGGATCATCAGGTTTCAAAGAAAACGCCCAATCCTGGGGATCGCCGTGCAGCAAAGAGATGACAATTTTAACCTGCTGCGCGGAGTTCCCCGACGAGTTAGGCTTCAAGGCAAAAAATAATTTACAATTATTCTTGAAATTCAAGAATTTAGACCGATCCCCAAAAAACACATCAGGAGAAGGAATCTTTGGTTCAGCAGCATGTGAATGAGCAAGATAGGCGGAAATTCCCCGCACTTCAGCAGCGAGCTGCTCCACACGATCAGACAATTGCTTCATCTCCATTGAGAGAAAAATTCCCCCTACGGCCTCAGAGATATAGAGGAAAAAATATGCACACAAAAAAAAAAAATTCTGACACTTTTTTTTTCCCTTTTTTTTTCCTTCTTTTTTTTTCTTTTACAATTCTCTCCTGCTATTGAGTACCCTAGGATCTGCGGTATGGCTGGTGATTCTGTTATGATGAGTCACCGAAGGAGGAAAAAACAAAATACCAGCTAAGTCCAGAAAAACCAGAGAGGTTGGCAGCTATCGGATTGCAGACCCCTGAACCTATCCACAACAACTAGCAGTAGCCGTGGGGGGTTCCTACGGTGCCTTAGACCCCTCGATCACAGCCGGAGAGCTACATAGCCTAAAGACAGAAAGGGGAAAAACTAAACTGCCCCAGAGCAGACCCCAAAGCAATAGGCAGCCCCCAACATATAATGACAGTGAAGCAAGATGAAAACACTAACACAGATAGAAAGATAGGTTGAGCAAATGATGGGGCCCAAGCTAACTACATAGGACAGGATAGGAAAGCTGCTGTCTGCCATCCGCAAAAGCCCTATCAAAATGAGCCAACTGACTGATAGGAAAAACAGGCCCTGAAGTCGCTAGACTTCAAAAGACTATATCAGCACTCAGGTATATTCTGAAGACAGAGCAAAAGATCAACAGATCAGAGACAAAAATGGAATTCAGCTCACCCCCGGCCGGGGATGGCAGAACTCCCAAAAAACAAGGCAAAACAAAAACAAAACTGAAGAGTACAAAGCAGAGCGGAAAAACTTAGCTTTGAGATGCAGGAATCAGACTGGTCTCCAAGAATCCAGCAGGAAAATCACCAGCCAGGAAGAAGGGCGGTGACAGCCTTATATCCAGTCCTCAATTCCAGCCACCCAGTCATCATCTAGCTGCCCAGGTGTTTAGTAATCAGTCTCACTACCTTCCTTCACTAGAGGAGGGAGTTCATCAGACCTCAATGGTGAAGGGAAAAATGAACTCACAACAGTGAACCTAGCCTTATACCAGAGCTCACCTAGGAAAATAGTCACTAAAGTTAAGTCTCACTATGAGTTTTTGGTAACCAATTTTACTTAACCCCTTCCGGCATGTGCCGTATATGTACGGCACTATTTTACTGCAAACAGCCATTCATATACTTCTTCTCGATCATGCGGGCTCATGCTCAACGCTGACGCAATCAAGTGTCGGAGTAAACCCTATATGAGAGGTGATATCTTGCAGCAACACCCACGATCGGTGCTAGTACCCATCACAGACATTAAACCCCTTCTGATGCCTCTGTCAATAGTGACAGCAATGAATATCGCAGAGGGAGTGAACTCCCTGTCTGCTCCCATCAGCACAACGCAATGCAATCGTGATGACCTCAGGCTGCACAATGGCCATGGGCTCCTTGAGGGTCCTTCAAGTAAGATGGCCTGTGAGAGCCTGTTAAGAGCAAGAGCTGACAAGCCTCCTTCCCTGCTTATCAGACGCTGATCTGATGCTCTGCAGTGCAGTATAAGGCTGATGTCCCATAGTGGGACAATTTTAAAAAGAAAGATAAAAATAAGTTATTAAAAACCGTACATTATAAAAAACAAACCCCAAATAAAGAAGAAAAAAATGAAAAAATATTCAAATAAATATATTTACTGTATTTAGCGAAAAAAGTAAAGAAAAAAGTATACATATTTGGTATCGCCGCATCTGAAACGACCCACTCTATAAAACTGTCCCACTAGTTAACCCCTTCAGTTAACACCATTAAAAAAGATGACGTTTTATCATCATACAGCCGAAAAAAGTGTTATCAATAAGACGATTGCAAATAAAAATGGTACCGCTGAAAAAGTCATCTTGTCCTGCAAAAAAACAAGCCATCACAAAGCTCTGTCAGTGGAAAATTTAAAAAGATATAGCTTTCAGAATAAAGCGATGCAAAAATAATTATTTTTCCTATAATAATAAAAAAGACAAAAACATAAAAAATATATAAATGAGGTATAGCTGTAGTCATACTGGCCCAAAGAATAAAGCTGACTTATCAATTTTAACACACTCGGAAAGGCATTAAAAAAAAAATTCTGAATTGCTGGTTTTTGTTCATTCTGCCTCCTAAAAATTGGAATAGAAAGCGATCAAAAAATGTCATGTGCCCGAAAATGGTACCAATAAAAACGTCAGCTCTTCCCGTAAAAAGAGGTTGCCACATGACTCTGTTGGACAAAATATGGAAGAATTATATCTGTCTAAATATTGGGAGGCAAAAAATAATTTTTACAATAAAAGTATCTTTTAGTGTTTGACAGCAGCCAAACATAAAAACCCGATATAAATCTAGTATCGCTGTAATTGCACCGACCCGAAGAATAAAGTCGACTAATCACTTTTACCACACTAGAAACACGGTAAAAAATAAATAGTGCTGCTTTTCTTTTTACCTTCAATTATAAAACTAAATACACCAATTTTTCACCTGCTGTTGATTTGTTCATTGTGCCTCCTGGAGATCGCAGTAAAGCTCGGCACACATTTATCCTGCGCTTTGCGCTGATCGTTTACACCAGGGTTTCTGTGTAATTCTCTGAAATTCATGATTCAGATGCAACTCCTGGTAGAATAGTCCCTATAATGAGGTAGAAGGAGGCACTGTGGACGCTGTAGGACCTGTTATCCTACGGTGTCTGTCTTTTTAGGGGTGCATAAAAGTGTGGTTGACTACAGTTTTGTGCACTTCTAAAAAGAAGGACACCACTGAACAAAGGCCAAACGGAGCCCAGAGTAACACTACAATCTCCTTATGATTATAATGAAGCAGGAGTCACGGTGGACACAGTAGGACATGCGATCTGGCGGTGTCTGTCATTTTAGGGGTGCATAAAAGTGTGACTAACTACAGTTTTGTGCACCTCTAAAAAGAAGAGCACCACTGAACAGAGGCCAGAGTCCAAAGTAACTCTGTAATCTCATTAAAATGAATGGATCCATAGTAGGTTATAGCTAGCACATCACTCGGAGATTTAGATGGAAACCACAAAGTAAGTGCTCAGCGTTGAGTGCAGGATAAATGTGACCCTAAATGTTATGTAAAAGGTTCCCAATAAAAGCTTCAACTCCATACACCAAAAAAGAAAGTCCCAACTCAGATCTGTCATCTGTTAATGGAAATATAGGGGGCTTCCATGTTACTGGTAGCACAAAGTATCTGGAAAAGCAAAATGGCTCCTCACCCGCCAAAAGATATTAAGCAAATTCTCCGCTCCCAAATCCAAACTTAGAGCAGCTTACCAGCCCCAGTTAAAAGGCAAATTCAGCCTCCTGTCTGGACAGCAAAGAAAATCTGGATTTGTTAGGAACCATCAGCTCCTGCTTGCCCCTCCTACTCCTCTGGCACCTAATAACTACATGCCCACTGGGTTCAGAGGAGGAAGCCAATTCAGAGCTGTGTATACAGTGATCAGGAAAGTAGAAATGGTAATAAACCACTTCTGCCTCCTCTATGAGATATCTGTCCATCTATGACAGATGACTTCAATCTTGCTGTTGCACGATCTGTATGTTCCTACTGATTCTGTAAGGGTTTTCTAACACATCATTGCAGAGTTATATGTGGACTAGACCGACATTTTCTTTCAATAGACAGACTGCAAACAGTTGTTTTGTGGCCTCCTGATACAAGTAAAAGGATTTTTCACGGGATTGGCCAACTATATTTGATTTGTGGTGGCTTGTCCTCATGATCCTCACCAATCAGTAGACAACAGTGCTTCCGTACACGTGTCTAAGTCTGCCACAACTCATCACTATTTCAGTGACGCTATGGATAAGCTATGTATGAACTGCAGTACCAGACAAAGCAACAGATACCACAGTATCTCCTACATCACTTGAAAAGGTGAAAGCTCTGATACAATTTCTTTGGTTAACCTGTGGAAATTCCACTCCCTCACCAATCATACATTGGTTATCCTATACTAAAAGCCACCCAAACCTTCTTCCCCCCTCCAAAATTTGAAGAACCAGTAGACCATCTAGTACTTTGAGAACCTACCAATTCAATCCAAACAGATGATGTCTGGGGAAGAAGAACTAAGCAGTTTGGATTCAGAGGCCCAGTCCTTTTGTTTACCTGGTAGAAGCCACCTGAACAATGAACCGGTCACATCTTTTAACCACTTTGTGTCTTTGGAAGCATTTAAAAGACACTGGAATGATTGAAGATATGAACAGAAATCATTCCTACACAGAAATACATAAGTTTATTCTTCTTTTGTGCGCTTTCGAGGTGCTTTTTCAGTCAGGTTTTGAAGCGAACATGCTTGAAAAAGATATTGTGTGCACATGTCCTAAAAAGGAATCAATTACTCTCCAAGTAAAATATTATTGTCCATTTAGACAAATCCACAATTGTATAGCAACAGAAGAACCTCAGCCATGAACCTCAACCATGAAATCACGGTGGTGGCTTTGGGATATTTAGTTTGCGAAAAAAAACAAGATGACCATTATTGAGAGAATTCAGGATTGCATCCCCTGAGTGTCACATCTACACTAGAATCTGCTTCTGCGACTTCTACTTTGGTCGCCAGGCACTGCCATATTCACGATGTGGACGGCGCTGGTGATAGAGAAGTCAGGACCAGAAGCTTTGGACGTCAGGTTATGTCCATCCACTAAGGTTAGAGTGGCTGCTATCTGCAGTATTGTCTGTTCTGACAGTGTAATTATGTATGCTGCCCAACTGAAGTTATTATCTCCCTACTCCTGCCAGATAGAGAGCATCACACCCTACCAAAGCTTCCAGGTTGATGCTGGAAGGTGCCAGATATAGCTTTGTGCTTCCCTGGTTTAGGACTGTGTTTCAGCTCCAGTTTAGTATTGTCTTTTCCTGTTTTGACCTTGACTTGTTTATTAATGTTTCTCCTGTCAGACGATTTTGTACCTTTGCGTTTCTATTGGTTTTCACCCGGCTACCTTACAATCTTTCTGGCCAACTTGCGCCACCATAAATGCCATTATACACAGGAGCTCTGCACATAGTATACACTGTATAGTGTCACAAACTAAAAGGAAAATGGAGTATATAGAAATCCACCAAAATACAAATTAAGTAGATTTTATTGAACTTCACATGAAAACTAACAAACAAGCAATAAATAACAAGCAAAGAGAAGACTACGTGGGAGAT
This sequence comes from Dendrobates tinctorius, assembly GCF_039654945.1. Lineage (NCBI taxonomy): Eukaryota > Metazoa > Chordata > Amphibia > Anura > Dendrobatidae > Dendrobates > Dendrobates tinctorius. The sequence continues at coordinate 2,529,073 of NW_027361818.1, read as the reverse complement.
GTGAAGGTAGGCAAAGGAAGGGAGGGGAGATGAGGTATGACTGAAGAGAGGAGGAAAAAAGAAATCACTAATGTATGTGGAAAGGCAGCAGCAAACTGGTGACCAATAATAAGGTGGAATATATAACCTAACTACGAGAGAGATATGCAGCCGTAATGAATGAACCCTGCGTACCTGTAACAACCCTGTTGGCATCGCTGCATGGCCTCCCATCCACCTCACTCCGACTTACTCACTGCTCCAGGCCATGCTGTGATTTCTGTCTGCTGCCAGCTCCATGCTCTGTGCCTCTTGTCTCCTATCTGCTCTGTGCATGTTTCCTGGCTGTGTGCATAGGGGGGCTGCACCAGAACTCTTTGGTTCTTATGGAATCAGGGTGCACCTGTCTAATGTGTCCCTGACCAATTACCAAGAGCTCTCTAGCATTTAGGGCAGCTCCACCCTGTGGATCTTGCCTGTGCAATGTGTAAGCTCAGTTAGTGTCTTGCTACTGAGCTGCCAGGTCTTGCTCTGTGTTCCTCCTTCTCTGGAGGCTATTCTCCTAGCTTTGCTTGGTACTTCTCTGTCTGCCTTTCAGGAGGCAGAATATCTTGGTCTCTGTGTCTTTGTTCTAGCCTTGCTTTGTATCTGTGTATACCCTGGTCCCTGTGTCCTTGGCCCTGTCTCATACTGTTGCCCTGTTTGAACTCTGTCCTACCTTTGTCTATCTGGTTCCTTGTCTTTGGCCTTTTTATCCCTGCTGTGTCTTTCCTTGTGTCCTCCCTGCCTGCTTGTGTTCCGCACCCTTGCGGCTCTGTTCGTGTTCCGCTCTCTTGCAACTCTTCCTGCTCTGTACTCTTTAGGCTCTGCCTGTGCTCCATACTCTTACGGTTCTGGTTGGTTCTGGTTCTGCTGCTGCAGAACCTCTCGCTGCTCCTCCTGAGTGAACAGGTCCAAACCTGTTCCGTCATACTCCACTTTTTCCTGTCAGCCCCTGTGCCTGCTCCTCCTTTGTGAACAGGTCCAAACCTGTTCCGTCATACTCTAAACATGTTCCATTATATTCCACTCTTTCCTCTCAGTACCCGTACCTGCTCCTCCTGTGTGAACAGGCCCAAACCTGTTCCATCATACTCCACTCATTCCTGTCTGTACCCGTACCTGCTCCTCTTGTGTGAACAGGTTCAAACCTGTTCTGTCATATACCATTCTTTCCTGTCTGTACCAGTACTAGCACCTGCTGTGTGAACAGGTCTCTACCCATCCCTTCTTACACCACACCCACCAGCCCTGTGTCTCAGCCGTGCCTGCCTGCCCTGTGTCTCAGTCATGCCACCGTTTCCCCAAGTGGGATCAGTAGCCACAGCCAGATACCACCCTGGAGTGGCACCTGGCAGCTGCCTGCCACACAAGCCTGACCTCCCCATCAGGGCCTCCAGTGAAAACCAAGGCAGCTGTCCTAGTCATGCCCCTTCCAGGGTAGTCAGGTTTGTGGCACAGTGGGGCCACAACCCCCAGGCTCACACCTATTAGACAGGGCATGAGCAAGACAGTACTCACAGTGAGTCAAGACTCCCCCAGCCCTCCTTGCGGCCCCTGATGCACGTTTTGTGTACCTGCTTTTTCCAAGGGTCAGTGTACAGGTAAAGCTTGGAGGGATAGCTAACACTAGGGAATACAGAGAAAGGATTCAGAAGGATCTAGAGATGCTTGAACAATGGACAGCGGCTAATAGAATGATATTTAAGAGGGAGAAATGCAGAGTTCTACATCTGTCCTCCAATCATGGCCCCATAGGTCCATCCTGCCCCCCATGTCTCAATCCTGTCCTCCCTATGTCTCATCTTGCCCTTATATATCTCCATCTTTGCCCCATATGTCTCCATTCTGCATCCAATATGTCATCACATTGTGCCCAATATGTCTCCTTCTTGCCCCATATGTCTCCATCCTGCTCCCCCATATGTCTACATCTTGATGTCCCATATATCTCCATCCTGTCCCCCCATATGTCTCAATCCTGGCCCCATATGTTTCCATCCTGCCCCTCCCCTCGTATATCCTCCCATCCTGGCACCAGGTGTCTCCATTCTGCTCCCCATATGTCTCCATCCTGCCCCCTCATATGTCTCCATCCTGTCCCCCCGTTCTCCATCCTTCCCCCCATATTGCTCCATATTGTCGATTTCAGTACAACTAAAAAAAAAGTTTCTCCTTACCTGTCCATGGTTCCTCAACCATATGAGGCGTGGACGCGCCGGTGCATGACAGTGACGTCATACGCCAGACACATGGGTGCCGACATCAGCTGCCCACCTCTGATTGGCTGGTGGCTCCTATTGCAGTGCAGGAATCGGTACTGCACAGCAAAATATTTCAACTGAATGTGCGTCATCAGATGCTCGTTCAGAATCCTGCCCCTGGGGCCCAGTAAGCAGAAGTCCCATAAGTCGCTGGGCCCCATAAGCCAGTAAGGGCAGTAATGCCCTGATGGCGACCATATGTGCTTTTGTCACCAGGTGCCATTGTGTGCATTCGGTGGTTGGTGCTGGTGAGCGAGGAGAAGTCAAGACTTGAGATTCTATGTGGCGCAGGCACAATCCAGTCACAGAGTCCAGCCTAAAGTGCAGTCCAGTCTGTCAGTATGGGTGTGTGTACTGCCAAGCGAGAGAAATCAGCTCCTTGTTGCGGCCAATGGGACAGGACCATGCCCTTCTAGCTTACAGGTGGGAGATGCCAGTTATAGTCTATACTACCTCAGGTTCACTCCTGTTTCTCAGCTTCTAATCCATCCATTTGATTCTTTTCATGACCTCAGTCAGTTTAGTGAAGATTCTTCTAACTAGAGATTCTTCTCCTAGAGATTTTGTCTCTTGTCATCCCTTCTGATTCTGACCCAGTAACCTGACCATTCCTGCCAGCCCGATCCACTGCCCAGCAGCTACTCCATGGACTCAACCCAGGTTCCCTGTGTAAGTCTACATCCCTTTACAGTAGTTTAAGGTGGAAGACCAGTGCTCCACTGAGACCTGATAGAGTAGCTAGCACAAATCCTTTTCACCAAAGCCATATTTAGAGCTGCCAGGCGACCACAGACAAAACCACCACATATGCAACTGGATAAGCTCCTACGTATGCTCCATACACTCCCACCCGACCGGTAATATACATATACGCCATAGGAGACCCCCTTAAACAAATACAAACCCTAGAGGAGACACATGAAGAGGTCCTTAAAAATACATAACTACCCACAACTAGTAGACATCCCCTATAATCAGTTCACATGTGAGTTCTTACACACCTTGACCCTGGAGTAACTAAACTGTCCCCAGCAGAGAGAGGAGAAAAAGAAAATTACAGGTGCCCAGTGCTGTCCAGGTGGTTTTTTCCGGGAGCTTTCTGGACATGTGGGCGAGTTGGCCTACATTTAATGATGCATAACCAGAATCGGAGAAGTTGGTAATTATTACACAGAGATTGCACTCAGCTCCATTACGCAGAACAGTAATTGCTGGTGGCTCCTCCAAATTCACAAATTATGATGTCACTTTTGTAACCAAAATCCCCAGACAACCCTCGGCCTCCCTGGAGCCACCAATCATTCAATTACCAGTAAATTGCTCCTAAACTGGTTTGTCCCGATGCCTAATTAACTGAGAAGGGACCAGAAGCGGCGTCTCCAGCTGCCATCTCCCACTGATCCAGGGCAGGGGATAATGACACCACATGTGAGGAAAGACATAGAAAGAATGAATCAGCTGTGCGGTATATGAGCATGACTTTATGGCAGACTATAAACTATCAAATCAGTTACATACATAGGTAATACAAAACTGCAAGTAAAGCCAATCATATGCTGGTATAACCTGGGCATCTCCTGTATATAATTATATATGTACAGCTGGTATAACCTGGGCATCTCCTGTATATAAATATATATGTACAGCTGGTATAACCTGGGCATCTCCTGTATATAATTATATATGTACAGCCGGTATAACCTGGGCATCTCCTGTATATAATTATATATGTACAGCCGGTATAACCTGGGCATCTCCTGTATATAATTATATATGTACAGCCGGTATAACCTGGGCATCTCCTGTATATAATTATATATGTACAGCTGATATAACCTGGGCATCTCCGCTATATAATTATATATGTACAGCTGGTATAACCTGGGAATCTCCTGTATATAATTATATATGTACAGCTGGTATAACCTGGGCATCTCCTGTACATAATTATATATGTACAGCTGGTATAACCTGGGCATCTCCTGTATATAATTATATATGTACAGCCGGTATAACCTGGGCATCTCCTGTATATAATTATATATGTACAGCCGGTATAACCTGGGCATCTCCTGTATATAATTATATATGTACAGCTGATATAACCTGGGCATCTCTGCTATATAATTATATATGTACAGCTGGTATAACCTGGGCATCTCCTGTATATAATTATATATGTACAGCTGGTATAACCTGGGCATCTCCTGTATATAATTATATATGTACAGCTGGTATAACCTGGGCATCTCCTGTATATAAATATATATGTACAGCTGGTATAACCTGGGCATCTCCTGTATATAATTATATACAGTCATATGTAAAAGTTTGGGCACCCCTATTAATGTTAACCTTTTTTCTTTATAACAATTTTGGTTTTTGCAACAGGTATTTCAGTTTCATATATCTAATAACTGATGGACTCAGTTATATTTCTGGATTCAAATGAGGTTTATTGTACTAACAGAAAATGTGCAATCTGCATTTAAACAAAATTTGACCGGTGCAAAAGTATGGGCACCCTTATCATTTTCTTGATTTGAACACTCCTAACTACTTTTTACTGACTTCCTGAAGTACTAAATTGGTTTTGTAACCTCATTGAGCTTTGAACTTCATAGCCAGGTGTATCAAATAACGAGAAAAGGTATTTAAGGTGGCCACTTGCAAGTAGTTCTCCTATTTGATTCTCCTATGAAGAGTGGCATCATGGGCTCCTCAAAACAACTCTCAAATGATCTGAAAACAAAGATTATTCAACATAGCTTTTCAGGGGAAGGATACAAAAAGTTGTCTCAGAGATTTAACCTGTCAGTTTCCACTGTGAGGAACATAGTAAGGAAATGGAAGAACACAGGTACAGTTCTTGTTAAGCCCAGAAGTGGCAGGCCAAGAAAAATATCAGAAAGGCAGAGAAGAAGAATGGTGAGAACAGTCAAGGACAATCCACAGACCACCTCCAGAGACCTGCAGCATCATCTTGCTGCAGATGGTGTCACTGTGCATCGGTCAACAATACAGCGCATGCATAACGCCTTTTTGTATGACCAAACAACTCAATCTTTGTTTCATCAGTCCACAGGACCTTCTTCCAAAATGTAACTGGCTTGTCCAAATGTGCTTTTGCAGACCTCAGGCGACTCTGTTTGTGGCGTGCTTGCAGAAACGGCTTCTTTCGCATCACTCTCCCATGCAGCTTCTCCTTGTGCAAAGTGTGCTGTATTGTTGACCGATGCACAGTGACACCATCTGCAGCAAGATGAGGCTGCAGGTCTTTGGAGGTGGTCTGTGGATTGTCCTCGACTGTTCTCACCATTCTTCTTCTCTGCCTTTCTGATATTTTTCTTGGCCTGCCACTTCTGGGCTTAACAAGAACTGTACCTGTGTTCTTCCATTTCCTTACTATGTTCCTCACAGTGGAAACTGACAGGTTAAATCTCTGAGACAACTTTTTGTATCCTTCCCCTGAAAAGCTAAGTTGAATAATCTTTGTTTTCAGATCATTTGAGAGTTGTTTTGAGGAGCCCATGATGCCACTCTTCATAGGAGCATCAAATAGGAGAACTACTTGCAAGTGGCCACCTTAAATACCTTTTCTCATGATTGGATACACCTGGCTATGAAGTTCAAAGCTCAGTGAGGTTACAAAACCAATTTAGTGCTTCAGGAAGTCAGTAAAAAGTAGTTAGGAGTGTTCATATCAAGAAAATGATAAGGGTGCCCATACTTTTGCACCGGTCAAATTTTGTTTTAATGCAGATTGCACATTTTCTGTTAGTACAATAAACCTCATTTGAATCCAGAAATATAACTGAGTCCATCAGTTATTAGATAAATGAAACTGAAATACCTGTTGCAAAAACCAAAATTGTTATAAAGAAAAAAGGTTAACATTAATAGGGGTGCCCAAACTTTTACATATGACTGTATATACAGCCGGTATAACCTGGGCATCTCCTGTATATAATTATATATGTACAGCCGGTATAACCTGGGCATCTCCTGTATATAATTATATATGTACAGCTGATATAACCTGGGCATCTCCGCTATATAATTATATATGTACAGCTGGTATAACCTGGGCATCTCCTGTATATAATTATATATGTACAGCTGGTATAACCTGGGCATCTCCTGTATATAATTATATATGTACAGCTGGTATAACCTGGGCATCTCCTGTATATAATTATATATGTACAGCTGGTATAACCTGGGCATCTCCTGTATATAATTATATATGTACAGCTGATATAACCTGGGCATCTTCTGTATATAATTATATATGTACAGCTGGTATAACCTGGGCATCTCCTGTATATAATTATATATGTACAGCTGATATAACCTGGGCATCTTCTGTATATAATTATATATGTACAGCTGGTATAACCTGGGCATCTCCTGCATATAATTATATATGTACAGCTGGTATAACCTGGGCATCTCCTGTATATAATTATATATGTACAGCTGATATAACCTGGGCATCTTCTGTATATAATTATATATGTACAGCTGGTATAACCTGGGCATCTCCTGTATATAATTATATATGTACAGCTGATATAACCTGGGCATCTCCGCTATATAATTATATATGTACAGCTGGTAAAACCTGGGCATCTCCTGTATATAATTATATATGTACAGCTGGTATAACCTTGGCATCTCCTGTATATAATTATATATGTACAGCCGGTATAACCTGGGCATCTCCTGTATATAATTATATATGTACAGCTGGTATAACCTGAGCATCTCCTGTATATAATTATACATGTACAGCTGGTATAACCTGGGCATCTCCTGTATATAATTATATATGTACAGCTGGTATAACCTGGGCATCTCCTGTATATAATTATATATGTACAGCTGGTATAACCTGGGCATCTCCTGTATATAATTATACATGTACATCTGGTATAACCTGGGCATCTCCTGTATATAATTATATATGTACAGCCGGTATAACCTGGGTATCCCCTGTATATAATTATATATGTACAGCTGGTATAACCTGGGTATCTCCTGTATATAATTATATATGTACAGCTGGTATAACCTGGGCATCTCCTGTATATAATTATATATGTACAGCTGATATAACCTGGGCATCTCCTGTATATAATTATATATGTACAGTTGGTATAACCTGGGCATCTCCTGCATATAATTATATATGTACAGCTGGTATAACCTGGGTATCTCCTGTATATAATTATATATGTACAGCTGGTATAACCTGGGCATCTCCTGTATATAATTATATATGTACAGCTGGTATAACCTTGGAATCTCCTGTATATAATTATATATGTACAGCTGGTATAACCTGGGCATCTCCTGTATATAATTATATATGTACAGCTGATATAACCTGGGCATCTTCTGTATATAATTTTATATATGTACAGTTGGTATAACCTGGGCATCTCCTGTATATAATTATATATGTACAGCTGGTATAACCTGGGCATCTCCTGTATATAATTATATATGTACAGCTGGTATAACCTGGGCATCTCCTGTATATAATTATATATGTACAGCTGGTATAACCTGGGAATCTCCTGTATGTAATTATTTATGTACAGCCGGTATAACCTGGGTATCTCCTGTATATAATTATTTATGTACAGCTGGTATAACCCGGGTATCCTGTATATAATTATATATGTACAGCTGGTATAACCTGGGCATCTCCTGTATATAATTATATATATACAGCTGGTATAACCTGGGAATCTCCTGTATATAATTATATATGTACAGCTGGTATAACCTGGGCATCTCCTGCATATAATTATATATATGCACAGCTGGTATAACCTGGGAATCTCCTGTATATAATTATATATGTACAGATGGTATAACCTGGGTATCTCCTGTATATAATTATATATGTACAGCTGGTATAACCTGGGCATCTCCTGTATATAATTATATATGTACAGCTGGTATAACCTGGGCATCTCCTGTATATAATTATATATGCACAGCTGGTATAACCTGGGCATCTCCTGTATATTATTATATATGTACAGCTGGTATAACCTGGGTATCACCTGTATTTTATTATATATGTACAGCTGGTATTACCTGGGCAATTACTGTATATAATTATATATGTACAGCTGGTATAACCTGGGCATCTCCTGTATATAATTATATATGTACAGCTGGTATAACCTGGGTATCTCCGCTATATAATTATATATGTACAGCTGGTATAACCTGGGTATCTCCTGTATATAATTATATATGTACAGCTGTTATAACCTGGGCATCTCCGCTATATAATTATATATGTACAGCCGGTATAACCTGGGCATCTCCTGTATATAATTATATATGTACAGCTGGTATAACCTGGGCATCTCCTGTATATAATTATATATGTACAGCTGGTATAACCTGGGCATCTCCGCTATATAATTATATATGTACAGCTGGTATAACCTGGGCATCTCCTGTATATAATTATATATGTACAGCTGGTATAACCTGGACATCTCCTGTATATAATTATATATGTACAGCTGGTATAACCTGAGCATCTCCTGTATATAATTATACATGTACAGCTGGTATAACCTGGGCATCTCCTGTATATAATTATATATGTACAGCTGGTATAACCTGGGCATCTCCTGTATATAATTATATATGTACAGCTGGTATAACCTGGGCATCTCCTGTATATAATTATACATGTACATCTGGTATAACCTGGGCATCTCCTGTATATAATTATATATGTACAGCCGGTATAACCTGGGAATTCCCTGTATATAATTATATATGTACAGCTGGTATAACCTGGGTATCTCCTGTATATAATTATATATGTACAGCTGGTATAACCTGGGCATCTCCTGTATATAATTATATATGTACAGCTGATATAACCTGGGCATCTCCTCTATATAATTATATATGTACAGTTGGTATAACCTGGGCATCTCCTGCATATAATTATATATGTACAGCTGGTATAACCTTGGAATCTCCTGTATATAATTATATATGTACAGCTGGTATAACCTGGGCATCTCCTGTATATAAATATATATGTACAGCTGATATAACCTGGGCATCTTCTGTATATAATTATATATGTACAGTTGGTATAACCTGGGAATCTCCTGTATATAATTATATATGTACAGCTGGTATAACCTGGGCATCTCCTGTATATAATTATATATGTACAGCTGGTATAACCTGGGCATCTCCTGTATATAATTATATATGTACAGATGGTATAACCTGGGCATCTTCTCTATATAATTATATATGTACAGCTGGTATAACCTGGGCATCTCCTGTATATAATTATATATGTACAGCTGGTATAACCTGGGTATCTCCTGTATATAATTATATATGTACAGCTGGTATAACCTGGGAATCTCCTGTATGTAATTATATATGTACAGCCGGTATAACCTGGGTATCTCCTGTATATAATTATTTATGTACAGCTGGTATAACCGGGGTATCCTGTATATAATTATATATGTACAGCTGGTATAACCTGGGCATCTCCTGTATATAATTATATATATACAGCTGGTATAACCTGGGAATCTCCTGTATATAATTATATATGTACAGCTGGTATAACCTGGGCATCTCCTGCATATAATTATATATGCACAGCTGGTATAATCTGGGAATCTCCTGTATATAATTATATATGTACAGCTGGTATAACCTGGGTATCTCCTGTATATAATTATATATGTACAGCTGGTATAACCTGGGCATCTCCTGTATATAATTATATATGTACAGCTGGTATAACCTGGGCATCTCCTGTATATAATTATATATGCACAGCTGGTATAACCTGGGCATGTCCTGTATATTATTATATATGTACAGCTGGTATAACCTGGGTATCACCTGTATTTTATTATATATGTACAGCTGGTATTACCTGGGCAATTACTGTATATAATTATATATGTACAGCTGGTATAACCTGGGCATCTCCTGTATATAATTATATATGTACAGCTGGTATAACCTGGGCATCTCCTGTATATAATTATATATGTACAGCTGGTATAACCTGGGTATCTCCTGTATATAATTATATATGTACAGCTGGTATAACCTGGGCATCTCCTGTATTTTATTATATATGTACAGCTGGTATTACCTGGGTATCTCCTGTATATAATTATATATGTACAGCTGGTATAACCTGGGCATCTCCTGTATATAATTATATATGTACAGCTGGTATAACCTGGGAATCTCCTGTATATAATTATATATGTACAGCTGGTATAACCTGGGCATCTCCTGTATATAATTATATATGCACAGCTGCTATAACCTGGGCATCTCCTTTATATAATTACATATGTACAACTGGTATAACCTGGGCATCTCCTGTATATAATTATATATGCACAGCTGCTATAACCTGGGCATCTCCTGTATATAATTACATATGTACAACTGGTATAACCTGGGCATCTCCTGTATATAATTATATATGTACAGCTGGTATAACCTGGGCATCTCCTGTATTTTATTATATCTGTACAGCTGGTATTACCTGGGCAATTACTGTATATAATTATATATGTACAGCTGGTATAACCTGGGCATCTCCTGTATTTTATTATATATGTACAGCTGGTATAACCTTGGCATCTCCTGTAAATAATTATATATTGTGGTGTAGTGACCACTATGTCCGCTGGGGGGCGCTGTGTGGGTGTCCCAGGACGGGTGTACAGGCACATTCAGTGTGGTAACAGGAGCAGGGTCCTAAATGACCATTATGGGTCTCAAGGTGGGTGTCCTTGGGATGCAGGCTCCAGGGTGTATTGATCAGCAGAGGTACTGCTGATCTTTCTGTTACACTGTGTCAGGGAAGCCTGTGTGTGTCTATGTGCAATACAACCTTTATTGATGTCATAGCCATGTGATCACCTGTGGGTGTGGTTACAGGGCTATGTAATTGAGGTGTTTGGCACATGTGAGAGAGTGAGAGTGAGTCTGTCAGAGTGTGGACAGACTTCCATGTGTTCAGGTGGGACACTACAGAGAGTTGTATATGGGGAGGACTACACCTCCCAGCATGTGCTGAGACTCTCGGTCCGAGTCTCCGACCACGGACATTTGGGTTCTTTTGCCTAAGCTAGAGGCTATTATGGTAATGTGCTGCCTTGTGGGTTTATGATGCAAATAAACCCCATGAACTTTGGGAAGAACCTGCCTCATGATTGTCTCCCGCTGCACCTGAGCGAGTCGCATCCCTACAATTGGTGGAGAATGCGGGCAGCGACTCCCAGAAGCACGTGTGGCAGTGCTGGCGATTCTGAGCCAGGAGAGCAGACGGTCTGACAACCGTGAGTAATACTGACCGAGGTCAGAGAAAGCGACTGTTAATATTTGTGGGATACCTCTGAGGAGAAGAGGCATCCGAGACCTGTGTGGCCGACACAGGTAACAGACAGGAGTCTGTGTTGCACTGACCAGGGTCAGTGAGAGACTGTGTTCCTGGAGGGGTCAGTGAGCAAGGTCCTGGAGGGTCAGTGTTGGGAGGTTCTGGGAGAGGAATCGGATCCCTGGAACACGTGATATGACCTTGGACCTGGTGAGGCGTGTGTTGGGCAGTCTCAGGCCGAGACGGATGTCCTGAAGAGCACCCGCGGAGCCCCTGGACCTGGTGAGGCCGGTGTGTTGGGAGACCCTGGGAGGAGGGTCGGCTCCCTGAATAGCACCCGGTGTGCCCTGTGTGTTGGACGTTCTCAGGTGGAGACGGTACGTCCTGAGTGGCACACGAACAGGACACGTGAGAGACTGCATGTGTTTTGTTTTTTTTCTCTACAAAACCTGAAGGTGCTTGCTGTGGCTCAGTGGGGTCACGAAGGTCTCGCAGCACAGGGACCTGGTGTCTTTCCTTTTTTGGGATCTCCTCCTTGAGCATTGGTAGCAGACGCTGTCTGTCTACACCATCCTGCTGCAGCTTTATTGCATGTGACTAAGCGGATACAGTAGTTGTGGCTTTACACAACTATTAAGGGTGAGTACCCTGTATTATTTCTTTATACCCATTATACCTGCACTGGTAAGGCCCTATGGGTGCACTTTTGTGGGGTTTTTTTATCTTTGAGGGTGACAAGCGGCTTCCGGTAACCCGGCGGGGTTACGAAGGGGACAAGCGGCTTCCGGTGGATCGGCGGGTCCACGAAGACGGCGCAGCAGGAATTGCAGTGACACCAGCCGCTGTGTGTGTGTGAACGGCAGCCGGAGGTGCCGGTGGTTTGTGACAGCAGAAGCTGTGGTGGTGCCAGCAAGAACTTGTCTGGTATCGTGAGAGACAAACTGTGGTGTGAACTGTGGTATAAGAAGTTCTGCAGAACGGACATGGGGAGATCCCAAAAGGGAGTGGTAACCCAAAAAGGGGTTGAGTCCCAAAAGGGGGCGGTGACCCAAAAGGGAGTGGTAACCAAAAAGGGGTGGAGTCCCAAAAGGGGGCAGTGACCCAAATTGGAGTGGTAACCAAAAAGGGGTGGAGTCCCAAAAGGGGGCAGTGACCCAAATTGGAGTGGCAACCCAAAGTGGGTTGGTTGTCCAGAAAGGGGCCAAGTTTGAAGAAGTGACAGCACTGGGTGACTCAGTAGGTACGTCTGGGGTACCGCAGTGTATGTGCAGGTCTTTTTCAGAATGTGGAATATCCTTTCCGGGTAGTAATGATGGGCCACAGATGTGTACAGTGATGCTGCACCGGGAAGGAGCCTTTGGTCGGCTGGACTCAGAGAGTCAGGTGACTCTGACAGGAACTCCTCTCGCTTTCTCTCTGACCAAGAAAAACGTCAGGGTTCGCTGTAAACATGGGGTCACGGTGAACTACGCAGTAGACAGAGTAGTGTTTGAGGGGACCAAAGGTGGTGAGTGCCAAGGGGGCGGGATACCACGGGACTTAGTCTATGCCTGGGAGAGGGGCCGGGACTTTCTTTTGTTTGATGACGTTTGGTCGGACGATGGAGATGCTTCGACTGTGGGGCAAGCAGACACTGAGACAGTGATGGCTCCTGACATGGACAGGTCAGAGGTAGAACTGACCAGAGGAAGAAGTACATCTGCCCAACTGACAGACCTGACGTCTCGTGATAAGACAGATGGTGGGCTGGGAGATGAGACGACTGGACTAGGCACATTGGTGCTGGACGGTAACTGGAGGGATCACTTAACTGGTGTGACTGACCCAGTGGTACCCCTTGAAGATATAATTAGAGAAGTGGTGGTGCGACATGTGATGGACAAAAGGGAGCAGGATCGGGAGATACAGCTGATAAAGGAGACTGTAACAGAACATGTCGAACGGGAAAGAGTCCTAAGGCAAGCAGCTGAGCACAGAGTGGATGAGCTGGAGAAGGAAGTCTCTGAGCTCAGAGGTCACCTGTCAGCGTGTAAAACCATGAGCAAGACCCTGTTGGAAGATATGGAGGTGCTCAGAGAGGCCCAAGAGAAGCATCAACAAGAGATTCTCAGGAGAGAGGATCAGCGTCGCTACCTGGCAGAGGAGCGAGATAAAGTTCTGCAAGAACTCAGTGGAGTAGTAAAAGGTCTTCTACGGGAGAAGAAGTGGATGGGCGAAGACGTACAGCGGCCGTGCCCGACTGATAGCAAGGCAGAACTGCCAAAGCCCATCTTGGAAAAGGGTCCTGAAGACTGTAAATCTCAGGAAGATGGTGAGCCAAGAGCTGCACAAGACAGTCACCCGGTCTTGGCAGATACCTTGAGGGAAGTGTCCGTGGGGAACCCAGAGCCATCTGTCCAGGATGAGAGCAAGTCCATGACCTTCAAGTGCGTGATGGAGGTACCCGAAGATGTGCGAGAAGCGTGTGCCAGCGAATGTGTGCATGAGACCTTTAAAAAGGCAGTAAAGGCCTATAGTGTGAGCTGGGCACCAGAAACAAACCAGTTGGTGATACTGGCAGAAACAGAAGACACAGAGAGAAGGGTGGCTGTCCTGAAGGAGATGCACCTACAATGTCTCCGCACGAAACAGATGCTCGTGGAGCGTAATAGGAAAGCCGCTCGACGTCTGGAGCTTGCAAGGGAAGCTCAAAGTCGGCTGGGCTTTGTGGAAGACATAATTCCGGTACCCAGAAATCTGGTAGGGAAAGTCATTGGCAGACTTGGAAAGGTGATGCAGGAGATGGTGAGTCGATCCATTGTGAAGAGAGTGAGGATCCCACCTGCTGGTGAAATCCAAGTCGTTGTTGAAGATGACATGGTTCCTGTCATTGTGGTTGGTTCGGTGGAAAGCATTGGGAAGCTTTGCATGCTCCAGGAATATCGGGTAGCGTACCTGAAGGAGATTGAGCAGCTAAGACAGGATCGACTGCAGATGAATGAGCAGATAGAGAACGTCAGGTGGCGTCCACCTCCAACCCAAGGTGTAAGGACCCGAAGGGATCCTCCAAGGAATGAAAGGACAGGTAGTCGAAGGCAAGAACGTCGAGAGTCCGCAAGTGGCCGTTCTAATCTTAGTAACATAGGCACGAGACTCGGTGGTGGACATAGCGACAGAGGGTCAGACTCAGACCAGCCAGTTGGCCCAGCTGGACGTGGGACTCATGACCGTGCGAACTGGGTGAGCCAGCCAGTGAGAGAAAGGTCAGGTGATGGCGCGCACTGCAGGTGGAGACTAAAGAGTGTCTGGTCACACTGACGGACGTTGACGGGAAGGCCAAAGCCCAGGGCCGAGATACTGACCGCTGGGGGCGGGGGAGGCCTAGCATAAATATGATGCAGTATGACTACCGAAACAGACGGAGATGGTCCTCTCGACTTGTAGGGCAAGGTGACATGGGTGCCAGGTCTCAAGATCCCTGGGTGATG
Organism: Dendrobates tinctorius; assembly: GCF_039654945.1. Classification (NCBI taxonomy): domain Eukaryota; kingdom Metazoa; phylum Chordata; class Amphibia; order Anura; family Dendrobatidae; genus Dendrobates; species Dendrobates tinctorius. Next base: position 2,513,903 of record NW_027361818.1, on the reverse strand, counting down.
TCATGTGTTCAACCCCACAAGTTTGAACAGAGGGGGGAGGTATGTGGTGTAGTGACCACTATGTCAGCTAGGGGGCGCTGTGTGGGTGTCCCAGGACGGGTGTACAGGCACATTCAGTGTGGTAACAGGAGCAGGGTCCTAAATGACCATTATGGGTCTCAAGGTGGGTGGCCTTGGGATGCAGGTTCCAGGGTGTATTGATCAGCAGAGGTACTGCTGATCTTTCTGTTACACTGTGTCAGGGAAGCCTGTGTGTGTCTATGTGCAATACAACCTTTAGTGATGTCATAGCCATGTGAGCACCTGTGGGTGTGGATACAGGGCTATGTAATTGAGGTGTTTGGCACATGTGAAGGAGAGTGTGAGGGAGTCTGTCAGAATGTGGACAGACTTCCATGTGTTCAGGTGGGACACTACAGAAAGTTGTATATGGGGAGGACTACACCTCCCAGCATGTGCTGAGACTCTCGGTCCGAGTCTCCGACCACGGACATTTGTGTTCTTTTGCCTAAGCTAGAGGCTATTATGGTAATGTGCTGCCTTGTGGGTTTATGATGCAAATAAACCCCATGAACTTTGGGAAGAACCTGTTGCATATTTGTCTCCCGCTGCACCTAAGCGAGTCGAATCCCTACAATATGTACAGCTGGAATAACCTGGGCATCTCCTGTATATAATTATATATGTACAGCTGGTATAACCTGGGCATCTCCTGTATATAATTATATATGTACAGCCGGTATAACCTGGGAATTTCCTGTACATAATTATATATGTACAGCTGGAATAACCTGGGAATCTCCTGTATATAATTATATAAGTACAGCTGGTATACCCTGGGCATCTTCTCTAAATAATTATATATGTACAGCTGGTATAACCTGGGTATCTCCTGTATATAATTATATATGTACAGCTGGTATAACCTGGGAATCTCCTGTATATAATTATATATGTACAGCTGGTATAACCTGGGCATCTCCTGTATATAATTATATATGTACAGCTGGTATAACCTGGGAATCTCCTGTATATAATTATATATGTACAGCTGGTATAACCTGGGAATCTCCTGTAAATAATTATATATGTACAGCTGGTATAACCTGGGCATCTCCTGTATATAATGATATATGTAGAGCTGGTATAACCTGGGCATCTCCTGTATATAATTATATATGCTCAGCTGGTATAACCTGGGCATCTCCTGTATATAATTATATATGTACAGCTGGTATAACCTGGGCATCTCCTGTATATAATTATATATGTACAGCTGGTATAACCTGGGCATCTCCTGTGTATAATTATATATGTACATCTGGTATAACCTGGGCATCTCCTGTGTATAATTATATATGTACAGCTGGTATAACCTGGGCATCTCCTGTATATAATTATATATGTACAGCTGGTATAACCTGGGCATCTCCTGTATATAATTATATATGCACAGCTGGTATAACCTGGGCATCTCCTGTATATAATTATATATGTACAGCTGGTATAACCTGGGCATCTCCTGTATATAATTATATATGTACAGCTGGTATAACCTGGGCATCTCCTGTATATAATTATATATGTACAGCTGGTATAACCTGGGCATCTCCTGTGTATAATTATATATGTACAGCTGGTATAACCTGGGTATCACCTGTGTATAATTATCTTTTACAGCTGGTATAACCAGGGCATCTACTGAATAGAATTATATATGTACTGCTGGTATAACCTGGATATTGTCATGATCCAGGATGGTGTTTTGTCTTTATCCCATCCTGGTCAGATGGGGTCAATTGTACCTGCCTCTCTCTGGGCTGAGGGCGGCTATTTAGTTGCCATGCGACCAGGGTCCGGTGTCGGTGATAGTGACGGTCCCTCGGCCTGAGCAGCTGACCTCGGTTACTCTGTTGATAATCGTGTTTCTCTGTTTGTGTGCCCACTTTGTGTGTATGACTCAGCTTGACCCCTGACCTGCGTTTCTGTCCTCCATTTTGGTATCGTTTAGCTTGTTCCTGTTATCTGACCCCCTGGCTTATCTCTGATTACCCTTCCATCTCCCCTTGCTTACCGCGCTCCAGTCTGGTTTTCTGACCTGTTGGCTTGTTTCCTGACTATGTGTTTGCTGACACCTCTGGTACCACATTTGACTGCTTGCTGCTGATTTGGCTAGTTTGATTAGGCTACTTTCACACTAGCGTCATGCGCCGGCTGTCGCCCTGCGTCGGGGCGATGTACCGTCGCACGTTGTGAAAGTTGTGCACAATGGGGGCAGCAGATGCAGTTTTTCAACGCATCCGCTGCCCCATTGTAGTGGAGGAGGGGGCGGAGTTTTGGCCGAGTATGCGCGGTTGAAAATGGCGGAGACAACGCACAAAAAAAGTTACAAGTAACGTTTTTGTGTGCGTCGTGGCCGCCAAAACACGCGCATCCGTCGCACGACGGATGCGACGTGTGCCCATACGTTGCACTGCGTCGCTAATGTAAGTCTATGGAGAAAAAAAGTAACCTGCGGGCCTCCAAGTGAGAAAGCCGAGGCGAAACGCGCGTCGGGGTTGAGCGCGGTATCTCCCCTGCATTATTATTCCCTCATGGGTAAGTGGCATGAGCATTATGGATATTGGGTATGATCCCCGAATTGACTGATATATTTCCTTGAGCCAGAAATTGCTTATACCTCTTTGGCACTATGTTATATATAGCACCTTGATGTTTTTGGTATAAATATAGAGACATTGTCTCTGGATAAGTTGCACAGTACATTTTGGTGCCCAGATTATATCTAAATTGTATTTGCAGCACATGGTTCTTTTGTTTGCTGTCACCTTATATGTAGGGATGTTTACCTTGCGCTACACTGGGATTATTCCTTCTATATTTACCTCTTATATGTATTTATAAATGTCTGATATTGTTTTAATATGTGATAATAAAGATTTATTTTTTATCTTTTCTACATTCTAATGTGGTTTATGGTTACTCCACTTTTTTCTTTAATTGCATCCTGCGGGCAACTTTGCAGGATGCGTTTTTTCTCCAAAACGACGCATTGCGACGTACGTCGCACGACGCTAGTGTGAAAGCAGCCTTATTCTGCTGCCACCTGGAGGTAGCCTTGCTGCTGTATTGCAGGCCTGCCCTTGGAGTGTGCAGTCCTTCCTCCACTCTGTTGCCATCTGGTTGAGCTAGCTCTAACCTGCATTGCAGCTGCATGACAGATATCTCCTGTATAAACATACTGTATATGTACAGCTGGTATGATATAACCTGGGCATCTTCACTACATAATTATATATCTACAGCTGGTATAACCTGGGCATATCCTGTATATAATCATATGTCCACAGCTGGTATAACCTGGGCATCTCCTTTATATAATATATATGTACAGATGGTATAACCTGGGTATCTCCTGTAGATAAATATACAGTGGGTACGGAATGTATTCTGACCCCTTTAAATTTTTCACTCTTTGTTTCATTTCAGCCTTTTGGTAAAATCAAAAAAGTTCATTTTTCTCATTAATGTACTCCTCTGCACCTCATCTTGACCAAAAATAACCAGAGATAGAAATTTTTGCAAATTTATTAAAAAAGAAAGACTGAACTATCACATGGTCATAAGTATTCAGCCCCTTTCTTCAGGCACTCATATGTAAGTCACATGCTGCCCATTTCCTTGTGATCCTCCTTGAGATGGTTCTACTCCCTCCTTGTAGTCCAGCTGTGTTTATTTTAACTGATTGGACTTGATTTGTAACGGCGCACACCTGTCTATATAAGACCTCACAGCTCACAGTGCATATCAGACCAAATGAGAATCATGAGGTCAAAGGAACTGTCCAAGGAGCTCAGAGACAGAATTGTGGCAAGGCACAGATCTGGCCAAGGTTACAAAAGAATTTCTGCAGTACTCAAAGTTCCTAAGAGCACAGTGGCCTCCATAATCCTTAAATGGAAGATGTTTGGGACCATCAGAAGTCTTTCTAGACCTCGTCCAGCCAAACTGAGCAATCGTGGGAGAAGACGATTACTTCTGATGGTGAAGACACTGGGGCCACGTACTTTGCCTTAGCTCCTGAATCCACCCTCAGTTTGTACCGTCCCCCCACCAAGGGAAGCCGGAAATAGTAGTGTATCGCAATACAACACGAGCAAAAGAGGTAAAGAAAGGGGAGTGGAGGATGGGGTAAAACCAATATAGGAGGAGGAGGGGAATTAGCACACACTTAAAGTCTAATAACAATCTTAGATAAATCCACCAAATGCCTTCTCAAACAACAACCACAAACCACCATCTCCTAACCATAAAGCACAAGCTATCTCTGGCAATGAGTGCTAGCCAGGGCCCAAATAATAGAGGAGATGGGAGTGTATAACAGTGAACAGCTGAGAGACTTAATGGAGGAAAGCTTTCAAGAGCTCAGTCTCAACTAAGCAGTCTCTTCTTAAACAGTGCAGGAGTAGGAGAAATCAGGTCTTCTGGCTCCTCTCTGTTGCAGTAAACCCGTGAGAGTTTCAGAGATGTTTTTGATTGTGGCATAGTGATATGATGAGGACGGTGTGTGCAGTAGACTTGTTTGGACAGATGGAGAGCAAAGTTATATGTTTTGAGCATGATTTTATAGTGTATGAAGCCTTTTGCTGAAAGTAACATAGTAACATAGTTAGCAAGGCTGAAAAAAGACATTAGTCCATCCAGTTCAGCCTATATTCTGTCAGAACAAATCCCCAGATCTATGTCCTTCTAAAGAACCTAATCACTGTTAGATTCAATATTGTTACGCTCCAGGAAGACATCCAGGCCTCTCTTGAACCCTTCGACTGAGTTCGCCATCACCACCTCCTCAGGCAGGGAATTCCAGATTCTCACTGCCCTAACAGTAAAGAATCCTCTTCTATGTTGGTGGAAAAACCTTTTCTCCTCCAGATGCAAAGAATGCCCCCTTGTGACCATCACCTTCCTTGGTATAAACAGATCCTCGGAGAGATATTTGTATTGTCCCCTTATATATACTTATACTACAGTACATGGTTATTAGATCGCCCCTCAGTCGTCTTTTTTCTAGACTAAATAATTCTAATTTTGCTTATCTCTCTGGGTATTGTAGTTCCCTCATCCCCTTTATTAATTTTGTTGCCCTCCTTTGTACCTGCTCTAGTTCCATTATATCCTTCCTGAGCACCGGTGCCCAAAACTGTACACAGTACTCCATGTGCGGTCTAACCAGGGATTTGTACAGAGGCAGTATAATGCTCTCATCATGTGTATCCAGACCTCTTTTAATGCACCCCATGATCCTGTTTACCTTGGCAGCCGCTGCCTGGCACTGGCTGCTCCAGGTAAGTTTATCATTAACTAGGATCCCCAAGTCCTTCTGTCATGATCCCAGACGGGGTGTTGTCTTTGTCCCGTCCTGGTCAGACAGGGGTTAATTAGTTGCCAATTGACCTAGGTCTGGTGTCAGCTATACTCCTGCCCTCGGCTGAGTTAGTTGACCCCAGTGTGCCTGTGCCTTTTGCCTGCCTTCTAGCTTGCTTTTATGGTTTTGACCCAGTTCTGTCCCCTGTTGTGAGTTTGCCTGTTGATTCTGTACTGTATATCTGTTTGTCTGGTTTCTGACTTCTTGGCTACGTCCTGACTATCCTTTCTCTCTATCCCTTTGGTATTGTCGTGATATCTCGTGCTTTGACCCCGGCCTAATCTGTATATGCTCCTTGGTAACGTTGTCCCGTAGTTACCTTTCTAGGAGTTTACCTTCAGCTCCTAGCTCTCTGGAGCTTAGGCCACACCCCCAGCAGTCACATGCTTCAGGTCCTGTTAGTCTGAAGCACGCATCTTCTCTGCTGCTGCCCGCTTCCCAGGTATCTCTGAGCACAGTTTGTCTTACTCAGGACACGCGCACTGGCTCAGTGAGCAAGTGCAGTGCGGTGTTCCTGACACCTTCTCCATGTCAGATTTACCCAGTGGTTTCCCGTTCAGTGTGTAATGGTGATATTGATTCCTTCTTCCCATGTGCATAACCTTACATTTATCATTGTTAAACCGCATCTGCCCCTTTCGGCCCAAGTTCACAACTTATCCAGATCCATCTGTAGCAGAATACTATCTTCTCTTGTATTGACTGCTTTACATAGTTTTGTATCATCTGCAAATATCGATATTTTACTGTGTAAACCTTCTACCAGATCGTTAATAAATATGTTGCAGAGAATAGGTCCCAACACCGACCCCTGCGGACCCCACTGGTCACAGCGACCCAGTTAGAGAATCTACCATTTATAACCCCCCTCTGCTTTCTATCACTAAGCCAGTTACTTACCCATTTACACACATTTTCCCCCAGACCCAGCATTCTCATTTTGTGTACCCACCTCTTGTGTGGCACGGCATCAAACGCTTTGTAAAAATCAGGATATACCACGTCCAATGACTCACCTTGGTCCAGTCTATAGCTTACCTCTTCATAAAAGCTGATTAGATTGGTGTGACAGGAGCGATTCCTCATAAACCCATGCTGATATGGCGTTAAACATTTATTCTCACTGAGATAATCCAGAATAACATCCCTCAGAAACCCTTCACATATCTCACCAACAATAGAGGTTAGACTTACTGGCCTATAATTTCCAGGTCACTTTTAGAGCCTTTTTGAATATTGGTACCACATTTGCTATGCGCCAGTCCTGTGGAACAGACTCCGTCGCTATAGAGTCTCTAAATATAAGAAATAATGGTTTGTCTATTACATTACTTAGTTCCCTTAGTACTCGTGGGTGTATGCCATCCGGACCCGGAGATTTATCTATTTTAATCTTATTTAGCCGGTTTTGCACCTCTGCTTGGGTTAGATTGGTGACCCTTAATATCGGGTTTTCCTTGTCTCTCGGCATTTCATTTTCCACTATGAATACCGTGGAGAAGAAGGTGTTTAATATATTAGCTTTTTCCTCATCATCTACAACCATAGTTTCCTCACAATTTTTTAATGGGCCTACACTTTCACTTTTGATTCTTTTACTATTGATATAGTTGAAGAACAGCGTTAATTATTTTTTTTTTTTTATAAAGAATTCTTCTCCTTATAGTTTTTTAGATCTTCAGCGGGGCCATCCTGCTTTAGAAGTGTAAATGCTTTCTTTTTACTGGTAATTGCCCCTCTTACTTTTTTTGTTTAGCCACATTGGGTTTTTCCTATTTCTTGTCCTTTTATTCCCACAAGGTAAAAACCGCTTACAGTGCCTATTTAGGATGTTCTTACACATTTCCCATTTATTTTCTGCATTCTTATTTCTGAGGACATTGTCCCAGTCACCCAGATTAAGGGCATCTGTAAGCTGGTCAAGGTGATAGAAAAGTGATTTTCTACATTGATTCGTGGAGCACCGCTGGAGGAAACGTGTTTGTGACGTGTGTAGCCGGCATCTGTGTCTGGTTGCAGCAGATGTTATTTCATCCAGGACACTTTCATTTATAATGTCACAATGCTAAGTCTGGACAGGAAAAGGAGAAGATTGTGGCCAATGATGACTGTAGATTATTCATAAGCTGTTGGGTACTGATGGCAAGTAGATTTCTGTATCTGTGGTGAGTGGGGGTGTCCGGATAGTTCTTGAAAGAGAAAGAAGGTGGTGGTCAGAGAGTGGGAGAGGAGAGTTAGTAAAGTCTGACCAGAGCCAGGAGGAGACCAGGTCCAGGGTATTCCCGTCCTCAAGTGTGGAAGAGGTAGTAAGTTGTGGATGGCCGGTAGAAGAGGTTAGAAAAAAAGATGAGTAACTGATGCTGTTGTAGAGAAAAATTGTAAAATCCATACAAACATCTCCAAAGAATGGACATGTCACCCTCACATTGAACAAATACGATTAATCATAACTGGAGAAGTCAGAATGAGCTGACACTTCGACCTCCATTGAAGTAAGACCTCCTTCTGTGAACAGGTAATTACCAAACTGGGATCTGATCAGAACCAGCCAACAAGCCTAGGATGTGTATACTCAGAGACAGAGAAGTGCAGGGGCTTCCTCTGTTAAAAAGAATAAGCTTCCTCTGTTCAAATGATTTATCTCAGACCTTCTGGTCAATGATGAATATTTGGGTTAGCATCGATCTCCTATTTATTAGAGATATATTTTCAGCATCATAGCGAAGAGATGAACATAACGCATTCACTCACATTACTGTAAGACTAGCCAAAGACCTCCAACTTAATATTGATCAAATGGATGATGCTTTCCATGCCATATTTAATTGAAAGGATGCGTGAGAACGATACCTCTCGCCTGGGACCTCCAGGGACGAAGATATCCTGAAAGTTGGGGATCTCATAAACGTTTAAAAGACCTAGCATATTTCACGACCAGCTCCCATATGAGCTCACCAAGGGGGGGCATGTGGTCGTAACCTTGATCTGATAAAAATCAGAGTTTGGGTTTATGTCATTTGTCAGTCCTGGAAGGTACAGCTGTAATTCTGTCTGCTTTCATAAGGAGTACATCCCTCCACTAAGCTCTGAACCAATTCCATGACACAGATTTAGTACTTTTTCTTTTGTTATCCCTATTATTCTATGTGATTGTGTATACCATATTGTTTTGTTCCCATTTTGTAGCATCTTTGTATATTTTTTTTAATAAACACCGCCTACCTTACTCCTCTTGCTCTGTAAACTGTACCCCTTAAGCTACACGCTACCTGAAATGGGTGTCCAATCGGCCTTTAAAAACAATTGGTGGTGGAAGCTAGTAGTCACTTTTGTTTTTTGTGGAGTTGGCAGTGATCATATTGGGGTATCCATTATATACTGTATATATAGTCCATGCGTTGGAATCAGAGGTGTATAAACCATACGCTCACTGTGAGCTACCCAATAACCAGCCCAGTAACGGAAACAGCTGCAGCCTAGTCCATTACTCATCAATCAATTGCGTAATTGACCTGATGATTGAAGTTGGCAGAGTTGTGTCCCCTGACAAACTGGTGACAGAAGTGGGATCTACGTGATCCCCCCCCTGCTGGTGACAGTGGGAATGTTACAGGATAAGGAGTATTGAAGCCAAGTGGGAAAGATATCCAAGATTTGGTTGGGTTTGGCGGAGAGCAATACACAACCACAACTCACACGGAAAAGGGTTTGAAGAGTGTAATAATATTGACTCAAAGGAATTAAACATAAAAAATGGTATCGGGGGGATAACCTGGAAAGGACATTGTGATGAAAAGAGCAGACCAAAATTTCCATCTTATCAGCTCTCAGGTTTGGGGGTATGTGAAAAATGTAGTTGTATTCTCGACAAATCTTGTCTATATGGAAGAGTGGCAAGAAGAAAGACATTTTTGAAAGCAAGCCATAAGAAGCTCCATTTTCAATTTGCAAAAAGCCATGCAGGGGACACAGCGAGCATGTGGAAGAAGGTGCTCTGGTCAGATGCAACCAAAGTGGAACTTTTTGGGCTAAATGCAAAATGCTATGTGTGGTAGAAAAATAACACTGCGCATCACCTTAAAAACACCATCCCCACTGTCACATGTGGTGGTGGCATCATCATGCTATGTGGAGGCTTTTCTTCAGCAAGGACAGGGTTGTTGGTCAGAGTTGATGGGAAGATGGATAGAGCTAAACACAGGCCAAACCTGAAGGAAAACCTATAGGACTCTGCAAAAACTAGAGACTGGGGTGTAAGTTCAACTTCCAGCAGAACAACGACCCTAAACATCCTGGAAGAGATACAATTGATGGTTTAGAGCAAAGCATATACATGTGTGTGAACGGTGCAGTCCAGATCGAAATCTCATTGAGATTTTGTGACAAGACGTGAAAATTGCTGCTCAGAGACACCTCCATCCAATCTCAATGAGCGAGAGCGAGTGTGCAAAGAAGGGGCAAAAATGTCACCTCTAGATGTAAAGCTGCAAGAGACAGCTGTTGTACCATTGCGGCCTACTTAAGGTCCAACATCTCCAAATATACTGTATAGTGCGAGAACCCCATAGTCCACTATATAAAGTGTGAGGCCCTGACAGCTCCCTAAATACAGTATGATGCCCCAATAGCTCCCTAAATAGAGGTTGATGCCCCCACACCTCCCTCTGTGTTAGGAACGGCGGAAAGCACTAAATAAAAATAATAATAAAGTGAGTTCGCCGCTCGGCGTAAACCGTGCAGTAGGTGTCACAACCACTGCTGAGTAATGGCAGACGAGCAATATGGCGATATAATGCGCACGGGTTCAACTCCACCCGGAGTGCGCAGAGCGGGCTCTGTTCACACACAGAGGCACCGCAACAAAAACATACAAAAAGGCTGAGCCTGTTAGAGTCACAGGCCTCAGGTAAATGCACACACGGTATCTGGTCACAGGAGCAGGAACTAAGACAGAGAAGCTGCGTCCGTCTAGACCTACCGTGTGTGCGGTGTCGCTGCTGCGAGCGCCAAGGGGGGCTGCAACTGCAGCGCAGCGTAGGACACTGCCACTCGATGACAAGGCTGGAAGGCAAGCGCGATGTCGGACGCTAGAGTAGAGGTGCGGTGAGCACAGTGGCTTAAGGCTTGCCACAGACTGGCGTTGACTGCTGAACTAATACCCTAACCACAAGCGTAATATCAGAGGGAAGGGGTTTTATAATAAGTCAGTCACTAGAATCATACATCCGTCACCATTCACACATAGCAAGTATTGTGTATACTAGCGCATGGCGGAATTTTTTATAGCCGTGCGCGACCTTCCAGATCTCCGAGATGGACCAATGAGATCTGGAGCAGGACCTGGGCACATGACTCCCAATCTCCAATGGGAGATCGTCTCATGAGCATGCCCATAAGGAGCACAGAGGGACTTAGTCTCTGGAGCGGTCTGCTGCAAAGTAATCTTCTCTGCAGTAGAAAGACAGCAGGAGACCGCAGAATGTGAGGCTCTGGATTCCTGCAGAGCAGACGCAGAAACCTGACGCCTAACACTCTGTATGGTATTATATTTCCATAGCACCTTATACACAGTAAGAAGTTCACTACAGCCCTCGATATACAGTATAGAGGCCCTTACAGCTCCCTACACACAGTATAATTCACCTACAGCTCCCTGTATAGGGTATGATGCCCAACAGCCTCCCTCCCACATTACGATGTTCCCACAGCTCCATATATACTGAATTATGTCCCCACACCTCCCTTTTGACAGTATGATGGTCTTCACATAACCATATATGCACAGTTGCTATAAGTAGAGTTGAGCGACTTTTGTTTTTTTAGGGTCGCGTTTCGTTTCGTGAAACCCGACTTTTCCAAAAGTCGGGTCGAGCAAGATCGTCCGATTATAGGGAAAAGTCGGGGTCGTCCCGAAACACGAAACCCAATGTAAGCAGTGGCGTATCCAGGGGGGGCAGCTGGGGCAGTTGCCCCGGGCGCAGGCAGCAGGGGGGCGCAGTCGGGCCGCCTAATGCAGCGGTCGGCAATGTCTCTCCCCCGGCGGCTGCGTTTTGCCGCCCCCCCGGCCTGAGAGTCGGCGGTTCTCTGTGTCGGCTGTCAAGCTGACAGCCGACGCAGAGAAGGACGCCGCGCCGACTCCCAGGCAGCAATTGTACTGGCGTCTATACAGACGCCAGTACAGCTCTGACCGCCGGGTCAGAGCGACGTCAGCAGAGTGATCAGGTCATGTGATCACGCTGCTGACGTCACTCCCCGGCGCCCAGAGAGAATCCTGGTGGTAAGTGTGCTCCACTGTGGAGCTGAAGAACCACCGAAGATGGGAGATGGGGGGGTGTTCATGAGTGGAGATGGGGGGGATTTGTAGAGGGGATGGGTGTTAATGTGTGGGGGCGTTAATGAGTGGGAATAAGGGTTAATGTGTGGGGGGTTAATGAGTGGGAATAAGGGTTAATGTGTGGGGGGTTAATGGATGGGGGTTAATGTGTGGGGGCATCAATGAGTGGGGATGGGGGTTAATGTGTGTGGGGGTTAATGAGTGGGGATGGGGGTTAATGTGTGTGGGGGTTAATGAGTGGTGATGGGGGTTAATGAGTGGGGATGGGGTTAATGTGTGGGGGGATTTGGAGTGGGGATGGGGGGATTTAATGTGTGGGGGGATTTGGAGTGGTGATGGGGGTTAATGAGTGGGGATTGGGTTAATGTGTGGGGGGATTTGGAGTGGGGATGGGGGGGATTTAATGTGTGGGGAGATTTGAGGACACAAAATGAAGAGTATGTATGAGGAAACAGTATGGGGGATTGGTGCTGACACAGTATGATGGGTGCAGACAGTATGGGGAGCGAACGGGTTAATGTAAGTGGACACAGTATGGGGAGTGAGGGTGATGGGATGTATGTGGACACAGTATGGGGAGTCGGGGATATGTGTGAGCAGACAGTATAGACAGTGAGGGGGTAAATATATGAGGAGACAGTATGGTGAACAGGTGGGATGTTAGGAGACAGTATGAGGAAGGAGGGGAATAGTGAGAGACCACAGTATATTGCAGACATTTTTATTCAGGAGCATTATAATGACACTTCTATCTTTAAGGGCGTCATGTGGAGAGTTGCTGCAGAAGACCGGAGAAGATGGAAGTCTACAGAGACGGCTGTGGATGAGAAAACTCATCATGGGGTCTGGACAAGAAGAAGAAAAGGAGAACGACTGCAGAGACGACGTCATCTATAAGGTACCTGGGTGTAAATGTTATTTGTGACACTGACTTATTCTCATGGTTTTATTTATATTAGGAACATTACAGGGGTTGTCCAGGTCGGTGATCAGACTGCAGACATTCTATGTGACTGCAGACTTCTGAATTCTCACAGTGCTCACTGAATGCTGTCAGGATTCTCTCGTGCCGGTAATTTACATACATACGGTCACATGCTGACTAGACGTGTGTGGCCTCACTCAATTAAAATGAACAGAGCGAGGCCGGGCACGTTTAGTCGGAGTGTGGCCAGAAGTATACAAATCACATACTTGTGCTGACATGATTGTACATCGGCAAGGGAGAGTCCTAAAAGTGTGCAGTGCATTCGTTGTGAGAATTCAGAAGCTGTAATGTCAGGATTCAGCTCTGCAGGTTCCAGTGTCATCACATAGACACTTCACTCATATGCGATTTTCATACTTGGTCATGTGACAGCGAGCCTCTCTTCCTGCTTCTCTCAGTTTTTTACTGAACATTGAGAGCATTAGGGAGAGCAGCTCGTGGGTACATGGCTAAGTGTGCAAGTCGCATATGTACTTGGGCTGGGGGGGGGGGGCGCTGAACCGAATTCTTGCCCCGGGTGCCAGAAAGCCTAGATACACCTCTGAATGTAAGTCAATGGGGAATAAAAGTCGGCAGTGAGAGGAGGACAGGAAACACACCTACAGTGCCCATTTGAATGCCAAAAGCATCGATTCTTATTACTTAAGCTTGTCAACCTTAATTAACTTCATAATACAAGTTACGCACTGAAAAATGGGGGTTATTTGGCTAAAGTTGTGGGGGGGAGGGCTGGCTGCAGGTTTTCATGTGCCCTGGGCGAAAGAGCGCCCCTTTAACACATACCACAACTCATCATGCTCCGATACGGCAGAGAAATAGCGGTATAGTACAATGAAAAATACCTCACTTTTTACATCTCATGACGAGGCCCATCTATTTCTCCATACAGAATCATTGGTCCCATATAATGTTTGAAACCGTATATGATGAGCTCCACATAATGCTACAGTATATGTTGGTCCCCATGGATGAAGCTCCACTGTCTTATGGGCCCAAATAATGCTCCAAACATAATGGGCCCCATTTCTAATGCTCTAGTGTATAATGGGCCCTGTAAATGCTGCTCCAGTGTCTGATGTCCACCTTTGGAATGTTCCAGTGTATGGTGGGCCCCATCTATCATTCTCCAGAGTATAGTGCTCCTCAAAAATTGCTGTCCCAACATTGAAAACAATCAAATAAGTCTCCTCGCTAGGGAATCCCTGTACTAGTCTAGACTCCTCGTCGTCCCCATCTTCCATCTCACTGCACAGTATTTCAACTTTGCAAGTGCTGTGATCCTGGGCAAGCAGGGGGGGCCCACTCGTTGGCGACGGCACTGGCACAGGGCCCCTGATAGTACGGTGGTGTGTCTGATGCGGGTGGGCCGAACCTGCACTTTCATCTGCAGCTTCCTCTTTGTCACCGTGTAAGATGGAACTGTATATGGGAAGGGTAACCTGAGTTTCATCAGGGTCAGATTCAGGCCGGGTAGCGTGCGAGGGGAATGTAGTGGTCTGGGTCAATGTACCAGCAGATTCATCGAGCAGTGGCTGGGCATCAGTGCACTTGTGTCGCCCCCAGGAGTACGGTCGCCACAGCGGCATTACCTTCTGCCTAGGGAGTGTGATGTCATGCTTGGGAGCAACGAAGGATCTCTCTAGCAGGTTAACTGATTGGGCGGCGTTATTCCCACGAGTCATGACCCTCCAAACAGCGTTCATGAAGGCAAAGTGTTTGTTTTACGTGGGCAGTATGGTTGCAAAGCTGAACCTTAAAGGAATGTCCAGAAGGGCACCACCAGGAGTGGAGCCTACGGTTAAATTCGACTCCACCTGGGAAACCTCAAACATGCCAGCTACAGAACAGATGCACACATTGCAAGCTTAATTCCGTTAACGAACGAGACTCCGTCATGCCCCGCGGTCCGAGTCCGGCTTACTAGAGGGACACGTGAGGCTCTGGCACATGAGATTGGCCAATAACTGGTGTGTCATGCCCTTACATGTCCGTGGCTGCATGTGCGCTACACTGAAAAGGCCAGCGTTTGTCGCTTACAGGTGCAGATAACCCGCTGAACAACGTTAGTGATGGGGATCACTGATTACAATTATTACCCGCGAACAATGATTTCCCAGTAAGTGCAGGTCAACCGCAGTTCCGGAATTAGGCCTAACCGTCATTCCTGAAAAAATGAAAAACTTACGTGTGCAAACCACAGGTGCTGTAGCTTGCTTAACAGCTCGCCAGCCGTTCTCACGCCCAGTATGGATTACACGTGATTGCACAAAGGTTAGAAAGGGTACCGTATCCCCGGATAACATGTATGGATAGCGTACACATTCAAAATATATGTCTCAGGAGGCAGGCTCAGACGGTGTTAGGCCCAGTATGGATTGCACGTGATTGCACAAAGGTTAGAAAGGGTACCGTATCCCCGGATAACATGTATGGATAGCGTACACATTCAAAATATATGTCTCAGGAGGCAGGCTCAGACGGTGTTAGGCCCAGTATGGATTGCACGTGATTGCACAAAGGTTAGAAAGGGTACCGTTTCCCCAGATAACATGTATGGATAGCGTACACATTCAAAATATATGTCTCAGGAGGCAGGCTCAGACGGTGTCAGGCACAGTATGGATTGCACGTGATTGCACAAAGGTTAGAAAGGGTACCGTATCCCCGGATAACATGTATGGATAGCGTACACATTCAAAATATATGTCTCAGGAGGCAGGCTCAGATGGTGTTAGGCCCAGTATGGATTGCACGTGATTGTACAAAGGTTAGAAAGGGTACCGTATCCCCAGATAACATGTATGGATAGCGTACACATTCAAAATATATGTCTCAGGAGGCAGGCTCAGACGGTGTTAGGCCCAGTATGGATTGCACGTGATTGCACAAAGGTTAGAAAGGGTACCGTATCCCTGGATAACATGTATGGATAGCGTACACATTCAAAATATATGTCTCAGGAGGCAGGCTCAGACGGTGTTAGGCCCAGTATGGATTGCACGTGATTGCACAAAGGTTAGAAAGGGTACCGTATCCCCGGATAACATGTATGGATAGCGTACACATTCAAAATATATGTCTCAGGAGGCAGGCTCAGACGGTGTTAGGCCCAGTATGGATTGCACGTGATTGCACAAAGGTTAGAAAGGGTACCGTTTCCCCGGATAACATGTATGGATAGCGTACACATTCAAAATATATGTCTCAGGAGGCAGGCTCAGACGGTGTTAGGCCCAGTATGGATTGCACGTGATTGCACAAAGGTTAGAAAGGGTACCGTATCCCCGGATAACATGTATGGATAGCGTACACATTCAAAATATATGTCTCAGGAGGCAGGCTCAGACGGTGTTAGGCCCAGTATGGATTGCACGTGATTGCACAAAGGTTAGAAAGGGTACCGTATCCCCAGATAACATGTATGGATAGCGTACACATTCAAAATATATGTCTATACATCAGGAGGCAGGCTCAGACGGTGTTAGGCCCAGTATGGATTTGACGGCCCAGATTACACAGCGGAGGAGCAGGGAGAGGTAAAGATTGCAAATGCTGGGGCCCTGCCCAAGCAAGGGGGACCCACTCGTGGGTGTCGGTACTGGCACTGGGCCCCTCATAGTACAGCGGTGTGTCTGACGGCGGGTGTGCACCACCACCGTCAGAGACACTTGATTGCACTATGAGGGACCCCGTGCCAGTGCCCGCGCCCAAGAGTCAGCCTACCCACCTGTCCAGGGCAATGGCACTCGCACGGTGTCGTGCGCTAGGTGATGACCCCGGCCATGGGGGGGGAGGCAGCACAGTTAGGGAGTTTTAGAAAGTGGCATATGTTGATGTTGGACATTCAGCTGATGCAAAAGGCGAAATAGGTGAAGTCCCAGGAAGAGGTGGACCAAAGCAAGCCATTTTTCTGTCACCCTATGTGTCATCAGGGGAAGGTGGGACAAAATCCTTGGAAACCCATGCATGGTTCATTTTAATGAAGGTTAGATCGTCCACATTTTGGGTTGACAGACGGGTCCTTTTTTCTGTCAGGATTGATCCAGCTGCACTGAAGACTCTTTCCGATAGCACACTTGCAGCTGGGCAAGCGAGCTCCTGTAAGGCATATTGGGCCAATTCAGGCCAGGTGTCCAGTTTAGCGGCCCAATAGTCAAAGGGGAATGACCTGTGTGGGAGAACATCGATATGGGAGGAAAAGTAGTTTGTAACCATAGTTGACAACTGCTGTCTCCTGTCACTTTCCATCGATGCAGTATTACCAGTTGTGTGAGCGGTATTTGAAAAATCAGTCCACAACATTGTCATGAAACCCCTGTCTCCAACGCCACTTCTGCTGTGTGCACCACGAACACCTCTGCCAAGCTGCCCCCGGCCCGTACGGCTCGTGTGAGAACCATCACCGCTGCTGTGTGCTGGGAATGCCTCAAGCAACCGATTTACCAGAGTTGCTTGTTTATTAGCCAATATTAGGTCAAGGTTCTCCTGTGGCATGATGTTTTGTAATTTGCCTTTATAGCGTGGATCCAGGATGCTGGCCAACCAGTAGTCGTCATCGTTCATCATTTTGGCAATGCGGGGGTCCCTTTTTAGGATCTGCAAGGCATAATCTGACATGTGGGCCAATGTTCCCGGTGTCAATGATGCACTGCGAGTGCTGGGTGAAGGAGCACTTTCTGGCAAATCCACATCCCTCCAGTCACGCACAAACCCTGTACCAGACCTTGCCACGCCAACATTTTCACTTGCCCCACGAGATGCATCCTCCCCTAAGTAATCATCCCCATCATCATCCTCCTCCTCCTCTTCTTCCTCCACCTCGTCCAGGAGAGGTCCCTGAGCAGACAATGGCTGAATGTCATCAAGGATTCCCTCCTCCTCTTCCTCCTCATCAACATTGGCTGCAGACGCCTGCTCCTTAAGGTGCGTCAAAGTTTGCATGAGCAGACGCATAAGTGGGATGCTCATGCTTAGGATGGCGTCGTCTGCGCTTACCAGCCGTGTGCATTCCTCAAAACACTGAAGGACTTTACAGAGGTCTTTCAGCTTCAACCACTGCACGCCTGTCAACTCCATGTCTGCTCTCAAAGTGCCTGGCCGTGTATCCTCCCACAAATGCATTATGGCCTGCCTCTGCTCGCACAGCCGCTCCACCATGTGCAGGGTGGAGTTCCACCTTGTTGCAATGTCGATAATGAGGCGGTGGTTGGGAAGGTGGAGCAATCGCTGCAGCTTCTGCATACGAACGGAGTGTACAGGCGACCGGCGGATGTGCGCGCACAGTCTTCGCACCTTCTGGAGCAGGGCTGTTAACTCCGGATAATTTTTGAGGAAGCACTGCACCACCAGGTTCAAGGTGTGAGCCAAGCAAGGTATGTGGCTGAGTTTTGAAAGGGCTATGGCTGCCACAAAATTACGGCCGTTATCACTAACTACCTTGCCTGCCTCAAGATGTACACTGCCCAGCCATGACTCAGTTTGTCGCTTCAAGTACTCGGCCAGCACCTCGGCGGTGTGTCTGTTGCCCAAACACATCATCTGCAACACAGCCTGCTGACGCTTTCCACTAGCTGCTCGATAGGGGGACACATCGTGTGCAACAGTGGCAGCTGCAGATGGAGTGCTCGTACGACTGCGCTCTGTGGACAAGCTTTCGCTTCTGGAGGAGGAGGAGGAGGGTCGAATGCCTACAGCCAACTGTCTCCTATACCGTGGGCTAGGCAGCACTGTCCCACCACCGCTGTCCCCTGTGGACCCTGCATCCACCACATTAACCCAGTGCGCAGTGATGGACACGTAACGGCCCTGGCCATGCCGACTGGACCATGCATCAGTTGTGAGGTGCACCTTTCCGCTCACTGACTGCTTGAGTGCATGGACAATGCGGTCTTTCACATGATGGTGGAGGGCTGGGATGGCTTTGTGAGAGAAGAAGTGGCGACTGGGTAGGTCATAGCATGGTACTGCATAGGCCATGAGTTCGCGGAAAGCTGTGCTTTCCACCAACCGAAAGGGCTTCATCTCAAACGAGATTAGTTTGGCAATGTGGGCGTTCAAACCCAGTGTACGCGGATGAGAGACTGAGTACTTTCTTGACCTACTCATAGTGTCTGGGAGGGTGAGCTGGACTTGAGAGCTGCATATGGTGGAAGTAGCGGTGGACAGGGCGGACTGAGAGAGGGTTGATGATGGTGATGGAGTTGGTGTTCTTTCTGATGGCCTAGAATCAGTCTTTCGTTGATATAACAGTGGGATTCCCTGACTGCTGTGGCCTTGCAATGACACCTCAACATTTGCTGCTGTTCTAACCGGTGGGCTTACAGTGGGGGAAACAATGTAGCGTTGCTGACTACCTTCGTTGTGATCAGTTGCACATGTGGCACTTGAGGTTTGGTGTTGTGTCCACGCTTGCAAGTGCATGCAGGTTAAATGTCTAAGCATGCAACTGGTATTCAAATTTTTCAGATTTTTCCCTCGGCTAAAGGTCTTTGCGCACTTCTTACAGATAACCTTGGCCTGATCATGAGGATTTTGGTCAAAAAAGTGCCACACTGCACTCTTCCTACTTTGGCAGACATTTTGCGGCCTAGCACGCTGTGATCTTTTGACCCTCTGGACAAGCTGTCCAGCAACTCTTTTGATGTTTGGAACCTGTCTTTGGAGTGCTACGGGCCTGCCAGATAACAGCTGTTGCGATGTCGATGTCTGCTGTGGATGCTCCTCATCTGAGCTATTGGAAGCAGCACCCTCTTCCCCCAATGGATGCCAATCTGGGTCAACAACTGGGTCATCCATCACCTCCTCTTCTATGTCATGTGCACCTTCCTCTGTGTCACCGTGTATGGTGGTATAGTGTGCGGGAAGGGGCACCTGAGTCTCATCAGGGTCAGAATCTGGCTCTGTACACTGCGAGGACAATGTAGTGCTCTGAGTGAATGTACCAGCAGAATCATCCATCAGCGGCTGTGCATCAGTGCACTCCATGTCAGATTCATCTTGGCCTGGGTAATTCACCATTTCACTTGATAATCCAGGCATGGTATGTGAAAACAGCTCCATGGAGTAATCAGTAGTATGGCCTGCATCATCCTTCAATCTTGGTTGGGGTGAAGGACACAAGGAAAGGTGTGGTTCATGAACATGAGCCTCCAATGACGACTCAGTGCTTTTACTTTTTACAACTGAAGAAGAGGAGGCGATAGAGCTGGAGGCTGAGTCAGCAATGTAAGACAAAACTTTTTCCTGATGCTCTGGCTTGAAAAGCGGTTTGCCAACTCCTAGAAAACTAAGCGTTCGAGGCCTTATGTAGCCAGACGATGACGCATGCTCAACACCTCCTGCATTCGGTCCTATTTTGCTCTTGACACTACCATCAGATCCACCACCAACACCATCATTAGCAGCTGCCAACCCCCGCCCAATTCCACGGCCTCTTCCACCAGCCTTCCTCATTTTTGGTAGAAATGTAGACAAAATCCAACAAACTATATAGTAATGTAAAACAAGGTACAAGGTGTCTATAGGACAGGGTTGATTTTGAATTTCTGCAGACACTTGTGGACACTGGACACTTTTGGATTGTGTGAGGCCCAATGAATATCTGAGCGCTATGTGACAGGATCGATGGCACAGCTGTGACCAAAGTGACTAGAGGATAAGGGAGATTTTGAATCTCTGCACACACGTTTGGACACTGGACACTTTTGGATTGTGTGAGGCCCAATGAATATCTGAGCGCTATGTGACAGGCTCGATGGAACAGCTGTGACCAAAGTGACTAGAGGATAAGGGAGATTTTGAATCTCTGCGTACACTTTTGGACACTGGACACTTTTGGATTGTGTGAGGCCCAATGAATATCTGAGCGCTATGTGACAGGCTCGATGGCACAGCTGTGACCAAAGTGACGAGAGGATAAGGGAGATTTTGAATCTCTGCACACACTTTTGGACACTGGACACTTTTGGATTGTGTGAGGCCCAATGAATATCTGAGCGCTATGGGACAGGCTCGATGGAACAGCTGTGACCAAAGTGACTAGAGGATAAGGGAGATTTTGAATCTCTGCACACACTTTTGGACACTGGACACTTTTGGATTGTGTGAGGCCCAATGAATATCTGACCGCTATGTGACAGGCTCGATGGCACAGCTGTGACCAAAGTGACTAGAGGATAAGGGAGATTTTGAATCTCTGCACACACTTTTGGACACTGGACACTTTTGGATTGTGTGAGGCCCAATGAATATCTGAGCGCTATGTGACAGGCTCGATGGCACAGCTGTGACCAAAGTGACTAGAGGATAAGGGAGATTTTGAATCTCTGCACACACTTTTGGACACTGGACACTTTTGGATTGTGTGAGGCCCAATGAATATCTGAGCGCTATGTGACAGGCTCGATGGCACAGCTGTGACCAAAGTGACTAGAGGATAAGGGAGATTTTGAATCTCTGCACACACTTTTGGACACTGGACACTTTTGGATTGTGTGAGGCCCAATGAATATCTGAGTGCTATGTGACAGGCTCGATGGCACAGCTGTGACCAAAGTGACTATAGGATAAGGGAGATTTTGAATCTCTGCACACACTTTTGGACACTGGACACTTTTGGATTGTGTGAGGCCCAATGAATATCTGAGCGCTATGTGACAGGATCGATGGAACAGCTGTGACCAAAGTGACTAGAGGATAAGGGGGATTTTGAATCTCTGCACACACTTTTGGACACTGGACACTTTTGGATTGTGTGAGGCCCAATGAATATCTGAGCGCTATGTGACAGGCTCGATGGCACAGCTGTGACCAAAGTGACTAGAGGATAAGGGAGATTTTGAATCTCTGCACACACTTTTGGACACTGGACACTTTTGGATTGTGTGAGGCCCAGTGAATATCTGAGCGCTATGTCACAGGCTCGATGGCACAGCTGTGACAAAAGTGACTAGAGGATAAGGGAGATTGGATTGCTTTGAAAAAAGCAGTTTGCGGAGCAGTGGGTAAACAGCAATGCCAGCCTGTCAGGAAGCCTTAAAAGGAAGCCCAACAACCAACACCACTGATACACCACAATATAGCCTCCCCTTGCACTGCACACACAGTGACTGGTGTGTTGTGCAGGCCAAATTGCTAGCAGCAGAAGCAGTTTTTTTTTCTTCTCAGCAGGACAAAAAAAAAAATTGGGATTGCTTTTAAAAAAGCAGTTTGCGGAGCAGTGGGTAAACAGCAATGCAGGAATGTCAGGAAGCCTTAGAAGGCAGCCCAACAACCAACACCACTGATATACCACTATATAGCCTCCCCTTGCACTGCACACACAGTGACTGGTGTGTTGTGCAGGCCAAATCGCTAGCAGCAGAAGCAGTTTTTTTGTCTTCTTCCCTGCCTAACGCTCTCCCTACAGAATCAGCAGCAACCTCTCCCTATACTGAGATCGGCAGAAGTAAGATGGCGGTCGGCGTCCACGCCCTTTTATACCCCCTGTGACGCCCACCAAAGCAAGCCAATCACTTGCATGCCCTTCTGAAAGATGGTGGTGACCCCTGCCTATGTCATCACGTTGCCCACAGTGTCCGTGGATCCTGATTGGCTGAAAAAGAGCGCAAAACAAACTTTTGAAACGCGACTTTGGCGCGTAAGTCGCCGACCTCGTGGCCGACCTCATCCTAGGGTCGGGTTTCGTTTCATGAAACCCGACTTTGCCAAAAGTCGGCGACTTTTGAAATTTTTCGACCCGTTTCGCTCAACTCTAGCTATAAGTTATACATCTCCTTGTATATAATATTGACCATGTTGGTATATCCTAAGCATATTATGTAAATAATTATGTGTACAGCTGTTATGACCTTAGCATACTATGTATATAATTATATATAGTATTACAGCTGTTATAACCTAAGTGTATTACATATATAATTATATAGAGCATGTACAGCTGTTGTAACCTGAGTACATTATGTATGTAATTATAAACAGTATGTACAGCTGTTGTTACCTGAGTGTACTATGTTTATTATTACATACAGTTTGTACAACTGTTATAACCTGAGTTTATGTCTGTAATTATATACAGTATGTACAGCTGTTGTAACCTTACTATATTGTATACATAATTATATACAGTATGTACAGCTGTTGTAACCTGAGTATATTATGTATGCAATTATAAACAGTATGTACAGCTGTTGTAACCTGAGTATAATGTATATATTATATACAGTACGTACAGCTGTTGTAACCAGAGTATATTAAGTATGTAATTATATGCAGTATGCACAGCTGTTGTAACCAGAGTATATTATGTATATAATTATATACAGTATGTACAGCTTTTGTAACCAGAGTATATTATGTATGTAATTATATGCAGTATGCACAGCTGTTGTAACCTGAGTAAATTATGTATATAATTATATACAGTATGTACAGCTTTTGTAACCAGAGTATATTATGTATGTAATTATATGCAGTATGCACAGCTGTTGTAACCTGAGTAAATTATGTATATAATTATATACAGTATGTAGAGCTGTTATAACCAGAGTATATTGTATATAGAATTATATACGGTATGTACAGCTGCTGTAATCTGAGTATATTATATACAGTATTTATAGCTGTTGTAACCTGAGTATATTATGTATGTAATTATATACAGTATGTACAGCTGTTGTAACCTGAGTTTATTATATATAATTATATACAGTATTTACAGCTGTTGTAACCTGAGTATATTTATGTAATTATATGCAGTATGCACAGCTGTTGTTTCCTGAGTATATTACGTATATAATTATATACAGTTTGTACAGCTGTTGTAACCTGAATATATTATGTATGTATAATTATATACAGTACTTACAGCTGTTGTAACCAGAGTATATTATGTATATAATTATATACAGTATGAACAGCTGTTGTAACCTAAGTATATTATATATATAATTATATACAGTATGCACAGCGGTTGACCATGTTGGTATACCCTAAGTATATTATGTAAATAATTATGTGTACAGCTGTTATAACCTGAGCATACTATGTATATAATTATATACAGTATTATAGCTGTTATAACCTGAGTGTATTACATATATAATTATATGCAGTATGTTCAGCTGTTGTAACCTGAGTATATTATGTATGTAATTATCTACAGTATGTAAAGCTGTTTTAACCTGACTATATTATGTATGTAATTAGATTAACACAGATGATATAATTGTCTATACATGGGTATGCATGAACAGTTGGAAGAACTTACAGTATATAGTAATATGGGACAAGCTGGGTTAACTTCTTGTACTGTAATTACATATGTACATATAGTTTTATTTATGCATCTTCTTTTATATATTGAGGTGGCCATGTAATCTATATATATAAAGCTGAGTGTATGTGTGTGTGTGTATCGACGATGATGTCATAATGGTTGCCATGGCGACGATGATGTCATAATAGGTTGCAATGGTGATGGTTATGTCATATTAGATTGCCATGGCGATGATGATGTCATAATGGGTATATGGGCATGGGACTATGGGATGGAGGATGTATGATGGGTATATGGGCACGAGACTATGGGATGGAGGATGTATGATGGGTATATGGGCACGAGACTATGGGATGGCATGTACAGTTGTGGCCAAAAGTATTGACACCCCTGCAATTCTGTCAGATAATACTCAGTTTCTTCCTGAAAATGATTGCAAACACAAATTCTTTGGTATTATTATCTTCATTTAATTTGTCTTAAATGAAAAAACACAAAAAGAATTGTCCTAAAGCCAAATTGGATATAATTCCACACCAAACATAAAAAAGAGGGTGGACAAAAGTGTTACGTGTTACAGAACCACTTAGCACCCAGAATATGTTGTGCAGTTATATGTATGGATAATAGGTTCTATGTGAGATGCATGTCCCTAATGCATCAGCATTCCCCTTTTGTCCGCCCTCCCCCCACCTTTGTAAGTCCCACAGTAAACATCGGCAGGCTCCGGCCACCTGCGGCTATTGTAATGTATGTCTGGCCTGCCGCTATTCTTTTGGCCTGCCCTCTGTATCTGTGTGATATATTCTGTGTCCTGTGAGTAAAGTGTTGTCAGACTGGAAATACATGGAGAAGCAGTGATCTTTTATATGCCCCCATGTAACCCAGGGATTCCAGCCAGCGTCATTCATTCAGACTCCAGCCAACACAGAGCGGACCTCTGAAAACACGGGGTGGTACTGAAAGAGGTACCCCAGCTTGGTAGACCCCGTTACAAAAAGTATTGGCACTGTTCGAAAAATCATGTGATGCTTCTGTAATTTGTGTAATTAACAGCACCTGTAACTTACCTGTGGCACCTAACAGGTGTTGGCAATAACTAAATCACACTTGCAACCAGCTGACATGGAATAAAGTTGACTCAACCTCTGTCCTGTGTCCTTGTGTGCACCACATTGAGCATGGAGAAAAGAAAGAAGACCAAAGAAATGTCTGAGGACTTGAGAAACCAAATTGTGAGGAAGCATGAGCAATCTCAAGGCTACAAGTCCATCTCCAAAGACCTGAATGTTCCTGTGTCTACCGTGCGCAGTGTCATCAAGAAGTTTAAAGCCCATGGCACTGTGGCGAACCTCCCTAGATGTGGCCGGAAAAGAAAAACTGACAAGAGATTTCAACGCAAGATTGTGCGGATGTTGGATAAAGAACCTCGACTAACATCCAAACAAGTTCAAGCTGCCCTGCAGTCCGAGGGTACAACAGTGTCAACCCGTACTATCCGTCGGCGTCTGAATGAAAAGGGACTGTATGGTAGGAGACCCAGGTAGACCCCACTTCTTACCCCGAGACATAAAAAAGCCAGGCTGGAGTTTGGAAAAACTTACCTGAAAAAGCCTAAAATGTTTTGGAAGAATGTTCCCTGGTCAGATGAGACAAAAATAGAGCTTTTTGGGAAAAGAACACAGAGTTTACAGGAGAAAAAAAGAGGCATTCAAAGAACACGGTCCCTACAGTAAAACATGGCGGAGGTTCCCTGATGTTTTGGGGTTGGTTTGCTGCCTCTGGCACTGGACTGCTTGACCGTGTGCATGGCATTATGAAGTCTGAAGACTACCAACAAATTTTGCAGTATAATGTAGGCCCCAGTGTGAGAAAGCTGGGTCTCCCTCAGAGGTCATGGGTCTTCCAGCAGGACAATGACCCAAAACACACTTCAAAAAGCACTAGAAAATGGTTTGAGAGAAAGCACTGGAGACTTCTAAGGTGGCCAGCAATGAGTGCAGTCCTGAATCCCATAGAACACCTGTGGAGAGATCTAAAAATGGCAGTTTGGAGAAGGCACCCTTCTAATATCAGGGACCTGGAGCAGTTTGCCAAAGAAGAATGGTCTAAAATTCCAGCAGAGCATTGTAAGAAACTCATTGATGGTTACCGGAAGCGGTTGGTCGCAGTTATTTTGGCTAAAGGTTGTGCAACCAAGTATTAGGCTGAGGGTGCCAATACTTTTGTCTGGCCCATTTTTGGAGTTTTGTGTGAAATGATCAATGTTTTGCTTTTTGCTTCATTCTCTTTTGTGTTTTTTTATTTAAGACAAATTAAATGAAGATAATAATACCAAAGAATTTGTGTTTGCAATCATTTTCAGGAAGAAACTGAGTATTATCTGACAGAATTGCAGGGGTGTCAATACTGTCACAACTGTATGTATGATGGGTATATGGGCATGGGACTATGGGATGGAGGATATGTATGATGGGTATATGGGCATGAGACTATGGGATGGCGGGTATATATGATGGGTACAGTTGTGGCCAAAAGTATTGACACCCCTGCAATTTCATCAGATAATACTCAGTTTCTTCCTGAAAATGATTGCAAACACAAATTCTTTGGTATTATTATCTTCATTTAATTTGTCTTAAATGAAAAAACACAAAAGAGAATGAAGCAAAAAGCAAAACATTGATCATTTCACACAAAACTCCAAAAATGGGCCAGACAAAAGTATTGGCACCCTCAGCCTAACACTTGGTTGCACAACTTTTAGCCAAGATAACTGCGACCAACCACTTCCGGTAACCATCAAAGAGTTTCTTACAATGCTCTGCTGGAATTTTAGACCATTCTTCTTTGGCAAACTGCTCCACTTCCCTGATATTTGAAGGGTGCCTTCTCCAAACTGCCATTTTTAGATCTCTCCACAGGTGTTCTATGGGATTCAGGTCTGGACTCATTGCTGGCCACCTTAGAAGTCTCCAGTGCTTTCTCTCAAACCATTTTCTAGTGCTTTTTGAAGTGTGTTTTGGGTCATTGTCCTGCTGGAAGACCCATGACCTCTGAGGGAGACCCAGCTTTCTCACACTGGGCCCTACATTATGCTGCAAAATTTGTTGGTAGTCTTCAGACTTCATAATGCCATGCACACGGTCAAGCAGTCCAGTGCCAGAGGCAGAAAACCAACCCCAAAACATCAGGGAACCTCCGCCATGTTTGACTGTAGGGACCGTGTTCTTTTCTTTGAATGCCTCTTTTTTTCTCCTGTAAACTCTATGTTGATGCCTTTGCCCACAAAGCTCTACTTTTGTCTCATCTGACCAGAGAACATTCTTCCAAAATGTTTTAAGCTTTTTCAGGTAAGTTTTGGCAAACTCCAGCCTGGCTTTTTTATGTCTCGGGGTAAGAAGTGGGGTCTTCCTGGGTCTCTTACCATACAGTCCCTTTTCATTCAGACGCTGATGGATAGTAGGGGTTGACACTGTTGTACCCTCAGACTGCAGGGCAGCTTGAACTTGTTTGGATGTTAGTCGAGGTTCTTTATCCAACATCCGCACAATCTTGCGTTGAAATCTCTTGTCAATTTTTCTTTTCCGTCCACATCTAGGGAGGTTAGCCACAGTGCCATGGGCTTTAAACTTCTTGATGACACTGCGCACGGTAGACACAGGAACATTCAGGTCTTCGGAGATGGACTTGTAGCCTTGAGATTGCTCATGCTTCCTCACAATTTGGTTTCTCAAGTCCTCAGACAGTTCTTTGGTCTTCTTTCTTTTCTCCATGCTCAATGTGGTACACACAAGGACACAGGACAGAGGTTGAGTCAACTTTAATCCATGTCAACTGGCTGCAAGTGTGATTTAGTTATTGCCAACACCTGTTAGGTGCCACAGGTAAGTTACAGGTGCTGTTAATTACACAAATTAGAGAAGCATCACATGATTTTTCGAACAGTGCCAATACTTTTGTCCACCCTCTTTTTTATGTTTGGTATGGAATTATATCCAATTTGGCTTTAGGACAATTCTTTTTGTGTTTTTTCATTAAAGACAAATTAAATGAAGATAATAATACCAAAGAATTTGTGATTGCAATCATTTTCAGGAAGAAACTGAGTATTATCTGACAGAATTGCAGGGGTGTCAATACTTTTGGCCACAACTGTATATGGACACGGGACTATGGGATGGAGGATACTCATTATAATTTGTTAGCTCTTCAGCTAGTACTGTATATTAACCCCTTCCTGACATGAGACGTACTATCCCGTCCACGGTACCCGGGCCCGTATGACCGGGAACGGGATAGTACGTCTACCGCGATCAGCGGCGCCCACGTGGTGAGCGCCGCTGATCGCGGCCAGGTGTCAGCTGATTATCACAGCTGACACCCGGCACAATGTGTCAGGGGTGGTCACGGACCGCCCCCGACACGTTAACCCCTTGCACACCGCGATCAAACGCGATCGCGGTGTACCGGGAGTTAAAGGGAAGCATCGGCAGGGAGGGGGCTCCCTCCGTGCTTCCCTGAGCCCCCCACGGCAGCGCAATGTGCAGCGCTGCTGCGGGGGGCTCCTTTCCTCCAGGCCCCCGAATCCAAGATGGCGACGGGGGCCTTCGGGGGCCTGGGGAAGCTGGCTTCCTCAGTGCCTGCAAAGCGCAGGCATGAGGAAGCCTTGTGCACTGCCTGTGACAGATTGCTGATCTGTCACAGTGATCTGTGATGTGACAGATCAGCGATCTGTCACAGGACAGTGATGTCCCACCTGGGACTATGTAATAAAGTAAAAAAAAATTTAAAAAAAAGTGTAAAAATACATTTAAAAAAATCGCCAAATAAATTAGTAAAAAAAAAAAAAAATATTCCCCAATAAATTCATTTTTTTAAAATAATAAAAAAAAAAACAATAAATGTACACATATTAGGTATCGCCGCGTCCGTAACGACCTGCCCTATAAAACTGTCCCATTAGTTAACCCCTTTAGCGAACCCCTTAAAAAATAAAAATAAAAAACGAAGCAAAAAATAATGATTTATTATCATACCGCCAAACAAAAAGTGCAATGACGCGCGATCAAAAAGACGCATATAAATATCCATGGTACCGCTGAAAACGTCATCTTGTCCCGCAAAAAACAAGCCGCCACACAGCATCATCAGCGAAAAAATAAAAAAGTTATAACTCGCAGAATAAAGCGATGCAAAAATAATTATTTTTTATATAAAATAGTTTTCATTGCATAAAACCGACAAAAACATAAAAAAACGACCTAAATGAGGTATCGCTGTAACCGTACTGACCCGAAGAATAAAACCGCTTTATCAATTTTACCGCACGCGGAACGGTGTAAACGCACCCCCCCAAAAGAAATTCATAAAACGCTGGTTTTTGTTCATTCTGCGTCCCAAAAATCGGAATAAAAAGCGATCAAAAAATTTCACGTGCCCGAAAATGGTACCAATAAAAACGTCAACTCGTCCCGCAAAAAAGAAGACCTCACATGACTCGGTGGGTCAAAATACGGAAAAATTATAGCTCTCAATATGTGGTGATGCAAAAACTATTTTTACAATAAAAAGCGTCTTTTAGCGTGCGACAGCCGCCAAACATAAAAACCACCATAAATAGTAAATCAAACCCCCCGTTATCACCCCTTTAGTTAGGGAAAAATAATAAAATTAAAAAAATGTATTTATTTCCATTTTTCCATTAGGGTTAGGGCTAGGGTTAGGGCTAGGGGTGTGTTGGGGTAGGGTTAGGGTAGGGTTAGGGCTAGGGCTAGGGTTAGGGCTAGGGTTAGGGCTAGGGTTAGGGGCGTGTTGGGGTAGGGTTAGGTTAGGGTTAGGGTTAGGGCTAGGGTTAGGGTTAGGGCTAGGGTTAGGGTTAGGGCTAGGGTTAGGGTTAGGGCTAGGGCTAGGGTTAGGGTTAGGGCTAGGGTTAGGGGCGTGTTGGGGTTCGGGTTGGAGTTAGAATTGGGGGTTTCCACTGTTTGGGCACATCAGGGGCTCTCCAAATGCAACATGGCGTCTGATCTCAATTCCAACCAATTCTGAGTTGAAAAAGTCAAACGGTGCTCCTTCCCTTCCAAGCTCTGCTATGCGCCCAAACAGTGTTTTACCCCCTCATGTAGGGTATCAGCCTACTCAGGACAAATTGCAAAACAATTTTTGGGGTCCAATTTCTCCTGTTACCCTTAGGAAAATAAAAAATTGGGGGCAAAAATATCATTTTTGTGGAAAAAAATGATTTTTTTATTTTCACGTCCGAGTGTTATAAACTTCTGTGAAGCACTTGGGGGTTCAAAGTGCTCACCACACATCTAGATAAGTTCCGTGGGGGGTCTAGTGTCCAAAATGGGGTCACTTGTGGGGAGTTTCAATAGTTTAGGTACATCAGGGGCTCTCCAAACGCACATGACACCCGCAGACCATTCCATCAAAGTCTGCATTCCAAAACGTCACTGCTTCCCTTCCGAGCCCCAACGTGTGTCCATACAGTAGTTTTCTCCCACATATGGGGTGTCAGCGTACTCAGGACAAATTGGACAACAACTTTTGGGGTCCAATTTCTCCTGGTACCCTTGGGAAAATAAAAAAAATGGTGACTAAAAGATCATGTTTGTGGAAAAAAATACGAATTTTTTATTTTCACGCCCGGGCGTTGTAAACTTCTGTGAAGCACTGGGGGGGTCAAAGTGCTCACCACACATCTAGATAAGTTCCTTGGGGGGTCTAGTTTACAAAATGGTGTCATTTGTGGGGGGTTTCCACTGTTTAGGTACATTAGGGGCTCTCCAAAGGCAACATGACACCCGCAGACCATTCCATCAAAGTCTGCATTCCAAAACGTCACTACTTCCCTTCCGAGCCCTGACGTGTGCCCATACAGTAGTTTTCTCCCACATATGGGGTGTCAGCATACTCAGGACAAATTGGACAACAACTTTTGGGGTCCAATTTCTCCTGGTACCCTTGGGAAAATAAAAAAATGGTGACTAAAAGATCATGTTTGTGGAAAAAATACGAATTTTTTATTTTCACGCCCGGGCGTTGTAAACTTCTGTGAAGCACTGGGGGGGTCAAAGTGCTCACCACACATCTAGATAAGTTCCTTAGGGGGTCTAGTTTCCAAAATGGTGTCATTTGTGGGGGGTTCCACTGTTTTGGTACATCAGGAGTTTTCCAAACGCGACATGGTGTCCGATCTCAATTCCAGCCAAAAACGTCAAATGGCGCTGCTTCCCTTCCGAGCTCTGCCATGCGCCCAAATAGTGGTTTACCCCCACATGTGGGGTATCAGCGTACTCAGGACAAATTGCACAATAACTTTTAGGGTCCTGTTTCCCTTGGAAAAATAAGAATTGAGGGTGAAAAGATCATTTTTGTTGAAAAAATATGATTTTTTAATTGTATGGCTTTATGTTATAAACTTCTGTGAAGCCCATGGGGGTTCAAAGTTCTCACCACACATCTAGATAAGTTCCTTAGGGGGTCTAGTTTCCAAAATGGTGTCATTTGTGGGGGGTTTCCACTGTTTTGGTACATCAGGGGTTTTCCAAACGCGACATGGTGTCCGATCTCAATTCCAGCCAAAAACGTCAAATGGCGCTGCTTCCCTTCCGAGCTCTGCCATGCGCCCAAATAGTGGTTTACCCCCACATGTGGGGTATCAGCGTACTCAGGACAAATTGCACAATAACTGTTAGGGTCCTGTTACCCTTGGGAAAATAAAAATTGGGGTGAAAAGATCATTTTTGTGGAAAAAATATGATTTTTTAATTGTACCGCTGTACGTTATAAACTTCTGTAAAGCCCTTGTGGGTTCAAAGTTCTCACCACATATCTAGATAAGTTCCTTGGGGGGTCTAGTTTCCAAAATGGGGTCACTTGTAGGGGGTTTCCACTGTTTAGGTACATCAGGGACTCTCCAAACGTGACATGGCGTCCAATCTGAATTCCAGCCAATTTTGCATTGAAAAAGTCAAACGGCGCTCCTTCCATTCTGAGCTCTGCCATGCGCCGAAACAGTCGTTCCCCCCCACATATCAGGTATCTGCGTACTCAGGACAAATTGCACAATAACTTTTGCAGTTCAATTTCTCCTGTTACCCATGGTAAAATAAAAAAAATTGAACATGAAGTATTTTTTTTATGAAAAAAAGTTAGATGTTCATTTTTTTTTAAATATTCAAAAAAATTCCTGTGATGCACCTAAAGGGTTAATAAACTTCTTGAATGTGGTTTTGAGCACCTTAAGGGGTGCAGTTTTTAGAATGGTGTCACTTTTGTGTATTTTCTATCATATAGACCCCTAAAAGTGGCTTCAAATGTGATGTGGTCCTAAAAATAAAATGGTGTTGTAAAAATGAGAAATCGCTGGTCAACTTTTAACCCTTATAACTTCCTAACAAAAAAAAATTTTGGTTCCAAAATTGTGCTGATGTAAAGTAAACATGTGGGAAATGTTAGTTATCAAGTTTTTTGTGTGCCGTATCTCTGTGATTTAAGGGCATAAAAATTCAAAGTTGGAAAATTGCGAAATTTTCAAAATTTTCGCCAAATTTCCATTTTTCTCACAAATAAACGCAAGTTATTTGAATGAAATTTTACCACTAACATGAAGTACAATATGTCACGAGAAAACAATGTCAGAATCACCGGGATCCATGGAAGCGTTCGAGAGTTATGACCTCATAAAGGTACAGTGGTCAGAATTGTAAAAATTGGCCCGGTCATGAACGTGCAAACCACCCTTGGGGGTGAAGGGGTTAATGTTCAGTGCTATGTTCATAATTCTCAAGGCTTCAGAGCTGAAATCTCCAAGCACCCACTGCTTGTTCAGCGTCTATATAGATGTATATTTTTACTTGTCCCTGGGACTTTATCTACACCTTCATAATTTCCATGCTTTCCCTCTATTTTCCTTTCGACATGCTCAGTCCTGTTCTAGGTTTCAATTTCTTGTGAAAACATTCTTGGAAGAGTTGAGAAGGGTAAAGCTGGAGGTTTTGAAATGATGTTCTGATATATTTCACTCAGCAGATAAAGTAGCTTCCAGAGAACTGTATTCCTCTTAGTTCTCACTCGTTAATTTATAGTCGTGGCCAAAAGTGTTGGCACCCTTGAAATTGTTCCACCAAATGAAGTATTTCTCCCAGAAAATTATTGCAATTTCACGTGTTTTGTTATACACATTGTGACAGGGTCACTGGTACAGTGTACCAGGGGAGATATGTGTCACTGCGCATGTTGGCATCAGTAGTATGAAACCAGGATATTTTTCCTCCAGCACACTAGGTGTTGGGAGGGATAAAAAAAGCTGCATATATGGGCTAGTTTTATGTGAGCACTCATAGAGTGGGAGGGAGAGTGCTCAACATATCTCTTCCTAAAGAGCCGACACCACACGTGTGTTAGCAGGACCTGTGATGAAATCATGGACAGATGATCATCACATGGTCTGGGTTAAACAGTCTCTGAAGAGTCAGTGGGTGTCTTTGGAGAGGAGGTCCTCCCACGGAGCTCCAAGGAGGAGTGGAGGACATTGAAACCTGCAGAGAAAGGACTCGGTTATACATTATTTGTTTTCCGCTAAGCCAGGAAGGCTCGGCTTTTGTTTTGTGAACCCTGCCTTGGTGTATGTTGACTTTAATAAATCAGCAGGTGTTTCACTACCAAAGTGTTCCTGTATCTACCTGAAGAAGCAGCTAAGCGTGGCAACCCCTCACAACATGTTTATTTATTTTGTGCGTATTAGAACAACACAAAAAAAAATGAGAAAAAAGACAAATTGGACTTAATTTCACATAAAACCCCCAAAATGGGACAAACAAAATTGTTAGAACCTTTCCAAAATTGTGGGTAAACAACTTTGTTTCAAGCATGTGATGTGTAACTAGGAGCAAACATCTTTTTTCATGGGTCAGCTATTGGAACTCTCCTGAAACCTGATGTCTATCCAGGTTGCCAGGGACACCAGGTCATCCAATGAGGTCGGTACATCATGGCAAGCCAGCTCGTCCTTGAACCACCAAGAGAGGCCCTCCCAGAGACTCATTATTCCAGATGAGTTCGGATGTTTGTCAACATCTTTATCAACGATTTAGATGAAGGAATTGAGGGTAAACTGATTAAATTTGCTGATGACACAAAGCTAGGAGGGATAGCTAATACTAGAGAGGAGAGAGAGAGGATTCAAAAAGATTTAAATAAACTGGAGAAGTGGGCAGCAACTAACAGAATGGTTTTTAACAGGGAGAAATGCAAAGTACTACATCTGGGCAATAAAAATGAAAAAAGCATATATAGAATGGGAGGAATAGGGCTAAGTGACAGCACATGTGAAAAAGACTTGGGTATACTAATAGATCACAGACTGAATATGAGTCAACAGTGTGATGCAGCAGCAAAAAAGGCAAATGCAATTCTAGGATGTATTAACAGAAGCATACAGTCTAGATCACGTGAAGTCATTATTTCCCTCTACTCCTCTTTGGTCAGACCTCATCTGGAATATTGTGTCCAGTTTTGGGCACCACATTTTAAAAAAGACATCAACAAACTGGAGCAAGTTCAGAAAAGAGCGACCAGAATGGTGACCGGTCTGCAAACCCTGTCTTATGAGGAAAGGTTGCAGGATTTGGGAATGTTTAGTTTGCAAAAGAGAAGACTGAGAGGAGACTTAATAGCTGTCTACAAATATCTAAAGGGTTGTCACATTGTAGAAGGATCAACTTTATTCTCATTTGCACAAGGAAAGACTAGAAGCAATGGGATGAAACTGAATGGGAAGAGACACAGATTAGATATTAGAAAAAACTTTTTGACAGTTAGAGTGATCAATGAGTGGAACAGGCTGCCACGAGAAGTGGTGAGTTCTCCTTCAATGGAAATCTTCAAACAGAGGCTGGACAGACATCTGACTGGGATGATTTAGCGAATCCTGCTTTGAGCAGGGGGTTGGACCAGATGGCCCAGGAGGTCCCTTCCAACTCTACGATTCTATGATTCTATGATGCTATGAAAACGACAGCATACTGATCCACTGTGAGTTTACCCTGGAACAGCTTGAGTAGAGAAGATGCTGTAGAAGAAGCACGGCTGGGTTCATTGAAGACCTTATGGAAGGCTTCTAGAAAGGACTGGAGGTTCGACAGAAGAGGGTCACCCTTCTTCCATAATGGATTGAGCCATGCTAGAGCTTGACCAGTGAGATGGGACAGGATGAGCTACTTTAGCACGGTTGAAAACAAACGAGTGAGCCAAGAGTTCGAAGTGCAATGCCATAGTGTGGAGGAGCTAACAGACTGGGTCCAGAACAAGGCACATGGCTGTCAGTCTGTTGGGTCACGGCCACGGTGGTGGCAGCTTGGGTAGGTGCGGCCTCGACCGGACTTGACAATGAATCAAGACGGTTACTGTCTGCAGGTAGGAGAGCATTTTATCCTGCTGATCTTTCTGGCAGGAGACCTCCTGGTATAGGTAAGAAATAGAGGATGCCTAAGAGCCAGCGGATTCTGGTGCCTGTGCAAACTGTAACAGGAGTAGTGGAACCACTGTGCTGTGGTCCAAGGAGAGCATGGAGGGGCGGGACTAGGTGGATAAAAATAATACGCAATATTTGTGAATACAGGCTGAAAAGATAGGATCAGAAACAGTGGTATAAACACTTATGGGTTATGGTTGAGATGTCTCAATGGGCCTATTTTCAGCTTCCGCAATCCACTAAACAGTTACTAATATAAGTTATATACACTTCGCTGCTCAGGATTAGACAGCACCACCATCTAATGGTGCCATTCTCAATGTCACAGCCCATACCTATCTCTATACATCTTGTTTGGTCCGGCATATCAGAAGCAATTCAAGCAGGAAGTACAAAACCAAGGTGGGAACAGGGAAAGCATGGAACCGAGTGGTGAAGGATTGGAAGAGTACAGAAGCTGTCTTTTCTGGCTCATACGGTTCTCACGTGGAGACCTTTTCCCCTTTATTATGTCCGCCTTCCTCATGGGGTATGTGGAAGACTGTTTTCATGAAACAACCCCTTTAAGCCACCATTAGATCCTGTCACACGTGGAGGAACCCGTGGACCCATCCATTGTCACAGTGATAAAAGTACATGTGATAAAAGTTTGAATGAAATGTGACCATTTGTCATAGTGACGCTGCACGTCTTCATGTGATGGGGAACTCGGGGACTAAAATAACCACAAATTTGGCAGAAATCCCCTAGAAAGAGAGAATTATTTTCACATTCTTTCAAAAGGGTTTCTGTGACTGCTGCGAAGGTCCAGATCCCGATCTACTCCCTGTGGGGTTGGGGTCCACCTGGCATATGCTGGTCTCAGAAATTAGGCCATATCTGTGTTGATACACATGGACAATACAGCTGCAAATGACTCATGAAATCAGATTCACTGAGGCGGCTTCTGTATCGCAGTGGTCAGGAGCTGATGGAAATGACTAATAGACCTCTGAAGTGGACATCACTTTTCGTCAATTAGTGGCTCTCTGGAAAATCCCTTTTCAAATGATGTGATAAATCTGGACTTTCCAGATAACCCACAGTCTTACTAGTAAGACCTCCAGACAGTTCAGTATATGTATGTCTGACTCCTGGATATTACAGCCAGGACTATAGAAACATTGACTGTGCCACAGAGACGAGAGATCTTTAATCCTCATTACCAGACCACCAGACATTGGAGAGCACCACTGACCACCATGGAATATATAGTCTCAGGTTTCTGGTTTAAAACCTCAGATTTAAAACTGCCTTCATTTTTTCATCTCTCGGGCACCTATATGAGAACCAGCTGAAGAGCCCGATGCTGCCCGGCCATAGTAACTAACTGCAGGTAGTTATAGCAAATTATATTGATTATATCTATACATATAAAGCGGAGTGTATAGCCCCGCCCACTCCGCATAGCCACATTCACTATAATATCCCTCATCATCCCATCAGCCAGAGCCACCGGACTACTACCCCTAATATCCCACATCATCCCTTCAGCCAGAGCTACCGGACTACTACCCCTAATATCCCACATCATCCCGTCAGCCAGAGCCACCGGCCTACTACCCCTAATATCCCACATCATTCTGTCAGCCAGAGCCACCGGACTACTACCCCTAATATCCCACATCATCCCGTCAGCCAGAGCCACCGGACTACTACCCCTAATATCCCACATCATCCCGTCAGCCAGAGCCACCAGACTACTACCCCTAAAATCCCACATCATCCCGTCAGCCAGAGCCACCAGACTATTCCCCCCTAATATCCCACATCATCCCATCAGCCAGAGCCACCGGACTACTACCACTAATATCCCACATCATCCCATCAGCCAGAGCCACCAGACTACTCCCCCCTAATATCCCACATCATCCCATCAGCCAGAGCCACCAGACTACTCCCCCCTAATATCCCACATCATCCCATCAGCCAGAGCCACCGGCCTACTACCCCTAATATCCCACATCATCCCATCAGCCAGAGCTACCGGACTACTACCCCTAATATCCCACATCATCCCGTCAGCCAGAGCCACCAGACTACTACCCCTAAAATCCCACATCATCCCGTCAGCCAGAGCCACCGGACTACTACCCCTAATATCCCACATCATCCCGTCAGCCAGAGCCACCGGACTACTACCACTAATATCCCACATCATCCCTTCAGCCAGAGCCGCCGGACTACTACCCCTAATATCCCACATCATCCCGTCAGCCAGAGCCGCCGGACTACTACCACTAATATCCCACATCATCCCGTCAGCCAGAGCCGCCGGACTACTACCCCTAATATCCCACATCATCCCGTCAGCCAGAGCCACCGGACTACTACCCCTAATATCCCACATCATCCCGTCAGCCAGAGCCACCGGACTACTACCCCTAATATCCCACATCATCCCGTCAGCCAGAGCCACCGGACTACTACCACTAATATCCCACATCATCCCTTCAGCCAGAGCCACCGGACTACTACCCCTAATATCCCACATCATCCCGTCATCCAGAGCCACCGGACTACTACCCCTAATATCCTACATCATCCCGTCAGCCAGAGCCACCGGACTACTACCCCTAATATCCCACATCATCCCGTCAGCCAGAGCCACCGGACTACTACCCCTAATATCCCACATCATCCCGTCAGCCAGAGACACCGGACTACTACCCCTAATATCCCACATCATCCCGTCAGCCAGAGCCACCGGACTACTACCCCTAATATCCCACATCATCCCGTCAGCCAGAGCCACCGAACTACTACCACTAATATCCCACATCATCCCGTCAGCCAGAGCCGCCGGACTACTACCCCTAATGTCCCACATCATCCCCTCAGCCAGAGCCACCAGACTACTACCTCTAATATCCCACATCATCCCCTCAGCCAGAGCCACCAGACTACTACCCCTAATATCACACATCATCCCGTCAGCCAGAGCCACCGGACTACTACCACTAATATCCCACATCATCCCGTCAGCCAGAGCCACCGGACTACTACCCCTAATATCCCACATCATCCCGTCAGCCAGAGCCATCGGACTACCACTAATATCCCACATCATCCCGTCAGCCAGAGACACCGGACTACTACCCCTAATATCCCACATCATCCCGTCAGCCAGAGCCACCGGACTACTACCCCTAATATCCCACATCATCCCGTCAGCCAGAGCCACCGGACTACTACCCCTAATATCCCACATCATCCCTTCAACCAGAGCCACCGGACTACTACCTCTAATATCCCACATCATCCCGTCAGCCTGAGCCACCGGACTACTCCCCCTAATATCCCACATCATCCCGCCAGCCAGAGCTACCGGACTACTACCACTAATATCCCACATCATCCCGCCAGCCAGAGCCACCGGACTACTCCCCCTAATATCCCACATCATCCCGCCAGCCTGAGCCACCGGACTACTCCCCCTAATATCCCACATCATCCCGCCAGCCAGAGCCACCGGACTACTACCCCTAATATCCCACATCATCCCGCCAGCCAGAGCCACCGGACTACTGACCCTAATATTCCACATCATCCCGTCAGCCTGGGATCAGAACTAGAGCGCTGAGTGGATTTGCCCCGACTTCCATACCAATGATGCCTTTAATAGAAGCCTGGGGTGAGAATCAGAAATCAGAGCGCTGAGGGATTTACCCTAACTTCCATACCGGGGATCCCTTTAAGAGGGGCCTGGGGTCAGAACCAGAGCGCTGAGTGGAACGGTCCTAACTTCCATACTGGGGATCCCTTTAAGAAACCCTGGGGTCAAAACCAAAGCGCTGGATGGATTTGCCCTGACTTCCATACCAATGATCCCATTGATAGAGGCCTGTGGTCAGTATCAGAGCGTTGAGGGATTTGTCCTAACTTCCATACCGAAGATCTCTTTAAGAGTGAAGATCTGCCTATGGGATGGAGAATGTGTGATGGGGATATGGGCAGGAAGGGGGGGATTCATTTCTGTCATGTGCTCTCTGCTCCTTTCTGGGGGGCAGACAATGGCTGGGAGCTTATGTTCCCGGGGATGCTAGATCTCTCCCACCATGGCAGTGTCTGCTGAGGTGTTGTCGAGTGGGAAAACTGTTGCTCATAGCAACCAATCACAGCTCAGCTTCTTTTGAACAGCTCTGGTGAAATGAAAGATGCTTCATGATTCACACATACATACACACACATTCAAATATA
Organism: Dendrobates tinctorius; assembly: GCF_039654945.1. Lineage (NCBI taxonomy): Eukaryota > Metazoa > Chordata > Amphibia > Anura > Dendrobatidae > Dendrobates > Dendrobates tinctorius. Next base: position 2,474,163 of record NW_027361818.1, on the reverse strand, counting down.
TATATATATAAAGATCTGACCAGGAACTCCCTGCGTAAAGGAAGTGCCAAGCAGGTGGCAGTTTCTGAAAGGGTCAATAGTCAATATCTGCCATAGTACAGGACACTGTGGTTGGAATACAGATACTAAGCCTAGCCCAATAAGTACGTTCGTTCACATCACAGGAAACAGGAGGTAAGTGAGCAGCAAGACTAGCCCAAAAGAAGACATTACAGATGGCATTAAGGTACAGTGATATCATAGGACATGTTATGTCCAGCCCTATAACATAGGCTCTACATATGGTACAATACAGTATGGCAGGTATGTGGCAACTATGTCTGCCCCTACAATATAACGACTGATGCATTGTGACTGGCACTATTGTGCGGCCTTATAGCAGCACACTATGGGTGGTGTGTGGGCACCATGTCTAATCCTACATTATGAGCATAACAGATGACACTCTTGTATTGTCACACCATATGACACATAACTTGTGGGCTGCATGGCATCATTAGCCTAGCCCAATTCTCTCATATATATATAAATACACACACTCTAGCTGAAGAATCGGATGACTATCCTCCATCCCATAGTCCCGTGCCCATATACCCATCACACATCCTCCATCCCATAGTCCCGTGCCCATATACCCATCATGCATATTCTCCATCCCATAGTCCAGTGCCCATATACCCATCACACATCCTCCATCCCATAGTCCCGTGCCCATATACCCATCATACATATCCTCCATCCCATAGTCCCGTGCCCATATACCCATCACACATCCTCCATCCCATAGTCCCGTGCCCATATACCCATCATGCATATTCTCCATCCCATAGTCCAGTGCCCATATACCCATCATACATATCCGCCATCCCATAGTCCCGTGCCCATATACCCATCACACATCCCCGCCATCCCATAGTCCCGTGCCCATATACCCATCACACATCCCCGCCATCCCATAGTCCCGTGCCCATATACCCATCATGCATATTCTCCATCCCATAGTCCCGTGCCCATATACCCATCATACATATCCTCCATCCCATAGTCCCGTGCCCATATACCCATCACACATCCTCCATCCCATAGTCCCGTGCCCATATACCCATCATGCATATTCTCCATCCCATAGTCCAGTGCCCATATACCCATCATACATATCCTCCATCCCATAGTCCCGTGCCCATATACCCATGACATCATTTTCACCATGTCAACAGATGATGTCATAATCTTCACCATGGCAACCATTCTGCCATCATCGGCGATGCACACACAGTCATGCACAGGGCCCATTGGACTCCAGCCTGTGCTTCCCAAATCTACCAGGATAGAGATCTATAGATATTTGTTGTATCCTGGTAGATTTGCCGAGCACGGATCAGACGGGTCTCTACGCCACAACACTATTCAGCTGACTGTGGGTTTGAGGACACCCATCCAGTTGAAGTTGGCGCTGGCTCCTCCCCTGCATGGGTTGCTATGTAGGGGCCAAGTCTATAATGAATGCACAACTGTATGGTCATATATGTTTCTTAATGCCAAGAGAGCAGGCTTCATCTGCTGAAAAAAAAAGCCCATAATGCTGGTTTCACGCTAGCGTATTTTACATGCAGCACACGGCCGCCACTAAGCCCCGCCCCCTGCCCGGTCATCTATCGCACACGGCTGCATGCGATCTGCGCACCCTATCTTTAGCATAGGGTGCGCAGATCGCATGCAGCCGTGTGCGATAGTAGGAGGAGATGACCGGGCAGGGGGCGGGGCTTAGCGGCGGCCGTGTGCTGCATGTAAAATACGCTAGCGTGAAACCAGCCTAAGAAATGCAACGTGTGAACTTCGCCTTATACGGGTCCTCTATGTAAAGGCGGGGGTCTTGGAGGGCTCATGATCTAGAGATGGAGGCTTGTAGAGCCCAGGTCCCGCAGGGACAGAGGGGGTGTATATACTATTGAGGGACACAGACACAAATCACAGGTTATAAATACATTTATAAAAATCATACCATCACAGCTTAGTAATAAATAGATATAAATAGCAAAGTGCATCATGGGAGCAGGGGCCACAGCATCCAGTAATGACCTCCGAGGATGGCGTCCAGGTCAGCAGCAGGGGGCGCTGCCCTTACAGGTACCAGTCAGGACCACCAGGGTCAGGCACAGTAAGGCGGTGCGGCTTGTGCCTCCTGCAAGCGGCAGTCAAAGGAGGGGTCCGGGAAAGGCCAGGGTGGTCTTCAGGGGCCGACCTCCTCCCCTCTCTACCTGGCTGTTCCAGTCAGTCCTCAGTAGGTGAAGCCATCGGGATGTCTGCAGACAGCGCCCTCCCCAGGTCCAGGAAGGGGGGAGTACAAGTCCCAACACGACCGTCACCGGTGGAGCGTCACATGAAGTAGGAGCACATCATCGCCATGTCCCGCAGGTCCTCATTGGCCACACAGTCTATAAGGGGAGAGATTAAAGGGAAAATTCCTTCACATCCTGAAAACGCTAACGTAAGACTTCTATCCGCCGCAGACCCGGAATACGACGTTACATTCCACGAGACGCGCCCATAGTACTGTCTAATCCATTGGAACATCCGTTCCTCCAGCACTTAGGAGAGCGCCATTTTGTGAGATCACCTGCTGTCAATCACAGCCCAAGCCCCGCCCCCTCGCAGTACTAAAGCTATAACCGCAACCTGTCAATCAAGCACATAACCCCGCCCCCTCTCACCTCTGCGGCGGGACCCCGCCCTCGACTTTCTGCACAGTCTCTTCAACCACTTCAACGGCCCCGTGACGTCATCGTCGCTAGGCAACAGCGGAGAAGGCGCCCGGCAGAAGGGGCAGGTCACTTCGCTGCCTGTTACCGCCAGGTGCTCGAGGCAGCTGGAGCAGATCACGTGCCGGCAGGCCGCCAATGAACGCCGCCTTCTCTCCTGGTCGTAGTCAAGGTAACAGATGCCGCACTCCTCCTCAGCGACGTTAGCTAGCGTTGACGACATTGCGCTTACAGCAGCTGCGGCGCAATGAATGGAGCTGGCTGCCGGAGCACGGGCTTTTATGGCGAAGGAAACTCCGCCTCCGCCGGAAATGAGTGACGTCATGACCAATCAGGAGACGGAGGTGTGGCCGGCTGCTGCTCTTGTGTTGGGAATTTCTGAGTATTTCCCGGCTGCCTGAGCGCGCCCGCTGTGACCGGTGACGTCACCCTGGCAACCGGCCGGCGGCGGCCTGTAACCAGGGAGTGTCACGGCGGCGGCGACGAGAGCCGGGAGGAAAGCCGGGCGGGGAGCCGGGGAAAGCCGGGCGGGGAGCCTCTCTGCACTGTTTCTATTCCCCATGTCGCTCACATTCTATTGTTTTTTTTTCATTTTTCTTTTTAAGTAATATTTGTAGAGACCCCAGGAATCCAGATGCGAGCGCGGGGCGCCAAGGAGATGAGCGAAGCGGCTGCCTGAGTATTTCCTGCCGGAAGCTCCTCGGGTTACTCGCACCTTCTGGGCGTCCCCACCGGTCTCTACCAAACCCGTCTCCCCCTACGTCGGCCTCCCCCCTACCCGTCTCCTCAGGGCCGGCCCGAGAGATTACGGCGCCCTAGGCAAACTATTTTGTTGCGCCCCTACTATTCTTGGCAGTAGATGAAAACTTGGGATATAAATTTAGGAGCAAAATAAACCACAACAACAATGATTAATTAACTCTCTCCTAACTTTAATCTTCTGAGAAGTTGTATAGGACAAATATATACAAAGTAATCAATAACACAAAACAAAAACGACCATAGGTAATTAAAATTTTTGTTTCCTTGCCTTTTTTTAAAAAAAGATGACACTAAGTCACCGAGATTAATTTGTTTAGCAACTTCAGATTCTATCGAAATTGTTGCCCACCCAACCAACCTCTCTTGCGTCATATTTGCCCTTAAATATGTACACTTTTCTTTCCATCCCTAAAACTTTTTGCCTTTTGAAAAGATTTTTTATAATTTTTTCTATTTTTTCTCTGGCGCCCCCTTTGGGTCGGCGCCCTAGGCGGCCGCCTAGTTCGCCTATACGTTCGGGCCGGCCCTGGATCTCCCCCACACCGATCTCCCGCCTCCCCAATACCGGTCTCCTCCCCCACACCTGCCTCCCTCACACCAGTCTCCCTCCACACCGATCTCCCTCACACCAACGCCCCCACACCTGTCCCCCCCCCCACACCAATCTCCCTCACACCAGTCTCCCCCCACACGGGTATCACCCACACCGATCTTCTGCCTCCCCAACACCTGTCTCCTCCACACCAGTCTCCCTCCACACCAGCTTCCCCCACACCGATCTCCCTCACACCGAGTGCACCCTTAAGATAAGTCATCAATATGAGATCCGAGGGGAATGCTGCACCCAACACCTCCATGAGCATCTGTTGCAGAACAGCACAGCTCCTTCAACTGTATAGTGGCCATGGCAGGTACTGCACATCTAATAAATAGAGATGGAGCTGCAGTACCCCACTGTGGCCAACATACAGTTGGCGGAGCTGTGTTGTTTTGCTCCTCAACTGATCACATTCTGCCGCCATTGGGAACAGCTGAGCTGTGGAGGTGCTGGGTGTTGCACATCCACGGATCTCATATTGATGACTTATCCTAAAGAAAGGCCATCAATAGTCAACCCCTTTAACAATGTGCCTAACACCCCTCAGGCATAGGAGGTCCAGAACTAAGTTATCACTGAAAATGAGCAATTGGAAGACTGGGTTGAAAGAAGCAGGAAAGTATGGTCAGGTCCCAGGAGAGGTGAGTAAGCACTTAAAGGGGTTTTCCTGTCTGCGAGAGTAGGTCTGCAGTCACTCTATGTCACTAACGCTGTAAGGATTCTCCGATGCCAGCGGCGGGCAAGAGACTACAAACATAGACATGCAAAGCCTTGCTATTGAGCAAGACTAGACACATCTAGTTTCAATATGTCCACAAATATTCAAATCTAATACTTGCGGTCACATATCCACACTCTCCCGACCTCGGAGGATCCGCACAGTGCGCACTGTGCACGTTGTGAGAATTCACAAATCTGCAGTGACATAGAATGACTGCAGACTTCTACCCCAAGGCTGGACAACCCCTTTAAGAGGTCAGAATTCAGCAAAACAACCATGAATGATCTAGGTTTAGATAAATTGAATCCCCGAAAATTCGAATTCCTTAGAATCCAAATTTTTTTTTAAGAAAATTTGCAGCATAGTAGTTTCTTTAAGGGTAGGTGATCAGTAATTGGCAGCGCTTTGGAGGCAGCACATGTCAGCTGTGTCCTAAGCGCTGCCGCCTTCTGAACGCAGGTGATTCCGCATGTGTTCATTGAACCGTGCCGATTCACAGTGGCCAATACATTGTAATGGTGAAAGTTATCTCGTGGAGACTCATGTCTGGAAATAGGCACCGCATGTCCATCTCCACCAGTGAGCCGCGGGTGTAGGAGCACGCATAGTGGGAATGGGATTTCTTGAAGTCCTATCCACTATGCTGTAACATCTGGCCGCTGCGGATGTACGCAACATTTCCTGACCGTCTGCACAAACCCTTAGGGCCCCGTCACAATAAACGATTTCCCAGCGATCCCACCAACGATCCGACATGATGGGATCGCTGGGACATCATTAGGCTGATCGCTGGTGAGCTGTCACATAGACAGCCCCAGCGATCAGGACCAGCAACGCTGGACGCTGGTTTCTAATGTAAACGTCAGGTATCCAGGAGCCGCGCGACTCATGGATACCCGATGTTTACCTTGGAAACCGGCGTACACGCGTCTCCTGGATACCCGACGTGTACATTAGCAACCAGCGTCGCTGATCGCTGGTCTCTCGCCATACGCAGCGATGCACGCTGGGCATCGGGAGACCAGCAATCGAAAAACGGCCCAGACCGCTCGAGCACGATCAGCGATAACCGGCAGGGGGGCCGGTCGCTGATCCCCGTCACACACAGCGATCTTGCTGGCGTGTCACAAATCAGCGATCTCGCTAGCGAGATCGCTTAAGGCCCTGTCACACTAAGCGATATTGCTAGTAATATCGCTATAACGTCACTGGTTTTTGTGACGTTATAGCGATATCGCTATGTCTGATACTTACCTCCGACCGCTCCCCCGCTGGTTATCGCTGATTGCGCGAGAACGCCCTGGGCTGTTTCTCGTCGGCCGCTTCCTGCTGGGCTTCCTGCTGGCGTGGACGCGGGCGGGAGGACGTCAGGATCGCCTCGTCTGACAGCAGGGGCAGGGGTCGCTACTTACCTATGTCGCTGGTGAGATCTGCCTGTGTGGCAGCTCACTAGCGACCACTTAGCGATGCACCAGCGATCCTGACCGGGTCATATCGCTGGTCGGGATCGCTGGTGCATCGCTAAGTGTGACAGTACCTTAAGTGTGACGGGGCCTTTAGAGTTGATTTGCTCATCTGTAGTCTAATTATCCCTCTGTTACAGAACCTCCCAGCACACAGAATAGGAGATGTATGCCCTTAATGCAGCAACCTACTGGCTGCGACCCCCTGGGCAGAGGTAAACAAGATATCCCACTTCTGACCTCCCCCCACCTTTGTAAATCCCACGGCTATTGTAATGTACGTCTGGCATCTTAATTGGAGCCTGTTATCTACTGGCACGACACACATTCATTGTCCTGCCCTCTGTATGTATATATATTCTGAGACCGATGAGTGAAAGATGGTCACACTGGAAATACATGGAGTAGCAGTGATCTTTTATATGTTCCCATGTTACAAAGCCTTTCGAACCAGCGTCCTTCATCCAGAAGTGAGGAAAAGCAGAGTGGACCTCCTGAGAAATGGGGTGGTAATGTAAGAGGTACTACAGCACAGAAGACCCCGTTACACTGGTGGCAGCAGTGGGATATGATACCCCGTCTATAGGAGTAAAGGACTGAATGGAAAACAACTACCAGAAGTTAAAGAGGAATACATTAAAAGACCTGGTGGAAGCTCGAGGATTAATCGCCAGCAACAAAACAAAAGTGGATTTGATAGCAGCCATCATGGAACATGACAGTGCAGCACCCCCCAATGTGAACGCGGAAGAGACTGAATTCCAGAGGGAGGTAAAGAGCAGACTGGCGTTCTATGGCCCAAACCCTGCAGTAGAGATTGTACGAGAGGTGATGGCTGATGTGCGTATTGATCTGAAGGAAAATATGGCAGAGCGGACCAGGATAGAGCTAGCCAAGATGGAGATGGCAGAGCGGACCAAAATAGAGCTAGCCAAGATGGAGATGGCAGAGAGAAGAGTCAGCGAGCAGGGGGAGCTCTGGCCTCCGCCCAGGTACTGTCAGCAGTAAGCCACAAAAAAGTCCAGTATAATGCCTTCCGACAGTTGGGGGAGGCAGAGGAAGACATTGATTGCTTTCTGCAGGACTTTGAGCGACAATGTGCCCTTCATCAAGTGAAGCCGGAGGATTGGGTTCAGGTTCTGGCCAGCAAGCTGACAGGCCGGGCAGCGGACGCCTATCACACGGTACCTGATGAGAACTGTATGGACTATGAGCGGGTCAAAGAAGTGATCTTGGCCCGGTATGCGCTGGTCCCAGAGGCATACCGCCAAAAGTTCCGCGGACTTATAAAACAGGTAACAGATACCCACGCTGAATGGGCCTGTAAACTACGGCGGTCACTGCTACAGTCGATACAAGGGAGCCAAGCAACCACTGAGGACGTCCTCCAGCTCTTCTTGTTAGAGCGATTCTTTACTGGACTAAACCCCGAGACACAAGAATGGCTTCGGGACAGACGGCCAATGACTCTTGAGGAGGCCGCTCGTCTGGCCGATGAACATCATGATACCAGGATGTCTCAGTTGTCAGGATCAAAGACTGTCACTAGGGGCCCTCCCATGGGTCTGGAGGCCCCTAAACCACAGAAGATTGTTGGGGGACCAGCTAAAACTCCGGCTTACCAGAGTCTCCCTGGGGTACGATGCCACACCTGCCATCAGCTGGGCCACCTGCAAAGACAATGTCCCAACCAGACTCAGCATACCCAGTGGCCAAAGGCGACAACGGCTACCATCAACCGGGCCGCTGTAAACTAATACCAGGGCAAAGCTGACCCGGCATTGGGGGCTATGACTAATCCGGGGATGAAAGAGATGAAGGAAGTGCTGCATGAAGTAGACCCCGTGCAGGCAGCCCAGGCAGATAATCGACAACAGCATCGACAGGCGGTGTGGGTTAATGGGAAATGTATGCAGGAACTAAGAGATTCCGGAGCAACTTTGACCCTTGTGAAGCCTCATCTCGTCCGGGACCAAGAGAAGTCGGACCGGACAGTGGTCGTTCGTGCAGCAGGGGGAGCCATACATCAACTGCCCACTGCCAGGATTCACCTGAACTGGGGAGTCAGGGATGGCCTTGTTGAGGTCGGCCTGATGGAGGATTTTCCTGCAGACGTCTTGCTGGGAAATGACTTGGGGCCCATGTCTGCATTCTCGGTCGCCCCTCTGGCTGAGACCTATCCTGTGACCACCCGGAGACAAGCTCGAGCTGCGGAGGCAGAATCACACTCAGAGGAGGCCCAGGTAAGACACCCCAGCCCTACACGTTTCCCCTTAGCCAGACACATTTCTTGGGCAACCCCAGCTGAGTTTAAAAGGGAGGTACTTGAGGATCCCTCATTACAGGGGTATCGTGGGAAGGCACAGGAGGGGAGAGGAGTACTGGAAGGGGAACAGTTTGTATGGCATCAGGGACTCCTCTACCGGGTTACAGAGCAGCGCCACACAGGGATGAGCCCCACTATAAAACAACAGCTGGTAGTGCCCAAGAAGTATAGGCAGGAGTTACTGCGAATCTCTCATGACCTCGGCATCAGTCGCACCAGGCATCGTCTGACACAAAACTTCTTTTGGCCAGGGGTAACCTATGATGTTCCTCAGTACTGCCAGACCTGTGACAGTTGCCAGCGCATTGGCAAGAGGGGAGATCACTGCAAGGCCAAACTACACCCCCTCCCCATTGTGGAGGAGCCATTTAGCCGAGTAGCAGTTGATCTGATAGGGCCGTTAGCCAAACCCAGTCCGTCAGGGAAAAAGTATATTTTGACAGTGGTAGATTATGCCACACGGTATCCAGAGGCGGTTGCATTACCTAACATACTGGCAGAGACAGTGGCGGCTGCCCTGCTCCAGGTTTTCTCACGGGTTGGATTTCCCCGGGAGGTTATCTCGGACCAGGGTACCTAGTTTACAGCAGAGGTGACTAACCAACTGTGGAAGCTGTGCGGCATGAAGTCCATTAGAAGGGCCCCGTACCACCCGCAAACCAATGGGTTGTGTGAACGTTTTAACGGAACATTAAAACAACTCATTGGGACTTTTACCAGGACCTACAGGGACTGGGAGAAATTCTTTCCACACCTCCTGTTTGCCTATCAGGAGGTGCCCCAAGAATCCACTTGGTTCTCCCCGTACGTGGGAACATGCAGGCGGCCCAACGGCGCCAGCGCGTATGGTACGATCGGAGGGCCAGAGAACGCACCTTTGAGATAGGACAGAAGGTCCTGGTGTTAGAACCAACTAGGCAGAACAAGTTCAAAGCTGCATGGCAGGGGCCCCACCAGGTAGTGGGGAAAATAGCCGACACCACCTACAATGTCGCCGATTGTGACGACCCCAGGGTTATCCCCATGTTCCACGTGAATATGCTGAAGCCCTACCGGGAGCGCCCTGAAGAGGTAGTGGCCATCTGTGCACCCAAAGCAGAGGATTTAGCAGGACTCCCCTTGCCTAATGTCTTAGGGGAGAGGACTCAGTCTAAAACATGGGACCAGGTACACTTGAGAGAAAGCCTAGGGCCCCGGGAGAGACAGCAGGCGGAGGCGTTGAGGCAGCGACAGAGAATGTTTTCAGAGAGACCGGGGTGCACCTGCCTGGCACAACACAAGGTTGAGACCCAGGATCAGACCCCCCTGAGACAACCCCCCTTCCGCGTCCCTGAGTCTGTACGAGAAGGGATGCGACAAGAGATACAAGCGATATTGCGTTTAGGGGTCATTGACGAGTCAGATAGTCCCTGGGCATCCCCCGTAGTGTTAGTGCCCAAGAGGGATGGGACTACCCGGTTTTGTGTAGACTATCGCAAGCTAAATGAGAAAACAGTGACGGATGCGTATCCCATGCCGCGTGTGGATGAGTTGTTAGACCGGCTGGCGGGGGGAAAGTATTTGACCACCATCGATCTATGCAAAGGCTATTGGCAGATCCCCCTAAGTCCTGACGCTATTCCCAAGTCTGCATTTGTCACCCCGTTCGGCTTATTTCAGTTTCGAGTTATGCCATTTGGGAAGAAGAATGCCCCTGCGACCTTCCAGAGGCTGGCTGACCGGCTTCTGGATGGTCTCCAGGACTATGCTTGTGCCTACCTGGATAACATCACCATCTACAGCGCGACATGGGATGAGCATCTAAATCACCTAAAGACAGTATTGGACAGGATCCACAAGGCCGGAATCACCTTGAACCTCAACAAGCGTCACGTGGACAAAGCAGAGGTTCAGTATTTAGGACATTGGGTGGGAAGTGGAAAACAGTGACAGAACCAGCCAAGATTGAGGCCATAGCCAAATGGTCCACCCCATGCCCTAAAAGCCAGATCATGGCGTTTCTAGGGACAGCAGGGTATTATAGGAAATTTGTCCCCAATTACAGCAGCGTAGCCAAGCCCCTCACTGATCTGACCTGTAAGAACCTCCCCCTCCAGGTAACCTGGACCCCCGAGTGTGAGGAAGACTTCCACCAGCTAAAGGACGCCCTCACAAATATCCCAGTATTGGCCGCACCCGATCCTACTAAACGTTTCCTTGTTCACACAGGCGCTTCTATGTTTGGATTGGGGGCAGTGCTGAGCCAAGTTGGGCCTGACAGTCAAGACCACCCAGTAGCTTACCTGAGTCGGAAACTATTGCCCCGAAGTAAGCTATGCGGCCATCGAGAAGGAGTGCCTAGCAGTAGTATGGGCACTCAAGAAGTTACAACCATATTTGTATGGACGACAGTTTTCCCTCCTAACGGACCATAATCCCCTAGTGTGGCTTAATCGGGTCTCTGGAGACAACGCCAGATTACTGCGGTGGAGTTTAGCCCTACAACCTCTAGACTTCACCATCCACTACAGACCCGGCAAACAAAATGGTAATGCCGATGGACTAAGTCGACAAACGGAACTTATACCACCCCCATAGACTTCGGTCATCCCCAAGCCGATCCTTTAAGGATCAGACTGTGTATGCCGATCGCGTCGCTGAAAAGGGGGAGCCGTGTTACAGAAGCCCCCAGCACACCAAATAGGAGATGTATGCCCTTAATGCAGCAACTGACTGGCTGTGACCCCTTGGGCAGAGGTAAACAAGATATCCCACTTCTGACCTCCCCCCACCTTTGTAAATCCTACAGCTATTGTAATGTACGTCTGGCGTCTTAATTGGAGTATATATATTCTGATACCGATGAGTAAAAGGTGGTCACACTGGAAATACGTGGAGAAGCAGTGATCTTTTTTATGTTCCCCTGTTACAAAGCCTTTCGAACCAGCGTTCTTCATCCAGAAGTGAGGAAAAGCAGAGTGGACCTCCTGAGAAACGTGGTGGTAATGTAAGAGGTACTACAGCACAGAAGTCTCTGTTACACCCTCTATATAGAAAAAAGAAACCAGTGCACCGCAGTACATAGAGAAATGCATATAGATATAGGGATGCAACTACAGTAGTAAACGGAATTAGATAAGAAGAAAAAGCACTACTGGGAATATGCACACCACAAGAATATACAAAGTAACTAACAACAATTTTATTGGCACACAATTACAATTAAAACACACTTAAAAAACATGATACTGCGTCCACAAAGAGTAAATAACTCAATAATAACCCCAATACATGAGAGTAAACAATCATGACCCTAGTGGCTCATGAGGCTAAACAAATATCCATGTAAATATATTATCCCCAATAAAGACCTGAGGTACTTGATGGAAATAAACAACCCCAAAAGGGGAGATAGACCCAGGAGGAGAGAAAGGATATAACAATAGGATGATAGTAGTGACCTGAATCACCAGTCTGATAGCTGGTAATCAGCAGAACCTAATAAGGAGCTCAAACACACGGAGAAACCTCCATTAAAAGCCCTAGTATCAGCATATTACCCAAGGGGAATCAGGAACCAAATGCTCCCATGGATCAGGAATCTGAGTGGACAACAGATGTGGCCCCTCGCGTATCGCCCCCGCAAGTGAGGCTTCATCTTGGAAAGTGAGACACATTGTGGCCCAACAGCATTAAATACAAATGAAATTAATAATTAAGAGTCCACCGATGTAAGCCACGCCAGCAACCCGGAAGACGGACACCCTGGGATAAACCGCCCATGACCGCTATGATCTAAGTGGGTGGGACAATGTGCCCATATGATGTGGGGCATAGAAGCATCATTGCGCCTGCGTGAAAAGAAAACTAAAGTGGACTGCGCATGACCACTATAGTCAAAAAGGGTGAGGGGATCACGCCTGCGCCAATGTGAAACGCAAGGCGTCAGTGCGCCTGCGTGAAGTGGAATGGAGGCGGATCTCCCAAGCATGAGATGGCTGCCCGGCGGGCGGGACAATTTGCCCCATGACTTGGGGCATATAGACTTCACTCCGCCTGGGTAAGAGGGAACTAAAGTGAACTGCATGACCACTGTAGTTAAAATAAGGTGAGGGGATCACACCTGCGCCAATGTAGGACGCAGGCGGAACTCCCAAGCATGTAAAGACTGGCCGGCGGAAAAAGCGCCACAGAGCAAAATCGTGAACATCCTACAATGTGAAAAGAAAAGCGTACATGCCCAAAATAAGGTGCACAAGCAAGGAAAACCTCCAGATGATGTTAAAACATAAACACTTGAAACTCCAGCCGGTAATCCAAAGTGAATCACCTAAACATAACATACACACATTACCTTCAAAACACCCATCATGCAGGACGTACACATGCACATGCTACCCCCGGGGGAAAGATGACAAACATACCACACATGCATATAATAAAACAAGCATGAAATAAAGGAAAACACGGCAATGCTAGGCCTACAAAAAGATGTGGACCTTAAATGATCTAAGTAAATTCTTTATTATAGTGCAATTAGCATTCTATTTTACAAAGCACCTGGATAATAGAATAAATATTAATATTCAATTGAGGATATAAATAGCATACAGGGCACAAAGGCCCAACCATATGGATAAAAGGCAAGCATAATACTTGCTAATAGATAACAAGAGATAAGCCCAAAATAAGGTATTCATGCTAACCCAAAAATAGAGAACAAACACCGCCACTTGTAAAAAAAAAAAAGTGCCATGAAAAGGCCCTTTAAAGAGTAATAAGCCCTCATGAGCCAATAAAACCACCCCCAGCCCCATGAGCAAATCCGAACACCCTATCTAATTATGGAATAGAACCACACAACAGGCCAAAACCCTACACACATGACCCGAAACTCAAAAGACCCAATGGCCATGGGGAAAAAATAAGCACGAGCTAATAAATATGAAAATAAATACAACAATACAAAAGAAGAGTTCCAAAAGGCATTCCATCGTCGATGATACAGTAAACCGGAACTCCTGAAGAGAAAGTCCTCCAATATAGTAAACGGGATGTCCAGATAAATTAATAGACCAAGACGGTCCCAGAATAAAGAACAAATCCCAGGAGATGCCACCAGAATTCACCATGTAAAACTTATCACCACTCTGGCAGAACGAATAACATACAGGATATTGGGTTGGCGAGGATCTTTGTGTCCAATAGGGGTGGCTTTTGCTTATATCCGAATTGAGATGGATTTTCAACCTTGGTTCTGTTTCTCCCGCAGGTCTAAACGAGGAGCTACTCTTTACTGGATTTCTGGGATAAGTTTTACATGGTGAATTCTGGTGGCATCTCCTGGGATTTGTTCTATTATTCTAGAGCGCCGACATATTCCACAGCACTTTACATTTCAGCGGGGACTTGTACAGACGACAGACATTACAGCATACCAATAACCACATAGATCATAACAGATACCAAGAGGAATGAGGGCCCAGCTCGCAAGCTTACAGTCTATGAGGAAAGAGGTAGACACAAAAGGTGGGTGGTAACAGTTGCCCTGATTGTTCGGACCAGCCATAATGTTAAGTGTGTAACAGTACAGACACAGTGGGCTGATAGATGCATAAAGCATGTGGGAACATGATGCGGGGAGCCTGGTTATGGTAAAACTTTTGACTGTGCCACACGGGATAGTTAGGTTAATGTGTTGAGGCAGTAGGCCAATCTGAATAAATGCGTTTTCAGGGCACGCTTAAAATTGTAGGGATTGGGGACTAATCGTATTGACCTGGGAAGTGCATTCCAAAGAATTGGCACAGCGCGTGTATAGTCTTGGAGACGGGAGTGGGAGGTTCTGATTATTGAGGATGCTAACCTCAGGTCATCAGCAGAACGGAGGGCATGGGTAGGGTAGTAGACAGAGACGAGGGAGGAGATGTAGGGTGGTGCTGAGCCATGGAGTGATTTGTGGGTGATGGTAATAAGTTTATAGTGAATTCTGGAGTGGATGGGTAGCCAGTGTAATGACTGGCACAAGGTAGAGGTATCGGTGTAACGATTGGCGAGGAATATGATCCTGGCTGCAGCATTCAAGACAGATTGTGGGGGGGAAAGTTTGGTAAGAGGGAGACCGATTAGTAGAGAGTTACAATAGTCCAGACGAGAATGAATAAGAGAAACAGAAAGAGTTTTGCGGAGTCAAAAGTAAGAAAAGGTCGAATTCTAGAAATGTTTTTGAGGTGCAGATAACAAGAGCGAGCCAGTGATCGTATGTGGGGGGCAAAGGAAAGCTCGGAATCAAGCATGACCCCAAGACAGCGGGCATGTTGCTGGGGAGTAATAGTGGAACCACACACGGAAATGGCAATGTCGGGTATAGGTACATTAGAAGCGGGAGGAAACACCAGGAGTTCAGTCTTTGACAGGTTCAGTTTCAGATATAGTGAGGACATGATGTTAGACACAGCATTTAGACAATCGCTGGTGTTTTCTAGAAAGGCTGGCGTGATGTCAGGAGAAGAAGCGTATAATTGGGTGTCATCAGCATAGAGATGGTACTGGAAACCAAATCTACTGATTGTTTGACCAATAGGGGCAGTGTACAAAGAGAAGAGGAGGGGGCCTAGGACTGGTCCTTGAGGAACCCCAACAGTAAGTGGAAGATGAGAGGAGGAACCAGCAAAAGATACAGTAAAGGAGCGGTCAGAAAGATAGGAGGAGAACCAGGAGAGAACGGTGTCCTTGAGGCCAATGGAACGGAGCATAGTGAGGAGGAGCTGGTGATTCACAGTGTCGAATGCTGCAGAGAGATCCAAGAGAATTAGCATGGATTAGATAGCCTTGTTAACTTAACAAGTATTATGCTTGCCTTTTATCCATATGGTTGGGCCTTTGTGCCCTGTATGCTATTTACATCCTCAATTGAATATTGATATTTATTCTATTATCCAGGTGCTTTGTAAATTAGAATGCTATTTGCACTATAATAAAGAATTTACTTAGATCATTTAAGGTCCACATCTTTTTGTAGCCCTACCATTGCCGTGTTCTCCTTTATTTCATGCTTGTTTTATTTTATGCATGTGTGGTATGTTTGTCATCATTCCCCAGGGGGTAGCATGTGCATGTGTACGTCCTGCATGGTGGGTGTTTTGAAGGTAATGTGTGTATGTTATGTTTAGGTGATTCACTTTGGATTACCGGCTGGAGTTTCAAGCGTTTATGTTTTAACATCATCTGAGGGTTTTCCTTGCTCGTGCGCCTTATTTTGGGCATGTACGCTTTTCTTTTCACATTGTTGGTTGGCGCGATTTTGCTCTGTGGCGCTTTTTCCGTCGGCCAGTCTTTACATTCTTGGGAGTTCCACTTCACGCAGGCGCACTGACGCCCTGCGTTCCATATTGGCACAGGCGTAATCCCCTCACCTTATTTTAACTACAGTGGTTATGCGCAGTCCACTTTAGTTCCGCCTTACTCAGGCAGAGTGAAGTCTCTATGCTATGCCCCATGTCATGGGGCATATTTTCCGGCCCGCCGGGCAGCCTTCTCATGCTTGGGAGATCCACCTGCATTCCACTTCACACAGGCGCACTGACGCCTTGCGTTTCACATTGGCGCAGGCGTGATCCCCTCACCATTTTGACTATAGTGGTCATGCGCAGTCCACTTTAGTTTTCTTTTCACGCAGGCGCAATGACGCTTCTATGCCCCACATCATATGGGCACATTGTCCCGCCCACTTAGATCATAGCGGTCATGCTCGGTTTATCCCGGGGTGTCCTTGTTCCGGGTTGCTGGCGTGGCTCACACCGGTGGACTATTAATTATTAATTTAATTTGTATTTAATGCTGTTGGGCCACAATGTGTCTCACTTCCCCTGATGAAGCCTCACTTGCGGGGGCGATACGCGAGGGCCCACATCTGTTGTCCACTCAGATTCCTGATCCATGGGAGCATTTGGTTCCTGATTCCCCTTGGGTAATATGCTGATACAAGGGCTTTTAAGGGAGGTTTCTCCGTGTGTTTGAGCTCCTTATTAGGTTCTGCTGATTACCAGCTATCAGACTGGTGATTCAGGTCACTACTATCATCCTATTGTTATATCTTTTCTCTCCTCCTGGGACTATCTCCCCTTTTGGGGTTGTTTATTTCCATCAAGTACCTCAGGTCTTTATTGGGGATAAGATATTTACATGGATATTTGTCTAGCCTCATGAGCCACTAGGATAGGGGTCATATTGGGTCATGATTGTTTACTCTCATGTATTGGGGTTATTATTGAGTTATTTACTCTTTGTGGACACAGTATCATGTTTTTTAAGTGTGTTTTAACTGTAATTGTGTGCCAATAAAATTGTTGTTAGTTTCTTGGTATGTTCTTGTGGTGTGCATATTTCCAGTAGTGCTTTTTCTTATTATCGCCTTCCGTTTACTACTGTAGTTGCACCTCTATATTTATATACATTTCTCTATGTACTGCGGTGCGCTGGGTTCTTTTTACTATATATAGCTCTGTGATCCACCTCTTATGGTGGGTTTTCTTTCTTGGCTGCACGCATCCTATTATGGAAATAGACTCATATGCTTTTTACATTAATGTATTATTTGCTTGATATATATTTTTTTCTTGTATTTTTTCAGCCCATCGGTTTGTTTTACGCAAGCATCTCACTATGGATTGGGATGCCCAAGAGGCCGCATGGCGGGCTCAGTCCTTTAACATTTTTTCCTCTGCTGAGGTTACTACGCCCAGTTCTGGTTTCTCTAAATGCTCTTCTAAATTAACTGACAATGCATAGATCTGGTATCAGACTATGGTGGAATGTTCGCAGTTTGGAGGAATACATTAAGTCCAATATTGTACCTCGGGGGCTTAGGGTTCCCATTTATCCAGCTTGGGAGCCTTTCTTGAATTTCCGTACTACATGGGAAACAGGGTCTTTTACTCTGTTCCAACATAATAATGAATATGCTTCTTGAACATGACAGGGAATTATTGGCCAACACCAAAATCAGGATTAAGGATTTAGAGGCCCAATTAGCCACGTTTGATGATAGTACACAAGTGCAGCCTGTTCAGGTGAAACTTAAGGATACCCTTGACAAATACTATCGGGATATCATGCAAAAAAAGAAATCTAAGTTTGCAAGGGATCGCAAGGATTTTGACTCACAGGAGGCCCTTCAGTGGAGACATCAGGGTAATCGGAGGCAAGTCTCTCAGGTCCAAAAGAGTATCGGGGTGACACAGGAACCATCACGGGGAGCTGAATATAATACCTCAGGGAGCGATTTTTTTTATCTTCAGCCGAAAGCGAACCCGACGTCGGACCAGGAGGGGGCGCAAACACAAATCAGTCTCTGGTACGAACCACCAGGTTCGGGGGTCGCTGACCACCAATGCAGAAACAATACAGGAACTTCCGCAAGTGATGCCCCCACCCGGCCCCAGTGCTGTTGCTCTGGATACACAGGTATCATGTGATGTGTTGCAAATTATTAATCTTTCTGATTATGTATTGACTCCTGTTGAGCTTTCAGTTCTGCAGAGGGGCCTAACATTTTCACCTGTACAGACTACTGATAAGTTCACCGTATTCAAGGATTTATATTTGTTCTGCTGGGGTCTGGTTCTTCACAACAGGCCACAAATGATGGATGGTTTGGACCAAACTGACCAGCAGGTGTTCCGTGATCTATTACAGTTGCTGCAGGAAAATGCCCTGGGGACTTGTAAGACTAGATTTCCCCACAAAAATAAGTCTTTTACAGCTCTGGCCTGTTACTCATGTGCCTGCAATCCGTGTGTTCTTTGAACTTGTCAGGAAGGACATCTTGTTGTTGCATCCTTGCCCTTTGTTATCTGACAATCTTAATAACCTAGAAAAACGGGTTATTAATAGTCTCAAAACTAGCAATACCTTCTTTATTAAGGAGGCGGACAAAGGGGGCAATGTGGTCTTGTGGCCACATGCCCTCTATCTGGAGGAGGCCCATCGCCAGTTGGGTAATACTAGATTTTACAGAAAACTGCCATCTGACCCCACTGGAGTTTTCTCCAGTAAGTTCAGAAGTCTCTTGGAGAGGACTAAGGATTTAAGCATTATTACTAATCAGGAGTTTCATTTTTTGTGGGTTGAGCATCCAGTAATGGCCACATTTTACATGCTACCAAAGGTCCATAAAAATCTGGACAAGCCCCCTGGCCGGCCAATTGTGGCCAGCATTGGCAGCCTGTGTGAGAAGGTTTATATATATGTTGACTGTTTTTTGCAACCTTTAGTTAGGGATTTACCCTTGTTTATACAGGACTCGTCTCACTTTATTAGGATCTGTAGGGATGTCATATTGCCAGTGGGGGGCTTTTTTGGTGACTTGGGACGTTGAAGCCTTATACTCCAATATCAGACATGAAAATGGCATTTTAGCCGTCTTGTTTTTTCTGGACCAACTGGGGCATTCGGACAGAATGCATGATTCCCTGGTGGTGGATCTTATTGAATTTGTGCTCAAGCACAATTATTTTATATTCAATAGATCATACTACCTCCAGACCTCAGTAGTGGCCATAGGGGTGAGGTGTGCCCCGGCCCTCACTTATCTGTTTTTAGGTTGGTGGCAGGCCACAATTGTCTACCCTCTTGAACTGTTTAAGGACAAGGTACGCTACTGGTCACGTTTTATTGACTACGTCTTTTTTGTTTGGTTGGGCATGGAAGAGGAGTGTCGTCTTTTCATTGAGTTGTTAAATAATAACCTGCTTAACATCTTCTTGACATACTCCATGTCTTCTTCTTCAGTGACATTTTTGGACTTAGAAGTCCGTTTCTACCAAGCTGTTTCGTAAACCTACGGCTACCAACAGTTTATTGGATTTAAGGAGCATTCATCCGTTACATACAAGAAATGGGGTGTCTGTTGGTCAGTTCTTGAGGACCAGGCGAAATTGCACATATGATGAGGACTTTCGTTCTGAGGCACTGAGGCTTACGGATCGCTTCAGACAACGGAATTACCCCCCGCAGAAGCATTTCTATAGCGTTTCAGCGGGCTTGAGCCCATACGCAGGATTCCCTTTTGGAAGCAAGGAACAAGGTACGGGATAGCAGGCCACGGTTCATCACTAATTATAACACCCATTGGGCACAAGTGAGGACCATTCTACAAAGACATTGACTCATTTTGATCACGGATTTGCATACTTCTGGTATTATCAGCGAACGACCACTTCTCACGGCAAGAAGAGCTCCTAATTTGAGGGATCTCCTTACTAGGAGCCATTATTCAAGGCAGACCACTAGGCTTAACCGTGGTGTTATTCTTAGAGGGTCATTTGTTTGTGGTGACTGTAATATCTGGTCCCACGTGAATCCTACCAGGGATTTTTTTTACCAATCCAGTTGATGGCAAAAGGCATAAGCTTAAATCATATATTAACTGTAAAACTGTGTGATTTATGCCTTAATTTGCCCCTGTCAATGTCTATATGTTGGCCAGACATCTGAAGAGCTGCGACGTAGGGTGCAAAAACACTTTTCAACCATCAATTTGGCTTCTAATGACCTCAGTAAGGGTAAAACCTTGACACCGGCGGCGGCCCACTTTCTGGCCCACCACTCTGACAGAACTAATAACATACAGGTTATTGGGTTGGAGACGGTCTTTGTGTATAGGAGTGGCTGTCCCAAGAAGCCTTTGCTTCAATCCGAATCAAGATGGATTTTCAACCTTGGTTCTGTTTCTCCCGCAGGTCTAAACGAGGAGCTACTCTTCACTGGATTTCTGGGATAAGTTTTACATGGTGAATTCTGGTGGCATCTCCTTTGATGTGTTCTTTATTCTGGGATTGTCTCTGTCTATTAATTTATCTGGACATCCCGTTTACTATATTGGAGAATTTTCTCTTCAGAAGTTCCAGTTTACTGTATCATCAATGATGGAATGCCTTTTGGAACTCTTTTTTTTGTATTGTTGTATTTATTTACATATTTATTAGCTAGTGCTTATTTTTTCCCCATGGTCATTGGGTCCTTTGGGTTTCGGGTCATGTGTGTAGAGTTTTGGCCTGTTGCATGGTTCTATTCCATCATTAGATAGGGTGATCGGATGGGCTCATGGGGCTGGGGTTTTTTTTTTATTGCCTCATGAGGGCTTATTACTCTTTAAAGGGCCTTTTCATGGCACTTTTTTTTTACAAGTGGTGGTGTTTGTTCTCTATTTTTGGGTTAGCATGAATGCCTTATTTTGGGCTTATCTCTTGTTATATATTAGCAAATATTATGCTTGAATTTTATCCATAAGGTTGGGCCTTTGTGCCCTGTATGCTATTTATATCCTCAATTGTGCCCTGTATGCTATTTATATCCTCAAATGAATATTGATATTCTATTATCCAGGTGCTTTGTAAAATAGAATGCTAATTGCACTATAATAAAGAATTTGCTTAGATCATTTAAGGTCTACATCTTTTTGTAGTCCTACCATTGCCGTGTTCTCCTTTATTTCATGCTTGTTTTATTATATGCATGTGTGTTATGTTTGTCATCTTTCCCCCGGGGGTAGCATGTGTCACGCTCGCGCCTTGGCTGAATGGTGCGAGCCGGGGGGTTGTGGCCCCACTGTGCCACAAACCAGACTACCCTGGAAGGGGCGTAACTACGGCAGCTACCTCGGTCTTCGCTGGAGCCTCTGATGGTGAGGTCAGGCTTGTGCGGCAGGTAGCTGCCGGGTGTCACTCCAGGGTGGTGTCTGGCTGTGGCTGCTGATCCCACTCGGGAACAGGACACCTGGACAGGTGTGAGTGACAAGCAGGCTGAGACACAGGGCAAGCAGACACGGCTGGGACACAGGGCAAGCAGGCACCGCTTGGTACACTGGCAGGCAGGCATGGCTTGAAGACACAGGGCTGGCGGACATGGCTTGGAGACCCTGGACAGGCGGGCACGGCTTGGAGACACAGGACAGGCGGGCACAGCTTGGAGACACAGGACAGGCGGGCACGGCTTGGAGACACAGGACAGGCGGGCACGGTTTGGAAACACAGGACAGGCGGGCACGGCTTGGAGACACAGGACAGGCGGGCACGGCTTGGAGACACAGGACAGGCGGGCACGGTTTGGAAACACAGGACAGGCGGGCACGGCTTGGAGACACAGGACAGGCGGGCATGGATTGGAGACACAGGACAGGTAAGGACCTGTTCACACAGGAGGTGTAGGCAGGAAGAAGTGGTGTATGTTGGAACAGGATTTGGACCTGTTCACACAGGAGGTGCAGGTACGGATATAGGCTGGAGTGTGGAGTAGGTAGAGCAGGCTGGGCTGCAAGGGGGCCGTGCAGGCAGAGCGGCTAGGGAGCCGTGCAGGCAGAGTGGCTAGGGAGCCGTGCAGGCAGAGCAGCTAGGGAGCCGTGCAGGCAGAGCGGCTAGGGAGCCAAGCAGGCAGAGCGGCTAGGGAGCCGAGCAGGCAGAGCTGCAAGGGTGCAGATACACAGACAGAGAGGACACAAGGAAAGACACTGCGGAGAAGGAACCACAAACAAGGAGACTGACAGACAGAGGTAAGACTGAGTTCAGACAGAGACACAGGGACAAAGACACAAGGACCAGGATATTCTGCCTCCTGGCAGGCGGACAGAGAACAGACAAGGCACTGGGAACAAGACTCAAGGGCCAGGATATTCTGCCTCCTGGCAGGCGGACAGAGAAAAGCTAGGCAAGGTACCAAGACACAGGAATACGCAGTAAGAGCCTTCAGAGAAGGCAAGACATAGGACAGGGCCTGGCTAGCTCAGCAGCAAGGAGCTAACTGAGTTTAGACATTGCTCAGGCAATGTTTCAGTGGCTGTGGCAGGGTTAAATAGTCCAGGGCTCTAGGTAATTGGTCAGGGACCCATTAGCCAGGTTCACCCTGACTGCATAAGAACCAGAGAGTTCAGGCGCCGCCCCCCTATACACACAGTCAGGAAACATGGAGAGCAAGCAGGAAAACAAGAGGCATAGCACCTGGAGCTCAGGGCTGGCAACAGACAGAATTCACAGCATGGCTTGAAGCAGAAAGTAAGTTGGTGTGCGGGGGATGGGAGGCCATGCAGTGATGCCAGCAGGGTTGTTACAATGTGCATGTGTACGTCCTGCATGGTGGGTGTTTTGAAGGTAATGTGTGTATGTTATGTTTGGGTGATTCACTTTGGATCACCGGATGGAGTTTCAAGCGTTTATGTTTTAACATCATCTGGGGGTTTTCCTTGCTTGTGCGCCTTATTTTGGTCATGTGCGCTTTTCTTTTCACATTGTAGAATGGCACGATTTTGCGCTGTGGTGCTTTTTCCGCCAGCCAGTCTTTGCATGCTTGGGAGTTCCACCTGCGTTCCACTTCACGCAGGCGCACTGACTCCCTGCGTTCCACATTGGCGCAGGCGTGATCCCCTCACGTTATTTTAACTACAGTGGTCATGCGCAGTCCACTTTAGTTCCCCCTTACCGAGTCGGAGTGAAGTCTCTATGCCCCATGTCATGGGGCCTATTGTCCTGCCCACCAGGCAGTCCTCTCATGCTTGGGAGATCCGCCCGCGTTTCACTTCACGCAGTCGTACTGACACCTTGCGTTTCACATTGGCGCAGGCGTGATCCCCTCACCCTTTTGACTATAGTGGTCATGCGCAGTCCACTTTAGTTTACTTTTCACGCAGGTGCAATGACGCTTCTATGCCCCACATCATATGGGCACATTGTCCCGCCCACTTAGATCATAGCGGTCATGCTCGGTTTATCCCGGGGTGTTCTTGTTCCGGGTTGCTGGCGTGGCTCACACCTGTGGACTATTAATTATTAATTTAATTTGTATTTAATGCTGTTGGGCCACAATGTGTCTCACTTCCCAAGACGAAGCCTCACTTGCGTGGGCGATACGCGTGGGGCCACATCTTTTGTCCACTCAGATTCCTGATCCATGGGAGCATTTGGTTCCTGATTCCCCTTGGGTAATATGCTGATACTAGGGCTTTTATGGGAGGTTTCTCCGTGTGTTTGAGCTCCTTATTAGGTTCTGCTGATTACCAGCTATCAGACTGGTGATTCAGGTCACTACTATCATCCTATTGTTATATCTTTTCTCTCCTCCTGGGACTATCTCCCCTTTTGGGGTTGTTTATTTCCATCAAGTACCTCAGGTCTTTATTGGGGATAATATATTTACATGGATATTTGTTTAGCCTCATGAGCCACTAGGAGATGGGTTATATTGGGTCATGATTGTTTACTCTCATGTATTGGGGTTATTATTGAGTTATTTACTCTTTGTGGACACAGTATCATGTTTTTTAAGTGTGTTTTAACTGTAGTTGTGTGCCAATAAAATTGTTGCTAGTTACTTTGTATGTTCTTGTGGTGTGCATATTTTCTTCTTATTGTCTAATTATCCCTCATCACAAACCTTGATTCCTAACTGAAGCTGTAATAGCAGTTTATTCCTTTTTTTTCCCCCTTTTTGGCAGATTTGCTCCACACCAGATATATTTGATGCTAATCGTATCTCCCTGTCCGAATTGAGTAAATCTGCCCAAATCAAATTTGTATGGGCAGGTGTGTGGTAGAGCTGTGTGTGTTCATATATAGAAGAGCTGTTGTATGTAAGTAGTGGAGTTGTGTTTGTATGTGTAGAAGAGCTATGCGTGTTTGTAGCAGAGCTGTGCGTGTAGGTAGCAGAGAAGTCTATGTATGTAGTAGAGTTGTGGTTGAGTGTGTAGAAGAGCTTTATGTTTGTTTATAGAAGAACTGTACATATACAGTATGTAGCAGAGCTGAGTGTGCATGCAGATGTGTTGTGTGCATCTGTACACATGATGTATGTGGCTGAGAGCCATATGTGTACAATATATGTGTTTTAGAGAAACCCTAACTAGAGAATTTTCCCTTTCTAGTCTACCTTACTGCATAAAATTTTATGATATTAACCCCTCCACTTTTTTACATTTCCAGGCAAATTTTTATTAGTTGTAACTATATTTCTACTATTTTCTTCTTTTTAAACCAGAGGCGCATTTTATAGTAAAGTGCTCATTGTAGTCTGTAAAATACGGTAATTTTAGTGGTCTGAATTAATTTTCTCCTA
This sequence comes from Dendrobates tinctorius, assembly GCF_039654945.1. Taxonomy (NCBI): domain Eukaryota; kingdom Metazoa; phylum Chordata; class Amphibia; order Anura; family Dendrobatidae; genus Dendrobates; species Dendrobates tinctorius. The sequence goes on along the minus strand of NW_027361818.1, from coordinate 2,449,454 downwards.
CCCCATGACAGCATTTCCTGTCCCTGACGGGGAACCTGCAGTTCAGCGGTACCTGCATGAAGATCCCGGACAATGATGATCCAGGGCCGGCCAGTCCGGTTCCGGCAGCGGGGAGGCTCCTGCGGTGCCTGAAGCCGCCACCGCTGGGACCGAAGGGTCGAGCGGGGTGAGCGCAGCCGCCGCTCCAGAGATGGATGTGGGGCTTCCGGGTTTCCCAGCCGGGGCGCCCCCTGATGATACAGCCGCGAGAGACGGTGCTTCCGGGGCAGACCGGAAGAGGGGCTATTGAAACAGGGCGGCAAATTCCCTGCTGTATGCAGTCCCAGGAATCATGGAGGACAGCGATCCGACACAGCCACCGCAGCAGGCTAAGGGACATCCTTCTGCAGGCAAGTGGAGCAGATGGTCCAGTAGCCACTCTACGCAGTGCAGCAGGAAATCCATCACGATGGACAAATCTCCATCTTCAAAAAGCCCCTTATTAGATCCTATCCCTCTCCATAACCGGTACCCACGGCTGCATCTGATTGGTGAGTGTTCTTCATGAAAGTTCACCATTTTTTAATTGGGGCTCCCTTCTCTTCTTTTTAGGGAAGGAAGAGATTTGGAAAAGCAAAGAACAGATGTTACCCCATGTGTGATAAAGTATTGCCAGTCACCTGGGACAAGAGACGTTGCCATTCTTGCATAGGACAAGTGCTATACGAAGAAACCCCAGGCTTTGCCTCCGAACTGAGGTCTGTAATCAAAACGGAGGTCGAAAATGCCCTTAAATCCCTCACACAGGGGGGGTAAGGTCAGGGAACAGGAAGCCGCCAAATACTCCCAATGTGAGTCCTCTAGCTCCGGCGGCATAGGCTCAGACATATCAGATTCCTCCTCATCCTCGGATGATGAAGGAGGGGGTACTGTTTTTACCTAGAGGAGGTAGAATGTCTGGTTAAGGCGGTATGATCTACTATGGGGGTGATAGACCCTTGCCCCGACAATTCTGTACAGTACATAATGTTTGGATTATTAGGTCAGAGGAAGCAGAAAGCTTTTCCCCTGAATGATAATATTCAGGCCCTGATCAAAAAAGAATGGGAAAACCTGACAGAAAAAAATAATCAGTGCCTTCCCTTAAAAGAAAATACCCCTTTGAGGATGAGTCATCAACATCATGGGATAAATCCCCAAAATCAGATGTCGCAGTGGCCAAAGCCTCTAAAAAATTTTCCCTCCCCTTTGAAGACATGGGAACCTTGAAAGACCCTTTAGATAGAAAGGCTGACAATTTTCTTTTAAGTGGCATGGGAGTCATCAGGGGGTAATCTTAGGCCCACGATAGCAGCTACCTGCACCTCTAGATCCCTTATGATATTGGTGGATCAGTTCGAGAAACAGCTGCGAGATGGGGTACCCAGAAACAAGATACTAGAATCCATTCCTCTGATTCGAGGGGCAGCTGCTTTGCTGGAAGATTCTTCAGCTGATTTAGTCAGGTTAACATCCAAGTCTGCAGTTTCTCTCTAATGCAACCCGTAGTGCACTTTGGCTCAAATGCTGGCCAGGAGATCAGACCAAATTCAAATTATGTGCAATCGCATGTGAAGGTGAATTCTTGTTTGGAGGAACATTAGATGACATCCATCAGAAGGCAGGGGACAAGAAAAAAAGGGTTCCCTAACCTGTCCATGCTCACACTAAAACGGTTGTTTCGGAGCAGGAAATTCTTCCATTGAAGGCCCCCCGAAAGAACAAAGTAGATGGGATGACGGGAAGAGGAAAGACAAGGGGTTCCTCTTCGGAATCTCCTCTCAAGATAGGAAATCCTCAAATTGACGGTTTTTCCCAGGTGGGGGGAAGATTATCCCATTTCCTTCCGGCCTGGGAAAAGCTCTCAAACAGCCCCGGATACAGAATCTTGTAAGGAAAGGCCTTCGAATAGACTTCCATTCCCTCCCTCCCCAGAACTTTATCGTATGCGCAGCATGGTGGCTCAGTGGATAGCACTGCAACTTTGCAGCGCTGGAGTCCTGGGTTTGAATCCCACCAAGGACAACATCTGCAAGGAGTTTGTATGTTCTCTCCGCGTTTGCGTGGGTTTTGATCGGGTAGTCTGGTTTCCTCCCACACTCCAAAGATATACTGATAGGGAATTTAGATTGTGAGACCCATCGGGGACAGTGATGATAATGTGTGCAAAAACTGTAAAGCGCTGCGGAATATGTTAGCGCTATATAAAGATTATTATTTATTATTATTATCGTGACTTCCTTACGGTTCTCTCCAGAGGTACAAGAGGCCCTGGAATGTGAAGTTTTGGACCTTGTAAGCAAAGCCATTCTTGAGGAAATTCCCCCTTGAGAAAGGAGAGAATGGGTCTTACCGGACGATTATAAACTTGCGGAAGCTTGAATGGCTATGTAAGGACTCAAAAATTCAAGATTGAGTCAGTAAAGTCGACCGTCAAGATACTGTTTCCAAATTGTTTTATGACGGTTCTGGATCTCAGCGATGCTTACTATCATGTCCCTATTCACAAAGACTTCCAGAGGTTCCTCAGGATAATGGACTCCATAAAAGGGGAGATAAGGTATTTCCAATACAAAGCCCTTCCCTTTGGGTTATCAGTAGCCCCGTGGGTTTTTACCAAATTAGTGGCAGAGGCGATGGCGTACCTAAAAGAACAGGACATTTTGATAGTCCCTTAGGCTACTTTCACACTTCCGGCGCCCTGTGGCGAAAATTTCCCAAACCGGATCCGGCGATATGTGTCGAAGCATCCGTTTTTTTCCCCATTGAGTTACATTGGTGCCGCATTGCACCGCACACACACGCGGCGTGTCCGGCTTTTGCCGGATATGGCAAAAAGTGACGGTGCGGCATCTGGAAAAAACGTGCCATGTACGTTTTTTTCCTGTGCTGGACCGCTTTTTTAAACATCGCATGGCCGAAAGATTGTCTCTGCCATGAATATTAACCCTGGAAGCGGCAAAAAATCTCTCTCGCTCGCTCTCTCTATCTTTCTTTCTCTCCCAGAGTCCTATTACTTTAAATTTCAGACATTGGTAACTGAAAACGGATCCGTCAAAATAAAGGATCCGGTGCATCCATTTTTTCTCAAACGGAAACTGATCCGTTTTTTTCATCTTTGCCGGATTTCAACTGACGTCGAAAAACTGAAGTGTGAAAGTAGCCTTATCGGGATGATTTTTTGATAATGGGCAACTCGGCTCAACTCTGAAGATCAGCTAAACAGGGTGATGACTACCCTAGTAGACCTGGGCTGGCTCCTAAACCTGAAAAAGTCAAGGCTCGAGCCGAGCATGGTGCAGGAGTTCCTAGGGTTAATATTGGACTCTCAGAAGCAAGAGTGTCATCTCCCAGTGCAAAAAAGAGAAAGATTATACACCTAGTGTCGAAAGCCTCAAAAAACTTTTCCATGACTTTGAGGAAGGCCATATCCCTGCTGGATTCCCTTTCTGCCTGTTTGCCAGCAGTTTAGTGGGCACAGCTACACACCAGAGACCTCCAGTGGGACATTGTGAAGAACCAGGCCTTATTAAAAGGTCATTTAGAGGGACACATGACTCTCTCTGACCATTATTCATTCCCTAGATTGGTGAAGAGATAACAGCAGTCTGTCCAAAGGGGTCAATTGGGCAACTATCACGCCGCTCTCACCTGAGGGCAGGACCTCGGGTCCGACGTCACCTCTTCCGATGCCACGGCCACTCCAGGGGTCTCGTTGGGTGCGCACACGCACCTCTCACACCTAGTCCCATGGTTGCGCTGTGTTCCTGTGCGTACGCGCGCACTTCCCAGCTCTGTCTCTAGTCTCGTTCTCTCTATGTCCTAGAGGACCTGACTCGGAAGTCCAAGTGATCATGTGATATATCAGGCCACCTCTTCCTATGGGAGGTGCCTGATTATTGTGCTTCCTGGCTTGGTCTGTTCGGTCCTTGCTTGACTGCGTGCTGTACTCGGGTCCTCTGCCCTGTGCTCTGCCTTGCCGTGCTTTCTGGCACATGCTCCATACCTACACTCTGCTCTGTACTCTGTCTATGCTTTACTTTGGCGTGCTTCCTTGCACGCGCCCTGCTTTGCCCGCTCCCGGTCGTGCTCGCCCGTACACGCCATATGTGCTCCCGTACACCCGCCTTGCACGGTCCTGTATCTAGCGCACTCCCGTGTACACGCTCTATATGGTCCTGTACCCAGCGTACTCCTGTGTCTACGCTTTGCACACTCCTGTCTCCAGCTCACTTCCCATTGCATCCTGCAAACACACTCATTCCTGTCTCCTGTGAGCCGGCCACCTGGTTCCAGCAGTCGTGGTATCTTACCCCCTTGGGCTTGCCCCTGACACTCCCTGTATAGGGGTGGTCCTCTGTAGGCCAGCTCGCCCTGGGAAGGTGGGTGCCACGACCCAGACGACCCAGAAGGTCCACTCCAGGAGTACTCATGTTATAACTGTATAATCAGGCCATGGACCCCGCTGGGACCTCTGCTCAGAAGGAGCTGGTATTTCTGAGAGAAAACCAAACTCGCATTATGTCTTTCATGAAGACAATGGACTCTCGCCTGTCTGCTTTACAGGCTGCAGATCCCGGTAATGCCTCCCAGTTAGCCAGTTTCCAGCAAGAGCTGGTCCAGCAGCGCGATACCCCGTCTCACATTTTATCCTATATGGCCTCTGTGGATGACCGCCTGCTCGCCATGCAGTCTGCATCCTCGCAGGCACCATCCCGAGCCTCTGATTCCGTGTCTGCGCCCCTCCCCCATCTCACTTAACCGCCTCGTTAAACGGAGACCCCAAGCTGTGTCAGGGGTTTCTTAATCAATGTCGCCTGCACTTTGAGTTGCCCCAGCAGTACCCTACCGACTGAGCTAAGGTGGCTTTTATCATGTCCCATCTGGAGAGAGAGGCCCTATCCTGGGTGAATCCTCTTTGGGAACGAGACGACCCCGTTGTGTCTAGTATTGCTACCTTTTTGGACACCTTCCGTAGGGTCTTTGATGAGCCTGGGTGCATTGCTTCCGCCATAGAGTCTCTTTAATCTCCAGCAGGGCACTCTCACGGTTGGACAATACGCGATCTGCTTTCGCACGTTGTCCTCGGAGCTGAGCTGGAACAATGAGGCCTTGGTTGGGGCCTTTTGGAGGTGGTTGTCTTGCAAGATCAAAGATGAGCTTGCTGGATGAGATACTCTGACCACCTTGGAGGATCTCATTTCCCTTGCCATTGATTTGCGCTTTCAAGAGCGTTCACAAGAGGCTGCCAGGGAGAAGAGATCCTTTAGGCCTTCCTCTGTTGCCCATAGACCACCCAGTCCTCAGCCTTCAGGTTCCTCCGGCTGTTCTGCACCTGAGCCTATGCATTTAGACCGGGTTAAGTTGGCAGAACAACATCGGAGAGACAGGTTGGCACAAAGCTTGTGCTTATACTGTGGTGGAACGTCTCACTTCCTGCGGTCTTGTCCAGAGAGGCCAGGAAACGCCTCCACCTAGGTCTGGTAAGAGAGGCCTCCCTAGGTGTGTCTGACTCCTCTCCACCTCTTACTCTTTCTGTTTTGATTGTCCAGGGTCTGAGACGTGGTTCTGAAGTGGCATATGTGGATTCTGGTGCGGTAGGCAACTTTATTCGGCTTAAGGAGGTGAAGAAATACCGGATTCCCTCGTATGATTGCTTCTGTAGATGGTAAACTCCTGCAAGAGTCTGTGTCCATGGTCATGGAGGAAGTGGTTTTGCAAATTGGGGCCTTACATCAAGAGTGAATTATCTTCTATGTACTGCCTAACCTGTCTCATGCGCTGCTTCTCAGCCTTCCTTGGCTTCGGACACATGAGCCCGTTCTGGATTGGCATTCGGGAGAGGTCCTCCGGTGAGGGCATCCATGTCAAGAGAGATGCTTGGGGCCTGTTCGTCCGGTCACTTCCCCTCAACCCTCTCCAGGCCCTGCAGGAGTGCCTTCTGCCTACTGGTCTTTTACGGACATTTTTGTTAAAAAGTAGGCGGAGACCTTACCACCTCATCGGCTCTACGACTGCCCAGTTGAGCTTCGACCGGGAACTACCCCGCCAAGGGGCCGAATATATCCACTCTCCGGCCGAAACATCGGCCATGTCCAAGTATATCCGTGAGAACCTTGCCAAGGGGTTTACACAAGAATCCTCTTCGCCCGCAGGGGCCGGCTTCTTCTTTGTAAAAAAGGACAGTTCTCTTCGGCCGTGCATCGATTACAGAGGTCTGAATGACATCTCAATCAAGAATAAGTACCCTCTACCGCTCATCCCTGAGCTCTTCAATCGCCTGAGAGGGGCCCGGGTGTTCTCTAAATTAAACTTATGTGGCGCCTACAACCTCATTCGAAACCGCCCTGGAGACGAGTGGAAGACCGCGTTTAACACCAGGGACGGTCATTACGAGTACCTCGTCATGCCTTTTGGCCTATGTAACGCTCCTGCGCTATTTCAGGAATTTGTCAATGCCATCTTCCGGGACCTGCTGTACTCCTGCATTGTGGTCTACCTAGACGACATCCTCATTTTCTCACCGGAGGAGCATCCGTCTGGTACTACAGCGTTTGCATGAGAACTGCCTCTACGCTAAGATGGAGAAGTGCCTCTTCGAGCAGTCTTCCTTGCCCTTTCTGGGGTATATCATCTCTGAGTCTGGATTGGAAATGGACCCTGAAAAATAGTCTGCGATCCTCCAGTGGCCGCGCCCGGTAGGAGTTAAAGCTATCTAATGTTTCCTCGGTTTTGCCAACTACTACCGTCAGTTTATCCTGCATTTCTCATCCGTGATCAAGCCAATCTCGTGCCTCACTCGGAAATGAGATGCTTTCCAAAGTCTGAAACAAGCTTTTGCGGCTGCGCCTGTATTACATTTGCCCGAGACGAACAATCCGTTTGTTCTGGAAGTGAAAGCATCTTCCACTGGTGCCGACGCAGTACTGTCTCAGAGGTCTTCTTCTGGGCGATTGGTCACCTGTGGGTTCTTTTTGAAGGCCTTTTCTCCAGCGGAGTGCAACTATGCCATCGGGGACCGGGAGCTATTAGCCATAAAGATGGCTTTGGAAGAGTGACGCTACCTACTGGAGGGGGCAGTCCATCCTTTTTCCATCTTCACTGACCATAAAAACCTGGCCTAACTTCAGTCAACCCAAAGGCTAAACCCCCGACAGGCCAGGTGGTCCCTGTTCTTTGCTCGTTTCGACTTCGAGTTGCATTTCTGTCCTGGTCAGAAGAATGTCAAGGCTGACGCTTTATCTCGGTCTCTGCAGCCTCCAGACTTGGAAGAGGAGCCTTCACACTTTATTTATCCACTCAAAATTGTCACGGTGACTTCCGTAAAGCTGATGACCCCGCCTCCAGGCAAAACTTTCGTTCTTGAGGCTGATAGGAGAGTGGTCCTGCGTTGGGGACACTCCAAGATCTCTGGTCATGTTGGAGTAAAGAAGACTCTGGCTCTCATTTCCTACTGGTGGCCTTCTCTCCGCCAAGACATGGCGGACTTTACTGCTTCGTGTCCCTCCTGTGCCAAAGTCAAGATCCCCAGGCAGTTATGTTCAGGTCTCCTGCTTCTGTTACATGTTCCATGGTCTCCGTGGCAACACATAGCCTTGGACTTTATTACGGACCTGCCTTGCTCTTCCGGTTGCACCACCATTCTGGTGGTAGTAGACCGGTTCTCTAAGATGGCACACTTTGTTCTGCTACCAGTGCTGCCCTCTGCACCTGAATTGGCAAAGGTCTTTGTCCAGCACGTCTTCCGACTTCATGGATTCCCAAAACATATTGTATCTGATCGCGGTGTCCAATTTACATCTCGATTTTGGAGGGCCTTATGTGGACTCTTGGAGGTGAAATTGGATTTCTCTTCTGCATACCACCCGCAAACCAACGGCCAAGTGGAGCGTGTAAATCAAGTGTTGGCATCCTAGCTACGTCATTTCTCCAACTCTCATCAGGATGACTGGTCTGATCTTCTTCCATGGGCTGAGTTCGCCTATAATAACCATCCCAACGAGTCTTTGGCCAAGTCTCCATTCTTTGTAGTTTTTGGCCTTCATCCCGGCACTCCTTTGCCAGTCTCTGCCACCTCCGGTGTTCCTGCAGCCGACTCCGTAACCTTGGAATTCTCCAGAATCTGGCAAGGGACTATAGAGGTGCTCGAGAAAGCCGGGGAGCTCATGAAGAGACATGCCGACAAGAGGCGCTTTGCTGCTCCAACCTACCTGCCAGGCGAGAAGGTTTGGCTCTCATCTAAATCTATTAGGTCCTTTTGAAGTCCTCCGGCGCATCAACACTGTTGCCTACAAGCTGAAGTTGCCTGCCTCGCTCTGCATTCCGAGCGTCTTCCACGTCTCTCTCCTGAAGCCAGTCATTCTGAATCGTTTTCATCCCGCCCCCGGCTCCTCTATCTCTCCGGTTAGTGCTGATAATGTTTTTGAGGTGTAGGATATTCTAGCCTCCAAGACAGTCAGGGGCAAGACCTTCTTTCTAATTGATTGGAAGGGGTTTGGTCCTGATGAAAGGTCATGGGAACCCAGGGAAAATATCCATGCACCCCGGCCGCAGCCACTCCAGGGGTCTCGTCGGGTGCGCACGTGCACCTCTCACACCTAGTCCCATGGTTGCGCTGTGTTCCTGTGCGTGCGCGTGCCATTCCCAGCTCTGTCTCTAATCTCATCATCTCTATGTCCTGAAGGACCTGACCCAGAAGTCCAAGTAATCATGTGCTATATCAGGCTACCTCTTCCTATGGGAGGTGCCTGATTATTGTTGTGCTTCCTGGCTTGGTCTGTTCGGTCCTTGCTTGGCTGCGTGCGGTACTCTGGTCTTCTGCCTTGTGCTTTGTCCCTATGCTCTGCCTTGTCGTGCTTCCTGGCACATGCTCCATATCTACACTCTGCTCTGTGCTCTGTCTTTTCTTTACTTTGGTGTGCTTCCTTGCATGCGCCCTGCTTTGCCCGCTCCCGGGCGTGCTCGCCCGTACGCGCCATACGTGCTCCCGTACACCCGCCTTGCACGGTCCTGTATCTAGCGCACTCCCGTGTACACGCTCTGTATGGTCCTGAACTCTGCATACTCCCGTGTCCACGCTTTGCACACTCCTGTCTCCAGCTTACTTCCCGTTGCATCCTGAAAACACACTCATTCCTGTCTCCCGTGAGCCGGCCACATGGTTGCAGCAGTCGTAGTATCTTACCCCCTTGGGCTTGCCCCTGACTCTCCCTGTATAGGGGGTGGTCCTCACTAGGCCAGCTCGCTCTGGGAAGGTGGGTGCCACCACCCAGAGGGTCCACTCCAGGAGTCGTCACGGTATAACAGTAACGAAGGTGTCCCGGTTAGTTACCACCGATGCAAGCCCCGCTGGATGGGGGTCTCACCTGGGTGACAGGGATACTCAGGAGGTTTGGAAAGGCCAATAACTCGAGGTATCATAAAACCAGAAAAAGCTATTGGCAGTAAATTATGCACGGTTAGAATTCCTGGACACTCTACAGGGTCATAATGTGCAAGTATTTTCAGACAATCGGGTGGTAGTGGCCTATTTAAACCATCAGTGGGGAATCAGGTCCCGGGTCCTAATGAACATAACATCCAAGATTTTCATTTTGGCAGAGAACTATCTCCTATCTCTATCAGCACTCCAAGGGATCGCTCCAAGGGATTATATTGTCTGAAGAAGGTCCAGATAGTGACCGAAATGTTACATATGAATGTAAACCACGTGGATTACCTCATTGTGAATAAAGAATTCCTTCACCTCCCATATACAATCTCTTGCCCACTCTTACCTCTTACACCTAAGGAACATCTCTAGAATCTGCCCCTTTCTCACCATAGACACAATGAAAACCCTTACTGTTGCCCTGATCCACTCTCGCTTGGACTACTGTAATGCTCTATTAATTGGTCTCCCCTCACTCGACTTTCCCCTCTCCAGTCCACCGTTAATGCAGCAACCAGGGTTGTCTATCTGGCTAATTGGTACTCTGAAGCGTTCACTCTTCGCCAGTCATTACACTGGCTTCCCATTCATTATAGAATCAAATTCAAACTGTTCTTCACAGTGCGGCACCCCCCTACATCTCCTCCTTCATTTCTGTTTTTCGGCCTACCCGCTCGGTACGCTCTGCAAACGACTTTCGACTAAACTCTGCCCTAATCTGTACCTCCCACTCCAGGCTCCAAGACTTCTCCCGCATTGCACCAATCCTCTGGAATGCTCTATCCCAAGAAATTAGGACTAGCCACAACTTACACAGCTTTAGGCGGTCCCTCAAAACACATCTGTTCAGAGCGACCTGTCGTGTTCCCTAATCAAAGTCCTTTAATGTGTGTGTGTGTGTCCCATTTACTATCTAAGAATAAACCTCCATGAAACTTCACCACACCCAACAGCATCACAAAAACTGGCTGGCGACTACCTCATGCAGCCTTTATCACCCACTCGCTCAAGAGGGTTGGGCCATCATTGTAAATAAGCCCCTGTACTTTGCGTCTCCCCCACCTCATTGCAGATTGTAAGCCCTTAAGGGAAGGGTTGTCATTATTTTGCTTTAATCATTGTATTACTTATGACTGTGGCATATGAACTGTTGAATTGTAAAGCGAGGCGGAATATGTTGGCCCTATATAAATAAAGATTATTAGTATTAAAGGGTCTGTTCTGGAAGGGTCTGGTCAGGTCATTTTAGGGGTCTGGATAAGGGGACTGAATGAGTTTTAAGGGTCTGGTCTGAGGTATAATTAATTTTAGAAGCCTGATATGATACATTTTAGCGTTTTGGTTTGAAACTAAGAGGAAACTTGGAACTGGTTGTTTAAAACGGTTATCTCGTCAAGAACATGGCTTTTCACTGTCACTTGGTGAGCTGGATTCTGTTGAAAGTCCCTGAACCAGTTTTTTGGTTCATTCCTCTCTCGTAGACAGGTGTGTGCTCAGTGAAAGCTGATGGACAGATATTTACACAAAACGGTTACCCACTCCACAATTCTTGACGCACAAGCTCATGCCTGTATTATATGTGATTCCTGGTATATATCGCATGACAGATTTTCTAAGATTATTCTCCTGGCATAATTGATCACTTTACGAGTAGACATGTCTTCACATTTCCCAAAACCCTGCAGTCATGCCAGAATCTGAAGTTCTCTTCCAGGAAGCCTCTATTATTTGGCAGATAATGCCATATCTGTCGGGATTTGTAGCGAGTTTTGGGGTGCATCTTGAATAGCCGGTATAGTCTTCTCTAAATAATTGTAATCATATATACACCCTGGCTATACAGCAGCACAAGGGTTAATCAGCCAGCTGTTCAGTAGTGACATTGTGCTTGGTGAAAAGGGTTAACCACATGCTATTCAGAAAAGCCAGCAGCAACAGGAAGATGAGATAATACAATGGTGACTCATGCAGCAAAAGCAAGAGAAAAAGTGGGCAGGGTGGCTGGCCAAAGTCTGACTGACTGACGACACATCATATATAGCACGTACATATCCGTATCCTCGGGGCATCCTTCATGGGGGTTTCCCACATACAAATGATGGGGTGTGACCAAGTGAGAAGAGGCGGATGATGAAAATTGTAATTAGAGAGAAAGGAAACAAGCTCGGCCTTGTTACAAGAAAAAGAGCCAAAGTGCTGAAATGAAACAAGTCCAGGCCCGGAAAAGAGCGCCACCCGTAGATGAATACAACCTCGGCACTAAAAAGTGGTGATAATTATAGACTGTAAAAGTCATCCAGGAAAGCAGTGAATATGCCACGTGTGCAGTGACCATTCATACCTATAGCACCACTAACTGTAGTGAATGTATCACCCATGACAGTTGAGAATATACAACGTGTGAGACGAGTGGCTTTATCCTTCATGACAGTAATGAATAGACCACCTATGTGGGCAATAAATATACCCCCAATATCAATAGTAAATATACCACCTGTGAGAGCAAAGACTATACCACCTGTGAGAGAAAAGATTGGATGGGTTATTACCGACATCTGGTAAGAATTTCATGTTAAGAACACCTTTACAAATAGATTTACTTAGAAAATTGGTGACGTGTTGAATTCTTTTCACCCCCTGGATATCATCTGTGAGATCAATGAATATACAGTATAACCTGTGAAAATAGTGATTATACCAACTGAATCCACCAGCCACAGCAACAGTAAATATACCACCCATGACAGTAGTGAATAAACCATCTGTGAGAGCAGTGATTATTAGAGTTGGACGAACCTGAACAGTAAAGTTCCTGATCCATACCGTACACCGACATTGAGCAAGGATTTCTCCTGGAAATCCATGTTACTGTTCAGGTTCGAGACTTCCAGCTTAATCATAGCCATGTGAAGCATTTTGCATAGTTGTGATTGGCTGGCGCTGTGTGCAAGAAAAAAAAAGATGTGCGGTCCCTCTCTTCTTGATAACCAGCGCAGGTAAAAGTGAAATCTGCTGGATACATTACTGACGTCGCCCCTCAGGCAATGCAACTTGATGCAGCAGAGTTGGAGCACATTGTGGGACATATTGATTATCGACGGGTGAGGAATACTGTGTTTTTTATTTTTACATTAATAAATGGGTAACAGAGGGTTGGGGTTTGTTTATTTCAAATAAAGGACTTTTTGTGGGTTTATTTAAATTTTTCCTGTGTCTGTGGCTTTTTTACTTTTCAGTACTGGGTTAGTAATGGTGGTGTCTGATAGACACCTCTCCATTACTAACCCTTGGGCTTGATGTCGGTGGACATAAAACAGCTGATATCAACCCCAAAATTATTACCCCACTTGCCACCACAGCAGGGCAAGTGGGAAGACCTGGACAAATCGCCAAAATTAGAATGTCAAATGGATGCGCCTTTTCTAGGGTGGTTGCGGGCTGCTATTTTTAGGCTGGGGAGGGACAATATCCATGGCACCTTCCTAGAATGAGAATGCCAGCCCCCATCTGTCTGCTTTAGTTTGGCTGGTTATCAAAAAATGGGGTGGACTGCCATTTGTTTTTTTAACCCCTTTGAAACAAAGCCTGTTTTCACCTTAGTAACTAGGCCAATTTTTACAATTCTGATCACTGTCACTTTATGAGGTCATAACTCTGGAATACTTCAACAGATCCTGGTGATTCTGAAAGTGTTTTCTCCTGACATATTGTACTTCATGATAGTGGTAACATTTCTTTGATATGACTTTCATTTATTTGTGACAAAAAAACTTAAATTTAGCGAAAATTTTGAAAATTTCGCAATTTTCAAACTTTTAATTTTTATGCCCTTAAATCAGAGAGTCATATCGCACAAAATAGTTTAAAAAAATAACATTTCCCACATGTCTACTTTACATCAGCACAATTTTGGAAACATAATTTTTTTTGATAGGAAGTTATAAGGGTTAAAAGTTGACCAGCGATTTCTCATTTTTACAACAAAATTTGCAAAACCATTTTTTTAGGGACCATCTCACACTTGAAGTGACTTTGAGGGGTCTATATGACAGAAAATACCCAAAAGTGACACCATTCTAAAAACTGCACCCCTCAAGGTGCTCAAAACCACATTTAAGAAGTTTATTAACACTTCAGATGCTTCTCAGGAATTTTTGGAATGTGAAAGGAAAAAAATAAACATTAACTTTTCTTTCATGAAAATTTTCCTTTAGACCTATTTTTTTTTACTTTTGCAAGAGTAACAGGAGAAAATGGACCATACATTTTGTAGTTCAATTTCTCCTGAGCATGCCGATGCCCCATATGTGTGGGAGATCTACTGTTTGGGCACACAGCAGGGCTCGGAAGGGAAGGAGCGCCATTTGACTTTTTGAATGCAAAATTTGATGGAATAATTAGCAGATGCCATGTCGCGTTTTAAGAGCCTCTGATGTTCCCCTTACGGAACTTATCTAGATGTGTATTGAGCATCTTGAACCCACAGGTGCTTCACAGAAGTTTATAACGTAGAGCCGTGGAAATAAAAAAAATCCCATTTTTCCCGAATAAAGTTTTTAGCTCCATATTTTGCATTTTCATAAGGGTAACAGGAGAAATTGCTCCATACAATTTGTTGTGCAATTTCTCCTGAGTACGCCCATACCCCATATGAGGGGGAAATCTACTGTTTGTGCGCACGACAGGACTTGGAAGGGAAGGAGCGCCATTTGACTTTTGGAATTAAAAATTTCATGGAATAATTAGGAGATGTCATGTCGCGTTTGAAGAGCCCCTGATGTGCCTAAACAGTGGAAACCCCCTACAAGTGACACCATTTTGGAAATTAGACCCCTTTGGGACTTTATCTAGATGTGTTTTGAGCACCTTGAACCCCCTGGTACTTCACAGAAGTTTATAACGTTAAGCCGTGAAAATTAAAAAAAAAAAATCACATTTTTCCCACAAAAATCGATTTTAGCTACAAATTTTGTATTTTCACAAGGGCGAAAGGAGAAAATGGAGCCCAAAGTTTGTTGTGCAATGTCTCCTGAGTTCACCGATACCCCATATGTGGTCAAAAACCACTTTTGAGGCACAGTGCAAAGCTCAGAAGGGAAGTAGCACCATATTACAGTGCAGATTTTGCTGCACTTGTTTGAGGGTGCCATGTTACATTGGCAGAGCCCCTGAGGTGCGAGAACAGCAAAACCCCACATACGTGATCCCATTTTACCAATTAAACCCCTCAATGAATTTATCTAGGGGTGCAGTGATTATATTGACACCACAGGTGTGTCACAGACTTATACCATTGGGCAGTGAAGAAAAAATAATTACATTTTTACCACCAAGATTGTGTGTTAGCCCCAAGTTTTACATTTTTGCACTGGGAAATGGGTAAAAATGGCACCAAAATTTGTCCCACAATTTCTACTGAATGTAGAAATGCCTCATATGTTGCTATACAGTACTACTTTGCCATACGGAGAGACTCGGGAGGGACAGAGCGCTATTTGCCTCCTGGAGCGCAGATTCTCCTAGACTAGTTTGTGGATTCCATATAAAGAGTCCCTAAGTGCTAGAAAAACAGAATCCCCCTCAAGTGACTACATTTTGGAAATTATACCCCTTTGGGAATTTATCTACAGGTGTAGTGATGATTTTGACTCCATGGGTGTTTTCCAGAAACAGACAGCAGTGGATATTGCTGAATGAAAATTGCAAACTGCCAATGTAGTGACCAGTAGGCTGTAGTGACCAGTACATCATGCTCAGCTCAAGCTTCTGGAGACAGGCACCTGTAAATTAGGCAGGCTCTCATCACTACAGAAATGCCAAACATGGCATTAAATGTTATTTAGGCACACTGGGACTCAGAAGGGAGGGGGTTATTTGGATTTGGGAGTTGAGAATTTGCTGAATTTCTTTTGGCGGGTGAGAAGCCATTTCACTTTTCCAGAGCCTTTATGCTACCAGTAACGTGGAACTCCCTATATTTCCGTTAACAGATGACAGATATGAGTGAGGACTTGCTTTTTTGTGGATTGAGTGGAAGCTTTTTTTGGGACCATTTTACATAACATTAGGGATCACAGTTATCCAGTGCTCTACGCTGACCACTTACTTTGGGGTTTCCATTTAGATCTCTGCGTGACGCGATTCAGATGACATCCCTGATGGATCCATTCACTAAAGTGAGGCAGCAGAGTTATTCTGGACTCTGGCCTCTGTTTCGCGATTTCCTTGTTTTCTGAAGTGCACAAAATTGTGGCCGATGGCACGTTCATGCAATCCTTAAAAGACGGACATCCCCGAATCACAGGTGCTATGGCGTCCACAGTGCCTCCATCTGCCTCATTATAAGGAATCTTCCACCAGAGGTTCTGTCTGAATCATGTATTTCAGAGATTTACACTGAAACCCCGATGTAAGCACTCAGCGCAGGATAAATGCGCCTCAAGCCTTACTGCGATCTTTGGGAGGCAGAATGAAAAAATCAACAGCAGGTGAAGAATTGGTTTTATTTTTTATGCCGTTCTACGTGCGGTATAAGTTATAAATTGAATAAATTAGGTGACTTCCCCTTACTATCAAAGCGGACAGTCCCTTTAAACAAGAAAAAAAAAACAAAATTGAAAGCTCATTTGAAATTGAAGAAGCACATTACGTCAGGTACCGGATATGCGAACCAATAACAGATGAGGACTCTTGAAGAACAGTTTTTGGATTCTCAGTTTATTATTATTAAGCAAGCTTGAGCAATGAGTTCTCTGCCTTTCAGTCACATTGTACAGTCATCCCCAAGCTTCCTTCTCATCTCAACAGATGCAGTGGATTCTTATTATTGTGCAGAAATATTGGTTATTGCTTCCTGCACCAATTCTATGTACCAAATGTCAAAAAGATGCCATATAGCCTAATAAGAAGAAATACTCGTTGCCCTCTTTAGTCTCTAGCCTCTCGCTATGGCCAACCTATACAGACGTTTCTACAGTGCAAGTCTATAGCTGATGGCATCTTGAAATGAGCAGCTTCCTCCTGCCGGCCATAGATGAAACCACTTTCTTGAAAGATGGTTAATTTTAATAAATGTCATTGAAGGTGATGTCATCAAAGCCAAATAGCTTAAAACACTATGACATCACAGATGCCATGAATACTGTGATGGATACTCATTCATATTGGGCAACATATAAAGATACCTATGGTCACTTCTACTTGAACTAAGAACAATTCCACTTTTTGGGCTGGGTATGAGCCCTAAAATTTAAATATGGGAGCCTTATGTAATTGGAGATGTCTACCATTTACCAGAAATCGAGTCTCTTCGCAATGGAAACCTCATTCATCAAACAACCAACAGACACAGACTGATAAGAACAGAACATGGGCCCTTCGCAGTCTAATGGCTCATCATAATGCACTATTTCACCTCTTTGGAGATAGAAATGGGGCCCCCTTACTCTTGCGGCTCCACAGGTTGCACCAATGATATGTTCACATCTACTTTAAACTATGAAAGTTGGACTTTCCGGGGTTGTCCATGGACATAGCAGAAGGTTTTCCTCCCTTACGATATGAGATAAACTAGTGGGGGCACCTCGAAACAGGACCTCTTGTTTGGGTAAAGCGGAGACACTGTTGTATTAGAGACACCCATAAACCCCATTTCAAACAGCTGAGGTCACCGTTGCATGAGCTTCATTTCAACAGAAAAAAGTTCTCTGGATGAAATGAACCCCATCAAATTACATACCTTATTTGCATAATTTGCAAATTTCTACTGCCATCTAGTGTTTCAAGTAGCGCTTATATCTACATATCTTCCGAATTCCACATTCCTTCATGTCATTTGGTTATCCCAGCTGTCATCTTGTGTTTCAAGTAGTGCATTACAAATGTGCTACATATTTTGTAGAATAAGTCATGTGACAGTTTGTATCTTATAAGTTGGAGGACTGTCAGGTCAGGGTATTTTTTCATCTCCCGAAAGCCCTAAAATACTGCTTGAATACAAAGATTTATTAATGGGCATTTACATCCTACTCCATATCGGAGAATATTATTTTGCTCCTGTCAGGCTAATTCGGTTCCAGAAATACTATCAGTTTTGGTCATCTAGTTTGGTTTTAGTTCATATGCGTTCTGTTTGCATTTCATGCCAAATGCCTGTGGCTACAGCATGCAAATGAGAGTCAATCTACATGAGTTGCATCCTACTAGTGTGAAAATAGAGATGGACCCTGCTACTGTTCTAGGAGTCAAGGGTTAGGCATCTGTCAGGTGTCCATAGCTTGGCCGTATTTTACCGTCCACATTATACGTTAGCTCGGATCGGTAGATTTGCTGTTGAGTCGGAACGTGCCGCGACAATATGAGCAGTAAAATGCAGCCGCATTAAGGCTGCCCGATTGAGGCCTTAGAAGGGGCTATTGCTCATTAGCATCAGTTCCATTCTTCGTATTGATGCACAAAGGTCTTCTATTAATGGACAAAGATGACTGTCTTGTGTTGCAATGTCTGTGGTGATAGCATGCCCCAAACACACAGCTGATTAGCTATGAAGGAGATGTACTGATGATGCTACGACTAAGACGTAATAATATAGAATAATGAGTACTGTGGCATTGATTCACCGCCATTGACACAGACAAAAAGGAATAGTGCTCCTTCTGCTAAGTGGAAGGTGTCTTCACTTCTGCCCACACAATGTAATAGGGAGAAAGGGTAGACTTTTACATATTTTAACAGGGCAGGATTGTATGAGTTATGAAGCTGCTTCTCTCCCAGGTTATAAACTGGTCTTTCCATTTTTTAGGGTGGCACAAACAGAAGGCAGATATGATTTAACCCCTAACACTGCTTTGTAACGTAGACAAAAGATTGATATGTCTGCTCCTTCTGCAGGGTGATACAGCTAGAAGTAGCTATGAGTCTCCTCCCCCTGCAGGATGATACATATAGGAGGAGCTATGAGTCTCCTGCAGGATGATACATATAGGAGGAGCTATGAGTCTCCGCCCCCTGCATGGTGCTACCAATAGGAGGCTATGAGTCTCCACCCCCTGCAGGGTGCAACAGGCAGGAGGAGCTATGAGTTTGCAGCTCATAAAGAGTGTTACAGATAGGAGGAGCTATAAGTCTCAACTCCCTGCAGGGTGATACAGATAGGAGACTACGAGTCTCCATCCAATGCAGGGTGCTACAGACAGAAGGAGCTATGAGTCTCCACTCCTTACAGGGTGATACAGATAGGAAGCTATGAGTCTCCACCCACTACAGGGTGCTACAGACAGAAGGAGCTAGGAGTCTCCACTCCCTGCATGGTGATACAGATAGGAGGCTATGAGTCTCTACCCCCTGCAGGATGATTCAGATAGGAGGAGCTATAAGTCTTCACCCCCTACTGGGTGATACAGATAGGAGGAGCTATGAGTCTCCATTCCCTGAAGAAAGTGAAAATGAGGATGAGTGACCTCGTGGAGATCAAACATCCAACACTGCGGAGATACCATCACATGTTTCTCAACGCAGTGATCTAGAGCAATGCCCCCATCCCTTATGGGAAATATGCAAAAACATGCAAAACACAAGCCGCGGAGACACCATCACGTGTTTCTCAACGCAAGCAATGACTAGCCAGGTCTTTCCCTGGGAAGGAACAACCACGGGAAGGGCAGTCTCCAATGAAGGAAACCACCTATGCCAAAACATGGTATCCATCCACAGACAGCTGTTTCGGGGTATTGCCCCTCATCAGTGTGGAGTAGGAAACTGGCTAGTAGGAGCAATGCCTAGTAAAAGACTGTGAAAATGAGGATGAGTGACCTCGTGGAGATCAAACATCCAACACTGCGGAGACACCATCACATGTTTCTCAACGCAGTGATCTAGAGCAATGCCCCCATCCCTTATGGGAAATATGCAAAAACATGCAAAACACAAGCCGCGGAGACACCATCACGTGTTTCTCAACGCAAGCAATGACTAGCCAGGTCTTTCCCCGGGAAGGAACAACCACGGGAAGGGCAGTCTCCAATGAAGGAAACCACCTATGCCAAAACATGGTATCCATCCACAGACAGCTGTTTCGGGGTATTGCCCCTCATCAGTGTGGAGTAGGAAACTGGCTAGTAGGAGCAATGCCTAGTAAAAGACTGTGAAAATGAGGATGAGTGACCTCGTGGAGATCAAACATCCAACACTGCGGAGACACCATCACATGTTTCTCAACGCAGTGATCTAGAGCAATGCCCCCATCCCTTATGGGAAATATGCAAAAACATGCAAAACACAAGCCGCGGAGACACCATCACGTGTTTCTCAACGCAAGCAATGACTAGCCAGGTCTTTCCCCGGGAAGGAACAACCACGGGAAGGGCAGTCTCCAATGAAGGAAACCACCTATGCCAAAACATGGTATCCATCCACAGACAGCTGTTTCGGGGTATTGCCCCTCATCAGTGTGGAGTAGGAAACTGGCTAGTAGGAGCAATGCCTAGTAAAAGACTGTGAAAATGAGGATGAGTGACCTCGTGGAGATCAAACATCCAACACTGCGGAGACACCATCACATGTTTCTCAACGCAGTGATCTAGAGCAATGCCCCCATCCCTTATGGGAAATATGCAAAAACATGCAAAACACAAGCCGCGAAGACACCATCACGTGTTTCTCAACGCAAGCAATGACTAGCCAGGTCTTTCCCCGGGAAGGAACAACCACGGGAAGGGCAGTCTCCAATGAAGGAAACCACCTATGCCATAGGTGGTTTCCTTCATTGGAGACTGCCCTTCCCGTGGTTGTTCCTTCCCGGGGAAAGACCTGGCTAGTCATTGCTTGCGTTGAGAAACACGTGATGGTGTCTCCGCGGCTTGTGTTTTGCATGTTTTTGCATATTTCCCATAAGGGATGGGGGCATTGCTCTAGATCACTGCGTTGAGAAACATGTGATGGTGTCTCCGCAGTGTTGGATGTTTGATCTCCACGAGGTCACTCATCCTCATTTTCACAGTCTTTTACTAGGCATTGCTCCTACTAGCCAGTTTCCTACTCCACACTGATGAGGGGCAATACCCCGAAACAGCTGTCTGTGGATGGATACCATGTTTTGGCATAGGTGGTTTCCTTCATTGGAGACTGCCCTTCCCGTGGTTGTTCCTTCCCGGGGAAAGACCTGGCTAGTCATTGCTTGCGTTGAGAAACACGTGATGGTGTCTCCGCGGCTTGTGTTTTGCATGTTTTTGCATATTTCCCAT
The DNA here is from genome assembly GCF_039654945.1 of Dendrobates tinctorius. NCBI lineage: Eukaryota > Metazoa > Chordata > Amphibia > Anura > Dendrobatidae > Dendrobates > Dendrobates tinctorius. Next base: position 2,428,766 of record NW_027361818.1, on the reverse strand, counting down.
AAGGGATGGGGGCATTGCTCTAGATCACTGCGTTGAGAAACATGTGATGGTGTCTCCGCAGTGTTGGATGTTTGATCTCCACGAGGTCACTCATCCTCATTTTCACAGTCTTTTACTAGGCATTGCTCCTACTAGCCAGTTTCCTACTCCACACTGATGAGGGGCAATACCCCGAAACAGCTGTCTGTGGATGGATACCATGTTTTGGCATAGGTGGTTTCCTTCATTGGAGACTGCCCTTCCCGTGGTTGTTCCTTCCCGGGGAAAGACCTGGCTAGTCATTGCTTGCGTTGAGAAACACGTGATGGTGTCTCCGCGGCTTGTGTTTTGCATGTTTTTGCATATTTCCCATAAGGGATGGGGGCATTGCTCTAGATCACTGCGTTGAGAAACATGTGATGGTGTCTCCGCAGTGTTGGATGTTTGATCTCCACGAGGTCACTCATCCTCATTTTCACAGTCTTTTACTAGGCATTGCTCCTACTAGCCAGTTTCCTACTCCACACTGATGAGGGGCAATACCCCGAAACAGCTGTCTGTGGATGGATACCATGTTTTGGCATAGGTGGTTTCCTTCATTGGAGACTGCCCTTCCCGTGGTTGTTCCTTCCCGGGGAAAGACCTGGCTAGTCATTGCTTGTCCATTCCCTGAAGAGTGATACACATAGGAGGAGCTATGTCTCCACCCCCTGCAGGGTGCTACAGATAGAAGAAACTATGAATCTCCCCCCCCCCGCAGGTTGACATAGAATGAGTGATGAATCTCCTCCCCCTGCAGGGTGATACAGATAGGAGCTGTAAGTCTCCACCCCATGCAGGGTGCTACAGACAGGAGGAGCTATGAGTCTCCACCCCCTGCAGGGTGCTACAGATAGGATGAGCTAGGAGTCTCCTCCCCTGCAGGGTGATACAGATAGGAGGAGCTATGAATCCCCATCCCCTGCAGGTTGACATAGAATGAGTGATGAATCTCCTCCCCCTGCAGGGTGATACAGATAGGAGCAATGAGTCTCCACCCCCTGCAGGGCGATACAGATCGTAGAAGCTATGAGTCCCACCCCCTGCAGGGTGCTACAGATGGGAAGAGCTATGAATCTCCATCCCCTGCAGGTTGACATAGAATGAGTGATGAATCTCCTCCCCCTGCAGGGTGATACAGGAAGGAGGAGCTATGCATTTGCCATTCTCCCTTCAAGGTGATAAAAGCAGAAGGAAGTTATGAGCCCACCCCGCTCTTTGGATAACACAGAAAGATGAAAGCTATGACTTTGTCCCTATCTCAGCAGAGTCATACAGCCAAAAGAAGCTTTAAGAAATATTATATAGAAAATACAAGAATAATAAATATGTGAATCATGAGTCAGTTTTCCTTGAAGTCATTTCCATGCTTATGGCCTTTCTCCATTGTACCAGTTAAGACTTTATATCTCTGCCCCTTCCCTTGCAGGGTGACATGAAGTAATGCATGTATTGACCCCGTAGTACTAAGCAGGCAGCTGGTTATCCTCCCGTTATTGCTGGCTAAATGTACTCCTCCCGCTCTCTCAGCACTGCCAGAGTGGGGGACCATGCACCAGGCGAGCGTAATTTCTTATGTCCTTTGTCCACAATCTTTGGGGACACTAAGAGGTTTCCAGAATGCGGAAGGGAGATCCTCACGCACGGGAATCTTTCTTAATGTTGGGTTTGTTGCCCAGAATCTGGTCTATCTCCGTTATGAGCTGGGGTGTTATCTGAGACAGGACCTGAAAGTGAAAAAAATATGAAAGTGTTTGAAAGTGTTAAAGTTCCTTGGCATTTATGCAAAGCTATAAGTCATAGGAAGATCTTGGATTTTCTCCAGAATCATTGATTGCACATTGTACTTTCCAGTTGGACACTTTGTTTTAGTCTTATTTACAAATGCTAAATTTATGGTCCAAAACAGTCTCAGAATCAGAACTCTCTGTTATTAAACAGTGTGAAAAGAGCTCGTTTGTCAGGTTCTGTTGCCTATGAAGCAAGAGATTTTAATGAAAGTCTCAAACGTGTGTGAACTATCAATAAGACCCTCCAAACACTGCTAAATAGGCAGATATACCAAAAGAGGAGAAGATTGCTTTGATAATCTTCATCTGATACAGTTCTGGTTGCAGCAAAGGTCCCAGTGGACCCAAAAGTCATAGATAATCATTGACCACCAATTATGGTAAAATCCCCTCAGGGAGAGAGGATCTATATGAACAACCATTGCATAGTCCCTTGAGGTCAATAGCAGAACTATCTTCTGGTAGCTTTTATTTCTTAGGGTACCATTACACATAGCGAATCACCAGCGATCCTGACAACAATACGACTTGGTAAGGATCGCTGGTACGTTGCTACATGGTCGCTAGTAAGCTGTCAAACAGGCAGATCTACTCAACGATGCAGCAATGATACGGCGATCCGTATAACGACCTCGGCGGTCGTTGGGAACTTGTCACACAGCAGCTATTCTGATGACTCAGATCTCGATAGCGTGAGTTATGAGTCATCAACGAGGTCGCTCGTTGTTGTTATGGCGTCAAACACAGCGATGCATGCTGGCCAGCGGGACACCAACGATCAAAAAATGGCCTTGGACATTCGAGCACGATCAGCGATATCACAGCGGGAGGCTGGTCACCGCTATGTGTCACACGTAGCGAGATCGCTGGCAAGGTCGCTGTTGCGTCACAAAACCTGTGATGTTTCAGCGATCTCGCTAACGATCATGCTATGTGTGAAGTACCCCTTAGTGTCTTTAGGTAAAAATAAATCTGGTGTCTAATCAAAGCAGTGTTGATCTGCATGAATATTTAGCTCATAGTTCCTGGTGGTTAGTGCTACAGTTGTGCTCTGATAGATTTTCTTGATCAGTATTTGATGAGAGCAAAGGTTAGTGTCTACTCAAATTGCCCAAGTTTCTTTCTTCTGAAGCATCATGAGATAGCAACATTTAAAAAATCCAGAGATATACTGTACAGCTAAAGAATATATGTGGCAACCCATGGGAATATTTGTAATCCCTGGATATTTGGTAATTACTACCCCAAACTTCAAGAAAAATTTAAAAATCTTGATATTAGATGGTGAAAATTCTACCACTGGCCATCATGGACTTGGTGGTTCCTGAGAAGCAAAGTTTTGATACTCCCTGAAAAATATAAGAAATTAGACTTGGTGGTTCCTGTAAACTACTGTATATTTTTTGGACTTCTTAAACACTTGGATATTTTGACCTGGACTGATGAACTTGATTATCAACAGGTATCTCTTGTTTGGACAATCAGAGTTAGTGCTCATTCAGATGTCTGGTTTTTTTGACGTACGAGGGAAACGGAGTTTCAGCAGCTTTTCACGAATGAGACAAGAAAAAAAAAGTTTCATTATCTTCTATCTAGCGTCTGAGCTGTGTACAATTTTTTTCACGAACGTATAGACTTGACTTGCCAATTTTGATCCGACCCAGGGATCAGTATCGAATATATCTGCTCAATATTGCGTGGACCACTTGGTCCACAAAAAAAAAAACAAACAAACGTGAATGGTCCTATAGACTTTACTAGGTACAAGTTCTATCCATGAAAACTCGTACACGAAAAAAAAAGACATCTGAACAAGCCTTTAGAGCAAAACACTAAAATTGGTTAAAATGGGAATTGCATATATCAAAGTCAATTAATTACATCTTGTTGAATGATATAAAGCTCAAAGAAAGTTTGGGACTTAGGCTTCTGTAGTAATTGCTTTAAAAACTGGTAAGAGTAGCTCACTTTGAAAGAGAATGACTAAACCATGTAAAGAATTGATCATACTTGAACCCCTGGGAAAAAAAGTGCAATCACCATACTTGGAGCATGGTCACTCAGTACTTTTTACCTTGCAACAAATACATTAATCACGTATGTTGCTCAAAATAATGTTTCCTTAATATCTGAAGGATTTGGCTTCATGAGCCATACCTCGAATACAGTAAATGAATTTTAAATATATTATCAATTATCAGTAATTTACTAAATTAAGTATGTAGTTAATCAATTTTAAGGAAAAAATAATGGAACCATCTTGTAAAGGCTAATATAATTTTTGCTAGGGGTTGTAAATTCTAAAATAGAATAGAGATCTTCTGGAGGACCTCGCTCATGGTAAAGATGAAGAAGTGCAGTTTTAGGCAACAAGTCAATTAACATTGGATCTCACCTGGATGGAACCCAAATTCTCAATAAGTTGATCACAGTTGGAGACCCCCAGAAGTACAGAACTCACTCCCTCGCTACGCAGACACCATGCTGGAAAAAGAGCAGGTTTCGAAACGTTAAAAAAAACACGTTTATAAGAAAGGAAGTGTAAAAATGCTTAATAGCCCGGTTTGTTCTTGAAAAGGTCATCTGTTGTAGTCATTTTTTTGGTGTCACATATTCTTTTATATTTAATATGCACACATTTCTCATCTTTATAGCCAATCTCAAGAAATTGTAATTGGTACTCTGAGTTGCTATTAGCTCATCAGGCAATTACATAAATTCTTTAGTTTCATGTGAAGGTTTGATGTCGTACCTATTGCCAGCTGGGTGACTGTGCAGTTGAGGCGCTCAGCTATGGGATGAAGATCCTTCACTTTGGTGTGCTGTTTTTTCCCTTCATCACTGACTGCTTTCTCTTTTAGCCAGTGATATCCCTGCAAAAAAAAAGTCATGGAGCATTAAGACAGTGTGAACTTTATCTTCCAATGTTTGTGCACTGTCCAAATCCAAATGGCCTTAAGGAGATAAAAGAGGAATATGCCTCAGTCACGTCCTATTTGTGCAAAAGTGAAGAGCCACCACAAAAAGTGACTGCTGGTCTATTCAAACAGTTACAATTTAGAAGGATATAAAAAAACACAAGGAGCCATAATTTCAGTAGGAATCCTTTGCTGTTCAGATCCTGCTAGTCTCAATTTCCAGCTCCAGTGATGAAGTCCCTGGACATTTGACCACTGCTGCCAATCACTGACTGTAGTGACCACCCGGCCTCGGAAAGAGTCAGAACCAGACTCATCAGTTAAAAACTTCTGCAAAAAGCATACTCTGGAAGACCTAATACATCTATGCATTACCATGACGAGTCCATTGATATAAAGTTTCTTGCAAAAGTATTCGCACACACACTCCCCTTAGATTTCTACCTATTTTGATACTTTACAACCTGTGTTCAAATGTTTTTGTAATCTCATTTGTGTGTGATGCATCAGCTATAGTCTAAGTTGGTAAAGTGAGAACAATATAAGCATAAACTAAATTTATGGGATCAAATAGCTAAAAATTGGCATGTGCATATGTATTCACCCCTTTTGCTATGACTCCCCTTAAAATTTCTGGTGCAAACAATTACCTTCAGAAATCACATGGTTAGTAAAAGGCAGTCCCCCTGTTTGCAATCTATGTGTCACATGGTCTCTCAGTATATACACACTTTTCTGAAAGGCCATAGCGGCTGCAGCACCATTAACAAAAGGCACCACTAACCAAACACCACCATGAAGACCATGGAGATCTCCAAACAACACCATAAAGACCAAGGAGATCTCCAAACAACATTATGAAGACCAAGGCGATCTCCAAACACCACCATGGAGACCAAGGTGATCTCCAAACAACACCATGAAGACCAAGGAGATCTCCAAACACCACCATGAAGACCACGGAGATCTCCAAACAACACCATGAAGACCAAGGTGATCTCCAAACACCACCATGAAGACCACGGAGATCTCCAAACAACACCATGAAGACCAAGGTGATCCCCAAACACCACCATGAAGACCAAGGAGATCTCCAAACAACACCATGAAGACCAAGGAGATCTCCAAACACCACCATGAAGACCACGGAAATCTCCAAACAACACCATGAAGACCAAGGAGATCTCCTAACAACACCATGAAGACCATGAAGATCTCCAAACAACACCATGAAGACCAAGGTGATCTCCAAACAACACCATGAAGACCAAAGAGATCTCCAAACACCACCATGAAGACCACAGAGATCTCCAAACAATACCATGAAGACCAAGGTGATCTCCAAACAACACCATGAAGACCAAGGAGATCTCCAAACACCACCATGAAGACCACAGAGATCTCCAAACAACACCATGAGGACCACGGAGATCTCTAAACAACACCATGAAGACCAAGGAGATCTCCAAACAACACCATGAAGGCAAAGGAGATCTACAAACAAGTCAAGGACAAAGTTGTTGAGAAGTACAAGTCAGGGTTGGATTATAAAAAAATCTCCCAATCTCTGATGATCCCCGGTGCACCATCATATCCATTATCATCAAATGGAAAGAACATGGTACCACAACAAACCTGCCAAGGGAAGGCCGCACATTAAAACTCTCAGCCCGGGCAAGGAAGGAATTAATCAAAGAGGCAGCACATAGACCAAAGGTAACCCTGAAGGAGCTGCAGACTTCCCAATCACAGACTGGAGTGTCTGTCCATGCGACCACAATAAGCCTTATACTCGATATAGGTGTCCAATGGAAGAGTGGGCAGAAAAAAAGCCTTTACTTACACACAAAAATTGTAAGGCTCATTTTAAGTTTGACGAAAGATGTGAGAGACTCGCCAAATGTATGGAGGGAGGTGCTGTGGTTTGATGAGACCAAAATTGAACTTTTTTTTCCATGAAGTTAAACGCTATGTCTGGCGCCAAACCAACACAGCTCATCACCCCAAGAACACATCCCCACAGTGAAACATAGGATGGTAGCATCATGCTATGGGGATGTTTTTTGGAATAGGGACAGGAAAAATGGTCCGAGTTGAGAGGAAAGATGGATAGTGTCAAATACAGGGATATTCTTGAGACAAACCTACTTTTGTCAAGACATTGACCCAAAGCATGCTGCTAAAGCAACAGTCAAGTAGTTTAAGGGGAAACATGTAAATGATTGTAGCAGCCTAGTCAAAGCCCAGACCTTAATCCAATTGAGAATCTGTGGTCAGACTTGAATATTGTTGTTCATCAGAAGAAACCATCTAACTTGAATTAACTGGAGCAGGTTTACCTTGAGGAATGAGCAAAAATCCCAATGGCTAGATGTGGAAAACTCATAGAGACATTTCCACAGTGACCTGCAACTGTAATTGCTGCAAAAAGGAGGCTCTACAAAGTACTGGTTATAGGAGGTGAACAGTTATGCACACTGAAGTTTTCAGTTATTTTGTCCTATTTGCTGTTCCGTTCAAAATGCAAAAAAACTGTTCACAGTTGTAGGCATGTTCTTTACATGAACTGGTGCAAACCCTAAAAGAAGCAGTAAAATTCCAGGTTGTGAAGTAGCAAAACACAAAAAATGCCGAAGGAGTGAATACTTTTTCAAGTCACTGTAGCCTGCAACTGATTCCCGAGGGTCTTAAAAGGAATCTGTCACCCTTTTTTTGCCCTATGAGCTGCCGGCATTGACATCAGGGGCTTATCTACAGCATTCTGTAATGCTGTAGATAAGCTCCCGATGTAACCTGAAAGATAAGAAAAACATGTTAGATTATATCTCACCGGAGGGGGCAGTCCATCTTCATACGATGCCGTCCTCTTCTTCCCTTCCTGTAGTAGTTCCGGTGCAGGCGCACTGCTCTGCCCTGTTGGGGGCAGAGCAGAGACCTGCAGTTCGCAGGCGTCAGGAGAGGTCTGGTGCCTGCGCACTGCAGTATTCTGCTCTGCCCTCAACAGGGCAGAGCAGTGAGCCTGCGCCGGAGCCACGACAGGAAGGAAAGAAGAGGACGGCATCGTATGAAGATGGGAGGCGTCGGACCCGACCGCGACACCCATCAGACTGGACAGCCCCCTCCAGTGAGTATAATCTAATGTGTTTTTCTTATCTTTCAGGTTACATCAGGGGCTTATCTACAGCATTACAGAATGCTGTAGATAAGCCCCTGATGTCAATACCGGCAGCTGATAGTCCAAAAAACGGGTGACAGATTCCCTTTAACAGCAGTACACCTTGAGATTTTCTATATCATGCGAAATTGACAATAGTGGACAACTACTTTAAATCTACGTTTCTATGGTGTTATGGTATTACTTTGAAGGAAGCTCTGGATTTTTCAGGGATGGTGTCAGCATATTTCCCAGTTATCAGGCCACATGCCAATGGAGACCAGGTCATAGAGCCAACACCTGTGGAAAACATAAATGAAGATGCCAAAAATCAGTAAAATTGTAAAACAAGCGAATTGGATGTCATCTGCAGGGTGTTTACCCTATCAAAACACTCACCAATTTTATGATACAGTTCAGGGAGTTGAGTCTCTACTTTTTCACGCTGGAAGAGATGGTACTCGGCTTGTTCACACACTGGAGGGATGAGGTTAAACTGACGAGCTACAGAATAGGCCTCCTATCAACACAAAGGTAATTGTAATTAGGAATGAATAGTAACACTCGCCTTCCAAATTTCAAAGAACACTTCACGTAGACATGAAAAACGTCCCATCCCTTCAAGATTTTGTACATTTGCGTGCCTTGTGAAGCGTTGTACCGCTTCCATTGATTGATCTCAGTAGTGTGTGGTGCTGGTGGATCTTGAAACTGAGACTCTTCGAGCTACTTTCTGTTGTAGCTTATAAACCATGGCCATTAGCGGAGACACCCCATTATATATGGAAAAGTTGACCTGGTCACAAGCCCCGTTGGCTTTCTACAGAGCAGAATGACTCAGAAATCACAATGTGATTCATTAATGTAGTTTATATGTTTCACGTACCATAATTTCCATCGCACTCCAGCGAGAAGTGCCCCAGTACATCGCCAATCCCTGGTTAATCACAAAGGTCATGGCCCGTACAATCTCTGTACAGAGAAGAAGAGAACGGAATAAATTGGTATCATCCCAGAGATGAACTTGTCATGTAAGTCCTTCTACATCCATTGTACCTGCACATTACAGAGCTATACCGAATGATAAAATGTTTCCGCTACATCGAACAAGCCCAAGCCTGCTACGCCTGTGCAAGAAAATATGGACAAATTGATGGACATCATGCTGTACATGCTGGGAGAAGACAGATTGTACGACCTGGATTCACCCAGATTTATGTATATAGATAGATCCATCATACACTGTCACGCAGCAATATACATAGACTGGAGGGTTGTCATTTAGCTCCATTTAATAGTATGGCCTGCGACGGTTTCCTTCTATCCTGCCTCTTTTATATTCCTGCAGATATATTTAGTTAAATATAGATTTCTCTATTTTTAGGCCGCCGTTCCCATGTCCATCTGTAGAGGGACCTGCACACTAGAAGCGGGACACCGAGGGGATGCTGATTGCAGAGGTCATCATAAATTTAGTGGTGGGGGAAGGGCTCTGGAGGAAGAATGCAGCCAAAACTAGACAGAGGAGAACAGGAGATAGATAAGAGGGAGCATGAGGATATGAGAGAGCAGGGGAAGTCTATCATGACAGGTGCATACGGGAGAAGGAGGACTGGTGATGGTAAGAAATCGGAAGTGCCAAGTGTATGTACAGAGACGTGTGAGGCAGAATAAAGGTAGTACAGTAACCTTTCTATAATCCACACGCGCCATGCAGGCACACATACACACTATATGTAGACCTATAACTCAGAAATAATACATATACAGTGGGGCAAAAAAGTATTTAGTCAGTCAGCAATAGTGCAAGTTCCACCACTTAAAAAGATGAGAGGCGTCTGTAATTTACATCATAGGTAGACCTCAACTATGGGAGACAAACTGAGAAAAAAAATCCAGAAAATCACATTGTCTGTTTTTTTTTCATTTTATTTGCATATTATGGTGGAAAATAAGTATTTGGTCAGAAACAAAATTTCATCTCAATACTTTGTGATATATCCTTTGTTGGCAATGACAGAGGTCAAACGTTTTCTGTAAGTCTTCACAAGGTTGCCACACACTGTTGTTGGTATGTTGGCCCATTCCTCCATGCAGATCTCCTCTAGAGCAGTGATGTTTTTGGCTTTTCGCTTGGCAACACAGACTTTCAACTCCCTCCAAAGGTTTTCTATAGGGTTGAGATCTGGAGACTGGCTAGGCCACTCCAGGACCTTGAAATGCTTCTTACGAAGCCACCCCTTCGTTGCCCTGGCTGTGTGCTTTGGATCATTGTCATTTTGAAAGACCCAGCCACGTTTCATCTTCAATGCCCTTGCTGATGGAAGGAGGTTTGCACTCAAAATCTCACGATACATGGCCCCATTCATTCTTTCATGTACCCGGATCAGTCGTCCTGGCCCCTTTGCAGAGAAACAGCCCCAAAGCATGATGTTTCCACCACCATGCTTTACAGTAGGTATGGTGTTTGATGGATGCAACTCAGTATTCTTTTTCCTCCAAACACGACAAGTTGTGTTTCTACCAAACAGTTCCAGTTTGGTTTCATCAGACCATAGGACATTCTCCCAAAACTCCTCTGGATCATCCAAATGCTCTCTAGCAAACTTCAGACGGGCCCGGACATGTACAGGCTTAAGCAGTGGGACACGTCTGGCACTGCAGGATCTGAGTCCATGGTGGCGTAGTGTGTTACTTATGGTAGGCCTTGTTACATTGGTCCCAGCTCTCTGCAGTTCATTCACTAGGTCCCCCCGCGTGGTTCTGGGATTTTTGCTCACCGTTCTTGTGATCATTCTGACCCCACGGGGTGGGATTTTGCGTGGAGCACCAGATCGAGGGAGATTATCAGTGGTCTTGTATGTCTTCCATTTTCTAATTATTGCTCCCACAGTTGATTTCTTCACATCAAGCTGGTTGGCTATTGCAGATTCAGTCTTCCCAGCCTGGTGCAGGGCTACAATTTTGTTTCTGGTGTCCTTTGACAGCTCTTTGGTCTTCACCATAGCGGAGTTTGGAGTCAGACTGTTTGAGGGTGTGCACAGGTGTCTTTTTATACTGATAACAAGTTTAAACAGGTGCCATTACTACAGGTAATGAGTGGAGGAAAGAGGAGACTCTTAAAGAAGAAGTTACAGATCTGTGAGAGCCAGAAATCTTGATTGCTTGTTTCTGACCAAATACTTATTTTCCACCATAATATGCAAATAAAATGAAAAAAAAACAGACAATGTGATTTTCTGGATTTTTTTTTCTCAGTTTGTCTCCCATAGTAGAGGTCTACCTATGATGTAAATTACAGACGCCTCTCATCTTTTTAAGTGGTGGAACTTGCACTATTGCTGACTGACTAAATACTTTTTTGCCCCACTGTATACCCACACTCAGGTACAGACTGAGGCTGAAATTCAGCCCTGGCATTTGAAATCACACAGGCCCATGCAGTCTCCATCCATAAGCATCAGATGGGGATATATTACTAATATTACCCTGGATGGAGGAAGCAAGATTTACTACAAGACCAATATTTGTAATGATACCGGTGGCCTGCTGGGGTAAGTCATGGAATCAGAGACTGTGCTCTGTCACAACTCTTAACAGTATGGGTGTCAACGTAGCAGACAAGGCAGCCCAGGACCAGACAGGCCCTTCTGGCATTTGCCAGATGGCCAGTCCGGCCGTGCCCACACTGTACAGACATAAGGCATACTGTGGGGATTTGTACTCAGGTGCGCTAGAGGAAAACATGAGGCGTGCTTCTTTAAAAGAAAAGTCCATGCGGGTTTATTTACTCCATAAACAGTCGTGACTTTTATTGTTTAAGATTACTTTACTCGTTTTTATTATGTATACCCCTTTTCACATGTAAAGCGCCATGGAATAAATGGCGCTATAATGAATAATAATAATAAACCCAGCAGTAACAAAAAAACGGTAAATGGCCTTCAAAGCAGGCAAAACAACACAAAACTGTCCTTAGCCAGGCTCTCTGCTGTCTCACGCCTGTGGGTACACAGGCTAAGCAATGTCCAGCATGCAGGCTCGGTCTGGAGCCCCACACGCAGGAATGCTTCTCTCTCTGCACACAGACCATAAGTCAAACAACAGCTTCCATTATATAGGCTGCAACCACACCCACAGGTGAGGTATACGGGTAACCAGACCTGCCTATCTCATAGCTGCCCGTAATCCGGACCCAGATGCACTAAACAACAACTTAGTGCTCTCGTGCACTAACGCAAAATCCTCTGGGTTGCATCGCAGGGAGCAGCCATCTCTGCGACACATAACTCTGCGACAATTTTAAGTGTTTGACCTGATGATGCTGCTTGAGAGAATGCCATGGGTGTGTATGTAAGAGGACGACGAGACAGCAGGTACTGTCATGCCGGGTCCGGAACTAGAGAGACTGCATCCACTGTTTCTGGGGGGAAGCATTAGTAAGGCGGACCTTTCCCAGCTGCCTGAGGGAAGCGCTAGTGAGGCGCACCTTCCTGCTGACTGGGGGGCAGAGAAAGAGAAAAAAGAAGCGCTGCAGCAGAGCAATTTGGCGCAACCTGAGGGCAAGCGAGCGGTGCGCTCCACTCCCCATCCCAACACAGAGTACTGACACTGCGACAGGCTGTGCTGCAGCAGACTAGAAGGATAAGGACTGTTGCGTGGAGGGAAGCAGTGTGCCCAGCAGCAATCAAGAGATAGGGACCGCTGCAGAGTGTGCAGAGCCAGGTGTGCATAGCAGCAGACAGGAAGAGATATGCTCCGTCCCGGGAGCATCAACATTACACAGGCCTGCATCCGTACAGCAGCCCCGCTGCCAGTAGCGGGGACCAGGGACTGAGAGGGACGTGCAGTGTGTGGCCAGTGGCGTGTCCGTGAGTACTGCACACGCGCCACATAAACGGGACCGCATATGAGACTGACTCTTGCGCCCTGACTCTTATAGTCACTTGTGACCTGACTTCACCTGGAATATAATTGCAGAGCCACTTTGTTTGCAGTGCTCCACCATCCATTCACACTGTGAAGTCATCTTGCACTATTCCTGTGATTCCTGTGTACCTTCAGTACTGCTGGTTAACCATCTGCTAGCCACCTTTTGGATTAACCCATCGGTCTCAGAAAGCATAACAAACTGTTATTGGACTCTGTTCACGTTGTGCATTGATCTTGCAAAACTCCTGAGACTCTTGAATACCTTCAGTCCTGCAGGTTAAACCCTCTGTTTCCTCTCCTAGTTAACCTATCAGTTGCTGCATATCAGGAACTGATATTAGAGTCTGTTCATATTGTGGATTTGTGGCGCCCCTGAGGCTCAGTCGCCACAGAGGTACTGCACCTCCTCCTGAGGTGTGGTGCCCCACCATCCAGGTAAGTTGGAGGCTCCTGACCATGCTCCAACACCTGCATCCCACACAACACGGTAGTTCAACAAAGCCACATTGCGGCTCCCTGCTTGGAGTGTAGCAGAGCACCTTTGGTGGCTCCCTGCTTAGAACACGAAACGTGCTGGGAGGCGTGTGGAGTTAGAAAACATAAAAGAGCAGGAAGGGTTAGCATTTGAGGTCAGTCAGTCGGAGAGTCACTCAGAGAGGAGTGAGGAAAGGAGATCCCTGAGAGAGGTATGGAGGAAGGAGGTGCTGCAGCAGATCTCAGTGACCTGGGTCTGCTGGCAGGGAAAGGAAAGAAGGAGATAGACATTGAACCAAAACCTGATCTTCCATGAGAAGGAAAAACTAGTATGGAATGTAGGAGTAAACGGGAACAGAGGACATGGGTTAGAGGAAGAACCCTGCCTAGAAGTTCTAAGCGCAAGGCCGGGGCCCGGTCCCCGAGGTTGTGTGGATACTAATGGTCCTACAGCAGACACCGGTGGAGTAGTGGCCTGTAAATGCACTACCCCATCTAAGACTTGGGGGCACAACATCAACCTTGATAGTGAGCCGGGACTCAGGAGTAAGGAGTCCCCGAAGCAGGCTACAGCTGTCTGCCGTACAAGTAGAGTTCTTGGGAACATCTGTCAGGAGGCACTCCAGTGTAACTCAGTACTGGGAGTACTTCACACTTAAAGGCGCTTTAAGAGGAGACGTTCAGAAAGGCACATGTTGGCGGAGTGTTGGAAGGGAGCATTCCATCTGGCCTGGAGGTTGATTGAGTCCCTGACCCGGAAGACACGGCACGGAGGCGGGCACCTGTGTGTGTGCTACAGACTGTGAGTAAAGTTTTGGAACTACAAGCCTGGTGTCCTCCATTGATTCTTGCGGCAACACACCCAGCACCGCTTCATCGGGGTACCAGTTTCTACACCGCTTGTGCCTCTCCTCTACCCCTACATCTACACTGCCCTGAGGCTACAGCTCCACCTGTGGGGAGCTTCACCATCTTGGCTGCAACACAACACCAGCCCCAGAGGATCTGCACGCAGCATCGGCTCAACATCTCACTTGCCGAACACCACAGGTGGCGTCACAAACTATTCCATTAACTACATTCCATCATTCAACTTCCCCTGTTAACTGAGCGCCCAGGGCCACGGACTGGGTCACCGCTGCTGTGACACATCCCGCCAACACCGGCCCGGTACCGAGTACCCCACAGCCCTGGGAAGGTGACCCAGACTCATCTTTGCAAAACTCCTGAGGTCCCTTTGTCTTCCAATGTGTGCTGTTTCGGAATTGTAATTTCCACCTTCATCCGCCCTCCTGGTTCTGTGGTTTCCAGTGTGTCCAAGTCCTCGCTGGTCCACGTGCCCTCCAGCATGCTGCACCAACACCCCTAGGTCTATGTGTCCACCTTGACTTGTGGCTTCATGAGTCTACCTCCCCAGATAAGCTTAGCTCCTGGCACTACATAAAGTGCTACTAATAGCACTAATTTTCCATAGCATATTGGACATTTAAGAAAAAGCTGTATGAAATATGACAGGAAAAAAAATCAGTATCTAGGTATGAAATCAGTGACATATGGAGGTAAAGATTGGTAAAGGTGGTAAAGGGACAAGTAAAGGATTCTTGAAACTCTATGTTTGCTCAACTTTACGGAACTAAGTTGAGTTCCCCACTAAGAGGTCAGATTTTTTTTCTATGAATATTCATATACAAAGAGTATAGTATTAATCATAGTTTTTAAAGGGTAATTGAACTAATTTAGTTATACCCCTTCCGAATACTCCATCAACATGGAAATGGGGCTGCAGAATTTAGGGTTCTTCATAGATTAGTGAACATATGGAGCACCTTCCATCTCTTAATTGAGCCACGAGGCATAAGTTGACGACCGGTGTACTGTCTAGTAACTCCTACAGGTCACATGATCTATCATATTGTCACAGCTCTTCTTAATTAAGTCCCTCTGTACTAGAGAGAGAAGATAAATTGTATTTGAAATCAATAAGATAAAATGCTTTTGTCTACAGTCTGCTGACAGCTGCCAAGGATTATCGATCTCCTGACGTCAATGAACGCACAGACAAAAATCAACGATAATAAAACTAACCCAACCAACAAACCCATAAAACAATGGTGATTGTATAGTAGAGATAAACCACTATATATCAGGATAAAATCAATGTAAAGCGGAGCAAAGAAAACAATTATTAGCTGTTGGTTAACTAGGCTTGAGAAAGTATTCATCCCACTTGGCATTTTTCGAGTTTTGCCACCTTACAACCTGGAATTTCTATGTTTTTTTTCTTTTTGAGGGTTTGCATCAGTTCATGTAAAGAATGTGTCTACAATTGTGAACATTTTGTTTTCTTTTTATTGTGAAGGAAACAACAAATAGGACAAAATAACTTAAAAAATTCAGTATGCATAACTATTCACCCGCCATTAATGAGTACTTTGTAGAACCTCTTTTACAACAATTACATCTGCAAGTCACTTTGAATAATCTCTATTAGCTTTCCACATCTTGCCACTGCCACTGGGATTTTTGCCCATTCCTCAAGGCAAAACTGCTCCAGCTCCTTCAAGTTAGAAGATTTCCTCTGGTGAACAGCAATCTTCAAGTTTGACCACAGATTCTCCCTTCGATTAAGGTCTGGGCTTTGACTAGGCCACTTTAAAACACACATTTCCCCTTTGAACACTTGAGTGTTGCTTTCCCATTCTCAAATCACTGACACTGAAATAGGTTTTGCACAGTAATATCCCTGTATTTTGCATCATCTATCTTCCTCCTCAATTCGGACAATGTTCCCTGTCCCTGCTGCCAAAAAGCTTCCCCACAGCATGATGCTGCCACCATCATGTTTCACAGTAGGGATGGTACCTTGATGGCAAAAAAGTTCAATTTTGGTCTTATCGGACAGCAACACTTCCTTCATAAATATGGAGAGTCTCGCTCATGTCTTTTGGCAAACTCAAAATGAGACTTACAATTTTTGTGTGTAAGTAAAAGCTTTTTTTCTGTGGTTATATGGACAGATACTCCAGGCTCTGCTTGGGAACTCTGCAGCTCATCCAGGGTTAACTTTGGTTTCTGTGCTGCCTCTCTGAATAATGCCCTCCTTGCCCGGGCTGAGAGTTTTGGTGGGCAGCCATCTCTAGGCAGATTTGTTGTGGTACAATGTTCTGTCACGGGTGTGTCAGAGTCTGCAAACCGTCGCTCTGCATCTGACTGCAGAAGGTCTCAGCAGTTTGCTTTGCAGACTTCTTCCTGATCCTTCTGACTCTAGGACCCAGTGGCAGCCATCCCTCGGCTCTAGTTGACACTCCTGGACTGGGGTGTTTATAACTCCCAGCCTGCTACTGGGAGTTGCTGGTGATATTTCCATTTCCATTTCCCTGTTAAGGCTTGGAGCTATAGCAGTCGGCCATCGTCCTGTTTGGTATTTGGAGGACATCTGTGTTTCTTTCTGAGTCTACTCAAGCTAAGTGTTCCCCTTGTTTGTGTATCCCATCTGTCTTTAGTTATAGTGGGCAACGACCAGTGTTCACTTAGTCTTTCCTATCTTTCCTACACTGTGCGTGACATTATCACCGTACGTTTGTAATAAAAAAAACACATTTTTTTAATGTTTTTTTAATGTGGGTTTTTTTTTCTTTTGCTGGGTTCATGGATCCCGTTTCTATGCTAGCAGAGCTGCTGCAGAGGTTGGCACTGGAGGTGACTGACCTTTATTCTGAGGTTCAGCAGCAATAGCAGCGGCTGCAGGCTCCTATTGTGGGGGACTCTGCTGGTAGGCCGATCCAGCTTGATCCCAAAATTGCCCTCCCGGACAGGTTTTCTGGGGAGTAGGGACAGTTTTTTTGTGTTTAACGAGGCATGCAAATTGTACTTTAAACTTGGTCCTTACTCCTCTGGAGATGAGGAGCATCAAGTAGGAATTATTATTTCACTGTTGCAGAGAGACCCTCAGTCCTGAGCTTTTTCTCTGCCACAAGATTCTATGTGTCTCCAGTCTGTGGAAGAGTTTTTCAGGGCCCTAGCCCTTAACTATGATGATCCTGACCATATTTCCTTGGCTATATCCAGGCTGTGTCTCATTCAGCAAGGGAGTCGTTCAATGGAGACTTATAGCTCCGAATTCCACAGATGGTCAACTGATACTACAGTGGGGGAAATAAGTGTTTGATCCCTTGCTGATTTTCTAAGTTTGCCCACTGACAAAGACATGAACAGTCTATAATTTTAAGGATAGATTAATTTTAACATTGAGAGATAGCATATCAATAATAAAAGCCAGACAATCACATTGTACAAATTATGTACATTTATTTGCATTTTGCAGCGAGAAATAAGTATTTGATCCCCTACCAACCATTAAGAGTTCTGGCTCCTACAGACCAGTTATACGCTCCTAATCGACTCATTACCTGCATTAAAGACAGCTGTCTTACATTCCACAGACTCAATTAATCAGTCAGATTCTAACGTCTACAACATGGGCAAGACCAAAGATCTTTATAAGGTTGTCAGGGACAAGATCAAAGACCTGCACAAAGCTGGAATGGGCTACAAAACCATAAGTAAGACGCTGGGTGAGAAGGAGATAACTATTGGTGCAATAGTAAGAAAATGGAAAAAAACACAAAATGACTGTTAATCGGCATCGATCTGGGGCACCATGCAAAATCTAACCTCATGCGGTATCCTTGATCATGAGGAAGGAGATCAGCCTAAAACTACACGGGGGGGAACTTGTTAATGATCTCAAGCTGGGACCACAGTCACCAAGAAAACCATTGGTAACACATTTAACCGTAAAGGTTTAAAATCACCCGCAAGGTCCCCCTGCTCAAGAAGGCACATGTGCAGGCCCACGTGATGTTTGCCAATGAATGCCTGGATGATTGTGTGAGTGATTGGGAGAAGGTGCTGTGGTCAGAAGAGACAAAAACTGAGCTCTTTGGCATTAACTCAACTCTTCGTGTTTGGAGGAAGATAAATGCTGCCTGTGAGCCAAAGAACACCATCCCCACTGTCAAGCATGGATGTGGAAACATTATGTTTTGGGGGTGTTTCTCTCCTTAGGGCACAGGACTACTCACCACATCAATGTGAGAATGGATCGAGCCATGTACCATAAAATCCTGAGTGACAACCTTCTTCCCTCTGCCAGGACATTAAAAATGGGTCGTGGCTGGGTCTTCTAGCAAGACAATAACCC
Source organism: Dendrobates tinctorius (assembly GCF_039654945.1). Lineage (NCBI taxonomy): Eukaryota > Metazoa > Chordata > Amphibia > Anura > Dendrobatidae > Dendrobates > Dendrobates tinctorius. The sequence continues at coordinate 2,410,277 of NW_027361818.1, read as the reverse complement.
AAAACATACAGTCAAGGCTACAAAGGCATGGCTCAAACAGAATCACATTAAGGTCATGGAGTGGCCTAGCCAGTGTCCAGACCTTAATCCCATAGAAAACTTATGGAGGGAGTTGAAGCTCCGAGTTGCCAAGCGACAGCCTCAAAATCTTAATGATTTAGAGATCATATACAAAGAGGAGTGGACCAAAATTCCTCCTGACATGCGCAAACCTCATCATCAACTACAAAAAATGTCTGACTGCTGTGCTTGCCAACAAGGGTTTTGCTACCAAGTATAAAGTCTTGTTTGCCAGAGGGATCAAATACTTATTTCTCACTGCAAAATGCAAATGTATATAATTTATACAAGGTGATTTTCTGGATTTTATTTTTGATTTTCTATCTGTCAATGTTAAAATTATCCTACACTTACAATCGTAGACTATTCATGTCTTTGTCAGTGGACAAACTTACAAAATCAGCAAGGGATCAAATACTTATTTCCTCCACTGTAAATAGAATAAGCCAGCTCTCAGAAGCCAATTCCTTCAGGGCCTCACTGAAAGGTTAAAGGAGGCATTAGCAGTGTATGAGACTCCTGTGTCGATGGAGGCTGCCATTTACTTAGCTATTCAGGTTGATAGACACCTGCGGGACAGATGGGCAAGACCACCGTCTTCTGAGCCTTCTTTCCAGCACAATACCACGCTGTCGGAGGGAATGTCACGGGGTGAACCTATACTTGCGGAGTTAGAGGAACCCATGCAGTTGGGAGGGACATTCACGCCGTATGTTTACCCCAACATTTGCAAGAAAAAGGGTGTTTTTTTGTGGGAGGAAGGGGCATTTTATTTGGGCTTATCCTATGATTCCAAAGCAAAAAGAGACTTGATTAACCCTTGGGAGCCTAGAGCTTGATAATCAAGGGGTGTGTTCATCTTCAGCCTGCGCCTGCAATTCTTGGTTTGTCCTGATAACAGAGGTGGTGCTAGAGAGGTCTGAAAAAATTTCTGTGTTTGTGGACAGTGGAGCTGGAGTCAGTATGGTGGATGCTGAGTTTTCTAGAACTCATGGTTTTGTCTGCTCTACCTTGGCTAAACCTATTCCTATTTGTGCCATCGACTCAGCACCACTTGCACGGAGAAAACTGACACAAATTGTTCATAAAATAAGACTGAAGGTGGGGTCTTTGCATTATGAAATAATCTCTTGTTATGTCCTGCATCTCCACACCGAATGGTTCTGGGTTTGCCCCAGTTGCTGAAGCATAATCCAAATGTGGTTTGGAAAGCCAGAGAGATTCTAAAGTGGGGAGATTACTGTCATGGTTACTGCCTAATTGTTTCCCCTTCTGCAGTATCTACAGTATTTGCTGGCATTTTTGTCTGACTTTGAGGACCCTGCTCCAATTTTGGAGAAGGGAGTATGCGTCTTGGTCTTGTACCCTGACCTGGAGGGTGAGGTGTTGAAGGCTCAGGGGGACACTGCTGGCTCCTGCCCTTCCGGTAGGTTGTTTGTGCCATCTAATTTGTGCCTCAAAATAACTAGAGAACATCATGACTCTGTACTTGCTCATCACCCAGGTGGGTAAGGCAACCGCCGTCCTCCTTTTCCATCATTTTTGGTGGCTGGGGTTGCATCGGGATGTGGTTGAACAGGTGTCTGCTTGCAGTGTTTGCGCACATTCTAAAGTATCTCATACCCATCCATCTACTCCTGTTTCACCACTACCAGTTACTAACAAGGTCAGGGGAGCCAGGTATAAATGTATGATTGTCAGTAAACGTGTGCCAGGTCTGGACCTGAGTGTGAATGATTCAGTGTGGTTGTCTACCAGGAATTTCAGGATAAAGATTCCTTCCTGGAAGTCAGGACCTAGATTAATTTGTCCATATAGGATAACTGCCTTCATTGGTCCAGCAGTGTTTCATCTTGAGCTACCTCAGGCTCTTATGATCTACAAAGTTTTTCAGAGGTCTTGGCTCAAAAGATATGTGGAACCTCTTGAGCCCTCACCCCTACCACCGCCCCCAATAATGGTTGATGGAAACCTAAAGTTTCATATTTCGAGGATTGTAGATTCTCGCCTCCAACGTCGTTCCCTACAATACTTGGTGCATTGAAGGGGTTACAGTCCAGAGAAAGGATGTAGGTTTCTGCATCAGATGTGAATGCTCCCAGGCTGGTTCGTTTGTTCCACACCTCTTATCCTGAGAAACCTGGTCCTGAGTGTCCGGAGAACACTCGTAGAAGGGGGGTACTTTCATGGGTGTGTCAGAGACTTCAGAAGGTCTCAGCAGTTCACTTTGCAGACTTCGTCCTGGTCCTTCTGACTCTAGGACCCAGTGGCAGCCTTCCCCTGACTCTAGTTGACACACCTGAACCGGGGTATTTATAACTTCCAGATTGCTACTGGGAGTTGCCTGCAATATTTCCATTTCCCTGTTAAGGCTTGCAGCTATAGCAGTCGGCTTTCTTCTTGTTTGGTGTTTGGAGGACGTATGTATTTCTCTGAGTCTATTCAAGCTAAGTGTTCTCCTTGTTTCTGTTTCCCATCTGTCTTTAGTTATAGTGGGAATCGACCAGCATTTACCCGGTCCTTCCCTAAGCAGGGCTTACTGCTAGGGTCAGGCAGGGATTAGATAATCTGCTCAGCGATAGGTACAGAACGTATATACTAATGCTTAGGGCAGACAGGGTGATGTTAGATCTGTCGAGGGGTCTCCACTCCCCGCTTCCCTATTATTGGGCTCCCCTTATCCCTTTGTGTTGCACTTAGTCTTTCCTACACTGTGCATGACATGTTCTTTCCATTTGATGATAATGGATTTGATGGTACTCTTTATTATTATTATTATAATTATTATTATAGCACCATTTAAGCTACGTGAAAAGGGGTATACATAATAAATACACATTTATAATAAGTTATTTTGATGGTGGACTTCCTTTCACTAAGAATGTGACTTATGAAGGTAATTACTTGCACCAGAAATATTTAGGGGCTTCATCGCAAAGGGGTGAAAATACATATCCACATGCCAATTTTTAGTTATTTGATCCAATAATTTAATTTATGCTTATATTTTTCTCACTTCACTTCACCAACTTATACTATATTAGTGCTGATGCATCACACACAATTCAGATCGCAAAAATATTTAAACACAGGTTGTAATATAACAAAATAGGTAATAGGGCAAGGGGGTGAATCGGGGGCTTATCTATAGCATTACAGAATGCTGTAGATAAGCCCCTGATGGCGGTAGCCGCATTTTAGATATGAAAAAATAGGTGACAGATTCCCTCAAATCATAATTTCCTAACTCCCAGGCCATGAATGTTAGCTTCTATATGGTCATAATGCCCTCTTCTTGCATCAAGTTTCCATTTTGGAGACAGAATGTCAAACTTTTGAGGGGTTTCAGAAAATTATTGAAAGGATTAAAGGTGCACTATACATCTCCAGTAAAGACAAGGCTTTTGGCTTATACTATAAGCTAGAGATCCTTAGAAAATTTGAAATCCTCTCCTTTCCCTTTGATTCAATAGGGTCTAAAGCCTGTCTTACACATTCGATGACTGTCGGATGGTAGCCATCTCGGACGTCTTTCAGCCAAGTGTTCTCGCGGTCTCTGTGAAGAGCCATCAACAAATATCTCCCAATGGCTTATCTCCTGGAGAACAAATTGATCAGCAGTCCAAAATTGGACATGTCCAATCGACATCCGCCCACCATGAGTAGAGGTCTGGCCGTGACTTCCATACACATTGGAGTGTCGGTCGAGACGCATCGATATCGGTCAGTTGAGGCTAACATGAGTCTTTCTGAATGGGGAACTTAAAACAAGGGACTATGTCTAGGTGATATTTACTGCATTTTGAACAGTACTTGGAAGAATATATGGAACTACTCATGATATACGGTATAGATACAGAAATATAAATGATTGTCCTTCATTCATCCTTATTGATTTGTATGTAATAAAGAATACAGGCGCATAAATGGATTCTCAGTATTCTCCACTGGTCAGATCGTTCACACTGATGCACACACTATATTACAGGTTCTCCACACAAAGTTTGAGGGCTTTTAATTCAGTTCCAATGTATCTCCATCTGCAATTGGCCTCCACAGTTTCTATTCTAAACAGGCAGCAACACACTTGTCAAAGAAGAGTATTTCCGCACAATAGCATTGACTAACAGTCTGCTCTCCTCACTGCAGAGTGATCATATGTGCTGGAGCACAGCAGACCTGAGTGTGATTAACCGATAGCTTTCAGGACAGGCAGGGTTGCAGAAATGAGTCTCATGACAAACACTTCTAGTACTGTAGTTCACTTTTCAAATTCAAATAAGCTTTATTGGCAGATCCAAACAGCATTGTCAAAGCAGGTGTAGTGCTGCAAACTCTGCTGTACTGGTCCTCCCGTCCACACTGCTGAAGATGAAAGCTCGAAAACACACTCAGGTCTGCTGTGCTAACAGCACATGTAATCGCTCTGCGGTGAGGAGAACTGACTCTTAGGCTATATGCACACCTAGCGGAGCTCCCGCGGAAGTTACCGCAAGAATTCCAGAATTCCATTCCACGGGAAAATCGCATTTTAAATTCCCGCGATTTTCCCATGGAAAAACTAGCGATTTGCAAGCGTAATTAGCTTGCAGAATGCTAGCGTTTTCCAAGCGATCTGGAGCATCGCTTGGAGAACTGATTGACAGGTTGGTCACACTCGTCAAACATGGTGTTTGACAAGTGTGACCAACTTTTTACTATTGAGGCTGCCTATGCAGCCTCAATAGTAAAAGACAGGATGTTAAAAATAATGAAGAAAAAAAAAATCAGGTTATATTTAACTTCCGATGTCCCGCACAGCGTCCCCAGGCCTCCGCGATGCTCCGGCAGGTCCGTTCCCAGTGATGCATTGCGGCAATGACCTTTGATGACGTTGCAGTCTCACGGGACCACTACATTATCACGAGACAGCGACGTCAGCAAAGGTCATCGCAATGCATTACTGTGAACGGTGCCTGCCGCGTGTATATCGCTGAAGCCTGGGGACGCTGCGCGGGACATCGGAAGGTGAATAAAACCCGATTTTTTTTATTTTAATTCTATTTTTTACAGGGATATAGTACCCAGAGCCCGGTGGACTGTCTCCTCTCCTCCGGACCGTGGGTACCATCCGCAAATGTTCTGCTTACTTTTCGCATGGTGGGCACAGCCACATGCGGAAAGTAAGCAGAACAATGCATTCCTATGTGGGCGGAATCGCCGCGATTCCACAAAATAATGAGCATGCTGCGTATTTTTCCGCGATGCGATTCCGCCGCAGGAAAATCTGCAGCATTAGCACAGCATTGCGGAATCACATAGGATTGCATGGGATGCTGGTTTTTTGAGTTTTCGCTGCAAAATCGCGTGTTAAAAACCACCGCAAAAATGCAAAAAAAGCGCGACGTGTGAATGCAGCCTTATTAGGTCTCACACAAAGCTTGTTCTAAGCTATAGTGGGGGCAATGTGTTTTCCCTCATATGTGGATTACTGCTTATGATTGGCACAGCTGGAGCACTATGAGAGGAACAATACTAAATGTTGTGACACGACTCAACTCTGCAGAACTGCTCCTCCCTCCACATTTACTGCCAGAAATGAGAGCTGTAAGCTGTCGGATGATCACGGGAAGGTCTGCTGTACTCCAGCACATATCAGTGAGGAGAGCAGACTGTGCCATTATGTCTCATGCTGAACTTGTTCTAAGATATTGCGGGGGCGTGTTCTTTTTTTTCTCAGTGTATTGCTGGCAGCTTATGATTGGTAAGCATCAGAAAGAGGAAGAAGTATACGCCCCCAGTGAAATCTCTCTGGTAATGCCCACTTGGACTTAAAAAAAATAACTGTTTAGGTGCCAAATACATTGATCACTATGATTTCCATAACAGGCACAAAAAAAAAAGTTTTATTCTACTCTGCAGCACTTCTTGCACCATGTGTTCAATTCAACATGAAAATTTTGGTGAAAGTTCCTCTTTAACGAACTAATCATTGCACAAAATTTTCTTATAAATGCTTACGAGTACAAGAAACACTCAGATTTTTTTCTTCATACTGCCAGAGGACATCGAACTTCATCAAGGCATTGGTGATCTTAAAGGTCTATGCTCTATGTGGACCCTTTGTGGATAGCAACTGCTGGGAGTGGGAAAATGCTAGAGGGGCTTACTTACTTCCTCTATGGAGTTTTGGAATTGGGAACCGAGAATATCGACAACTACAGATAATGGAGGTGAAAAAGGATGTGGCGATGAAGAAAAAGTGGAGAGACAGAGTTTAATATAATATGGAGATCTGACAGGCTGAAGAAAGAATGGCCTAATACTCACGATATTTAATTTCTTAAATTCAGTTTCTGCTGATAGTGCTCATCCAATTTTTACTATTGAAACCTTGCCAGTTTAACAGCTACGTAATTCCTATTTAAAGGGAATCTGTCAGTAGGATCAACTCTCGTAAGCCATCTATATGGGCTTGTAGGTCTTGGAAAATTAAACAAAATGATATCTTTGTATCTGCGATCTGAGTTTTTGTTCCAGAGAAATCCACATGAGCTGTTAAGATCTGTAGGCTGGACATAGATCTCCCCGAGAATCTGCTTTCAGAGCTTATTTTGAGTTGAGCAAAAATGTTGGGAATTGGTCACCGAATCTGAATTTGCCATATTCGCACCATATTGGTACCCTATTTGTAACGCTTATGTTTTATGAACGGTTCTGCACATATTCGTTAATTTCTACTCCCATTGAGTCCAATGACATTAGGCTGTATTTGGCAAATATTATAAAAACAATATTCGCCGCCGATAGTAATTGGAACCGAATTTTGAAAAATTCTCTCAACTCTAATGTTAAGTCAAAGAGTGAGTTACTAATTTGAGACATGTAATGACTGACACTTTTCTCTCAATCACACACAGCTCTGCAGTGAAATCAGAACTAACACAGAACAGCATCTGCAACTACAGTTGTCCTTTCATAGTGCTTCAGGTTTCATCTAGCAGGCTGCAATTTTGGGATAGGGGTGTACAGCAGAGCGGACAGCACTGTGAGAAGACAACTGCAAATGCGCTTGTGTTTGTAATGAGACACAAGTTCAACTCTGCTGTACTGTGTTGGTTGGTTATAATCAGGCAGAGCTCTGTAGTAGAGGAGGCAGCTCTACGAGAGGACAACTGCTGCACAAATGTTTGTAATGAGACAAAGTTCACTTCTGCTGTGCTGTGTTGGTTGGTTATAATCAGGCAGAGCTCTGTAGTAGAGGAGGCAGCTCTATGAGAGGACAACTGCTGCGCAAATGTTTGTAATGAGACAAAGTTCACTTCTGCTGTGCTGTGTTGGTTGGTTATAATCAGGCAGAGCTCTGTAGTAGAGGAGGCAGCTCTACGAGAGGACAACTGCTGCGCAAATGTTTGTAATGAGACAAAGTTCACTTCTGCTGTGCTGTGTTGGTTGGTTATAATCAGGCAGAGCTCTGTAGTAGAGGAGGCAGCTCTACGAGAGGACAACTGCTGCGCAAATGTTTGTAATGAGACAAAGTTCACTTCTGCTGTGCTGTGTTGGTTGGTTATAATCAGGCAGAGCTCTGTAGTAGAGGAGGCAGCTCTACGAGAGGACAACTGCTGCTGCAAATGTCTGTAATGAGACAAAGTTCACTTCTGCTGTGCTGTGTTAGTTCTGATCTCACTGCAGAGCGGAGTGTGATTATGAAAGCAAAGTATCAGTCATTACTTGACTTACACTTGTAATGCCCCCTTTCATTTACTATAATCTCTGAAGGCACATTGTCATTCAGATCTATGTCCGGCCTATAGATCTTAACAGCTCGTTTACATGTAAGAAAAACATGGATTTCTATTAAATAAGACATTGTATTGCAGCTATCAAAGTATCATTTTATTCAACTTTCTATGACCTGCATGCCCATATAAACAGCATAGGGTTGATCCTACTCACAGATTTCCTTTAAAACCTGCCTGCATATTCCTAAATATTCCTTTAATCTGAAAATTTTCTTCAATATTATTGGATATAAGCATCAGAAATGTACTAAATGGCACAGAAGAAGGAAACATAGTAAAGAAGAAGAAAGGAGGAGGCAGAACAAAGATGAATGTACCTTCCATCGGGCTATTGGCATCCATACGATTCGCAAATACAATATCGACATATTCTAGCTGCAGCCGTTCTAGAGACCCCCGGAGACCTGGTGGGCAGTGAAGATCAATGTTTAGAAGGCAGAGACAGAAAAGAGCAATTTGAAACGACTAAATCAGCGGCGGCATTAGTAGAACAGTTTTCATTAAACGACACCCAATTAAAGATTCTTCTGTCATTGAGATTGGAGCTACGAAGACAAAATCCCCAAAGGACAGTCTCCTACTCTCATGCTTAAATGAGACATCAGGCTCAGGGAGGTCAAGATGGGAATTCCAGAGAGACCTAAGGAGCCAGTTAGCCCTTAAACTCCTCTCGATCCTACACATCCTTCAAACTCAAGTCCTATGGGCATGTTAGTTTCTCTCATAAAGTCAAGATACAAAAGAAATCCGTATGTTGGATCCCTATGACTGAGAGAAAGGGACCTGACCATCTGCAAAATGTCTTCTAAGGTGCCAACTAAACGTCCGAAGTTGGGCTCAACTATTTCTAATAAATGAGCAATGACTTACACGGGCCAATATGATTTTAAATCTAAAGCTGTTTTTTTTTTTCAGCACCATGGTTGATCTAGATGTTTGAGGCAAAGTTACGTTACTTTAAAAGCCCAGGTCCTAGACTCTAGAGGATAGCAGAAGCATTAATCACCACGTAGGAGTTACAATCTACAGATTCTTCACTGGAGCGCAAAACCTTCAATTCCTTGCAGCAACTGATACTTAGAAGAAGCACATCAATAAAATCAAGGTTTGGAAGACTCGAACCAGAAACCAAAAGATTCCAAGGTCTTATAGTTCACTGGCAAGCTTTCAAGGCCCCGTTACACGCTTCAATATCCCAGCGATCCCACAAATGATCCGACGTGCATGGGATCGCTGGGACATAGATGATCGCTGGTGAGCTGTCACATAGACAGCCCCTCCAGCAATCAGAACCAGCGAGCAAGCTGGTATCCAGGGAAAACAGTGGGTATCTAAGAGCCGCGCGGCTCTTAGTTACCCACTGTTTACCTTGGATACCCAATCAGGACCAGTGAGCACGCTTGTATCCAGGGTAAACAGCGAGTAACTAAGCACCGTGTGGCTCTTAGTTACCCACTGTTTACCTTGGATACCCAATCAGGACCAGTGAGCACGCTTGTATCCAGGGTAAACAGCGAGTAACTAAGCACCGTGTGGCTCTTAGTTACCCACTGTTTACCTTGGATACCTGATTAGGACCACTGAGCACGCTTGTATCCAGGGTAAACAGCGAGTAACTAAGCACCGTGTGGCTCTTAGTTACCCGCTGTTTACCCTGGATAACCGATCAGGACCAGTGAGCATGCTGGTATCCAGGGTAAACAGCGAGTAACTAAGCACCGTGCAGCTCTTAGTTACCCGCTGGTTACCCTGGATACCCGATCAGGACCAGTGAGCATGCTGGTATCCAGGGTAAACAGCGGGTAACTAAGCACCGTGCGGCTCTTAGTTACCCGCTGTTTACCCTGGATACCCGATCAGGACCAGTGAGCATGCTGGTATCCAGGGTAAACAGCGAGTAACTAAGCACCGTGCGGCTCTTAGTTACCCGCTGTTTACCTTGGATACCCGATCAGGACCAGTGAGCACGCTGGTATCCAGGGTAAGCAGCGGGTATCTAAGAGCCGCACGGTGCTTAGTTACCCGCTGTTTACCCTGGATACCAGCTCCCAGCGTCTGCTGTATGGCGCTGGGAGCTCGCTGATCGTTAGTCTCTCACTGTCACACACAGCGATGTGTGCTGCCCAACGACAGATTTATGGCCCAGACCATTAGGCAACAATTAACGATCAGCCAACTAATCGTTGATCGTTGCTACGTGTCACACGCAACAATGTCGTTTCGACATCGCTGCAACGTCACCAGACTGGTGACGTTGCAACGATATCGTTCACAATATCATTGCGTGTAATGGGGCCTTTAGTTTCATGAATGGTCATGAACCTATCTTGGATTCCCATCAATGTAATCTTTTGACAAGTCTCATGGAATGCACTGAAATATATACATCATGGACAGGAAAAATGTCAGAGGACATCAAGTTCAGATACATTCAAGCAAACCACCCAAACTTATTAGTTTGTATCACAAAGAAAACCACCATCCATATAACCCTACATTTCATTGCAAGAGAAATTTCTAACTGGCTGGGGCATTTCTTGGAAAAATCATAGAATGATAGAATGTTAGAGTTGGAAGGTACCTCCAGGGTAATTGCGTCCAACCCCCTGCTCAATGCAGGATTCACTAAACCATCTCAGACAGATGTCTGTCCAGCCTCTGTTTGAAGACTTCCATTGAAGGAGAACTTACCACCTCTCGTGGCAGCCTGTTCCACTCATTGACCACCCTCCCCTTATAGACAAATAGGTAAATTGCCAGAAATACTGGGAAGAGCAACATTTTAAATGTTGTCATCTCATGATTATCCAACCACTCTAATATTATTTTAGCTGTCTTTACCATCCAGGTAGGGTTATTTACTTAATTACTGCCTACCTCAATAGAGTCAGATATGCTGACCCTCGGTGTATCCGATAGCGTTGTACAACTGATTTATGTTCCATATGTCCCTCCCATCAAATATCTGTAGGAACACTGTTCTCTTTACTCCGGGAGGAGCTTTCTCCAGATCTCACTATTATCTCCTGAGTTAAGCACTTTTTTATGAGCTGCTATTAGAAGATGGTGAAGTGAATTGATAATTGCACATTCACGGTTCATAAAATTGCTTGTCACTTTTCCTGCTGATTCAGTCATTGTCCTACTAAATTAACTAATTATATTAAAATGCTTCTTTCCTGTGCCAGAATACACTTTCGTCAAACTTAGGGATGGTTTTGGGCAAACTGACAAATGCCCCTGGTTCCTGTTTGTCTCCAAGTGGAGAGCGCCAAAACATCCTAATTCACTGTCAGAATAAGACAGAAATATTCATTAGGTCGGGGTCACACTTACGAGAAACTCGCACAAATCTCGCATATCAATACCCGGCAGCCTGCTGCCGGCACTCAGGACCGGAGCGTTCAGCTGCATAGAAATACATGTAGCCGCACACTCCGGTCCCGAGTGCCGGGTATTGAGATGCAAGACTCATGCGAGTTTCTCGCAAGTGTGACCCCGGCTTTACAAAGACCATCAGCCTGCAAAAGGCTTCCTCTCTCCTGGTCTTTACTTGTATTTAAATTGTTAGTATATTACAAAATGAAAGATTTATTTGGCAAATTTATGCTAGTATCATTTAAGAAATATAATATTCTCCTTAACAGACAAAAAATTATTTTAAAACACTGTTTCTATGTGAAAGAATATAATACCACTATCAATGTCTCCAGCCTGCCTGCGGTTTCCTGCATCTCAGTTGCCTGTCTGTGGTTTCCTGGACATCTTCTGCTTCCCTGCATTTTCCAGTATCCCACATATTTGTATGCTGCCTGCCTCACCCATTTGATGTACAGACACCCATGACCCAGGTGCCCACCCAGACCTTGGGCTTGGAGGATCCAACTCACCTGGTGAGCCTCACATACTACAGGGTGGGCCATTTATATGGATACACCTAAATAAAATGGGAATGGTTGGTGATATCACCTGTTTGTGGCAGGGAGTATATGGAAGAGGGGAGAATATAACCACTATAATAATACTCCCTTTGAACAAGAATATAACTACTATAATACTGCCCCTATGTACAAGAATATAACTACTATAATACTGCTCCCTATGTATAAGAATATAACAATAATACTGCCATCTATGTACAAGAATATAACTACTATAATACTGCCCCTATGTACAAGAATATAACTACTATAATACTGCCCCATATGCACAAGAATATAACTACTATAATACTGCCCCATATGCACAAGAATATAACTGCTATAATACTGCCCCTATGTACAAGAATATAACTACTATAATACTGCCCCATATGCACAAGAATATAACTGCTATAATACTGCCCCATATGTACAAGAATATAACTACTATAATACTGCCCCTATGTACAAGAATATAACTGCTATAATACTGCCCCATATGTACAAGAATATAACTACTATAATACTGCCCCCTATGTACAAGAATATAACTGCTATAATACTGCCCCATATGTACAAGAATATAACTACTATAATACTGCCCCCTATGTACAAGAATATAACTACTATAATACTGCTCCTATGTACAAGAATATAACTACTATAACACTGCCCCCAATGTACAAGAATAAAACTACTATAATACTGCCCCTATGTACAAGAATATAGCTACTATAATACTGCCCCTATGTACAAGAATATAACTGCTATAATACTGCCCCATATGTACAAGAATATAACTACTATAATACTGCCCCCTATGTACAAGAATATAACTACTATAATACTGCTCCTATGTACAAGAATATAACTACTATAACACTGCCCCCAATGTACAAGAATATAACTACTATAATACTGCCCCTATGTACAAGAATATAGCTACTATAATACTGCCCCTATGTATAAGAATATAACTGCTATAATACTGCCACCTATGTACAAGAATATAACTACTATAATACTGCCCCTATGTACAAGAATATAACTGCCATAATACTGCCCCATATGTACAAGAATATAACTACTATAATACTGCTCCTATGTACAAGAAAATAACTACTATAATACTGCCCCCTAAGTACAAGAATATAACTACTATAATACTGCCCCTATGTACAAGAATATAACGACTATAATACTGCTCCCTATGTATAAGAATATAACAACAATAATACTGCCACCTATGTACAAGAATATAACTACTATAATACTGCCCCTATGTACAAGAATATAACTGCTATAATACTGCCCCATATGTACAAGAATAAAACTACTATAATACTGCTCCTATGTACAAGAATATAACTACTATAACACTGCCCCCTATGTACAAGAATATAACTACTATAATACTGCCCCTATGTACAAGAATATAGCTACTATAAGACTGCCCCTAAGTACAAGAATATAACTACTATAATACTGCCCCTATGTACAAGAATATAACTACTATAATACTGCTCCCTATGTATAAGAATATAACAACTATAATACTGCCACCTATGTACAAGAATATAACTACTATAATACTGCCCCTATGTACAAGAATATAACTGCTATAATACTGCCCCATATGTACAAGAATATAGCTACTATAAGACTGCCCCTAAGTACAAGAATATAACTACTATAATACTGCTCTCTATGTACAAGAATATAACTACTATAATACTGCCCCCTATGTACAAAAATATAACTACTATAATACTGCTCTTATGTACAAGAATATAACTGCTATAATACTACTCCTATTTACAAGAATATAACTACTAAAATCCTGCCCCTATGTACAAGAATATAACTGGTATAATACTACTCCTATGTACAAGATTACAACTACTATAATACTGCCCCTATATACAAGAATATAACTACTATAATACTGCTCCTATGTACAAGAATATAACTACAATAATACTGCCACTATGTACAAGAATATAACTACTATAATACTGCACCTATGTGCAAGAATATAACTACTATAATACTACCGCTATGTACAAGAATATAACTACTATAATACTGCCCCTATGTACAAGAATATAACTTCTATAATACTACCCCTATGTACAAGAATATAACTACTATAATACTGCCCCCTATATACAAGAATATAGCTACGATAATACTGCTCCCTATGTACAAGAATATAATTACTATAATACTGCTCCCTATATACAAGATTATAACTACTATAATACTGCTCCTATATGCAAGAATATAGCTACGATAATACTGCTCCCTATGTACAAGAATATAACTACTATAATACTGCCCCTATGTGCAAGAATATAACTACTATAATACTGCCCCCTATGTACAAGAATATAACTACTATAATACTGCCCCATATGTACAAGAATGTAACTACCACAATACTGCTCCTATGTACAAGAATATAACTACTATAATACTGCCCCTATGTACAAGAATATAACTACTATAATACTGCCCCTATGTACAAGAATATAACTACTATAATACTGCCCTTATGTACAAGAATATAACTACTATAATACTGCCCCATGTACAAGAATATAACTACTATAATACTGCTCCTATGTACAAGAATATAACTACTATAATACTGCCTCCTATGTACAAGAATATAACTACTATAATACTGCTCCTATGTACAAGAATATAACTACTATAATACTGCCCCCTATGTACAAGAATATAACTACTATAATACTGTCCCTATGTACAAGAATATAACTACTATAATACTGCCTCCTAGCTGTGAGGTTGTGTGTCTGTGGTTCTCCTCATGTCTGGAGCAAGCCCAGGGAGGGGCCACCCTGGGCGGGGAAGCTCCCCAAGCAAGGCCCTGGCTTCCAGGCCTACACTGGGAGGAAACTCCCAACCTTCTCATGTGGATGGAAATCCCAGAGTTGCCTCTGCAGGAAATTAAACCTCAGAATGGAGGTCCCAACAGCATGGAGAAAGATCCTGTGTTGAAGCTCAGCACAGGAAAGAAACAGGAGAAAGCTTTGTCTGTGTGCAAGGATGTTTCTGTTAAACAGTCGGCCGGTCAAGGCAAACAGTGTCCAGAGCCTGGAAGGAAATCCCAGAAGGCATCTTCTGCTGAGACCCTGAGTGCTGGAGGGCAGGTGGCTGCACAGAAGGTGAGGCAGAGTCAATCATCAGCTTCAGGTGTGCAGCTCACTCCAGGCAGACACAGACGGACATCTCTGGAGAAGCAAACACTCCAGGAGAACCTTCAGCTGGGACATGTGGTGACCAGCATGGCGAGCTCTGGACGCACGAGGTTGCAGGCTGGTGGCAGTGGTAAAAGTGTTGTGGAGGCTGGAGTCACAAAACCAGCGACATTAAAAACTAATGTGTCAACCCCTAAAGCAAGACCCCAGAAGGAGCCGCCGCGTGCCCCGGAGCTACAGCTGGCAGAGGAGATACCAGGACTGGTCAGGAGGATGGGTGAGTTGCAGCAGCAGAGGAATCTTCTGCAAATGGAAATTGACTGTATTTACAAGGTGAAGGCTGCTAATCCTGGGGATCACTCTGTATATGACCAGAGACTGAATGCACTGGGGGTAAAGCTGGCAACTGTGGTGCGGGACATAGACTGTGTGCTGGCGAGGATGGGGCCCCTGGCAGAGACATATAGGAACCAGGAGCGGTTTAGGTCCTACACGCAGGACTCTGCTGGTTCCCGCACAGACATTGTCCCAGGGGGGACCCGGCAGCAGGTACGGCCGGTGCTGCAGCCCGCTAGCTTCTGTTTTAAGGAGGGTCAGATACTGCACCAGCAGCCGCAACTACCTGCGGCAGACCCCAAGCAGGAGCAAGAGGCTCAGATCCCAGCAGTACCACAAGTCCCAGCATGCCCAGCACAACAGCAAGACAGTGGACATGAGACTGCATCTACTGTTGGTATCCAGGAGAGCACTAATTCTGGGGATATTGATACTGTTCATGTGGGGTTGGGGGCTGAAGGGGGTACAGAGACTGTGGTGGACATTGCGCATCCTGATGATGCTATTGAGATTGATGATGATGATAATAATGTGCAAAATGTCTGTGATTTCCCCCCTTTGGTTTCCAGCACACAAGGTGCAACAGGCCCCTCCGCTGCAGACCCTCGCCCTGTCAGTCAGCCCAGTGTGGCCCCACAGGTCCCTCCCAGTAATGTTTGGAGCCGCGGCGCTCCGTCCTTTACCTCCGGCGCCAATTACACCGGGCAGGCTTTCAAAAGGAGGAATGTGGTGCGGTTCAGGCACAGAGGTGCCAAGGAGGACCTGCCGGACAGGAGGCTGGTAGTCAGGGAGCTTCTGTGCCGCCAGATGGGGTTTGCGCCGGTTAATATCTTGGCGGTCATAAATCTGCCAGACAGACAGGGCTATGATATCAGCTTTAAGCTTATGTCTGATCTGGACAGATTCTGGGCCAATTTCCCCAAGTTCAGGGACGCTGATGGCTGGAACAAGTTCAGCTTCATTCCAATATCTAAGCCGGATACCGCCACGGTTAATATCATCTTTTGGAATGAGGCTGTTCCCCCGCAGGACATTGTGGTGTGGCTCCGGAGGCATTGTGACCTTGTCTCCGACCTCACCAAAAACAGGGATGAGGACGGTATATGGAAGGTGCTGGTGAAATTGCGCCAGCACAACAATATCACGGCTCACTTACCCAACTCCTTCTTTATCGGGAGGGAGAAGGGAGTTTGCTTCTACCCTGGGCAGCCACGAAAGTGTTTTAAGTGTGGTAAAGTGGGTCACCTGGCAAACACCTGTACCGTGGTAAAGTGCAGCCTGTGCGGGGAAGTCGGCCACTTAGCGGCAGATTGCCAGAACATCAAGTGCAACCTCTGTGGGGAGGTCGGCCACCCTCACAGGGACTGTCCTGATGCCTGGCACAATATATGCAAGCTCCTTCCTGATGAGGAGTTAGTGACAGGGACAGAGGCTCAGGAGGAGGAGGCTTTAATGTCAGGGACAGTACTGACCAGGTCAGAGGTCCACCAGGGGTCCGCTCAGGTAACATCAGAGCAGCTTTGCACAGAGGGTACAGAGGGGAGCATGGAGGTCGTCCCTCAGGTCCAGCTGCCACATGTAGCCACTTCAGTATCACCATCTCTAGCTGAAGAAAGTGGCTGTAATCAGGTTAAAAGGACAAGGCCTCCCGTAAACCTGAGGAGGAGTATGTCACTAGCCAGGGTGGCAGGAAAAAAGTCCAGAGTTCGGCAGGTGTGATGGTTGTGTCCAATAAGTTTGATGTTTTGTCTGAGTCTGATGGGGACTTGGAGGAAGAGATAAAAAGAATAGAGACTGAGTATGACAGGGACGTAGCGGACCTTCCCCCTACAAAACGGAAGCCTGTACCTGCTGACACTGAGATACAGTCTGACATGGAGACCGGTGGTAGTCAGAACATCTGTGACCCAGACTTATGATGGCGGCTTTTGCATCTCTGTTCCTCTGTTGTGGTATTGTGATGGCAGATTTCTCATTAAAAATAACATCCAGTAATGTGAACAGCATTAAGGTGAGGAGGACGAGGCACGCTGTCTATGACCATCTCCGATACCTGGACGCAGATGTCATCTTTCTGCAGGAGACGCGGCTGACGACTCAGGGGCTCATGAGGGAGGCTGAGAGGGAATGGCGGTCTGGTCCCTCTTTTTGGTCACTGGCTGTGGAGCCGTACGCCGGGGTCACCATTCTGTTTAACACCAGGGATGTGACAGTACATAGGATGACGGAGGTGGTAATGGGAAGGTGTCTGGTCCTGGAAGTCACTGTCCATGGGAGGCGTCTCCGGCTTATTAACATCTATGGGCCACAGACAGTGACTGACAGGATACAGTTATTTAATGATGTCAAGCCTTATCTGTTCACCTCTCTTCCAGTGATAATGGCGGGGGACTTTAATGCCATACTGACATCAGGTGACAGCTCCTCAGGTAGAACCGTGACGAGGGATGGTAGGATCTTGAATAACATAGTCCTGCAGGCCGGATTAGGGGACGTCTTTAAACGGGGTGGACGAAAGCCAAAATTAACCTATTCCTGCTCCAATAGAGGCAGTAGAATAGATCTGGCTTTTGTAAGTCCCATGGAAGTCATTGGTGCCATGAGTGAGAGAGTCGTCCCATACTCAGACCATCTTGCCCTATATTTCTGCCTGGGGGCCACTAAGCGAGCTGATGTTGGTAGGGGGTTATGGAGACTCAATTCTAGCCTCCTCCATGATGTCTCTGTCCAGAGTTGTGTCCATTCCCTTTTGCAGGGTCATCTACAGAGAGTGGACTTCTATGACAACATGGCCGACTGGTGGGAGGACGTCAAGGATGATACCAGATACCTCTTGAAGAGACTGTCAGTTAAGAAAGGCAGGAGTAAGTATAGCCAGTACCTAAGGCTGCGCAAAGAATTGGAGTCACTCTATTCTGAGGGCGGGGGTAACAAAGAGAAGATCGACCGGTTGAAATCTGAGATAAGGCAGTATCAGTACAGCAGGTATACCTCCTTGGTTCTCGAACGGGATTATGGGGTCTTGGGGGCACCTGATCCCTTTGAGAATTGCCGGGAGCGGGTGGCCAATAAATTGGTCACAGGTCTCATTGACTCCCAGGGTGAATTGCAGGAATCTCGGGAGGGTATCCTGGGGGTTGTGAAATCTTATTATACTGACTTGTTTCAGAGGAAGGCTTTGGATAAACATAAAATGACTCAATTCTTGGAGGCAACTCCAACACCTGATATTAATGATCTGGACTTTTCTTCTTTGACAGCAGAATTAACGGTGGAGGAGGTTAAGGAGGCCATTGATAAGTTACATCTGAAGAAGGCACCAGGTCCGGATGGTATAACAGCAGAATTTTATAAGAAATTCAAAGACCTCCTGGCTCCAATTCTTGTGGATGTTTACAAAAATTGTCTAGAAAATCACCTGATGCCTCCATCCATGAGAGTGTCCTCATTAATTCTGCTGTCTAAAGGTAAGGAGCCGAGCGATATCAAGAACTGGAGGCCAATTGCCCTCTTGAATGTTGACAGGAAGATTCTGGCAAAGATCCTGTTTTCTAGATTAGTCTGTTTGTCCTCGGCACTGTTGGTAGGCTCTCAGTTTGGCACGGTAAAAGGGCGGAACATCTCTGGAGCAGTCATCTCGATACGGGAGATGTTTGAGAGATGTAAAGCTCTGCGGTGTGGGAGATATGTTGTCAGTCTGGACCAGGCTAAAGCCTTTGACAGAGTTGATCATGACTATCTGTGGGCCACTTTGTCAAAGTACGGTATTCCAGGACAATTTGTGGATTGGCTGAAGACTTTGTACAGAGAGACGGTGAGCTTTCCTCTGATTAATGGTTGGCAGGGTGGCACTTTTGGAGTTGAGGCGGGGGTGAGACAGGGCTGCCCGCTGAGTCCACTCCTGTATGTTTTTGCCATAGACCTGTTTTTGAGGTCACTGCAGGAGTGTAACTTTTGGGGGGTGCCGGTCCCCCACTGCTTGCCTCTGAAGGTGGTTGCCTACGCGGATGATGTGACGCTGGTGATATCTAATCCTCATGAGGTGCAGATGTTGTCTGCGGCCATCAGAAGTTACTCAGAGGCCTCCGGGTCTCTGGTCAACCTTGAGAAGAGTCAAGCTCTGTGGACATTGCAATCTGACCCAGACTTTGATCTGCCGCAGTTTGTTAAGGCCTCCACCCATATTAAGATCTTAGGGGTTAAATTTGGGAGGGACGATAATGCCAGCCTAAATTGGGAGGAAAAATTGGAGACCGGAAATGCAAAGGTTCAGCGATGGAAGAACTGGAGGCTGACTTACAGAGAAGGGGTTGCTATGTTGAAGACTTACCTGGTCCCCGTCTTTTTGTATGTCTCTGTCGTTTTTCCTTTGCCAGAATCCTTCTCGGTGAGGCTCCTCAGCCTGTTCTTCCAGCTCTTGTGGGGGAACAGGATGAACCTGATAAAGAGAGGTATAACGTACCTACAGCGGAGTGAGGGCGGGCTGGATATGTTAAATCCAAGGGTTTTCTTTGACTCCTTGTTTCTGAAAGTAAATTTTTGGAGCATGGATTCAAACAGTAGCTCCCTGTGGGCGAATAGTATCAGGTATTGGATATTGCCTTTTGCGGAATCTTGGGTGCGAGGTGGCAGTCTCAAGAGGAGGAGATGGACAGGTGACCACCTCCCCCAGTATCTGGAATATGGTCTGAAGTGTGTCAGGAAGTGGGGACTGGAGAAGTCCTACATTGAGAGTAATACGAGGAAAGATCTGTGTGCTCATATATGTAGGACTTTCTTTTACTCTCCACTGGCCCTAAGAGATTGTGCCACTAGTACCCTTCAGGACAGTCTCCGATTCCTCAACGGGAGGCGACTTCCAGCAAAGTTTTTTGACATTGCTTGGCTGTCGCTACATGGGAAGCTCTTTGTGAGGGGGAACTTAAAATATTTAAGTGTTTCGGATCGGAAATGTCCCCTTGGTTGTCAGCAGGAGGAAACCATGGAGCATTTTATTTGTGATTGCTGGGGAGGTAGGGAAATATGGACGGAAGTATCGACCAAGCTGAAAATCCCCAGACTGCTGTCCCTGAAATACCCTGACATTATCAATGGTGTCCCATCCACTGACGGTAACATCGACAGGGGGACAATGTACCTGATCATTACCACCATTAAGTATTACCACTGGCACATGAGAACCCGAGTGTCCCTCCACAGCGAGCCCTTCCATCCCGTCACTGCAGCCACAAAGATACTGTCCGAGCTCAGATGGATAAGAGCGATAGAGATAAAGAAAAGTCAGAGTAATGAGAAACTATGGAGGAATGTGTCTGTGGGATAATAACATGATCATGTTACTAAAAGTGTTTATTTCATATTCTTCCTTCCACAGGAGTGAACTCTAAGTTACCTTTATTCCTAATGTATTAATTTAGTTCTATAATTATTGTCTGATGCATTCATGAGAATTTATGTTTTGTATTAAGGAAGAATTCTGTTTATTTTAATTGTATTTGTTGGTTTTATACAATAAAAATTGCCCCTATGTACAAGAATATAGCTACTATAATACTGCCCCTATGTATAAGAATATAACTGCTATAATACTGCCACCTATGTACAAGAATATAACTACTATAATACTGCCCCTATGTACAAGAATATAACTGCCATAATACTGCCCCATATGTACAAGAATATAACTACTATAATACTGCTCCTATGTACAAGAAAATAACTACTATAATACTGCCCCCTAAGTACAAGAATATAACTACTATAATACTGCCCCTATGTACAAGAATATAGCTACTATAATACTGCCCCTATGTACAAGAATATAGCTACTATAATACTGCCCCTATGTATAAGAATATAACTACTATAATACTGCCACCTATGTACAAGAATATAACTACTATAATACTGCCCCTATGTACAAGAATATAACTGCTATAATACTGCCACATATGTACAAGAATATAGCTACTATAAGACTGCCCCTAAGTACAAGAATATAACTACTATAATACTGCCACATGTACAAGAATATAACTACTATAATACTGCTCCCTATGTATAAGAATATAACAACTATAATACTGCCACCTATGTACAAGAATATAACTACTATAATACTGCCCCTAAGTACAAGAATATAACTGCTATAATACTGCCCCATATGTACAAGAATATAACTACTATAATACTGCTCCTATGTACAAGAATATAACTACTATAACACTGCCCCCAATGTACAAGAATATAACTACTATAATACTGCCCCTATGTACAAAAATATAGCTACTATAATACTGCCCCTATGTATAAGAATATAACTGCTATAATACTGCCACCTATGTACAAGAATATAACTACTATAATACTGCCCCTATGTACAATAATATAACTGCCATAATACTGCCCCATATGTACAAGAATATAACTACTATAATACTGCTCCTACGTACAAGAAAATAACTACTATAATACTGCCCCCTAAGTACAAGAATATAACTACTATAATACTGCCTCTATGTACAAGAATATAACTACTATAATACTACTCCATATGTACAAGAATAAAACTACTATAATACTGCTCCTATGTACAAGAATATAACTACTATAACACTGCCCCCTATGTACAAGAATATAACTACTATAATACTGCCACCTATGTACAAGAATATAACTACTATAATACTGCCCCTATGTACAATAATATAACTGCCATAATACTGCCCCATATGTACAAGAATATAACTACTATAATACTGCTCCTACGTACAAGAAAATAACTACTATAATACTGCCCCCTAAGTACAAGAATATAACTACTATAATACTGCCTCTATGTACAAGAATATAACTACTATAATACTGCTCCCTATGTGTAAGAATATAACAGCAATAATACTGCCACCTATGTACAAGAATATAACTACTATAATACTGCCCCTATGTATAAGAATATAACTGCTATAATACTGCCACCTATGTACAAGAATATAACTACTATAATACTGCCCCTATGTACAAGAATATAACTGCCATAATACTGCCCCATATGTACAAGAATATAACTACTATAATACTGCTCCTATGTACAAGAAAATAACTACTATAATACTGCCCCCTAAGTACAAGAATATAACTACTATAATACTGCCCCTATGTACAAGAATATAGCTACTATAATACTGCCCCTATGTACAAGAATATAGCTACTATAATACTGCCCCTATGTATAAGAATATAACTACTATAATACTGCCACCTATGTACAAGAATATAACTACTATAATACTGCCCCTATGTACAAGAATATAACTGCTATAATACTGCCACATATGTACAAGAATATAGCTACTATAAGACTGCCCCTAAGTACAAGAATAAAACTACTATAATACTGCCACATGTACAAGAATATAACTACTATAATACTGCTCCCTATGTATAAGAATATAACAACTATAATACTGCCACCTATGTACAAGAATATAACTACTATAATACTGCCCCTAAGTACAAGAATATAACTGCTATAATACTGCCCCATATGTACAAGAATATAACTACTATAATACTGCTCCTATGTACAAGAATATAACTACTATAACACTGCCCCCTATGTACAAGAATATAACTACTATAATACTGCCACCTATGTACAAGAATATAACTACTATAATACTGCCCCTATGTACAATAATATAACTGCCATAATACTGCCCATATGTACAAGAATATAACTACTATAATACTGCTCCTACGTACAAGAAAATAACTACTATAATACTGCCCCCTAAGTACAAGAATATAACTACTATAATACTGCTCCCTATGTATAAGAATATAACAGCAATAATACTGCCACCTATGTACAAGAATATAACTACTATAATACTGCCCCTATGTATAAGAATATAACTGCTATAATACTGCCACCTATGTACAAGAATATAACTACTATAATACTGCCCCTATGTACAAGAATATAACTGCCATAATACTGCCCCATATGTACAAGAATATAACTACTATAATACTGCTCCTATGTACAAGAAAATAACTACTATAATACTGCCCCCTAAGTACAAGAATATAACTACTATAATACTGCCCCTATGTACAAGAATATAGCTACTATAATACTGCCCCTATGTAT
This sequence comes from Dendrobates tinctorius, assembly GCF_039654945.1. Classification (NCBI taxonomy): domain Eukaryota; kingdom Metazoa; phylum Chordata; class Amphibia; order Anura; family Dendrobatidae; genus Dendrobates; species Dendrobates tinctorius. The sequence continues at coordinate 2,386,801 of NW_027361818.1, read as the reverse complement.
AAGAATATAACTGCTATAATACTGCCACCTATGTACAAGAATATAACTACTATAATACTGCCCCTATGTACAATAATATAACTGCCATAATACTGCCCCATATGTACAAGAATATAACTACTATAATACTGCTCCTACGTACAAGAAAATAACTACTATAATACTGCCCCCTAAGTACAAGAATATAACTACTATAATACTGCCTCTATGTACAAGAATATAACTACTATAATACTACTCCATATGTACAAGAATAAAACTACTATAATACTGCTCCTATGTACAAGAATATAACTACTATAACACTGCCCCCTATGTACAAGAATATAACTACTATAATACTGCCACCTATGTACAAGAATATAACTACTATAATACTGCCCCTATGTACAATAATATAACTGCCATAATACTGCCCCATATGTACAAGAATATAACTACTATAATACTGCTCCTACGTACAAGAAAATAACTACTATAATACTGCCCCCTAAGTACAAGAATATAACTACTATAATACTGCCTCTATGTACAAGAATATAACTACTATAATACTGCTCCCTATGTATAAGAATATAACAGCAATAATACTGCCACCTATGTACAAGAATATAACTACTATAATACTGCCCCTATGTACAAGAATATAACTGCTATAATACTGCCCCATATGTACAAGAATATAACTACTATAACACTGCCCCCTATGTACAAGAATATAACTACTATAATACTGCCCCTATGTTCAAGAATATAGCTACTATAAGACTGCCCCTAAGTACAAGAATATAACTACTATAATACTGGCCCTATGTACAAGAATATAACTGCTATAATACTGCCCCATATGTACAAGAATATAACTACTGTAATACTGCTCCTATGTACAAGAATATAACTACTATAACACTGCCCCCTATGTACAAGAATATAACTACTATAATACTGCTCCTATGTACAAGAATATAGCTACTATAATACTGCCCCTATGTATAAGAATATAACTACTATAATACTGCCACCTATGTACAAGAATATAACTACTATAATACTGCCCCTATGTACAAGAATATAACTGCTATAATACTGCCCCATATGTACAAGAATATAACTACTATAATACTGCTCCTATGTACAAGAAAATAACTACTATAATACTGCCCACTAAGTACAAGAATATAACTACTATAATACTGCCCCATATGTACAAGAATATAACTACTATAATACTGCTCCTATGTACAAGAAAATAACTACTATAATACTGCCCACTAAGTACAAGAATATAACTACTATAATACTGCCCCTATGCACAAGAATATAACTGCTATAATACTGCCCCATATGTAAAAGAATATAACTACTATAATACTGCTCCTATATACAAGAAAATAACTACTATAATACTGCTCCTATATACAAGAAAATAACTACTATAATACTGCCCCTATGTACAAGAATATAACTACTATAATATTACTCCTATGTACAAGAATATAACTACTATAATACTGCCCCTATGTACAAGAATATAACTACTATAATACTGCCCCTATGTACAAGAATATAACTACTATAATACTGCTCCTATGTACAAGAATATAACTACTATAATACTGCCCCCTATGGACAAGAATATAACTACTATAATACTGCCCCATATGTACAAGACTATAACTACTATAACACTGCCCCATATGTACAAGAATATAACTACTAGAATACTGTTCTCTATGTTCAAGAATATAACTACTATAATACTGCCCCCTATGTACAAGAATATAACTACTTTAATACTGCCCCCTATATACAAGAATATAACTACTATAACACTGCCCCTATGTACAAGAATATAACTGCCATAATACTGCCCCATATGTACAAGAATATAACTACTATAATACTGCTCCTATGTACAAGAAAATAACTACTATAATACTGCCCCCTAAGTACAAGAATATAACTACTATAATACTGCCCCTATGTACAAGAATATAGCTACTATAATACTGCCCCTATGTACAAGAATATAGCTACTATAATACTGCCCCTATGTATAAGAATATAACTACTATAATACTGCCACCTATGTACAAGAATATAACTACTATAATACTGCCCCTATGTACAAGAATATAACTGCTATAATACTGCCACATATGTACAAGAATATAGCTACTATAAGACTGCCCCTAAGTACAAGAATATAACTACTATAATACTGCCACATGTACAAGAATATAACTACTATAATACTGCTCCCTATGTATAAGAATATAACAACTATAATACTGCCACCTATGTACAAGAATATAACTACTATAATACTGCCCCTAAGTACAAGAATATAACTGCTATAATACTGCCCCATATGTACAAGAATATAACTACTATAATACTGCTCCTATGTACAAGAATATAACTACTATAACACTGCCCCCAATGTACAAGAATATAACTACTATAATACTGCCCCTATGTACAAAAATATAGCTACTATAATACTGCCCCTATGTATAAGAATATAACTGCTATAATACTGCCACCTATGTACAAGAATATAAGTACTATAATACTGCCCCTATGTACAATAATATAACTGCCATAATACTGCCCCATATGTACAAGAATATAACTACTATAATACTGCTCCTACGTACAAGAAAATAACTACTATAATACTGCCCCCTAAGTACAAGAATATAACTACTATAATACTGCCTCTATGTACAAGAATATAACTACTATAATACTACTCCATATGTACAAGAATAAAACTACTATAATACTGCTCCTATGTACAAGAATATAACTACTATAACACTGCCCCCTATGTACAAGAATATAACTACTATAATACTGCCACCTATGTACAAGAATATAACTACTATAATACTGCCCCTATGTACAATAATATAACTGCCATAATACTGCCCCATATGTACAAGAATATAACTACTATAATACTGCTCCTACGTACAAGAAAATAACTACTATAATACTGCCCCCTAAGTACAAGAATATAACTACTATAATACTGCCTCTATGTACAAGAATATAACTACTATAATACTGCTCCCTATGTATAAGAATATAACAGCAATAATACTGCCACCTATGTACAAGAATATAACTACTATAATACTGCCCCTATGTACAAGAATATAACTGCTATAATACTGCCCCATATGTACAAGAATATAACTACTATAACACTGCCCCCTATGTACAAGAATATAACTACTATAATACTGCCCCTATGTTCAAGAATATAGCTACTATAAGACTGCCCCTAAGTACAAGAATATAACTACTATAATACTGCCCCTATGTACAAGAATATAACTGCTATAATACTGCCCCATATGTACAAGAATATAACTACTGTAATACTGCTCCTATGTACAAGAATATAACTACTATAACACTGCCCCCTATGTACAAGAATATAACTACTATAATACTGCTCCTATGTACAAGAATATAGCTACTATAATACTGCCCCTATGTATAAGAATATAACTACTATAATACTGCCACCTATGTACAAGAATATAACTACTATAATACTGCCCCTATGTACAAGAATATAACTGCTATAATACTGCCCCATATGTACAAGAATATAACTACTATAATACTGCTCCTATGTACAAGAAAATAACTACTATAATACTGCCCACTAAGTACAAGAATATAACTACTATAATACTGCCCCATATGTACAAGAATATAACTACTATAATACTGCTCCTATGTACAAGAATATAACTACTATAATACTGCCCCTATGCACAAGAATATAACTGCTATAATACTGCCCCATATGTAAAAGAATATAACTACTATAATACTGCTCCTATATACAAGAAAATAACTACTATAATACTGCTCCTATATACAAGAAAATAACTACTATAATACTGCCCCTATGTACAAGAATATAACTACTATAATATTACTCCTATGTACAAGAATATAACTACTATAATACTGCCCCTATGTACAAGAATATAACTACTATAATACTGCCCCTATGTACAAGAAGATAACTACTATAATACTGCCCCATATGTACAAGAATATAACTACTATAATACTGCTCCTATGTACAAGAATATAACTACTATAATACTGCCCCCTATGGACAAGAATATAACTACTATAATACTGCCCCATATGTACAAGACTATAACTACTATAATACTGCTCCTATGTACAAGAATATAACTGCTATAATACTGCCCCATATGTGCAAGAATATAACTACTATAACACTGCCCCATATGTACAAGAATATAACTACTATAATACTGTTCTCTATGTTCAAGAATATAACTACTATAATACTGCCCCCTATGTACAAGAATATAACTACTTTAATACTGCCCCCTATATACAAGAATATAACTACTATAATACTGCCCCTATACACAGGAATATAACTACTTTAATACTGCCCCCTATGTACAAGAATATAACTACTATAATACTCCACTTATGTACAAGAATATAACTGCTATAATACTACTCCTATGTACAAGAATACAACTACTAAAATCCTGCCCCTATGTACAAGAATATAACTGGTATAATACTACTCCTATGTACAAGATTACAACTACTATAATACCGCCCCTATATACAAGAATATAACTACTATAATACTGCTCCTATGTACAAGAATATAACTACTATAATACTGCCCCCTATGTACAAGAATATAGCTACTATAATACTGCCCCATATGCACAAGAATATAACTACTATAATACTGCCCCTATGTACAAAAATATAACTACTATAATACTGCTCCTATGTACAAGAATATAACTACTATAATACTACCCCTATGTACAAGAATGTAACTACTATAATACTGCCCCTATGTACAAGAATATAACTTCTATAATACTACCCCTATGTACAAGAATATAACTACTATAATACTGCCCCCTATATACAAGAATATAGCTACGATAATACTGCTCCCTATGTACAAGAATATAATTACTATAATACTGCTCCCTATATACAAGATTATAACTACTATAATACTGCTCCTATATACAAGAATATAGCTACGATAATACTGCTCCCTATGTACAAGAATATAACTACTATAAACCTGCCCCCTATATACAAGAATATAACTGCTATAATACTACTCCTATATACAAGATAATAACTACTATAATACTGCTCCTATGTACAAGAATATAACTACTATAATACTGCCCCCTATGTGCAAGAATATAACTACTATAATACTGCCCCCTATGTACAAGAATATAACTACTATAATACTGCCCCATATGTACAAGAATATAACTACCACAATACTGCTCCTATGTACAAGAATATAACTACTATAATACTGCCCCTATGTACAAGAATATAACTACTATAATACTGCCCTTATGTACAAGAATATAACTACTATAATACTGCTCCTATGTACAAGAATATAACTACTATAATACTGCCCCCTATGTACAAGAATATAACTACTATAATACTGTCCCTATGTACAAGAATATAACTACTATAATACTTCCCCTATATACAAGAATATAACTACTAGAATACTGCCCCTATGTACAAGAATATAACTACTATAATACTGCCCCCTATATACAAGAATATAACTACTATAATACTGCCCCATATGTACAAGAATATAACTACCATAATACTGCCCCTATGCACAAGAATATAACTACTATAATACTGCCCCATATGTACAAGAATATAACTACTATAATACTGCCCCTATGTACAAGAATATAACTACTATAATACTGCCCCTATGTACAAGAATATAACTACTAGAATGCTGCCCCTATGTACAAGAATATAACTACTATAATACTGCTCCTATGTACAAGAATATAACTACTATAATACTACCCCTATGTACAAGAATGTAACTACTATAATACTGCCCTTATGTACAAGAATATAACTACTATAATGCTGCACCTATGTACAAGAATATAACTACTATAATACTGCCCCTATGTACAATAATATAACTACTATAATGCTGCCCCTATGTACAAGAATATAACTACTATAATACTGCCCCTATGTACAAGAATATAACTACTATAATACTGCTCCTATGTACAAGAATATAACTACTATAATACTGCCCCTATGTACAAGATTATAACTACTATAATACTGCTCCTATGTACAAGAATATAACTACTATAATACTGCCGCTACGTACAAGAATATAACTGCTATAATACTACTCCTCTGTAAAAGATTATAACTACTGTAATACTACCCCTATGCACAAGAATATTCTATAATACTGACCCTATGTACAAGAATATAACTACTTTAATACTGCCCCTATGTACAAGAGTATAACTACTATAATGCTGCTCCTATGTACAAGAATATAACTTCTATAATACTGCCCCTACGTACAAGAGTATAACTACTATAATGGTGCTCCTATGTACAAGAATATAACTACTATAATACTGCTCCTATGTACAAGAATATAACTCCTATAATACTGTCCCTATGTGCAAGAATATAACTACTATAATACTGCCCCCTATGTACAAGAATATAACTACTATAATACTGCTCCTATGTACAAGAATATAACTACTATAATACTGCCCCTATGTACAAGAATATAACTGCTATAATACTGCCCCATATGTACAAGAATAAAACTACTATAATACTGCTCCTATGTACAAGAATATAACTACTATAACACTGCCCCCTATGTACAAGAATATAACTACTATAATACTGCCCCCTATGTACAAGAATATAACTACTATAATACTGCCCCTATGTACAAGAATATAGCTACTATAAGACTGCCCCTATGTACAAGAATATAACTACTATAATACTGCTCCTATGTACAAGAATATAACTACTATAATACTGCCCCTATGTACAAGATTATAACTACTATAATACTGCTCCTATGTACAAGAATATAACTACTATAATACTGCCGCTACGTACAAGAATATAACTGCTATAATACTACTCCTCTGTAAAAGATTATAACTACTGTAATACTACCCCTATGCACAAGAATATACTATAATACTGACCCTATGTACAAGAATATAACTACTATAATACTGCCCCTATGTACAAGAATATAACTACTATAATACTACCCCTATGTACAAGAATATAACTACTTTAATACTGCCCCTATGTACAAGAGTATAACTACTATAATGCTGCTCCTATGTACAAGAATATAACTACTATAATACTGCCCCTACGTACAAGAGTATAAATACTATAATGGTGCTCCTATGTACAAGAATATAACTACTATAATACTGCTCCTATGTACAAGAATATAACTCCTATAATACTGTCCCTATGTGCAAGAATATAACTACTATAATACTGCCCCCTATGTACAAGAATATAACTACTATAATACTGCTCCTATGTACAAGAATATAACTACTATAATACTGCCCCTATGTACAAGAATATAACTGCTATAATACTGCCCCATATGTACAAGAATAAAACTACTATAATACTGCTCCTATGTACAAGAATATAACTACTATAACACTGCCCCCTATGTACAAGAATATAACTACTATAATACTGCCCCCTATGTACAAGAATATAACTACTATAATACTGCCCCTATGTACAAGAATATTGCTACTATAAGACTGCCCCTAAGTACAAGAATATAACTACTATAATACTGCCCCTATGTACAAGAATATAACTACTATAATACTGCTCCCTATGTATAAGAATATAACAACTATAATACTGCCACCTATGTACAAGAATATAACTACTATAATACTGCCCCTATGTACAAGAATATAACTGCTATAATACTGCACCATATGTACAAGAATATAACTACTGTAATACTGCTCCTATGTACAAGAATATAACTACTATAACACTGCCCCCTATGTACAAGAATATAACTACTATAATACTGCCACATGTACAAGAATATAGCTACTATAATACTGCCCCTATGTATAAGAATATAACTACTATAATACCGCCACCTATGTACAAGAATATAACTACTATAATACTGCCCCTATGTACAAGAATATAACTACTATAAGACTGCCCCTAAGTACAAGAATATAACTACTATAATACTGCCACATGTACAAGAATATAGCTACTATAAGACTGCCCCTATGTACAAGAATATAACTACTATAATACTGCCGCTACGTACAAGAATATAACTGCTATAATACTACTCCTCTGTAAAAGATTATAACTACTGTAATACTACCCCTATGCACAAGAATATACTATAATACTGACCCTATGTACAAGAATATAACTACTATAATACTGCCCCTATGTACAAGAATATAACTACTATAATACTACCCCTATGTACAAGAATATAACTACTTTAATACTGCCCCTATGTACAAGAGTATAACTACTATAATGCTGCTCCTATGTACAAGAATATAACTACTATAATACTGCCCCTACGTACAAGAGTATAAATACTATAATGGTGCTCCTATGTACAAGAATATAACTACTATAATACTGCTCCTATGTACAAGAATATAACTCCTATAATACTGTCCCTATGTGCAAGAATATAACTACTATAATACTGCCCCCTATGTACAAGAATATAACTACTATAATACTGCTCCTATGTACAAGAATATAACTACTATAATACTGCCCCTATGTACAAGAATATAACTGCTATAATACTGCCCCATATGTACAAGAATAAAACTACTATAATACTGCTCCTATGTACAAGAATATAACTACTATAACACTGCCCCCTATGTACAAGAATATAACTACTATAATACTGCCCCCTATGTACAAGAATATAACTACTATAATACTGCCCCTATGTACAAGAATATAGCTACTATAAGACTGCCCCTAAGTACAAGAATATAACTACTATAATACTGCCCCTATGTACAAGAATATAACTACTATAATACTGCTCCCTATGTATAAGAATATAACAACTATAATACTGCCACCTATGTACAAGAATATAACTACTATAATACTGCCCCTATGTACAAGAATATAACTGCTATAATACTGCACCATATGTACAAGAATATAACTACTGTAATACTGCTCCTATGTACAAGAATATAACTACTATAACACTGCCCCCTATGTACAAGAATATAACTACTATAATACTGCCACATGTACAAGAATATAGCTACTATAATACTGCCCCTATGTATAAGAATATAACTACTATAATACCGCCACCTATGTACAAGAATATAACTACTATAATACTGCCCCTATGTACAAGAATATAACTACTATAAGACTGCCCCTAAGTACAAGAATATAACTACTATAATACTGCCACATGTACAAGAATATAACTACTATAATACTGCTCCCTATGTATAAGAATATAACAACTATAATACTGCCACCTATGTACAAGAATATAACTACTATAATACTGCCCCATATGTACAAGAATATAACTACTATAATAATGCTCCTATGTACAAGAATATAACTACTATAATAATGCTCCTATGTACAAGAATATAACTACTATAACACTGCCCCCAATGTACAAGAATATAACTACTATAATACTGCCACTATGTACAAAAATATAGCTACTATAATACTGCCCCTATGTATAAGAATATAACTGCTATAATACTGCCACCTATGTACAAGAATATAACTACTATAATACTGCCCCTATGTACAATAATATAACTGCCATAATACTGCCCCATATGTACAAGAATATAACTACTATAATACTGCTCCTACGTACAAGAAAATAACTGCTATAATACTGCCCCCTAAGTACAAGAATATAACTACTATAATACTGCCTCTATGTACAAGAATATAACTACTATAATACTGCTCCCTTTGTATAAGAATATAACAGCAATAATACTGCCACCTATGTACAAGAATATAACTACTATAATACTGCCCCTATGTACAAGAATATAACTGCTATAATACTGCCCCATATGTACAAGAATATAACTACTATAACACTGCCCCCTATGTACAAGAATATAACTACTATAATACTGCCCCTATGTTCAAGAATATAGCTACTATAAGACTGCCCCTAAGTACAAGAATATAACTACTATAATACTGCCCCTATGTACAAGAATATAACTGCTATAATACTGCCCCATATGTACAAGAATATAACTACTGTAATACTGCTCCTATGTACAAGAATATAACTACTATAACACTGCCCCCTATGTACAAGAATATAACTACTATAATACTGCTCCTATGTACAAGAATATAGCTACTATAATACTGCCCCTATGTATAAGAATATAACTACTATAATACTGCCACCTATGTACAAGAATATAACTACTATAATACTGCCCCTATGTACAAGAATATAACTGCTATAATACTGCCCCATATGTACAAGAATATAACTACTATAATACTGCTCCTATGTACAAGAAAATAACTACTATAATACTGCCCACTAAGTACAAGAATATAACTACTATAATACTGCCCCTATGTACAAGAATATAACTGCTATAATATTACTCCTATGTACAAGAAGATAACTACTATAATACTGCCCCATATGTACAAGAATATAACTACTATAATACTGCTCCTATGTACAAGAATATAACTACTATAATACTGCCCCCTATGTACAAGAATATAACTGGTATAATACTACTCCTATGTACAAGAATATAACTACTATAATACTGCCCCCTATGTACAAGAATATAACTACTATAATACTGCCCCATATGTACAAGAATATAACTACCACAATACTGCTCCTATGTACAAGAATGTAACTACTATAATACTGCTCTTATGTACAAGAATATAACTGTTATAATACTACTCCTATGTACAAGAATATAACTATTATAATACTGCCCCTATGTACAAGAATATAACTTCTATAATACTACCCCTATGTACAAGAATATAACTACTATAATACTGCCCCCTATATACAAGAATATAGCTACGATAATACTGCTCCCTATGTACAAGAATATAATTACTATAATACTGCTCCCTATATACAAGATTATAACTACTATAATACTGCTCCTATATACAAGAATATAGCTACGATAATACTGCTCCCTATGTACAAGAATATAACTACTATAAACCTACCCCCTATATACAAGAATATAACTGCTATAATACTACTCCTATATACAAGATTATAACTACTATAATACTGCTCCTATGTACAAGAATATAACTACTATAATACTGCCCCCTATGTGCAAGAATATAACTACTATAATACTGCCCCCTATGTACAAGAATATAACTACTATAATACTGCCCCATATGTACAAGAATATAACTACCACAATACTGCTCCTATGTACAAGAATATAACTACTATAATACTGCCCACTATGTACAGGAATATAACTACTATAATACTGCTCCATATGTACACGAATATAACTACTATAATACTGCCCCCTATGTACAAGAATATAACTACTATAATACTGCTCCTATGTACAAGAATATAACTACTATAATACTGCCCCCTATGTACAAGAATATAACTACTATAATACTGTCCCTATGTACAAGAATATAACTACTATAATACTTCCCCTATATACAAGAATATAACTACTAGAATACTGCCCCTATGTACAAGAATATAATTACTATAATACTGCCCCCTATATACAAGAATATAACTACTATAATACTGCCCCATATGTACAAGAATATAACTACCATAATACTGCCCCTATGCACAAGAATATAACTACTATAATACTGCCCCATATGTACAAGAATATAACTACTATAATACTGCCCCTATGTACAAGAATATAACTACTATAATACTGCCCCTATGTACAAGAATATAACTACTATAATGCTGCCCCTATGTACAAAAATATAACTACTATAATACTGCTCCTATGTACAAGAATATAACTACTATAATACTACCCCTATGTACAAGAATGTAACTACTATAATACTGCCCTTATGTACAAGAATATAACTACTATAATGCTGCACCTATGTACAAGAATATAACTACTATAATACTGCCCCTATGTACAATAATATAACTACTATAATGCTGCCCCTATGTACAAGAATATAACTACTATAATACTGCCCCTATGTACAAGAATATAACTACTATAATACTGCTCCTATGTACAAGAATATAACTACTATAATACTGCCCCTATGTACAAGATTATAACTACTATAATACTGCTCCTATGTACAAGAATATAACTACTATAATACTGCCGCTACGTACAAGAATATAACTGCTATAATACTACTCCTCTGTAAAAGATTATAACTACTGTAATACTACCCCTATGCACAAGAATATACTATAATACTGACCCTATGTACAAGAATATAACTACTATAATACTGCCCCTATGTACAAGAATATAACTACTATAATACTACCCCTATGTACAAGAATATAACTACTTTAATACTGCCCCTATGTACAAGAGTATAACTACTATAATGCTGCTCCTATGTACAAGAATATAACTACTATAATACTGCCCTTACGTACAAGAGTATAACTACTATAATGGTGCTCCTATGTACAAGAATATAACTACTATAATACTGCTCCTATGTACAAGAATATAACTCCTATAATACTGTCCCTATGTGCAAGAATATAACTACTATAATACTGCCCCCTATGTACAAGAATATAACTACTATAATACTGCTCCTATGTACAAGAATATAACTACTATAATACTGCCCCTACGTACAAGAGTATAACTACTATAATACTGCCCCCTATGTACAAGAATATAACTACTATAATACGGCTCCTATGTACAAGAATATAACTACTATAATACTGCCCCCTATGTACAAGAATATAACTACTATAATACTGCCCCCTATGTACAAGAATATAACTACTATAATACTGCCCCTTATGTACAAGAATATAACTACTATAATACTGCCCCTATGTACAAGAATATAACTAATATAATACTGCTCCTATGTACAAGAATATAGCTACTATAATACTGTTCCTATATACAAGAATATAACTACTATAATACTGCCCCCTATGTACAAGAATATAACTACTATAATACTGCCCCCTATGTACAGGAATATAACTACTATAATACTGCTCCATATGTACACGAATATAACTACTATAATACTGCCCCCTATGTACAAGAATATAACTACTATAATACTGCTCCATATATACACGAATATAACTACTATAATACTGCCCCCTATGTACAAGAATATAACTACTATAATACTGCCCCCTATGTACAAGAATATAACTACTATAATACTGCCCCCTATGTACAGGAATATAACTACTATAATACTGCTCCATATGTACACGAATATAACTACTATAATACTGCCCCCTATGTACAAGAATATAACTACTATAATACTGCCCCCTATGTACAAGAATATAACTACTATAATACTGCTCCATATGTACACGAATATAACTACTATAATACTGCCCCCTATGTACAAGAATATAACTACTATAATACTGCCCCTATGTACAAGAATATAACTACTATAATACTGCACCTATGTACAAGAATATAAATACTATAATACTGCCCCTATGTACAAGAATATAACTACTATAATACTGCCCCCTATGTACAGGAATATAACTACTATAATACTGCTCCATATGTACACGAATATAACTACTATAATACTGCCCCCTATGTACAAGAATATAACTACTATAATCCTGCTCCTATGTACAAGAATATAACTACTATAATACTGCTCCTATGTACAAGAATATAACTACTATAATACTGCTCCTATGTACAAGAATATAACTACTATAATACTGCCCCCTATGTACAAGAATATAACTACTATAATACTGCTCCTATGTTCAAGAATATAACTACTATAATACTGCCCCCTATGTACAAGAATATAACTACTATAATACTGCCCCTATGTACAAGAATATAACTACTATAATACTGCCCCCTATGTACAAGAATATAACTACTATAATACTGCCCCCTATGTACAAGAATATAACTACTATAATATTGCTCTTATATACTGTATCCAAAGTTAAAATGCTATTCACCTTCGATGATATGTTTCCGGGACAAGCCCCTCTCCGTTTCTGCTCTGTAGGGAAAGGTTGAAAGAGAAAAAAGATACAACTTATTTCCATGAAATAAGACATAAGGTATATGATGAAGTCGTTACATCTTTAGAGACTAACCTGACTTGTATCTTAGAGTGATGGTATCACCTACATTATTTTAATACTTATATCCCCATAATAATATAAGGTGGTGACTGCGTTCTCTGAATTACTGTGGAGCGATTTCCCGCTGCCCTTGGCCTATAGTCGGGATCTGAGGCGCTGACTTCTACAGGAGTGTATTGTTGGCTTCGTTTCCTGTGCCGGTCATTGGGCAGCAATTACGAGTTTCTCCTATCAACCTCTTATCCCAGAAATACTGTCACCCCATAACACTAGTTTATGTCCCGTCTGATATGACGTCTCGGACACTTACTGGCCGCCCCAGTAGATTTTGGTTGTAACCACATAACTGGAACGTCTAAAAAAGAACAGAAAATAAATAGACGTGAGACAATATATTACTTGGATCAGTGGACCCCGATTCATCATTGCTGCTTTCTTCAATTTTCTGGAGTAATTTGCTCCTTTTTTAGGAACTTTAGTATTTGCGCCTTATTCTTTATGCACTTTTTATCTTGTCTTTCTTTTTTATTTTTTATCTATTTAATTTTTATTTTCCTCAACAACTTTACATTTCCAGTTGTTTTAAGACAAATTCATAAAATGCAAATATTACCAACTACACTGCTCAAAAAATAAAGAACACTAAAATACCACATCGTAGATATCTCTGAATGAAATATTCCAGTTGCAAATTTTTATTCATTGCATAGTGGAATGTGTTCAGAACAATAAAACGTAACAATGATCAATGTGAATCAAAATGAATATCTCATGGAGGTCTGGATTTGGAATGATACTCAAAATGTAAGTGGAAAATCAAATTACAGGCTGATCCAACTTCAGTGGAAATGCCTCATGACAAGGAAAAGATGCTCAGTATTGTGTGTGGCCTCCATGTGCCTGTGTGACCTCCCTACAATGCCTGGGCATACTCCTGATGAGGCGGCGGATGGTCTCCTGAGGGATCTCCTCCCAGACCTGGACTAAAGCATCCGCCAACTCCTGGACAGTCTGCGGTGCAACGTGACGTTGGTGGATGGAGCGAGACATGATGTCTCAGATGTGCTCAATCGGATTCAGGTCTGGGGAACGGGCGGGCCAGTCCATAGCATCAATGCCTTCATCTTGCAGGAACTGCTGACACGCTCCAGCCACATGAGGTCTGGCATTGTTCTGCTTTAGGAGGAACCCAGGGCCAACCTCACCAGCATATGGTCTCACAAGGGGTCTGAGGATCTCATCTCAGTACCTAATGGCAGTCAGGCTATCTCTGGAAGGCCACCCCACACCATTACTGACCTGCCAAACCGGTAATGCTGAAGGAGGTTGCAGGCAGCAGATAGCTCTCCATGGCATCTCCAGACTCTGTCACGTCTGTCACGTGCTCAGTGTGAACCTGTTTTCATCTGTGAAGAGCACAGGGTGCCAGTGGCGAATTTGCCAATCCTGGTGTTCCGTGGCAAATGCCAAGCGTCCTGCACGGTGTTAGGCTGTGAGCACAACCCATATCTGTGGACCTCGGGCCCTCAGAACATCCTCATGGAGTCGGTTTCCAACCATTTGTGCAGACACATGCACATTTGTGGCCTGCTGGAGGTCATTTTGCAGGGATCTGGCAGTGCTCCTCCTGTTCCTCCTTGCACAAAGGCTGAGGTAGCGGTCCTGCTGTTGGGTTGTTGCCCTCCTACGGCCCCCTCCACATCTCCTGGTAGCGCCTCCAGCCTCTGGACACTACGCTGACAGACACAGCAAACCACCTTGCCACAGCTCACATTGATGTGCCATCCTGGATGAGCTGCACTACCTGAGCCACTTGTGTGGGTTTTAGAGTCCGTCTCATGCTACCACGAGTGTGAAAGCACAACCAACATTCAAAAGCGACCAAAACATCAGCCAGAAAACAATGGCACTGAGATGTGGTCTGTGGTCCTCATCTGCAGAACCACTCCTTTATTGAGGGTGTCTTGATAATTGCCAATAAATGCTATCTGTTGTCTATTCCATTTGCACAACAGCATGTGAAATTGATTGTCAGTCAGTGTTGCTTCCTAAGTGGACAGTTTGATTTCACAGAAGCTTGATTTACTTGGAGTTATATTCTGTTGTTTAAGTGTTTCCTTTATTTTTCTGAGCAGTGTATTTTGGTGCTTCTTATTGCAGTCTTCCTGCTTGGAGTAAGGTTTCTGCTGGGGTTTTCAATTTGGCACATTTTTGCAACTTTTTAAATGCTTGGTTAAAAAACAGGCTTAAAGGGAATTTGTCACCAGGTTTTTGCTATGTAATCTGAGAGCAGCATGATGTAGGTGCAGAGACCCTGATCCCAGTGATGTGTCACTGTGTTTTGTGCTTTCAAAAAAACATTTTTCTCCTATTCCTGCTTCTCTGTGTAACTCCATCCAAACCACTGATTGGTAGCTTTCTGTCAATATAGAGTGTACACAGAAAGCTACCAATCAGTGGTGTGGGTGGAGTTATTCAGAGAAGGCTGCCAATCAGTGATGTGGGTGGGGTTATATAAAGCTCAGCATTCAAGCTCTGCCAGATTTGCAGCAGAGAAAACACTGATTGTATCACAACTACTGCACCCAGTAAACTAAGTGATATATCGCTGGAATCAGGGTCACTGCCCTTATATCAGGCTGCTGTCAGATTAGCTAGCAAAAACCTGATGACACATTCCCTTTAAATACAAAAATAAAGAGCATTTTTAGTTTGCACCAAATTGTTCACCCCTCTGCAATTTTGATGAGTTTGGAGCAAAAACCATCAGCAAATACCATTAGCAAAAAAAAAAAAAAAAAAAGAGATATGACTTCAAGAAATCGTAAATGATGAATCGGGCCTGTAGATATGAGGTGCAGAGAGATATGACATCTTACCTCCATTCTTTCTTCTTAAGGATATTTCCCAGAGTCTTCTCTGCTCTGTTCGAAGATCAGACGATAAATTGGAATTACAGACATGTAATTGTTCCCATCATAGGAAAAACAGGAACATAAACCCCTCCTGCTGCCCTCCTTCTCTAGGATTTACCCGTGATTCAGAAGTCACTTGCAATTCCTCATTGTACTGCTGAACTTTCCATGTGGTCGAGACTTTCTCGCCAGACCTAGCGTGGCCTTCTCCTTACAGAATTCCACCCTATGATTTTCACCCTCATTTTGAGGATAGTGGACTGGCCCTATAACTTATATCCTTTGTTTGGTTGATCGCTGAACCTCATCCATCCAGCCATAGTCTTCATATCTTGTACCGATGACTGTCAGAAAGCTAAAACCACTGGAGACAAGTTACAATATTTCACTTTATATCTATAGGATAAACTATCAGGAGGAATCGTATCGCTTTACTGTCAGTCATTATGACCGGTTATTGAAGCAGCTTATTTGGTTATCTTACTCTTTACTTTGTTCATTATTTTGCATGTGATACAGAACTTCCATACAAAATAAAAATAAGTATGCCAAACCAGAGACCATATTCACTTTTTATTAATTAAATAATAACACAAAAAGACCACAAACAATTAAAACAGCCAACAGTTGTGCTCAAAAGTTTACAGACCCCGGTAGAATTTTTGCTTTCTTGGCCTTTTCTCAGAGAATATGAATGATAACACCAAAACTTTTCTCCACTCATGGTTAGTGGTTGGGTGAAGCCATTTATTGTCAAACTACTGTGTTTTCTCTTTTTAAATCATAATGAGAATCCAAAACATCCATATGACCCTGATGAAAAGTTCACATACCCCATATCTTAATGTTGCGTATTGCCCTCTCTAACATCAATGACAGCTTGAAGTCTTTTGTGGTAGTTGTGGATGAGGCTCTTTATTTTCCCAGATGGTAAAGCTGCCCACTCTCCTTGGCAAAAAGTCTCCAGTTCCTGTAAATTCCTGGGCTGTCTAGCATGAACTGCGCGCTTAAGATCTCTCCAGAGTGGCACAATGATATTGAGGTCAGGAGACTGAGATGGCCACTCCAGAACCTTCACTTTGTTCTGCTGTAGCCAATGACAGGTCGACTTGACCTTGTGTTTTGGATCGATGTCATGTTGGAACGTCCAAGTACGTCCCATGTGCAGCGTCCGGGCTGATGATTGCAAATTTGCCTCCACTATTTGCTGATAGCCTGCTGCATTCAGCTTTCCTTCAACTTTGACCAAGTTTCCTGTGCCTTTGAAGCTCACACATCCCCAAAATATCAGCGATCCACCTCCTTGCTTTACAGTAGGAATGGTGCTCCTTTCATTATAGGCCTTGTTAACCTCTCTCCAAATGTAACATTTATGGCTGTGGCCAAAAAGTTCAATTTTGGTCTCATCACTCCAAATTACCTTGTTCCGGAAGTTTTGAGGCTTGTCTCTATGATGTTTTGCATATTGTAGGTGAGATACTTTGTGGCATTTGCGCAGTAATGGCTTTCTTCTGGTGACTCGGCCATGCAGCCTATTTTTCTTCATGTGCCTTCTTATTGTGCATTTTGAAACATCCACACTGCTAGTTTTCTGAGAGTCCAGTATTTCAGCTGATGCTATTTGTGGGTTTTTCTTTGC
The DNA here is from genome assembly GCF_039654945.1 of Dendrobates tinctorius. Lineage (NCBI taxonomy): Eukaryota > Metazoa > Chordata > Amphibia > Anura > Dendrobatidae > Dendrobates > Dendrobates tinctorius. The sequence goes on along the minus strand of NW_027361818.1, from coordinate 2,367,954 downwards.
ATCCCAAACAATTTTCCTAGCAGTTGTGGAAGAAATTTTTGTTGACCATGGTTTTGTTTTTACAGAGCCCCTGATTTTCCTTTTGTTAATGACAGTTTGAACGCTGCTGACTGGCATTATCAATTCCCTGGATATCTTTTTGTATCCCTTTCCTGTTTTATACGGTTCAACTACCTTTTCCCTTAGATCCAATGACAATTCTTTTGCTTCCCTTATGACTCACAATCCAGAAACGTCAGTGGCTGGATGAAAGATGCAAGAGTCTGTCTGGATCCCAGAAACTCACTCAGCTTTTGTGCACACACACTGATTACAAGCAAAAAGGTCACAGGTGAGGAAGTTACCTTTACTAGCTAGTCAAACCCATTTGTGTCAACTTCTGTGCACGTTATCAGGCCAAAATCACCAGGGTATGTGAACTTTTTTGATCAGGGTCATTTGGATGCTTTGGATTCTTGTTATGATTTAAAAAAAGAAAACACAGTAGTCTGACAATAAATGGCTTCACCCAACCACTAACCATGAGTGGAGAAAATGTTTTGGCGCTATTCATATTCTAGGAAAAAAAGGCCAAGAAAGCAAAAATTCTGCCGGGGTATGTAAACTTTTGAGCACAACTGTACATAATTCCTGACATGTACATGGTAGAGCTAAAGTCTAACCCTAAAGTACTACCCCTGAGGAAGCAACAAAGCCAGTGGCGAAACGCATGAGATTCTTTTTTAGTACATAGCACACTGCACACCAAATATAAAAAATTTTTTGGTAAAAACATAATGTGATAACAGAATGCAATTATATAACATTCGTTACCTGAAAGCAAAGGTAAGGTGCGAATGGAGCAAAATTCCATCTCCTAATGTCCATGAGATAATGATAGTAAGCACGTAGTTTAATAACAACGCAGGTGTGGTAATAATAAGTCCAATATCAAAAAAAAAAAAGCGCTATGACAATGCAATGGTTATATGTTGGATGCGCAAAAATGCAGCCAAAGTGCGAGTGGAGCAAAGAACCAGCTCCTAGTGTCCATGATATAATGGTACCGCCGACATGTGAAACCATGAAAATAGAAAAATATACTACCGGCACAGTAGCAAAGGTTCATACAGCATTGAAGGTGCATGATAAAAAACCACGATGCAGGGCAGATACCAACGTCTATGAGGAGGAAGAAAGAAACCCACGTGTTTTGCCAATGGCTTTGTGGCTTCCTCAGGGGTAATGCTTTAGAGGTTGGACTTTAGGACTACCATGGGCATGTTGGGAAAAGCATATGTAGCCTGTTGGCTGTTTTAACTGTTTTAAACTGTATGTGGTCTTTCTGTCTTGTCATGTAATTAATATACAGCGAATATTTGTTTAGGTGGTTCCTTCTTTGACATACATCTTTATCTTTTGTGTAGTTCATTCTGATTTGATATGCCTTAGGCTGATCCCTGTCAACAAGATGGTGCCCTCTATGTATCATTGTATCAAAACTTCCATGCATCGAACTCCACACCCCCCAAAAAAAGGATTTAAAAGTTGTGTGTACCCTAAAGTGGTACCAATCAATGAAAATTAGCTTGACCCTATAGAGAACATTACGACTGTGAGAATCCTACTCCTCCATCCCGAAAGAAGGATTAAGAAGTTGTATGTGCCCTAAAGTGGTACCATTGAAACGTTACTCGACCCGATGGAGAAAGCTACGACTGTAAGAATCCTACTCCTCCGCCTCCCACCAAAAAAAAAGGAATAAAAAGTTGTATGTACTCTAAAGTGGAACCAATGAAAATTTAGCTAGACCCAATGGAGAAAGTTACGTTGTGATAATACGGCAATGCAAACTATTTTTTAAAGTAGTCAAAATAACCATAATGGGATTTATCTATATTTATTCTAACCCACAAAATTAAGGTAAAACGTCACCTATACCGCTCAGTAAAAGGTGTATACCGTAACAAAACGTAAAATGGTGACATTTCTAGGGTTTTTTACCCACCCCTCAATAATAATAACAAATTTTAAGGATATTGCATATTCACTAAAATAGTGTGAGTTAAAAAAATACAAACCATCTGTGACAGAGTCACTGGTAATGTAATAGAGGGGAGATATGTTTCACTACGCCTAATGGCGTCAGTGACACAAAATCCAGAGTTGTATTTCCTCCAGCACAGTAAGTGTTGCGAGGGTTAAGTTATGCCATGGGCAGGTTTTTAGGGGGACATTCATAGAGCGGGTGGGAGAGTGTCCCCCCATATCTCCGCCTACAGAGCTAACAACACTGAGTGCTGACAGGACCTTGGTGAGGTCACAGTCATGTGATCAGTCGCGTGGTGGAGGAGTCCCATGGTCTGGGCTTAAATGGCTGAAGGAAAGAGCCTTCAGTGTGTTCGCCTGGAGAAGGAGCACTCCAGGAAAGTGCTGCATGGACTTGAGAAACTGAACAGTGTGTGTTCTGCAAGCCGTGAGCGGAAGGAACCCCGCACACAGAAGAACTGTGTTTGTTCCACCACCATTTTGCTTTGTTTTCCTGTTTTGCCCAGAGCGCTGTATTTTCTTAAACAAACCTGGGTTTATGCTGCCTACAATAAACCCAAGGAAGTTCTTAAAGTCGTAGTGTCCCCGTGTCTACCTCCATGTGCAGCCGAGTGAGCCGATCTACCACACATCCTACAAAAAAATTGTCAAGCCATTATATGACTACATCAACACAAAGCTTAAAAACAAAACAAAATGCTTAAGGCCTAAAATAGCCACATACTCATAGTAGTTAACAGGAAAATACACTACATAGCAGCTATACGGCAAAATTGTGCATATTTATCATGTCATCTGACACAGAGATTCTGGTGAAGCTCCCCTTACTCTGACCTTCACACTTTTGTCCCTAGACCCAAGTCTATGCATAACACAGTTTTCTACAAGAGTCAAACATTTTCCCCGAGTATCTGTTCCTTCAATAGCAATGAGACTGATTAAACGCAAATTGCCAGAACCCAGAACAGCATTTAATATTAGATCATATAAAAATTCAATTTATGAGTCCGAGACGATCCTGGCTTCAAAACAGCTTGGCAGGTGCATCTGGCCGGAATACATAAGATCTTCATCATCTCATTTTCACAATAGTTTGTTGGCCTGGAGCAGAACCTATACAAGGAACAGTCTGGTAGGAAGCTCCTGTTCCCTTTATGATGCCAAATGGGGGGGTAAAGAATGGGCAACCGCCCTACAAATATTTTGTAAATAATTTTTAGCTTGTAGGCAACCAGATCATTTGATTTTAGATCTCCTTTAGAACAGGATTTACTATGGCCAAAGTTATTCCAGCAATGACACAACTACTAAAATCAGGGATCGTGAGCTCCATCTCAATGACTGTCCAGGCACATTATTATATTGGTGGTTGAGTAACCACAGAGTGAAAAGATCACTCACCGGTGCGGATTTTAGTCTACATTGTCCACTAGGAGTTTTTTTTAACCTCATTTTGATTATTCCCAGATGAAGAACAAGTGATCTTTCTGGGGAAACCTTCTGGATTTTTTCTTTCTAAAGAGATTATTTTATGAACTATTGGATGAAAGTTTTTAACCATGGCCAACTATTTTCTCGCTGATGAAGATCTGTCATCAGTCAACTTAAATAATTATTGTGAAATTTCACCTGACGGGTGATATTGTGGTTGAAATCGCCCATTTTGATCATCTTTAGGCTAGTGTATATTTATATGTAGATGGCTACCTTGAGAAGCGAGGCTTTTTCTTCAAGTCAGGACTTAAGAAAAGTGATTCATGTGACCTGTCTTGGGTTCTGCTAAATAGCAGTGCTCACGGAAGGAAGGAGGCTTTTGCAGTACACTATTTTCCAAGCCAATAGCGGATATTACTGGACTTTTTCTTAGCCCTATAAGGGTGTCGTCTGACTTAATATAAATAGATCTGTCCTGATGGACGCCCATAGTGAGTGGGTGATCCAGTTCTCTAAAATTGGTGGCTTATCTTATTAGATCATTTGGGTCCAACTCTTGGCACCCTGCCGAACAGCTCAGATGAGCACTGTGCCCTCTTGTTTGCACCGGTCTTTAATGCACAATGCCAAACTTTTAGCAGTGTCTTTACTTGGTATTAAGCTTTGTCCCATTCACTTGAATGCATTTGTGTGGCTAAATAATCTTCGAACAGCCTTTTTAACTGCTCCTAAGTATTTACTTTCCTTCCGCCCCTCCACCAGCCTCTTCTTACCTGCCGGCCGCGTACACCTCAGCAGTGTCGAACAGATTAATGCCATGTTCATAGGCAACAGTCATGAGATTTTCTGCTACCTGGTGGAAAATTATACAGCCAGGGTCAGCAACCTCATTCATTGTTCTTAAGCCCCAACCATATGTCTCACACCTGCCCCATTTCCTCCCGGAGCTGATCTGTTCACCCTCTCCAGCTGCGTTCCTTACCTCATCTGAAATCTGAGATCCAAATGTTACCCAGGTTCCTGCAGATAGAGGGTGAGAGCAATGGTTAGTGGTCATATGGGGGCCAACCAACTTTGTAAACACATATGCAAGATAGTATCCGAGAAGTTCCACAATAGCTTACACATCAAGCTGCAATGTGTAGGTCCCTAAAACCCTTTAAGGACCTGTCAATTTTTCATTTTTGTGTGTTCTTTTATTTCTTCTTCACAATTTTTTTATTTTTGCAATGACATAGCTATAGTAGGAATTTTCATTATGATGTTTATAATATGGATTAACTCACTTTTTAGTTTGTTAGACTGATCTTTCATGGACCTGAAGATATTAAATATGTCAGTCATTTTTAAAATTTCTTTATTTTTAATGAAAGAAAAGGAGGTAACGCACATTTTATGTTTTAAAACTTAATTTTTTAATTTTCACTTTCTTCAAATCTACTTTATGGTCTACTTTGAGAGAAGGACCAAGATGGTAGTGACGGTGGCCTTCAGCAAACCCCCAGCTGTCATAGTAACCCAACAGCACCCAGTAATAACGTCACAGGCGTGCCGATGGGATCCAGCACACACGCGCATCGGCTGCAATGTCATTTATGTCACATGAAGTCATTCCAATGTGGATGTACAGTTACATGATGGGTTAACTCAGCATTTATTTTGTTTTGCTCCTTTTGGTTGAGAAAGGGGGCAGCAAAAAAAATGTCATGATCCCAGTGCAGGTTTTTGAGCTGCACGTCAGGGTTTAATGTCTGGAGCTCAGTGCAGGTTTTGACCTGCACACCTGGGGTTAATGATTGTGGCCTCTCTATGGTTCTGGGAGAGCTTCTTAAACCCCTGAGAAGCTCCAATCCCTGCCAGTTATACTTTTGCCTTTGGTCGAGTGTGGTGACCTCTGTGTGCCTGTGCCTGTTTGTTGTTATAGCTTGTTTACATGGCTCTGACCCGGTTCTGTTCCCCGTTGTGAGTTTGCCTGTTGATTCTGTACTTCGCTACCCTCCCTGTGTATGACTCATTGCCTGTGATCTGACTACTCTGTGCTCGCCCCTCTTGTACTTTGCAGCTATCTCTGTGTGTGACTCATTGGCTATGTCCTGACTATCCTCCCTGTCTATGCCCCTTGGTAACTTTGTCTCGCAATTACCCTGCTAGGAGTTCTCGTGCAGCTCCTAGCTCTCTGGAGCTTAGGCCATGCCCCCAGCAGTCACGTGCTTCAGGTCCTGCTGTTCTGAAGTACGCACTTACTCGGCTGCTGCCCGCTCTACAGGTATCTTTGAGCACAGTTCGCTTTACTCAGGACACGCGCACTGGCTCAGTGAGCAAGTGCAGTACGGTGTTCCTGACATTATAACTGACCGAGAACTTTCTTTTTCTCGCCTCACTTCTGCAGCATGGACCCAATGCATGCCTTATCTGAGCAGGTGAAATGCTTGACTCAGTCACTGCAGAAGCTAAGTTTGGAACACCAAGCTCTGGCCCAGTCCCAGCGGTAGGTTGTGGACTCGGCTCAGGGGGTGCTTTCCGCAGGCTTTCAGCAGGTGGGGAAAAGAGATGTCATTTTAGTCCCACCCGAATCCCTGGTTAAATTGCCAGATATGTTTTCTGGTAACAAAGATGAATTCAGAGCATTTAAGGAAGGCTGTAAGCTCCTTTTCTCTTTGAGACCCCGCTCCTCTGGGGATGAGAAACAGAGGGTAGGGGTGGTTCTGTCCCTGCTTAGGGGGTCCCCACAAGCCTGGGCATTTTCACTTTCCTCTTCTGCCCCTGAGAGAATGTCTGTGGATGCGTTTTTTGAAGCCTTAGGGCTAATTTATGATGAGCCTGATAGAGTGCGTTTGGCTGAGGACAAGGTGATGAGTGTCTGTCAGGGGGAGCACTCGGCCGAGTGGTTCTGTACTGAATTCAGACGTTGGGCAGCCGAGATATCTTGGAGTGATGCCGCCCTTTTGGGGCTGTTCCGTAGAGGCCTGTGTGAATGTCTGAAGGATGCCCTGGCACTCCATCCTCCACCTGACTCCCTGGAGGATGCCATGACCCAAGCAGTTCGCATGGATCGCAGACTGCGGGCTAGAGGCATTATGCAACTGGAAACACCATTATTCTTCAGTGGAGATGAGACCGGGACTCTTCCTGTGCCTATGGAGGTGAGCGCTGTCACCGGTGAGGAAAAGGAAAGAAGACGCCGCTGGGAGAAGCAGTTGTGCTTCTATTGTGGGGAATCTGGACACTGGAAGGAGGACTGCCCTTCCTGTACATCATCCTCCAAGATGGCGGGAAACGACTAAGTCTGGGTAGTTGTCGAGGAGGCTACCCAGACCTTCAGGTACAATTTTCCTCACGTGCAAAAGTGGTGCTGCAGGTGGAACTGGAACTTGGTAATGGTCCAGTTCAAACTACTGCTTTTGTTGACTGTGGTTCTGCCGTGAACCTGATTGATACCAAAATTATGACTTTTAATAAGATAGGGACAGTCAGGCTTCAGGATCCTGTTAAACTTGTGGCAATTTACTTGTCCCCTCATACGCAGGACGGTATCTGTCGCAGGTCTGAACTTTTTTCTCTAAAAGTGGGTTCTACTCATGTGGAAAAACTAAGTTGTCTTGTGCTAGATAACTTGCCTGCAGGACTGGTACTGGGGATGCTATTGTGAGTTCATTTTCCCCTTCACTACTGAGGCCCGAGGAACTCCCTCTTCTGGTGAAGAAAGGTAGTGAGCCTGATTGTCAAACACCTGGGGCTGATGATGATGACTGGCTGAGTGGAGTTAATGACTGGATATAAGGCTGCCGAAGCCCTTCTGGCCTGCGGGTGATTTCTCTGTGAACTTCTAGGAAACCAGTCTGATTCCTGCTCATCTAAAGCTAAGATTTCTGTTTTGCCTTTTTGCATTAGTGTTTTGTTTTCCTTGCTTTTCTGGATTCTGCCATTCCCTGCTGGGGTGAGCTGAATCTCCTTTTGCCTGTTGCTCTGTCTTCAGAATATTCCTGAGTACTGACATAGCCTTTTTAGAAGCCTAGCGTCTTCAGGGCCTTTTTTACTGTCAGTTTGTTGACTCTTATTTTCATAGGGTTTTTCACGGATTGCAGACAGCAGCCTTCCTGTCCTTTCCTATCTAAGCTAGCTTGGGCCCCATCTTTGCTCAGTCTATCTTTCTGTCTGTGTTTTGTTCTTTCTTCTTGCTTCACCGTCATTATATGTGGGGGGCTGCCTTTTGCTTTGGGGTCTGCTCTGGGGCAGTTTAGATTTCCCTTTCTGTCTTTAGGCTATGTAGTCCTCCGGCTGTGATCGAGGGGCCTAGGGCATCGTAGGAGCCCCCCACGGCTACTGCTAGTTGTGTTGATAGGTTCAGGGGTCTGCAATCCGATAGCTGCCAACTTCTCTGGTTTTCTGGACTTAGCTAGCATTTCTATTTTTGCCTCCTTCGGTGACTCAATCATAACAGGATGCCTTGGCTTCAACGCCATAATCCTACCATTGACTGGGTGACAGGGGAGATCACTCAATGGGGATGTAAAGATAAATGTGGTAACCTGGGACATCTTGTTAACGCTGTTAAATCCGTATCTGTGTCGTCTGTCGGTCTGGAAGGTATTCCGGAGTACCTGAAGGATTTTGAAGACGTTTTTTCCAAAAGTGAGGCTGAGGCGCTGCCACCACATAGACCCTATGATTGTGCCATTGATTTAGTACCCGGAGCCAAGTTACCTAAGGCACGATTGTTCAATTTGTCCGGGCCTGAGCTCCAAGCCATGAAGGAGTACATAGCTGAGATTCTCCGCAAAGGGCATATCAGGCCTTCTGTGTCACCTGTGGCAGCAGGATTCTTCTTTGTGAAGAAGAAAGATGGTGGTTTGCGGCCGTGCCTCGACTTTCGGGAACTGAACAAGATAACGGTTAGGAACACTTACCCGCTTCCCCTCATCCCAGACTTATGTAACCAGTTAGCTGGGGCCCAATGGTTCTCCAAGCTAGATCTCCGGGGGTCTACAATCTGATAAGGGTTCGGGAAGGGGACGAGTGGAAAACTGCGTTCCTCACATCAGACGGACTCTTTGAAAACCTGGTAATGCCGTTTGGGTTAACTAATGCACCCGCTATTTTCCAGAATTTCATCAATGTTGTGTTTTCTGACCTGATAGGCCGTTTTGTTATTATTTATTTGGATGAAATTTTGGTGTATTCCCCGGACAGCCAATATCACTTCCAACATCTACAGACAGTTCTCTAGAGACTCAGGGAGAACCAATTGTTCACTAAATTGAAAAAATGTCAGTTTTTTGTACAGGAACTGCCTTTTTTGGGGTTGATTGTGTCCTGTGCGGGGTTTCGTATGGATCCTAAGAAGGTGCTGGCGATCGCTGACTGGGTTCAGCCTCGAGATCTCAAGGGGCTCCAGCGCTTCTTAGGATTTGCGAACTGTTATCGGAGATTCATTAAAGGCTTCTCACAAGTGGTTAAACCACTCACGGATCTTACCCAGAAGGGCATTGATGTAAAAAATTGGTCTGTACTCGCTAAGGAGTCCTTCTCAGCTATTAAGAAATGTTTCATGTCTGCCCCGGTGTTGGTACAACCAGACCCGTCCAAACCATTCATTGTGGAGGTGGATGCTTCTGAAGTGGGGGTGGGGGCTGTGCTGTCCCAGGGTCCGGCCACCCTTACCAATCTCAAACCCTGTGTCTTCTTCTCCAAGAAGTTCTCTTCAGCTGAGAGAAACTATGACGTAAGCAATAGAGAACTTCTTGCGGTCAAGCTGGCGTTTGAGGAATGGAGGCACTTTTTGGAAGGGGCGGCAAACCCTATCATGGTTGTCACTGATCACAAAAACTTGGCATACCTTGACTCCGCTAAGAGGCTTACTCCGAGACAAGCCCATTGGTCACTTTTTTTTTCACGATTTCAATTCTCCATTACTTTTCGACCGGGGTCCAAAAATGTTAAAGCGGATGCCCTGTCCAGAAGTTTTGACCCAGTGTCTCCCCCCCGAGCAGCCATCCTCCATTCTTCCCCCAGGGGTGGTAGTGGCAGGGGTCTCATCTGAGTTGGAACAAGAAATTTTAAGGGCTCAGGCCCTAGCTCCAGCAACCAGGCCAGGGGATAAATTGTTTGTTCCAGATTTATTGCGGCCTAGACTTCTGCAGGAGTTTCATGAGTCTAGGCTGAGTGCTCATTCAGGTATCACGGCCACTAGAGAGGCAGTAGCCAGGGGTTTTTGGTGGCATTCACTAAGGTCCGATGTCAAGAAATTTGTTTCTGCTTGTGGTGTGTGTGCCCGTTCCAAAAGCTTGCATAACCGGCCGGCTTGGGAACTCATACCTTTACCGGTTCTGGATAGGCCATGGACTCATCTTTCCATGGATTTTATTACCGGCCTTCCACCTTCCAGGGGCAATACCGTGATCTGGGTGGTGGTGGATAGGTTTTCTAAACAGGCCCATTTCATTCCCTTGGCAGCATTAACCTCAGCAGAAACATAGTCAAGGTTGTTTGTGCAGCATGTGGTCTGATTGCATGGGGTACCCCTGAATGTTGTGTCTGACAGAGGTGTGCAGTTTGTGGCCAAATTTTGGAGGGCATTCTGTATGAAATTGGGCATCTCACTCTCCTTCTCGTCGGCATATCACCCGGAGAGTAATGGTCAGACAGAACGCACCAATCAATCCCTGGAACAAATTCTCAGGTGTCTGACCTCCGCTAGACAGGAGGATTGGTGTGATGCGTTACCTTTGGTGGAATTCGCTTTTAACAACCGAGTGAGTCAGTCCACCAACATGTCCCCATTCCTGATTAACTATGGGTTCAATCCGCATTTTGGGGAGTTTTCACGGGTGGATTCCGGTTGTCCAGGGGTAGAGGGGTCCGTTCAACGGTTAAAAAACCTCTGGGCTGAAGTCCAGCGAAATATCTCTCGGGCCCAGGGGAGGTACAAATATTTTGCTGACAAAGAGAGCCTCGGGAGACATGTTTCAGGTGGAAGAGAAGGTTTGGCTTTCCACACGTAACATCAACTTGAAGGTACCATCAGCTAAATTGGGACCAAAGTTTATTGGTCCGTACGAGATTATGGAGATAGTCAACCCAGTGGCATATAGGTTGCGTCTCCCCGCCTCCTTAGAAATATCCAATGTGTTCCATAAATCTCTGTTGAAATCCGTAGGGTCTGTCAAAGAGGACTCCGAGCCTGTTGTTCCTCCAGTGCTGGTGGAGGGTCAATTGGAGTATGAGGTAGGACATATTGTGGACTCTCGGCGGGTGCGCCGCTCTTTGCAGTACCTGGTCCACTGGAAGGGATATGGACCAGAGGAGCGCTCATGGGTCCCTACTCGCTCTGTACATGCAGATAGCCTGGTTCGGGCTTTCCATGCCAAGTACCCGGGGAAGCCTGGGGGTCCAGAGGCCCCCGTTGAGAGGGGGGTACTGTCATGATCCTAGTGCAGGTTTTTGAGCTGCATGTCAGGGGTTAATGTCTGGAGCTCAGTGCAGGTTTTGACCTGCACACCTGGGGTTAATGATTGTGGCCTCTCTATGGTTCTGGGAGAGCTTCTTAAACCCCTGGGAAGCTCCAATCCCTGTCAGTTATACTTTTGCCTTTGGCCTAGTGTGCTGACCTCTGTGTGCCTGTTCGTTGCTATAGCTTGTTTATATGGTTCTGACCCGGTTCTGTTCCCCGTTGCGAGTTTGCCTGTTGATTCTGTACTTCGCTACCCTCCCTGTGTATGACTCATTGCCTGTGATCTGACTACTCTCTGCTCACCCCTCTTGTACCTTGCAGCTATCTCTGTGTATGAATCATAGAATCATAGAATCATAGAATCGTAGAGTTGGAAGGGACCTCCTGGGCCATCTGGTCCAACCCCCTGCTCAAAGCAGGATTCGCTAAATCATCCCAGTCAGATGTCTGTCCAGCCTCTGTTTGAAGACTTCCATTGAAGGAGAACTCACCACTTCTCGTGGCAGCCTGTTCCACTCATTGATCACTCTAACTGTCAAAAAGTTTTTTCTAATATCTAATCTGTGTCTCCTCCCATTCAGTTTCATCCCATTGCTTCTAGTCTTTCCTTGTGCAAATGAGAATAAAGTTGATCCTTCTACAATGTGACAGCCCTTTAGATATTTGTAGACAGCTATTAAGTCTCCTCTCAGTCTTTTGCAAACTAAACATTCCCAAATCCTGCAACCTTTCCTCATAAGACAGGGTTTGCAGACCGGTCACCATTCTGGTCGCTCTTTTCTGAACTTGCTCCAGTTTGTTGATGTCTTTTTTAAAATGTGGTGCCATATGACTCATTGGCTACGTCCTGACTATCCTCCCTGTCTATGCCCCTTGGTAACTTTGTCTCGCAGTTACCCTTCTAGGAGTTCTCTTGCAGCTCCTAGCTCTCTGGAGTTTAGGTCACGCCTCTAGCAGTCACGTGCTTCAGGTCCTGCGGCTCTGAAGTACGCACCTACTCGGCTGCTGCCCGCTCCACAGGTATCTTTGAGCACAGTTCGCTTTACTCAGGACACGCGCACTGGCTCAGTGAGCAAGTGCAGTGCGGTGTTCCTGACAAAAAAGTTAAATGTTTTCTAAAGGATGTAACTACAAGGGGAGTAGAGGTTGCAGTTGCTCTCCAACCTCTTTTGCCTGAGTGTGGCTCCAAGTCCAGTGTGCCATAACAGAGACACTAATCCATGCTTACAATAGGGAGCTCTACAGCTTTACTATGTTCCCTCCTTCAACAGATTTTAAAAATTTGTAGTTTTGTAGATTCTCAGATCAGTTGTAACTGACAATGAATGCTTGATGATTAAAAATGAGCTAAATCAATTTCGTGGCGAGTCAAATTTGTCTCAAGCTTTACAAAAAATTCATATTCGCCCTGATTCTGCCCAAAATTTTGCTGAATTATAGACAACTGGGAAGAAGTTCCAAAAAACTTATACTCATCTAGTTGTCACCTGGCTCGGCTCCGGTCATCTTCTTTTGTCCAGTAACCGGTGCAGTCTCTTCAAAGGTATCTTCAGCTCCTCAATCATTGCAACATCACAAAATCAATGGGACTCGTCTCCTCCGGAGTGGGAAGAGGCGTGGAAGATGCCTTGGAAGAGACTGCACCAGTGACTGGACCAAAGAAGAAAACCAAACTGCAGCAGGTCTGTGGCAAATGTAACAAATCTACTCATCCCTATTAGTGATCTATTTTGTAATGGCCTCCTTTGTCTTTGAAGGTAGGGTCACACGTGGTGGATAATGCGGGTACAATTTATGCTAAATTTTTATTGATCCAGTTGAAAGCCGCAGCAACTTCCATGCTGACCTGAACTTGTGACCTTATATGAAGGGTGAAAACAGCTTAATATGGAATAAGTAACATTTTCACAATCTAGAAAAAAACTGACACCTGTCCCAGAGACTAAATTGTGACACATGGAGGCAGATTTATCACTAGTGACAGCAAGATACGGTGCAACATAAAAATGCCATTAGCACTTCCGTGATTTTTACATGTAGTTACAATTCAGTACATCCTAGAGAAAGACACGATGAAGCAGCTGGACTATGACTAGTAGTAGTCGTAGTAGATATCGAAAATTATTTTCAACCTTACAATTTTGCCTTTTCATAGTAAATAAACCATTATTCTTTGCGGATGGAGAGGGGGATGCTCCCTGCCGAGAATCTCATCAATCATCTATTGAGCCACTATGCTAATGGTTGGCGTTAAAATCTTGTAGTCAGCAAAACAGAAATAATGAACCTTTATGGAACAGAGTGTTTATCCCTGGGTTGAACATAATGTTGGAGAACATCGCAAGGAGCGCTTGTGGGAACATTTAAGACTAATAGTGGAGCACTGCATATCAGTAAGAAGACCCTCATGATGGTTTTTTATTACTATTGAATTTTTTTTATAACCATTGTGCCATCAACAAGGGTGCGTGAACCTTGTGGTTATATGATGCGGGAGGAAAGGGTAGACTCTGCTCAAATAAAAGTGGTCATGCACTTGACGATGGTGTTGGTTGAATGCTCGTTTGTCCATCAGCTTATCCTTCTGACTCCTCTACACACATGCTCACGTCCCTCTGTCATGCCTACATGTGTTCTCATAAGTAGAGGTAAATGACCCAACACCAAACACACCTATGGTGACAGCTTGTATCACATGAGAACAACATGTCCAATACATCTTTATAGTGACAGCTACTGTCAAATAAGAGTAAGCTGCATTGGAGAAAAGCAGAAGGAGAAGACGGTGCTTTGTGTAATATTCTTGGGTTAATTGCCACTATTCAAGATGAACTGAACTATTCGCAGTGGATCGGGTTCAAGTCAGGTTTCCTGAAATTTGTGGTTCCTCACAAATTTGATTACTTTGAGATTCGATTCTCAAAAGGAAAATGCCTGGCCGCCATTTTGATGAATCATTTAGGGCTGGCAAGAAACCTCAAACTTTTGCCATATCCTCAGTCTCTTAACTATAGGCTAGGACTTCCGGTGGTGATCAAGACTTGGTGGGGGTCACTGCGTGATGTCAGGAAGTGTGCCGCAACCTTACAAATGGGCAGGAAGTCCTGGTTTACAGTGAAGAGGATGGAGGTCGAAAAGAAAAGATGAGGGGAGAGCTGGAGAGATGAGGAGTGAGGTATTACTTACATTTATTATGCTTTGGGGTCTAGAGAGATCACAGATCATAACAATGAACTCAGTTTGAAATTTGGGGATAAAACCCCAAACAATTTGCTCATTGATATCCTCTATCCTTCACTGAAGATATTTTCTTTATTTGGAGTTTTGATGATGTATTTTGGAGAGCAGTTCCCCTTAGTCAGACTGTCCGATTAAAGGTATGTACTCCTCGAAACGCATCACTGAAGTTCCAAATAAAGGATATTTTACTCTTCAATGAATCCGACATTTCATCCGGGTATCCAGCTGAACCTTCAGGGTGTTTTCACCTCCATGCCAAAGTACAACAGGCAAGAGTAAGGTCACAATAGAAGGTTGAGCCAGTCCAACGTTCATCTGATAATCGTTTTTTGTGTAAGGACAGCCTAAAATCTTTCAACTATAATAGCAAACAGTGGAAAGGAGAAATATCCTTGGGTATCATGCTATCCAGAAAAGAAAGGGTGAGTGGGCATCTTTGTCTGGAGTAAACTTTCAGCAATAAGGTGCGCAATGACTGTTAACGATTTAGATGGCCGGGCGTTGCCACATCCCTGTTTCACCCCAGCTCCACCCATTGTGGCAGAGCTGGCAGGAACTGACATGAAAATGGCAACATTCCCAATACATTTACACAACTTCACATTTTTTGAAAAAATTTTTTGTGATTTTCAAAATATTTTATGCCAGACCACTTTGAAACCCAATTGGAAAAATAGTTTTCAGGCTCAAAAACACGTAAGGAAAAAGGAAAAATTGTTCCCTGTAAGGAAGACAAAGAAAATAGGGAATGAGGCCTAAGTGGCGATTAATGTGGACCTCACAACAAGGGACCCGGTCACTAGGACGAGCTCCTATTGGATTAGTGCCTCCAAGCAATGTTGAAGCAGCTCTACTCTACTGTCAGGAGTTGAAGAAGATGAGAATGTCTGCAGTGGATTCGTTATGAAGGAACCTACTCCTCACTCAGGTCTAGACTATATTTCTAGACTAACACGCAAAATACACACACTTACCCAATCCCAAACAGGAGACTCGTAATCCAGACTTTCCTAGATTTCTGGTGAAAGAAAAGAAGATTTTCAGGCAACATAGAAAGAAAATGGATATATAGATAGATGATAGATAGATGATAGATAGATAATAGATAAATGATAGATAGATAGATACATAGATAGGCAAAAATGTTAATAATTTTAATGTTAACATGGATGCAAACCTCCCAAGGTTATCACTACAACCTCTTATATACAAATAATGGGATTCAGCACTCCAATGTCCAAGAGTCAGTTGGCTCAGAATATCAGAGACTTTCTCAATCCATTTTTTAGATTTAGATAGATAGATAGACAGATAGATAATAGATAGATAGCTTTGGTGGCTGGCAAAAGTATTCACCCCTTTGCTTTTTACCTATTTTGTTACATTACAACCTGTGTTTAAATATTTTTGCAATCCGATTTGTGTGTGATGCATCAGCACTAAATAGTTTAAATTAGTGACGTGAAGTGAGAAAAATATAGGCATAAATTCAATTTATGGGATCAATTAACTAAAAATTGGCATGTGCATATGTTTCCACCCCTTTTTGCTGTGAAGCCCCTAAAAATTTCTGGTACAAGCAATTTCCTTCATAAGTCACATTCTTAGTGACAGGACGTCCCCCTGTGTGCAATCTAAGTGTCACATGTCTGTCAGTATATACACTTTACCTTTTCTGAAAGGTCACAGAGGATACAACACCACTAACAAGAGGCACCACTAGCCAAACACCACCATATAGACCAAGAAGATCTCCAAACAACACCATAAAGACAAAGGAGATCTCCAAACAACATCATGAAGACTAAGGAGATCCTCAAACAACAACATGAAGACCAAGGAGATCTCCAAACAACACCATGAAGACCAAGGAGATTTCCAAACACAACCATGAAGACCAAGGAGATCTCCAAACAACACCATGAAGACCAAGGAGGTTTCCAAACACAACCATGAAGACCAAGGAGATCTCCAAACATGTCAGTGACAAAGTTGATGAGAAGTACAAGTCAGGGTTGGGTTATAAAAAATATCTCAATCTCTAATGATCCCCCAAAGCTCCATCAAATCCATTGTCATCAAATGGCAAGAACATGGTACCACATCAAATGGCAAGAACATGGTACCACATCAAACCTTCCAAGAGAGGGCCATCCACCAAAACTCTCAGCCCACGAAAGGAGGGCATTATTCAGAGAGGCAGCACAGAGACCAAAGGTAACCCTGAAGGAGCTGCAGAGTTCCCAAGCAGAGACTGGAGCGTCTGTCCATATGACCACAATAAGCCGTGAAAACCATAGAGGTGGCCTATTTGTCCTAGTTAGATTGTCCTATTTGTTGTTTACTTCACAATAAAATGAAAACCAAATGTTCACAGTTGTAGGCATGCTCTTTACATGAACTGATGCAAATCCTAAAAAAACTCTGTGACATTTCAGGTTTTGAGGCAGCAAAACATGAAAAATGCCAAGGTGGTGAATACTTTTGTAAACCTAGATAGATAGATAGATAGCTAGATAGATAGATAGATAGGTCTTGGTCTTACAGTTGATTGTTCCTTCTGTTGCCCGCAGTGGATATATCTAATTTGCTTTATATGAATGATTGGCTTGTAGATTTTTCTATCGGCAGCAGGAGACCAGTAATAATAAATTCCCGCTGTTAGATATTAATCACACGCTGTAGTAGCCTCCTGGGCTTAGTAGAAAGTCGCGGGAAATGGGATTTCTTGGCTAAAACATTGACAGTCTGATGCCACCTGTGATACGGAATTACTCTTTCTGCGGGTGCTACAATATTTCTGGACCCTTGTTCTTCTCATTTTCATGACCTTCAAGCATAACGATACCAGATGGATAATTCATCATGACTAGGTCTATTTAAATTATCATCCATGTATAATAGGTTTACTAAATTAAATTCACCCCATAAAATATTCAATGACTGCATTTTACGTTACTTATTTATTTAGTGCTCACTGTCATAACTCATCTGTTTATTGTGCGCCAGCCTGGTGAAATACAGTATTTAGGTCCACTAGCTAGAAATACACCAGCGAAAAGTGCACTCCTTCCTCTCTTCACACCACACATGTCATGACTTTATAATGTTGATATGGCTTTTAACAGGGACCTGTCACCAAGTCAAAAGTAACCAGTTTTTGCTCTTACTTTATTCTTGCAGTTCCATACTTTAGTTGTCCTTTTTAAAAACGCCAAATGGTTCTAGAGATATGCGCCTTTTTACAGAGTGCTACATTTATGGTTTTTAATAATGGGGCGTGGTTCACAGTAGTCATGCGGCGTTTAAAGGCACACCCCAGAGGATCCTGAGAGCACCGCCTCCTTGTAAAGCTAAAAAAAACTGGAACTAAATAAAAAGGCTCATATGTGTGAATGCATATGGCAAATTAAAAAAAAAACTAACAAAACAGAATACTCAGGAATTAAATGAAAGCAAAAACAGGCCATTTTTGCCCCAGTGACAGGTCCTCTTTAACAGAACTCTTCTGGCAAAGCTGAGACACTGTAGGATGTCTGGTATAGTTCCTGAAGGGGAACAGCAGTACGCTGGGATACTATTTGTCATTCCATGTCCCATCAGAACCTGCAGTAGGAAAACAGACCTGCCAACACCTTTAGCTCGATGTGTTTCATAAATGGCAGCCCATTTTATATACAGTAGTTCATGTCCATTGTCCTAGTAGGTCAAAAATGAAGGTTGTTCTCTACTCCGTTGCATTTTAGATAATGGTGGCCTAGCTCTTGAAGACCCATTGTAAAAGTCAACTTTTTAAGCAGCTTAACAGTGGCCCCTTTTCTTTACCAGGGGCACAGATGCGCTTTGCTGAGACCCCGAGTAAGTCAAAATTGCTTCTTAGCTGCACCACACCAAAGCCACAGGCACTGGTAGACCCCTACCTTTGTCCATGTCCCATCAATTTCAGCGAGTGCCTTGAGAAAACATTGGGGGGGTCCAGAAAGGACTTGTAGTTTTTACAACCTCTGCTTGGTTCAGTCCTCACAACAAGAAATAGATTGGCCAAAAATGGAAACAACTGAGGAAATGCAAGCAGGTCATAGTGATATCCAGACTGGCCAACATCCAGATGTGTAGACAGAAAAAGAAGTCTTTGGACAACGCAAGACCCAATCACTGGAATAATTAAAAAATATCCACTTAACTGCATATGCCCCACAGCCAAAAAGGGTGTGTGAGTGTTGGGAAGCATTTTTGGATTCTGGGCCTAGACAATCGAAATGTTTACTTAATATTGTCATATTAGTCTTCTTTGGAAGTAAAATCAATCCTTGCAAGTACCATCTATAGGAGGTAGATACCTTCAAAGGCACATTGTGCTTTAACCTATGGTTAGTGAAGGCACAGGAATGGAGAATTGTGGACATTGCATTTTTTAATTATGCCAACACATTTCAAAGTATATTTATTTTATTTACTCACTTATATAGCGCCATTAATTCCACAGTGCTTTACAGACGTTATCGGCACTATCCCCGATGGGGCTCACAATCTAATTACCCGATTACAAACTCCTTGTAGATGTTGTCCTTTGTTCAATTTGAACCCATGACCCGAGAGCTGCAAGACTGCAGTGCTACCACTGAGCCACCATGCTGCTTCTTCATCAGGTTTTTTTGTCCTGATGAAGAAGTGTGGATTCTTCGAAACGTGTTGACATAATAAAAAAACGCAAATCTATTTGTGTGGACCTGGATTTACCATTTCAACTACCAGCAGAGCAGAATATCCACAATTCATCCTTCCTGTGTCTTCTCTAGTCCGATGACTCGTGGACTTGCAGCAGCTGGTTTTCTATGCTATTTACAGTGATGTGTGAACACAATCTGACCAGGTTAGCAATACCTTTTTAAATATCTAATTGTTAATTCAGTAAGACCCTATTGCACTTTTTTCTGCTTACTACAGTCAGTGGTTCCATCGAGTTTACATCTGAAGACCTGGAAAATCGGAGTAAGGTGTTTGCACTGATGGCAGAGCTGGTTTTAGACAATTTGGGGCCCCAAATGCTAACATATTGCACCATCACATGAACATTTCAGTTGTCTTTACATGTGTTGAATTCAGACCATTAAACAAGCGTGATCGACAATATTGAAGTCATTCGACGCTTGTTTCCCGGCCTCTTTATACCGGCTGAGGAAGAATAATGGGAACAGAGCAATGGGAGTAGAGCAATCTTTCCCCATACAGTATCATGTGATTAGCAACATATCAGCAGTTTTCACCGGGCGATGTGCTGCTGTGGACAATGATTTTTGTTCCAGCAAACAATCCAATCACTCGATGAATAGGCAGCATTTTCCTCATTTAGTATAATACACTCCATAGTCCTCCATATTGCATAATCCACCCCATAGTCTTCCATATAGTATATTACACCCTATAGTCCTCCATATTGTATAATGCGCCCCATAGTTCTCCACATAGTACAATGCAGCCCCCAAGGAAGTATAATGCAGCCCCCATAGGAGTATAATGCAGCCCCCCATATGAGTAAAAGGCAGTTCCATAGAATATAATACAGCCCCCCCATAGGAGTATAATGCAGCCTCATAGAAGTATAATGCAGCCCCCCATAGAATATAATTCAGCTCCATAGAATATAATGTAGCACCACAGGAGTATAATGCAGCCCCCATAGAGTATAATGCAGCCCCATAGAATATAATGCAGCACCATATGAGTATAATGCAGTCCCATAGGAGTATAATTGTTTTTTATTTTTTTTAACCATAGGAGTATAATACAGCCCCCACAGAATTATTATGCAGCCCACATAGGAGTATAATGCAGCCTCATAGAATATAATGCAGCCCCCCATAGGAGTATAATGCAGCCTCATAGAATATAATGCAACACCACAGCAGCATAATGTAGCTTCATTGGAGCATACAGCAGCCCCCATAGAGTATAATGCAGTCCCATAGGAGTATAATGCAGCCCCAAATAGGAGTATAATGCAGCCCCCATAGGATTATAATGCAGTCCCCCATAGGAGTATAATGTAGCCCCCCATAGGAGTATAATGCAGCACCCATAGGAGCATAATGCAGCCCCCAAAGAGGTATAATGCAGTCCCCCATAGGATTATAACGCAGTCCCCATAGGAGTATAATGTAGCCCCCCATAGGAGTATAATGCAGCCCCCATAGGAGTATAATGCACACCCATAGGAGCATAATGCAGCCCCCAAAGAGGTATAATGCAGTCCCCCATAGGAATATAATGCAGTCCCCCATAGGAATATAATGCACGCCCATAGGAGCATAATGCAGCCCCCATAGAGGTATAATGCAGTCCCCCATAGGAGTATAATGCATCCCCCCTCATAGAATATACTGTCGCTTCATAGGAGTGTAATGCAGCCCTCCCATAGAGTATAATGCAGCCCCTATAGTCCTTCATAATTATGGCCACCACGTACTCACTGAGTTAAAAAAATAACTACAATACTTACCTTTCCTCATTCCTCCACTGTAGTGCATCTCTTCACCTCAGCAGCTCCACTGCCCAACACAGCGTGGTGATGTGCTGTGGCAGAGGGGGATAATAGAATAGGGAGCATCACATGATGATCTCTCCTCCATCATTGCTTTTGACATCTATGATGCCGATAGTTGAATGTGTGATGCGGGAGGGCGCTGACACCACCCTCCTTGACTCAAGGGCCCCATAGCGGCCACGTGGTATACAGCTACTGTATTAGCAGCACACCACTGGCTGGGCGCCCTTGGGTTAGTGGGAGCAATGGGCAGATGCCTAGTTTGCCTGCCCCTAACGCCAGCCCTGACTGACAGGGCATTTGACTGTAATAATGCAGAAAGAGTCATATTGTGTTCTGTCAAACATTATTTTTGGCAGTATCTCTATTTCAAGTGAGCAACAAGATGCAGTCAACCACGTTTTTGTGTTTACTTCAAATGGGAGGATACTACTAAAAATGATATTCAACTGAGCACAATGTGAGTCCGTCTGCATCATTGCAGGCAATGATCAAGACAATGCAAATATCCGAATTCTGTTTTTCTGGGCTTCAGATGTAATCTGTGATGGAGCCACAGACAGTAGCCTAAAATGATATGTGAACATAGCCCTTTAATGAGCCTTGCTACATGAGTAAGATTGATAGTTAAGCCAGAAACCATTCTACAGACATGTTTTGAGCTACAAGAACCTCATCAGTGCAGAGCAGGACTTGGCTGGCTGAATAGCATGCATGCAGGGAAAAACATGCATATTAGATTACTCTGGAAGAAGAAAACTGATACACAATTGAGACACCTTTTCCAAAGACAGGGTCAAAACTTGACCTACATTGTAGCTACCTCCTGTATCTCTTTCATCCTGTACTACCTCTTGTACCTCATCCATCTTGTACCTCTTCCATCATGTGCTACTCGCTCCTCGATCCTGTTCTACCTATTGTAACCCTCTATCCAGGACAATCTCCTTTATCTGCTCCATCATGTACTACCTCTTGTATCTCCTCCTTCCTTTACTATCAGTTGTACTTCCTCCATCCTGCACTACCTTCTATATCTCCTCCACCCTTAACTACTTCAAATACCTTCTTTGTCCTGTACTACCTCCTGTATCTTCTCCATCCTGTACCTCCTGCATCTTGTACTATTTCCAGTTCTTCCTCGATCCTGTACTACCTCCTGTACCTCTTCCATCCTGTACTACCTCCTGTACCTGCTCCATCATGTAGTACCCGCCAGCATCCTGTACTACCTCCTTTATCTCCTTCATCCTGTACTACTTTCTGTACCTCTTGCATCATGTATAACTTTCTCTATCTTCTTCATCCTGTACCACCTCCAGATCTTCCTCCATCCAGTACTACCACCTGTATTTCCTCCATTCTGTACTACTTCCTGTACTTGTTCCATCATGTGATACCTCCTGCATCCTGTACTACCTCCTGTATCTCCTTCATCCTGTACCTCCTCCATCCTGTACTACTTCCTGTACCTCTGCCATCCTGTTCTATCTATTGTAACCCTGTATCCTGGACAATCTTCTGTTTCAGCTCCATCCTGTAATACCTCCTGTATCTCCTCCATCCTTTACTACCTGCTGTACTTCCTCCATCCTGCACTACCTTTTATATCTCCTCCATCCTGGCCTACTTCCTGTACCTTCTTTGTCCTGTACTGCCTTCTGTATCTTCTCCATCCTGTACCTCCTCCATCCTGTACTATTTCTAGTTATTCCTCCATCCTATACTACCTCCTATACTTCCTCCATGCTGTACTACCTTATGTACCTCCTCTGTCCAGTACCGCCTCCTGTACCTCCTTCATCCTGTGCTACCACCTGTATATCCTTCATCCTGTACCTGCTCCATCATGTATTACCTCCTGCATCCTGTAATACCTCCTGTATCTCCTTCATCCTGTACTACTTCCTGTACCTCTTGCATCATGTACAACTTTCAGTATCTTCTTCATCCTGTACCACCTCCAGATCTTCTTCCATCCAGTTCTACCTGTATTTCCTCAATGCTGTACTACCTTGAGTTATTCCTCCATCCTGTACTACCTCATGTAAGTCCTACATTCTGTACTACCTCCTGTACCTGCTCCATCATGTACTACCTTCTGCATCCTGTAGTACCTCCTGTACCTCTTGCATCTTGTACAACCTTCTGTATCTACTTCATCCTGTACCTCCTCCTCCATCCTGTACTACCTCCTGAACCATCTGCATCCTGTACTACCTCCTGTATCTCCTTCATACAGTACTACGTCCTGTACCTCCTGCATCCTGTACTACCTGCTTTGCCTCTTCCATCCTGTACTACCTCCTGTAACTCCTCCATAGTACACTACCTCCTTTGCCTCTTCTGTCCTGTACTACCTCTTGTATCTCCTTCATCCTGTACCTGTTCCATCCTGTACTACCTCCTTTACCACCAGCATCTTGTATTACGTCCTGTACCTCCTCAATCATGCATTACCTACTTTGCCTCTTCCATCCTGTACTACCTCCTGTACCATATGCATTCTGTACTACCTTCTGTATCTTCTTCATTCTGTACGTCCTCCATCCTGTACTACCTACTGTGCTTATGAGATAGTTTTGTTTCTTTGCTGAAACACCTAATTTGCATGTTTTCAACATGCAGCATTGCAAAAACGAGCAAGCAAGCAACCACCAGCTTCGTACACTTAGTAATAGAACTTGTGAAACGAATAACTCTCCAGTAAATATGTATATTACATAATCCATTCAGTTCTTTTCCGTTTCCAAAAGTCACAAGAAGCGTCAGCCATGAGCTCCTATAGAGAATGTAATCTATTTCTTCTGGACCCTGCCCAGTTCTGCATTATTGCGTTGCTTGCCTTTCATTACTGCATTGTTTGGCAGGTTTTGACATTCAGGAGACGTATGAACATACAGTAGATAGGTAACAACCTCTAGAACTGTTGTGATGGCTGCCACATCGTGTTGTGTCTTTTGGAAAACATTGACAGGAGAAACAGTTCTAGCTAAGAAAGGCTTTAACTAAATTAAAAAAGGCCTAGGAAAAAGGACAACCCAAGAGATTTCTACTTACTGGGGACTTTTGATTCCCGAAGGAAATGCTTTTTAAGGTCAATATTCGGCCATCTGCCATAAGCTATTAAGCTGGAGTGTTATTGGCTTATGCAGCAAATCTGTTTTCCAAGACGCAAGCTTGGCTGCTAAGATTTGTGCAACCAGTTTTTAAAATAAAGGGGTCAATTACTTTTTTTCATGGGTAATAACCATTTTTGTTCCCTAGAGGGGTTGTCTAATCTTTGTCTGCTGGAGCGCACCACTGCCCACCTGCCTTTTGGCCTCCAGCTAGCTGGAGGGGACTGTGCCTTCTTGATTGGTGGTTTGGACCTGTGGTATCATTCCGCTCCTTGACCGAGCTGAGCGCTTTCAAGTAATTTGTCTCTCTAGCGTCTGAGGAACGCACCTGCACTGAAGCGGGTCAGATAGAGAGCTGGCCAGCTCTTACAAGCTCTTTTCAGAAAAGCTTGTCAGCACTGCGCATGTTTTGCCATTGCTGGTAGACAAGTAAACAATAGATTTAAAAATCCCTCCATTCTTGAGAACGATGAGGATTTTTAATTACAAGTAAAATTGAAAGTTGCTTTTTTTTACATTTTAACCATCAAAGAATAACCCCTTTTAAAGGATATATACGCCTTAAACGTGTTCATTTTTGTCTAAAAGTCAATTGTCTTCACGTCTGTCAGAGGCCACAGGTTCAAAAAGGCTACCTCGGACAGTCACCGTCAAACAGATCCCAGAGGAGACACTGGCTTCCACCCTTTAACCCCTATACAAGTATCTGGTCTTACAAAGGGGTTTGCTCTATGGAAGGGCTGCTGTCAGGGACAGTGAACCAGTAGGAACCGCCGCCTATCAGATTCAAAGGCAAGAGGTGACCTCAGGAGCAGAATCGTAAAACAAGAGGATGGTCAGAATACACTCCGAGGTCAAAGAACGAGAATAGTCAGAACCAACAGGAGCACAGCACAGAGGTATATACCAGGGAAGCAACACTATTGACTGGCAGTGGGAGTCAGAGATTCAGGGGTTTCAATAGCTGATCGCTCCATCCAGGAGTAATAAAACCTAAATTAAAATTAACCCCATAGCTGCCTTCTAAAGCAGCACTAAAAGTCTCAAGGTAAAAAAAGGACTGGTGCTGTCACGTGTCGCAAGCAAGGAAAGAGCGCTGCTACTCAGCGGCAAAAGCGGAAACAGAGACAGACATATTTGCTGTTGTATTTCTATGAAATTTTTGAATGTTGGACTTCTTCAGCCTCTAGGTATCACAGTACATCATCTGCAGAATGAGTTACCACCTTAACATTCAGCTTCTATCTGGTCAGAAAACAGCTTAGAAGTTTACAAACTGCTGTCAGAATCATCTCCCTGACAGTATCACTGGTTACTCATTCTGCATGCAGTCTGCTATCCATTCTGATTTTGATTGACAGAGGTTGTAGGAGACAACGGGCTTTCTTTGCCATCTGTGCAGAGGTCATTGTGCAGGGGATGGGGTAAATGTCAGTTTTAACAATCACCTACTTACTTGAATTGGAAATTGTTGTGGGCATGCTGTTACTTTTCTGGAGGTCATTGTGCAAAAAGGAGGAGAAGGTCCACTTTATCAACCACCTACCTCTTTAGGAGAATACTGTGGGCTTGCTTTTACCTTTACGAAGGTCATTGTGCATGAGGGTTAGGTGGTCAGCTTTGATAATCACCTACTTCTATGGGAGAGCTTTTTGGGCATGCTGTTATTTGTCCAGGAGTCATTGTGCCATGAAGGAGAGGAGGTCAACTTTGTCAAATACAGTGACGAGCAAAAGGGTAACAATGTTTTGCACTTTTGACTTTCAGGCTCCATATCTCACCATCCAATACTGTTTTGATCATGAGACCACCATCATTTTGTAGGCCATCATTTTGGCTATCTCATACATAAATTTGACTTGCAACTATTTAGTATATAATTAGTTATGCAGATTCTTGTCATGTCACTGCATTGTTACTGTTTTGCTCCTCATGATGGAAAAATCTTTTTCTTCCTACAGTTGTGGCCAAAAGTATTGACACCCCTGTAATTCTGTCAGATAATACTCAGTTTCTTCCTGAAAATGATTGCAAACACAAATTCTTTGGTATTATTATCTTCATTTCATTTGTCTTAAATGAAAAAACACAAAAAGAATTGTCCTAAAGCCAAATTGGATATAATTCCACACCAAACATAAAAAAGAGGGTGGACAAAAGTATTGGCACTGTTTGAAAAATCATGTGATGCTTCTCTAATTTGTGTAATTAACAGCACCTGTAACTTACCTGTGGCACCTAACAGGTGTTGGCAATAACTAAATCACACTTGCAGCCAGTTGACATGGATTAAAGTTGACTCAACCACTGTCCTGTGTCCTTGTGTGTGCCACATTGAGCATGGAGAAAAGAAAGAAGACCAAAGAACTGTCTGAGGACTTGAGAAACCAAATTGTGAGGAAGCATGAGCAATCTCAAGGCTACAAGTCCATCTCCAAAGACCTGAATGTTCCTGTGTCTACCGTGCACAGGGTCAAGAAGTGTAAAGCCCATGGCACTGTGGCTAACCTCCCTAGATGTGGACGGAAAAGAAAAATTGACAAGAGATTTCAACGCAAGATTGTGCGGATGTTGGATAAAAAACCTCGACTAACATCCAAACAAGTTCAAGCTGCCCTGCAGTCCAATGGTACAACAGTGTCAACCCGTACTATCCATCGGCGTCTGAATGAAAAGGGACTGTATGGTAGGAGACCCAGGAAGACCCCACTTCTTACCCCGAGACATAAAAAAGACAGGCTGGAGTTTGCCAAAGCTTACCTGAATAAGCCTAAAATGTTTTGGAAGAATGTTCTCTGGTCAGATGAGACAAAAGTAGAGCTTTTTAGGCAAAGGCATCAACATAGAGTTTACAGGAGAAAAAAAGAGGCATTCAAAGAAAAGAACACGGTCCCTACAATCAAACATGGCGGAGGTTCCCTGATGTTTTGGGGTTGCTTTGCTGCCTCTGGCACTGGACTGCTTGACCGTGTGCATGGCATTATGAAGTCAGAAGACTACCAACAAATTTTGCAGCATAATTTAGGGCCCAGTGTGAGAAAGCTGGGTCTCCCTCAGAGGTCATGTGTCTTCTAGCAGGACAATGACCCAAAACACACTTCAAAAAGCACTAGAAAATGGTTTGAGAGAAAGCACTGGAGACTTCTAAGGTGGCCAGCAATGAGTCCAGACCTTAATCCTATAGAACACCTGTGGAGAGATCTAAAAATTGCAGTTTGGAGAAGGCACCCTTCAAATATCAGGGACCTGGAGCAGTTTGGCAAAGAAGAATGGTCTAAAATTCCAGCAGAGCATTATAAGAAACTCATTGATAATGTCATGGCCACGTGTGTCTGGACGCAGATGTTACCGCAAGGCGAACCCATAACACACGTGACCCTGGATACAGCGCCTCCAGTGGGGCGAATTTAAATAATACGTGCAGATGGATACACCGCCTCCACCTGGCGAATTTAGGTATTACACGTTA
Source organism: Dendrobates tinctorius (assembly GCF_039654945.1). NCBI lineage: Eukaryota > Metazoa > Chordata > Amphibia > Anura > Dendrobatidae > Dendrobates > Dendrobates tinctorius. Next base: position 2,340,670 of record NW_027361818.1, on the reverse strand, counting down.
ATAAACATTCTGGAAACCCCGCCTCCAGTATGGCGAATTTAAATAATAAGGGGGACCTGGGAAACATTAACAGTGGTGGGCCCTGCAATAGGGAAAAGGGAATTGGAGACCTCCTGAGCTCCCCTGAGCCAGTGTCCCTGCACTCCTAACGTTCCCTATGCCGGTTTCGCACCGGGCGCCGCACGCGTACCTCAGAGCCCTAGCTCGCCCTGACCCTAAACCCTCACTAGGGAATAGGTCGGTGCGGAGACTAATCCCACCACTGCACTAATAACACACAAGGGAAAGAGACAATACAGGGGGACACCACTTAGCTTTGCTCTGTTGCGTACGCTCCTAGCAACAGAGCCCACCACCTGCGTGCATCTTCTCCTCCACCTGGATCCATCACCATAACAGGATCCTTCACCTTAGTGCAGCCTCGGAGCAGAGTCCACCACCAGTTGCAGCTGCTTAGTACCAGAGTCCCAAGGATGAGTTCAGCTTCTGACACGAAGTCAAGCATGCTTGAGTCCAGCTCAGCAGCCAAGTCCCACATGGTGAGTGCCACTCTCCATAGTCGCCACTCCACCAGTCCATGCAGACACTTCCCGCTGACACCATCACTGCGACCCCACCACGCCATGCCAGCCCTTCGTCCAGACACCATAGCTGAAACACGTCCCCCCTGGCTAAGCTGCGCAGGACTCCTCACCAGCTCCATCCTTCCTCCAGGCTCTCCCCCAGAGTGAAAACAATCACACGATATCACAGGCAGTGATTGCACACCCCTAGCACACCTTTATAGGGAGTAACACCTGATAATTAATTACGTGCACAAAAAACCTAAAGTGCGATACCACTCACCACCACCGGGGACAGTCAAAACACCTTTGAACTTAACCAAAGTAAAAAAAGTTCACTTTGTGCTTTTAAGACCGCCAGATCCAACACTGGATCATGACAGTACCCCAAGTACCTCAAGACCACCCCTCATTAGGGAAACACCTACAGCGGGGACGCCCAGATCCTGAGTTCACCCCACCACTACCTGACACTTCAGGTTTATGACAAACACACCGCTGATATTGGCAATATATGTTCATTTTGGAGGCACCACTCATCTCCACAGCGCCGACCTGGGGAACGAGTTTATGTAAGTGTATGTTTGTTAAGAGCCGATCAGACTCCACAACACATTTCCACAAGATGTCTTTTGGTGGCACCCATACATGCTCGTTCACACGCAGGTCCGGACCTGAAGGTTTATTACACACATTCGTTTGTCATAAATTTGGTGAACTCACTCTGGACTTGACAACAGAGGCGTCCCCCTGTGTCACCACACTCACACCCCCACTATTCACCAAGGGACACCACCCTCCAACCCTTTCACCATGAGGACTGCGCCTCCTAGGGTTGGTTAATGGCGAGGGTAGGGATTTGTCCCTACTCCCCCGCAGCACACCTGCTGCACACACCAGGAGGAGAAGGGGACCGGAAAATGGAGGAAATATACTCTCGCTGGTCGCCTCCACACGACCAGGAGGGCGGCTTCTTCGGTGGTATAGAAGATTTGGCGTAAACCCCGCGGACTATCACACCAGTCAGCTCACCACAGGGGCGTACCCCTTCACCTCGGGGAATACCAGGCAGCTCCGTGGGGCACCATTCCTCCCACCTGCCTGGGTGCGCCCGCATGCATGAACCAGTCCCGCTCCCCAGCAGCGACTCTAGGGGGCTTTAGCCAGACCGCAGCCGCCATATTTTTTTTTTATTTTTTTTTTATTTTTCTGGTTAGCTGAGCAGAGGCCCCAGACCCTGATAACTGCTGCTGCAGCGGCTCTAACATACCATGCCACTCCCCACTCACCTCAGTGAGGCCCGGCAACAATTACTAACAGGTCTCCACATGGCCAAGGCTCACCAGAAAAAAAAAACTGTATGGCCTGTGATAATGTCATGGTCACGTGTGTCAGGACGCAGATGTTTCCGCAAGGCGGACCCATAACACACGTGACCCTGGATACACCGCCTCCAGTGGGGCGAATTTAAATAATACGTGCAGATGGATACACCGCCTCCACCTGGCGAATTTAGGTATTACACGTTAATAAACATTCTGGAAACCCTGCCTCCAGTATGGCGAATTTAAATAATAAGGGGGACCTGGGAAACATTAACAGTGGTGGGCCCTGCAATAGGGAAAAGGGAATTGGAGACCTCCTGAGCTCCCCTGAGCCAGTGTCCCTGCACTCCTAACGTTCCCTATGCCGGTTTCGCACCGGGCGCCGCACGCGTACCTCAGAGCCCTAGCTCGCCCTGACCCTAAACCCTCACTAGGGAATAGGTCGGTGCGGAGACTAATCCCACCACTGCACTAATAACACACAAGGGAAAGAGACAATACAGGGGGACACCACTTAGCTTTGCTCTGTTGCGTACGCTCCTAGCAACAGAGCCCACCACCTGCGTGCATCTTCTCCTCCACCTGGATCCATCACCATAACAGGATCCTTCACCTTAGTGCAGCCTCGGAGCAGAGTCCACCACCAGTTGCAGCTGCTTAGTACCAGAGTCCCAAGGATGAGTTCAGCTTCTGACACGAAGTCAAGCATGCTTGAGTCCAGCTCAGCAGCCAAGTCCCACATGGTGAGTGCCACTCTCCATAGTCGCCACTCCACCAGTCCATGCAGACACTTCCCGCTGACACCATCACTGCGACCCCACCACGCCATGCCAGCCCTTCGTCCAGACACCATAGCTGAAACACGTCCCCCCTGGCTAAGCTGCGCAGGACTCCTCACCAGCTCCATCCTTCCTCCAGGCTCTCCTCCAGAGTGAAAACAATCACACAATATCACAGGCAGTGATTGCACACCCCTAGCACACCTTTATAGGGAGTAACACCTGATAATTAATTACGTGCACAAAAAACCTAAAGTGCGATACCACTCACCACCACCGGGGACAGTCAAAACACCTTTGAACTTAACCAAAGTAAAAAAAGTTCACTTTGTGCTTTTAAGACCGCCAGATCCAACACTGGATCATGACAGATAGTTACCGGAAGCGGTTGGTCGCAGTTATTTTGGCTAAAGGTTGTGCAACCAAGTATTAGGCTGAGGGTGCCAATACTTTTGTCTGGCCCATTTTTGGAGTTTTGTGTGAAATGATCAATGTTTTGCTTTTTGCTTCATTCTCTTTTGTGTTTTTTCATTTAAGACAAATTAAATGAAGATAATAATACCAAAGAATTTGTGATTGCAATCATTTTAAGGAAGAAACTGAGTATTATCTGACAGAATTGCAGGGGTGTCAATACTACAAAATGCAATCTATTCTCACATTCCCTAATAACTCAATGTATTATTAGGATGATGTCCAAGTGAAAGTTGACTGGTTTGAATCAAGGAGAAACCATGAAGATGATTTCCCAAGAGAAACAGCATCATCCAGCTCATCGATAGCGGTCTCTCGGCCAAGAAAACTGCCAAACTGCATCATGTGAGCACCATGACAGTTGGAAGAATAGGAAATGAAGTGCGTCCAACAATTCAGAAGCCAAGAGGTGGACCTCCAGGCAAAATATTGTAGACAACAAGTGGCTCATCACAAGATCTATTAGTTTTGGCACAACAAACACAGTAGTGAAGATGGTTTGTATGTTTCGTAATAGTGAGATCACAGACATTCATGAAAGCACTAAGAGATGCATGTTAAACAAGTCTGGATTGGTGACTCGAAAAAATGTAAAGAAGCCTTCGACTTCAGTATCATCATAATAAGAAATTTGGAAAAAAGTACGGTTTGTGAACAGTAGAAGATTGGAAACAGGTGATTTGGAGCGATGAGAAGAAAGTAAATAGACTAGCCTCTGATAGTGCAAATGAGTCTGAAAGAAACAAGGGAAAAAGAGGCTATCAGGTCAAAAAATTGAAGGCACTGTCAAGTTCAGTGGAGGAAGCCTGATGTTTTGGGATTGTTTCACAGCCAAAGATGTTGAATACTTGACCAGGATTGATGGTGAGAACTATGGACTTGAAAAGGACACCATACTATTCCAGCAGAACAATGCCCAAAGCATACGTCAAAATTGATGAAGAGATGGTTCAATGACAATGAAGTAGAGGTGCTGGATTGGCCCTCACAGTTCCTAAACCTCAGCCCCAAGCAATCACTTGTGGGTAGAGTTGAAGAAAAAGCTAAGTGAGTCGACCAGTATGTGCCAACTTTGGGAACGTGTATAAGAGACCTGGGATCATATTTCGGTCGAGACATGTCTGAATTTGACCAATAGCAGCCCAGAAAGAATCAGACAGTGTTGAAAGCCAAAAGGTAGATTTACAAAATACTAACAAAATAAAAAAATTAAAATTTTGATGTTTAGGAGCAAAACAGTAACAATGCAGTGACATGACAAGTATCTGCATTACTAATCATATTGTCATGGGTATACCATGACAGAGAGGAGCCAGAAGACCACAGCATCTGTTTTCTCCTACTCCTGCACTGATTAGAAGCACTTTGCCTTCATATTAAATGGTGTAAGTCTCTTTTATCAGTGCAGGGGTTAATCTGCTCAGTTGAGAGCTCCTGGAAGCTTTCCTGCATGAAGGCTCAGCTGTTTACTGTTAGCCACTCCTATATAATCTGGGTCTGGGCTAGCACTCATTGTCAGAGTAGCTTTTGCTCCATGGCTGGAGGTTGTTGGTGGTTGTTATAGGAGAAGGTGTTTGGTGGATTTATCTGTGACTATTGCTAGGTTTTGAGTGTGTGATAATTCCCTTTCTTCTCCTACTTTGGTTTAACCCCATCCTTCACTCCCCAATGCATTTCTCTGTTGTCTCTGTGTGTATATTTGTATGTTTGGTATGTTCCTTTTATGCCTGTTTTTATTACCTTGTTTGTCTGGTTGATATATTAAAGTACACTACTACTCCCCTCTTCCCTGGGTGGGTGAAGAATACAGACTGAGGGCGGATTCAGGAGCTAAGGCATGGTATGTGTCCCTGGCATCTTCACCATCACAATTAATCCAGGGAACAGAGTGAGCTAGGGCACCCTATCATTAGGGACAGGGAACGAGCTCCTGGTCCTGGGACACCAGACAACAGAGTTGTGACACATATGCTAAATAGTTGAAAGTCGGATTTATGTATGAGATAGCCGAGATGATTGCCTATAAAATGATGGTAATACCATGTTCAAAGCAGTAGTGGATAATGAGAATTGGATCCTGAAATTCACAAATTCAAAACATTGTTACCCTTTTGTTTGACATTGTACCTACTGCTATGACAGAGTGTTGTGGGCATGCTGTTAGAATTCCTGGACTCATTGTGTAGGGAGGGGAGGTCAGTTTTAGTTATCACCTACTTTTATGCAACAATATTGTGGGGATGCTGTTACCCTTCAGAAGGTCATTGGGCAGTGTAGGAGAGGAGGTCGGCTTTGACAAGTACCTACTTCTATGGGAGAGTGTTGTGGGCATGCTGCTATTTGTCCAGAGGTCATTGTGCAGGGAAGGGGAGGAGGTCAGCTTTTACCATCACCTATTGACTTTTACAGGGAGACCCTTATAAGTTTTGCTATGTTTTAATAGAGCAACATATGGTTTTACAGTCTCTGTACATTTATTCCATTTGTATCTATTGATTGACAGCAAGTGTTCCCCAGAGACTATGATATACCGTAATATGATCTACAGTAATACATAAACAGAAATCCAGTTCTGTACACGTCTCGTCTTCTATATATGAATTTATACAGCTCATTAAGCTCCATATAACCACATCACCCATTCAACCAGTTTAAACACAGTAACAGCACGTAAACATACACAGTCACGTGAAAAGTGTTTGCCCCTTCCAGATTTCCTTTTCTTTTGCATGTTTGTCACACCTAAATGTTTACGATCACCAAACAAATTTAAATATTAGACAAAGATAACACAAGTAATCACAAAATACAGTTTCTTAATGAAGGTCTTTGTTATTAAGCGAAAAAGAAATCCAAACCTACAGGGCCCTGTGTGAAAAAGTGATTGTCCCCTAAACCTAATAACTGGTAGCAGCAAAAACTCCAAACAAGTGTTTACGGTAACTGGCGATGAGTGTTTTACAACACTCAGGAGGAATTTTGGCCACTCATCTTTGCAGAATTGCTGTAATTCAGCCACATTGAAGGGTTCTCTTGGATGAACCATCTTTTTAAGGTCATGCCACAGCATCTAAATCATATTACGGTCAGGACTTTGACTAGGCCACTCCAAAGACTTAATTTTGTTTTTTCTAAAGCCATTCAGAGGAGGACTTGCTGGTGTGTTTTGGATCACTGTCCTGCTGTATAACCCTAGTGCGCTTCAGCTTGAGGTCACGAACAGAAGACTGGACATTCTCCTTCAGGATTTTTTGGTAAACGGCAGAATTCATGGTTCCATTTATCACAGCAAGTCTTCCAAGTCCTCAATCAGAAAAAACAGCCCCAGACCATCACACTACCACCACCATATTTTTCTGTTGGAACAATATTCCTTTTCTGAAATGCTGTGCTACTTCTATGCCAGATGTAATGAGGCATACACCTTCAAAAAAGTCCAACTTTTGTCTCGTCAATCCACAGCATATTCTCTCAAAGGTCTTGGGGATCATCAAGATGTTTTCTGGCAAAACTAACATTACCCTTTATGTTCGTATTGCTCAGTAGTGGTTTTGGTCTTTGAACTCTGCCATGCAGGCCATTTTTGCCCAATCTCTTTCTTATGGTGGAGTCATTAACACTGACCTTAGTTGAGTCAAGTGAGGCCTGCAGTTCTTTGGATTTTGTTGTGGGGGTCTTTTATGACCTCTTGGATGAGTCATTGCTGAGCTCTTGGGGTAATTTTAGTCAGCTGACCACTCCTGGGAAGGTTCACCACTGTTTCATGCTTTCGCCATTTGTGGATAATGGCTCTCACTGTGGTTCGCTGGAGTCCCAAAGGTTTAGAAATGGCTTTACAATGTTGTCCTGACTGATAAATCTCAATTACTATGTTTCTCATTTGTTCCCAAATTTCTTTGGATCGCAGCGGGATGTCTAGCTTTTGATGTCTTTTGGTCTACTTCACTTTGTCAGGCAGGTCCTATATAAGTGATTTCCTGATTGAGAATAGGTGAGGTGTGGCAGTAATCAGGCCTGGGTGTGGCTAGAGAATCTGAACTCAGCTTCCCAAAGATGTGATAAGCCAGTTAATTTTTCTTTTAAAGGGGGTGGGAGGCAATCACTTTTTCACACAGGGCCCAGTAGGTTTGGATTTCTTTTTACCTTGATAATAAAGACCTTCATTTTATAAACTGCATTTTGTGTTATTTGTGTTATCTTTGTCTAATATTTACATTTGTTTAGTGATCTGAAACATTTAAGTGTGACAAACATGTAAAAAAATAGGAAATCAGGAAGGAGGCAAACAGTTTTTCACACAACTGTATGTTGGATGAACAGAAATCGCTTCTCACCCCACTCATACACATGCACAGTTCAGCACCTGTGGCGGCAACTTATCTCACCTGAGATCAGCCAGTGAAATTCAGCTTTCCTGATCCTTCTTTTTCCCAACAGATATTGGGGGGCACAGAGAAAAGTCAGGAGCCTCCAATATACATAAGGTCATCGGCTAAGTCAGCCGAATTTAGACAACTTTTCTGTTATGTGTATAAGGGTTGCCTTATGCACGAGGAAAAAAAAACAACCATGCATACAAAGTAGTTCTACATAATGTATGCCCATCAAGGTGTGCCGCCCACACAGAAAATGTAGCCACACTGGAGTGCCATCCAGAAATTGTGACCGTTGAGTTACTGTGCCCACTCAGTCAGTCCGCCCACATACCTACTCAGCAAAATGTGCCCACATTGTCAGTTTTTCCTTTAAAGTTCTGTATACTCCTGCAACTAAAATCTCAGCATGCAGAGGCATCGCAGCAGTATCACAGTATATCTCAGCAGTATTCAGAAAACTCCGAATTCCTGTGTCTTAGAAACAGCACACCATTTGCACACCATACTTTGTTTTGGGTGCTTCCATCTGAAGATCAGAAAAATGGAAGTCAGGCAGTGACTCCAGGAGAACTGTCACTTGTAATGAAGCAAACCGAGTCCAACGTCTGCACCTTTGTCCTCTGTTGGACGCTATTTCTGGTGGTCTCTATATGTAGCTATGGACATAAATATTGCATTATTTAACTGTTGTATCCTACTTAAAAGACAGACACCCTTAGAAAAAGTAACCAGAGTTTAACTCATTATACTGAATGGCTCCATCGAGCCTCTGTCTGAATACCATTCTTCTGGGTTTCAGACGCAAGACCCCAATGAAGGAGGCTGAGGCATGACTTTTCTTAAGAGCTCAGATGTCTCAGCTGCATCTTACAACTAACTCATATAGTGCAGAAACTCAGTGTGAGCAGCTCAGGTGTACCTCCTAAGAACTCACGTAGCTCAGCAATAGCTCAAATGTATCTCAGGAGTAGCTTGGAACTAATGTAATTCTTGTGTAGGGCAGGAAAGGCTCAGGAATATATCGGGTGTACCTATGGTGTATATCAGAACTATTGTAGCACACAAATAGTTCTGGAGTATTTCTAGAAAACCTCAGGTGTATCTATGGATTAGCCCAGGACGGTATATCTCTGGAATGGCTTAGGTATATCTCTGGAATGGCTCAGCAGGATCTCTGGAATGCTCGGGAGAATCTCTGGAATGGCTCAGGTATATCTCTGGAATGGCTTGGCAAGATCTCTGGAATGGCTTGGGTGTATCTCTGGAATGGCTCGGGTGTATCTCTGGAATGGCTCGGGTGTATCTCTGGAATGGCTTGGGAGGATCTCTGGAATGGCTTGGGAGGATCTCTGGAATGGCTTGGGTGTATCTCTGGAATGGCTCGGGTGTATCTCTGGAATGGCTCGGGTATATCTCTGGAATGGCTTGGGAGGATCTCTGGAATGGCTTGGGAGGATCTCTGGAATGGCTTGGGAGGATCTCTGGAATGGCTTGGGAGGATCTCTGGAATGGCTCGGGTGTATCTCTGGAATGGCTTGGGTGTATCTCTGGAATGGCTCGAGTATATCTCTGGAATGGCTTGGGTATATCTCTGGAATGGCTTGGGAGGGTCTCTGGAATGGCTCAGGTATATCTCTGGAATGGCTCAGCAGGATCACTAGAATGGCTCAGGAGGATTTCTCAAATGGCTCGGGAGGATCTCTGGAATGGTCGGGAGGATGCCTGGAATATGTCAGGTGAATCTCTGGAATAGTTCAGTTGTATCTCTGGAATAGGCCATGTGTATGCTTGGAACAGTTCAGGTGTATTTACAGAGTATATTAAGGGAATGTTATGGCTAGCTCAGGTAGATCTCTAAATTGGCTCTGGTGTATCTCTGTAATAGTTTAGGTGTATTTCTGGAGAACTACACGATATATCATGACTAGCTCAGTTGTATGTTAGGATGCCTTCACACATGCTGTTTTAATAAAGTTTGTGAAATCAAGCCTAGATCCAAGTTCTTTCTTTTTTTTTTTTTTTTTTTAAATCCACTTCTAGTCTTTACTTAAAAATCTGCGTCCTAAGGGCACTTATAAAAGGGTCCACAGAAGCTCTGCTGTATGTCGGGAGTCAGGTGGATGTGAGGCCTTGTGTAGGCGTCTGAGCTAAGGCTAGTGGCCACAAAAGATTTCTCCTGTTATCTAATCCATAGGAATCCGTACCTCAGTCACGTAGCAGTGCAATAAGATCGGGGCTACCGCCATCACTCTCCTATCAAATGTCCCAATCACTTCTATAAGGATTTATGGGAGAAGAGCTGATGGGAACAGGACAGGAGGGCATCAGTAGGGTCTCCTGGGACCGAGCATCGGCCATCTACAACTGTATTATCATTCCAGTCTAACCCAAGGGGGGAAAATAATGGCGACATGAATGTCCACAACACAACAGTCAGTGTAAGGTTTGTATCTTTATAAGAATGATAGATAGATAGATAGATAGATAGATAGATAGATGATAATAGATACATAGATAATAGATAGACAAATAGATAGATACATAGATACATAGATAATAGATGATAGATAGATAATAGATACTACATAGATAGATGATAATAGATAAATAGATACATAGATAATAGATGATAGATGATAGATAGATGATAGATAATAGATACATAGACAGATAATAGATAGATAACATATAGATAGATAATAGAAAATAGGTAGATAATAGATAGATAATTGATAGAGAATTGATAGATACATAGATAATAGATAGATAGATTATAGATAAATAGATAGATAATAGATAGAGAATTGATAGATACATAGATAATAGATAGATAGAGAATAGATAGATAACATATAGATAGATAGATTATAGATAGATAATTGATAGATACATAGATAGATTATAGATACATAGATAATAGATAGATAATTGATAGATACATAGATAATAGATAGATTATAGATACATAGATAGATAATAGAAAATAGGTAGAAAATAGATAGATAATTGATAGATAGATGACAGATAATGTGATAGTGATGGTCCCTGTGGATGTAGCTTGCTCTTACCTGTATTTCATGCCAGTAGATTTGCCGGTGGACTCCCGCAGGATGTGTGACAGAAGGGGCAGCACCTGATTAGGGTTTTTTGTCCCAAGCGGGGGTGTTCGTTGTTTTATTTGCCCCACATTTCCCCCACTTTGCCCCACAGAAGGGCGCGTGGGGCAAAGACGGTCCTCACTGGTCCTACTTCTTAACGTCTGTTCCGTGCAGGCAAAAGAAACTTGCATTTTGAGAGGCAAAGAGAAAACGAAAGATGGGAGATGGTATGAATGAAGGGTGTCTATGGGGACGCCAGGAGGTGAGATCCACACCTGTCCAGGCAAGGGTAGTGGCAGTGGGTCAGAAAGGAGAAGGGACAATGCAGGAGAAGTGGCATAGGAGTGGAAGGACAGGCTGCTGAAGGGGAAAGATGTGTTTGGATACAGGAGAGGTATGGAGAGAGTGAGACAGAGGGGGAAGGAGAAAGCAAGGGAGGAGAGCTGAGGGGGATGGGGCAAGGGGAAGACAAAAAAGTGAGTGGTCCAGGAGGAGATGTGGAGAGAGCCAGGATGCTGTGTGGGTAGAGGAGAGAATATGGTACGGGTACCAGGGGAGGGCAGATCAATGTGGGGCTGATGACTACAGAGGACTTGGGGAGATGATGGGAGTGTGGTGGCGATGCCCTGTGTGCAGTGGTGGGACAGCTCTGCAGTTATCCAGGGGGCACTCTGCACATCCCTCCCTGCTCCTCTCCCTCTTCCTCTCGCATCCTTCTCTGCACCGATGCAGCTAATACCAGCTCCTCCTCCTCCTCCTGACTCCACTCACACACTGGATACATAGACTTTATGTATACAATCCCACATAGTGCTAATGAGACACACACTAACCTGGCTGCAAATGGGATTGGGGGAAGGGGGTGATGCTCCGCAACCTCAGTCTGGAGGCGATCGCCGCATATAATTGTCTGCAGGGCTATGACAAAAGAGAGGTGCAGGAGAAGACTGAAGAGGTATGGTACTGCTCTGCAAAAGAAAGGTAAACACCTGCGGTATACAGGTGGTGTACTCAGTAATAGTCAAGGAAAGGAGATAAGTCCATGGATACCCTCACCTACTGTATTCTCACCCATCCCTTGTAGATTGTGAGGCCTCACGGGCCGGGTCCTCTCTCCTCCTGGACCAGTCGTGACTTGTATTGCCTAAGATTACTTTACTCATTTTTATTATGTATACCCCTCCTCACATTTAAAGCACCATGGAATAAATGGAGCTATAATAATAAATAATAATAATATTCCTTAAGTACCAGGTTAAGGTGGTGGCATAAACAGATATGTCCTTCAAGAACCATCTGAGCCAAGTAGCTGGTAGGACACCAGGTAATAGTGATATAGAAAGATATGTCCTTCAAGAACCATCTGAGCCAAGTAGCTGGTAGGACACCAGGTAATAGTGATATAGAAAGATATGTCCTTCAAGAACCATCTGAGCCAAGTAGCTGGTAGGACACCAGGTAATAGTGATATAGAAAGATATGTCCTTCAAGAACCATCTAAGCCAAGTAGCTGGTAGGACACCACGTAATAGTGATATAGAAAGATATGTCCTTCAAGAACCATCTGAGCCAAGTAGCTGGTAGGACACCAGGTAATAGTGATATAGAAAGATATGTCCTTCAAGAACCATCTAAGCCAAGTAGCTGGTAGGACACCACGTAATAGTGATATAGAAAGATATGTCCTTCAAGAACCATGTGATCTGAGTAGGTTAACAGGTAATAGTATCATTAACAGATCAGATATGTCCTTCAAGACCCAAGTGAGCAGAGCAGGTGGTAAGACACCAGATATGGGGGTTAAATAGTTATGACCTGATAAAAACAAGTAAGATAATCTAAACCTCTGATGGAACCAGGCTGAAGAGGTGGGAAGACTCCACAGATGAACACTGTAAGCAGTTATACCTTTGAAGAACTAGGTAAAAGAAGACTTTAAGACTCTGATGCTGCTATCAGGCTGACGAAGTGGTTATGCACTAAGTTTATACAAAGGTGCCCTTCAAAAACCAGGTAAGCGAAGCTGTCAAGACTCCGCAGGTACCAGGTCAAGGAGCTGATCAGACACCAAGTAAGTGTTGTGAACAATTAGCGTTTAAAGGACAAAGGAGAAAAACAAAAATTGATGGCAGGAAAAGAGCACACAGTCCATCTAGGATGTCCTTTATTATTTCCTTTTCTTATCTCGGGATAAAAATAGGTCTATCCCAGGTGGATTTACATTTACTTACATTTAATTCCCCCCCCAACTGCTGAAAGTTTGCTCCAAGCTTTCTCTATTTTTTAAGTAAAATTAATTAATTTAAGATCTTGCTTCCATGTAAAGAGGGGCATCAAGACGGGTACCAGATGGGACTGGTAGGACTATGATGTCACGTCTTAACACCGACATTATGTGTGTTTTGGAAAAGTGAGATATTAAAATACCAATAACACTTTTGCTTTGCAGGTTCTAGTTAGGAGGTGTAAAGGATCTTTTTGGGTATCGGGGGGTTACACTGCTTCTATATAGGTTCTACTCATGCAGGCGTTGAGAAGGGGTTAGATAATCATGCTCTGCAGGGTAGGCATATGTTTGTACAATAGTCCTCTGTAGGTTTGAGGTTGGTATGCTTCGCTGGTACCAGGCATATGGCAGAAAGCAGAAGAATATCGACGGGAAATGCTCGTAAAAAATTTTGTGCAAGTACAGAATGTTCCGTAGTATGGTCCCGGTTGGGGAGGATAGAGATCTCATACTGGACCTTCTTTTGAGACCACAGTAACTTAATATTATGGTACAGGCCTCTGGCAGTGGAAGATTTTATCGTCTGTTCCAAAAGCAGCTTAGACTTGCTGGTAATTATAACAAAGCACCCGCATAGTCAGCTCATTTTTTAAACATGAGAAATGATCACTGAATCGATCATAAATTCATTTGTCCGAAGGTCAGGAACATTACACTTCACAGGAAAGAGAAGGGTTAAATGAACTGCAGCCTCAGTAACTTAAGATCGCGAGTTTGTGGTAGGAGACACATTGCGACGGTGGTGGAGGTTGCGGGCAAGAAAGGGAGCGAGATGGATGTGTGAAGAGATTTAATGCAGCACACAGAGAACTGCAGCATAAAGCACTGCCACACTGAGAATTCTCTGACTCAGCATGTTGTGACGCAGGCGGAAAGAAAGAAGACGAAAATGAGACCCAACCGGAGAGAGAAGGAGAGCGTGAAAGGGGCCGACAGAAAACAATCCTGAATTAAATATACCGAGACCTATCCAGATTGTGATACCTCACCCAAGAGAGGCATACAGAGAAACAGAATAGACTGTAAGATATACTGTACAAAAAAAGGTTGCACTCTATCATGCTAAAGCATGTCAATGTGAGATATATGAAATATGAAGAGCAATACGGCTTTTGAATATTAGGAAAAAAAATTGAGACGCTTAGCATAAAATTTGGCCAAATTATATCTGCCCATCAACCATCATCAAGGTGGCCTCAAAATAGAGTGCAACCTTTTTTGTATATTGTATATGGAGGTAGCTCCTCCTGGTATGCACCTATTCACACTAGTCTGGAGGTGCCAGTCAGTTATTTTGTCATTTGGAAGATATAATGAACACCTCAATGAGAAGGAAAATGACAGTCCAAACAGAGAGAATAGGACAGAATCCAGAAAAAGACAGTCCTGAGCAAGGAGACCTCGAAACAAACACCAATCCTGGAACATTAATTCGATAAAACGAGATATTCAGTAAGAGTTATGGCCTTTTTAGATGGGCCAGTAATTAGCGATGGAATGTTCCTAGGAATGCTTGTTCCCAATGATCAGTCCTCCTACACAGACCAGCATAAAAGTCATCATTGTCAGCCATCAACCTGTGTAAACAGGTGATGTTCTGTTAATAACATGACGTTCTCTGCAAACAGAATGATTGTACTCGTTATCAATCTGTGACCATGTAACGTTCTTTGGGATGTCTAAGGTCTAAGCCACCGAGTAAATGACCATTGAAGAGGAACCCTATCAGAAAAAAAAGCCTGGCAAAGACAGGGTATATCACCAGTGATACATGGTTTAAGCTTGATAGAAACAGAGATATGTGGAACCAACCAGAAAAAAAAATACAAAGGTCCTGATTGAGCAAAGCTTTGAAGTCAGAATTCTGGCTTTGCAAAGTCACAAAATTTAGGCACAACTCAGAGTTATGCCACAATTTTATGACTTTGGTGTTTTCACTCCACTTTCTCCCAGCTCTGACAAAATGGGTCTGAATTGGGGCTAGGTGCCTACCTCTCGTCAAATTCATGACAAATGACAATTAATATGTGGCGCCCCTGAGGGTTCAGTCGCCATAGAGGTACTGCATCTCCTCCTGAGGTGTGGTACCCCACCATTCAGGTAAGGTGGAGACTCCTGACCACACTCCAACACCTGCATCCCACACAACACAATAGTGTAGCAAAGCACCCTTTGGTGGCTCCCTGCTTGGAACACGAAGCGTGCTGGAAGGCGGGTGGATGTTAATTGGCACCAAAAGAGCGGGAAGAGTTTAGGATTTGGTCAGTCTGACAGAGTCAGTGAAGAGTGAAGATCCCCTGAGTGGGATGGATGAAGGAAGTGCTGCAGCCGACCTCAGTGACCTGGGTCCGCTGGCACAAGAAAGAGACATTGAAGGAAAGCCTGACTCTCTCCATAAGAAAGAAGGATTAGTACGGAACGTAAGGAGAGGAGAACTAAGGATTAGGGTTAGAGCAGAACCGTTCCCAAGTTCACAGCGCATGGCCGGGGTCCGGTCCCCGAGGTTGTATGGATACTAATGGTCCTGCAGCAGACACCGGAGGAATAGAAGTTGTCACCACTTTATTCCCACACAAGACTTGGGGGCACAACAGCGACAAGAGTGAGCCGGGACTAAGTAGCAAAGAGTCCCCGAAGCAGGCTACAGTTGTCTGCTGTACAAGTAGAGTTCTAAGAACATCTGAAAGGAGGAACTCCAGTGTAACTCAGTACTGTGAGTACTTCAAATAGGCGCTAGAAGGGAGACGTTCAAAAAAGGCACATATGTTGGCGGAGTGTTGGAACGGAGTACTTCATCTTGCCTGGAGGTTGACTGAGCTCCTGACCTGGAGGACACGGCACCGAGGCGGGCACCCGTATGCACAACAGACTGTGAGTAAAGCTTTGGAACTACATGCCCTGGTGTCCTCCGCTTATTCCTGCGCCTACCCACTCAACACTGCTACATCTCTGTACTTAACACGACACCGCTCTCCTCTGCTCACAATCTCTCCATCTACACTGTCCTGGGACTATAGTCCTGCCTGTGGAGGGCTACACTATCATTGCTGCACCACACCATCTGTCCCAGAGGATCTGTCTGCAGCGTCGGCTTAACATCTCCATTGCCGAACACCACAGGTGGCGTCACGAATCATTCACTAATAAACTTTAATCATCATCCGCACACTATTTCTTTTACATGGACGCCCAGCGCCACGGACCGGGTCACCGTCACTGTGACATCTCCCATTGAAATCAAAGGGCACGGCTCCGATTATCCCACGGCCCTGGCAGGCGACCCAGATATGCCACAAGTTTTACTCTAGAGAGGGCTGTAGTAGGATTTATGGTGAGCGCAACACAGAGGTGTACACCGCTAGTTCAACACTACGGATTCATGAAGAGGTGTGAACTTATTCATGAATCAGAAATGTCTGACTCCAGCGTGCCCTCTCATTTGACCACTTTGTTCATACTGTTCTTGATGAACCAGGCCCAAAGACTCAACAAGATGAAGAGACCTTATGAGAAGGTACAGTCCAAGCCAAGTAAGAGACTGGTCCGACTAATGAGATGAGGACTAAACCGGAAAGAAATAGTGATGACTCACCAGAGAGGCAGAGATAGATGGGATAAACCATGCTCAAAAAAGCAGTAAAAACTGACCCAGACACACTGGGACAGAACAAAGTTCTAAGTGACCTCTCAAAATGTAAAGCCACAGATAAAGCCAAGTGGAAATCCAATGAAGCCAGAAAGAAAAAAACAGAGATTAAGCTGAAAAGAGATACCCTATGAAAAAGAGACAGACTAGATATACAGAGAAATAACAGATCAGAGAGTAAGAAAAATGAAAGTGAAAGCAAGAAGAACCCAATCAAAGAGATAAACTAAGCAAACTGAATAGATCAAATGAGGAATGTGGAGATAAAGAATTAATCAACAGAAAAAGAAACAAAAATGTCAAAGTAGGAAGAAAAAGAAAGAATCAGACATGGAGAGAAAAGCAAGGACCAAACCAGGTAGGCATAGCAAATCAAGAAGTCATCAAGAAGCCCAATTTGTAGACAAGAAAGGGGGCAGAGACTTATTCAGATGGACAGGACCAAAAAAGAGGTCAAGCCAGGGACCCAATCATAACACTAAAATATATCTGCTAGAAACATGCAATTAGATAGAGAGCCTGACAGAACAGATATATATGAAATAATGAAATATAGAGTTATTGTAGAGAACCTAGCCATTAGGAGGAGAACCCTGATTACCCCAACACCATGTATGCGTAGCTTGGCCCATCGTGCTTATTATTTCAATAAAGCAAAGGTGATGAGAAGCTACTAGACAAAAGGATCCATGTTGCACTTGAGTACAGCCCTCGGGTTAGAGCCTGTCAACACCTATATACATTAGATTATGTGCTATAGACCAACAAAAACCTAATAACTAAAGACTGAGTGCAAAAAAACACAAGCAAGCCAAATAATATGAGAAAGAAAGGCAGTGACAGGCCAACTCCAGAATGTGACGAGACAAGGAAAGAACAAAATAGAGCGTAACAGAGACTAAACGAGACTGATCTAGGGATGGTTTCAGTGCAAATTAATTTGATCTTTACTCTTAGCTGTCATTAGAACTATTGAGGAGATGACATTATTAAGAATCAATAAGATTTCTATCACAACTCATTTGTCGGAATACCCAGGCCTAGGGGCTCCATCCCTGTCCCTAGCGCTAGAGGTGTCCCCGCCAACCAGATTATTTCTGAAGGTGAAGACACCGGGGACACGTACCTTGCTGAACTCCTGAATCAGCCCTATATCTGTCCCCTTCCCCTACCCAGGAAAGTGGGGAGTAATAGTGTCATGGGCGTACCCACCATGGGGCAGGGGGGGGGCAACTGCCCCCTCCTAGAAGCAGGGGTGCACAATGAAACAACACCTCCTGGTTGCGGTAGTGGAGGGCATGCACCCTATCCTTGCCCTCCCAGAGCACACCCCTGCCACACACCGCAGCCCTTCACTGCAGCCCCTCACTGCTAAATCCCAGCAATGACGTCACTGGGCTGCACAGCACCTGTGATGACGTCACAGGAGGGGAGGAGTCAGGTGTCACATGATCAGGGGCCTCGGTGTGTGCAGGATTCTGTTGTGCTGGTCATCATGGTGCTGGATGAGGGGAAGTTTATGTGTGGGGTCAGGAGGGGTCTACAGGGTGGATGTAGCAGAGTCGTGTGTACGAGGTGTACAGAGCGGAGCCGCGTGTGTACGAGATGTACGGAGCAAAGCCGCATGTGTACAAGGGGTACGGAGCGGAGCCGCATGTGTACAAGGCGTACGGATTGGAACCGCGTGTGTATGAAGCATACGGAGCGGAGCCGCGTGTGTATGAGGCGTATGGAGCGGAACCGCGTGTGTACGAGGCGTACGGAGTGGAGCTGCGTGTATACGAGGCGTACGGAGTGGAGCCGCGTGTGTACAAGGCGTACGGAGCGGAGCCGCATGTGTATGAGTCGTACGGAGCGGAGCCGCGTATGTACAAGGCGTACGGAATGGAGTCACATGAGTACAAGGTATACGGAGTAGAGCCATGTCTGTGTACAAGGTGTATCGAGTGGAGCCATGTGAGTGTACGGAGCGGAGCAGCATGTGAACGAAGTGTATGAAGCAGAGTCAAATGTGTACAAGGTTTACGGAGTGGAGCCAAGTGTGTACGAGGTGTACCAAGCGTGGCCGCGTGTGAATGAGGTGTATGGAGCAGAACCGTATTTGTAAGAGGTTTATGGAGTGGAGCCATGTGTGTACTGAGTGGAGCTGTGTGTGTGCAAGGTGCACAGGTGCGGAGCCGTGTGTGTACGAGGCATACAAAGCGGAACTGTGTGTGTATGAGGTGTGCGGAGATGTGTGTGTACAAGGTGTATGGTGGAAAGAAAGAAAATATAAATTAAACTGAAGGCACATGACATTCAAGAAAGTATGACCAATGCTACCATGACACAGAGGAATGATACTCAACAGAGTGTCTCCAATCTTACCATGATAAAGTGTCTTGACATTCAACAGATTGTCATTAAAACTGCAATGACAAGAGGGCATAACACTTTATAGAGTGTATTCAAGCCTGCCATAAAAAAGGGGCATGACACACTACTGAGTAAGACCAAATCTACTGTACTGTGATGAAAAGGTATGACATTCAACAGAGTGTCACCATTCCCACCATGATGAAGTGTCTTAACACTTAATGGGATGTCTCCAATCCTACCCCAAAGTAGCATAAAGCTCTAGAGAGTGTTTCAAATCCTTAAATGATAAAGTTGCCTATCACTAATAATGACATTCAACAGTGTCACCAATCCTACTATGATGTAGAGGCATAATACTCAATCGGATGTTTCCAATCCTACCATGATAAAGAGGTGCAACACTCAATAGTATGTCACCAATACTGCCATGAGGAAGTGGCATTACATTCAATGGGATGTCTCCAATCCTACCATGAGGAAGAAGCATGATGCTCTGGTGTCTCCAATCCTAAGATGATAAAGTTACTTAACACTCACCATGATGTTTCCAACCCTACCATGATAAAGAAACATGACATACAACAGAGTGTCATCAATCCTTCTGTGACAAATAAACTTCACAATCAACAGTGCCACCAGCCCAACCACGATGATGGTGTATGACACTCAAAAGTGTGTCACAAATTTTACCAAGACAAAGAGGCATGATACTCAATGGGATGTCTTCTGTACTATCATTATAAAGAGGCTTGCTGCTGTAGAGATGAAGATGATAAAGTTTCCAGACACCTATGCAACTCACTCGTGCCACGCAACAAAGAGTTATCAATTCTATTTTCACTAAAAAACATGAAGCTGGCACTGTGGGATGCACTACTGGGCAGACACCATGAACATTAAGTTGAGGTTGGCACTAAGAGTACTACAATAAAGCTGGTTCTGTGGGAACTACTATGAGGTTGACACCAAGGACACTACTTTGAATCTGGCACAACAATAACGATGGCACTTTGGGTATAAGTCTACGAAGAACATCATTATGAATCTAGTACTATGAGATTCAGAATGAAGCTGGCACTGTGGGAACTACCATGAAGTTAACACTAAGGGGACTACTATGAAGCTGACACTACAATAAAGCTGGCACTATGGAAATAACTGTGAAGCTGACACTTAGGAATTAAAACGAGGTTGGCACTGTGAGAATCGCTAACACTATGGACACCTCAATGGAACTGATACTGTGGAATCTTCTATGAGATTGGCACTAAGGTTACTACTATGAGGCTCACACTATCAACATCACAGTAGAGCAGGTAATATGGGAACTCCTATGAAGTTGAGCCACGGACACTATTATGAAGCCACTGTGGGAGCTACTATAAGGCGCTACATGGGTTACCATCAATAATGTCAGTATTATTCTCAGAGTATGATCAGGAACGGATTATAAAGTGTGACCTCCAGCAATAGCAATATCTTCTGGGTCCATCCACGAGTGTCAATCATGATGGTATTGTTAAGGACAATCCTACATATTTATTTCTCATTGTATGTTGCCGTTGATTGCCTCCTTCGCAGTATATTTAGCGGGTCACTCTTCTATATGTTTAACGGTCTCTTACGAGGCTGAGGGTGGTGAACTGAGGCGAACTGAGGCGCCATTTGTCCATTATGCTTACCACCGAGTTAATCTACTTTCCATTAGGATCAAGGGCCTTCGGCCCTTCCCTTATCTCATCGTGTACAAAGAACAACGTTCCCTGCTTCCATTACCAACTACTAAGTGTGTCTAATCTATCCTGACTACTAATTTATCATTCATGACCTCTGAATGAAAAATTAGAGCTGCATCAAGGTAGTATTGTGTCT
Source organism: Dendrobates tinctorius (assembly GCF_039654945.1). Classification (NCBI taxonomy): domain Eukaryota; kingdom Metazoa; phylum Chordata; class Amphibia; order Anura; family Dendrobatidae; genus Dendrobates; species Dendrobates tinctorius. The sequence continues at coordinate 2,319,892 of NW_027361818.1, read as the reverse complement.
TCTTTTATGGTAAGTCCAACTGCAGCAATCTTTTATGTATAGGAAGGTGTGACCGAAAATTAAACCAGTGATGTCTTCGACAAGGCACGTGGGTGTCATAGTTAGGTGGGTGGCCTATATTAGGAACACCCTTCTAAGAGCCACAGTGGGTGAACTTAGAGGCTTTGATTTAATAAGAAACAGATATCTACTGAAGTATCTATATATATATATATAAATATATCTGAGTTTTGTTAACTGCTCGCTCCCCATTGCCACAAAAAAAGGCAGCATTCCTATGATAAAAATGCAAGAACATACGACAGGCAATAGGTCTACCTAGAATGTACTGGGCCCCAATGCCAAGTTTGTAGCGGCTGCCATTGGGCTGACACTTTCTAGGATTTTTTGGGAAAAATATTAAAATTTGAGAGTCCTCAGTGGTTGATACCTTTTAATCACTAACTGAAAGGATGGTAACACATTGCAAGCTTTCAAGACTACTCGAAAGCTTGCAATTTGTTATGATCCGTTCAGTTAGCTATTAAAAGGTATCAATCAATGAGGATTCTCAAATTTTAATATTTTTCTATCTACTGGCTTACATGGTACAGGAAATGTTGGCAATGATACTGGGTCCATTGATAGTACTCCTAGAGGATTTTACAGCTCCCTCAGATACCAGGGCTCAGGTGTAACTGAAAACTCTGCACCCTCTATAATTACGGCTCTCCAGCACGCTGAGCTACGATTGGAACCAGGACAGAAGCTTTTCCTACTGGTGGCTATAAACCTCACATTTATCAAAAAACAAAGCCCTCAACTCACAATACACAATTAAACCAACAGGAATTAAAGACTAACAATTACATCATAGGACCAGGGCAAAAGGAATAAAAAGACTGAAAAACAAAGGAGCACTATGATTAAGGAACCCATGTTCAACATAATAAATATATCTACACAATTTAAGCATGGATGTCCAAGCCAAATAAGTCTCATATATGTGGCTGCTGGTCAGCTATGTGTCCCTTTGCCCCAAAGGATGTTTCGCCATGTTTTGCCAGGGAGTAGAACTTATTATTACTATTTACCAATAGTTTGGCCTGTGTATCCAGCATAAACTGTACAGATACAGGTGCTTCTCACAAAATTAGAATATCATCAAAAAGTTAATTTATTTCAGTTCTTCAATACAAAAAGTGAAACTCATATATTATATAGAGTCATTACACAAGGGAGAACTCTCTGGACTGAAACATCAAATTCCCCCGAGGGAGCTCCAGCGAGCAACCCTTTTACAGGAATTGACCTGGCACAACCGAGGAGGCTCAAGTGCAACAGCTCCAAGACCAGAGGGTCAGACTCAAGAGGAATAGTGGAACTGAGGGGAGGATAGCGAGAGGTTCAGGGAGCCGGAGAAGGTAAACCAGAAGGTCCAGAGGGTACCGTCAGAGTCCGCAGGTAGATGGTAGGTAGGCAGGACCCTGACACTAGAGGAAAACACTGGGTATTACTATAAAGCAAGACAAGGCTCAACAAGCAGGCGCTGGTCTGGGACCTGAGAACTGAAACGTAGAACAATGCACAAAGTTGCCCTGGAACCTCCCAAAGGAAGTGAGGGCCTTAAGTATAGACAGGCCTCTCAGATTGGTTGAGAGGTGATTACAAGAAAAGTGTGCACTGGCCCTTTAAATCATTTGACAGTGGCGCGAGCGCCCTATGCTTGCTTCCCCAAAACCCGGAAGTGAGGAGGCGGAGAAGACACGTTGGGAAGATGCCGCAGCCCGAGGGAACATCGTGGGAGCGCGGACAGGGTAAGATTGCGGGAAACAGACAAATGCCTGCGGCCAGACGAAGCCCGATCTCCCAGTATCCTGGAGACGGGTACCGCCGACTGGATCGTTACACACTCCACAAGAAGGGTAAGCTACAAATGGTCATTGCTAGAGAAGCCGGCTGTTCACAGAGTGATGTATCCAAGCATATTAATGGAAAGTTGAGTGGAAGGAAAAAGTGTGGTAGAAAAAGGTGCACAAGCAACCTGGATAACTGCAGCCTGGATTGTTAAGAAAAAGCCATTCAAAAATTGAGGGGAGATTCACAAGGAGTGGACTGTTGCTGGAGTCATTGCTTCAAGAGCCACCACACACAGACGTCTCCAGGACATGGGCTACAAGTGTCACATTACTTGTGTCAGCCACTCATGACAAATAGATAACGCCAGAAGCGTCTTACCTGGGCCAAGGAGAAAAAGAACCGGACTGTTGTCAGTGGTCCAAGGTGTTGTTTCCAGATGAAAGTAAATTTTTCATTTCATTTGGAAATCAAGGTCCCAGAGTCTGGAGGAAGAGTGGAGAGGCCACAATCCAAGCTGCTGGAGGTCTAGTGTGAAGTGTCCGCAATCAGTGATGGTTTGGGGAGCCACGTCATCTGCTGGTGTAGGTCCACTGTGTTTTATCAAGACCAAAGTCAGCGCAGCCGTCTACCAGGAAATTTTAGAGCACTTCATGCTTCCCTCTGCCGACAAGCTTTATGGAGATGGAAATGTCATTCTCCAGCAGGACTTGGCCCCTGTCCACACTGCCAAAAGTGCCAATACCTGATGTACAAACTACAGTATCACTGTGCTTGATTGGCAGCAAACTCTCCTGACCTTAACCCAATAGAGAATCTATAGGGTATTGTCAACAGGAAGATGAGAGACCCCAGACCCAACAATGCAGACGAGCTGAAGGCTGCTATCAAAGCAACCTGGGCTTCCATAACACCTCAGCAGTGCCACAGGCTGATCGCCTCCATGCCACGCCGCATTGATGCAGTAATTTATGCAAAAGGAGCCCCGACCAAGTATTGAGTGCATTTACTGAACATACATTTCAGGAGGCCAACATTTCGGATTTTACAAACATTTTTCCATCTGGTGTTATAAAGTATTCTAATTTACTGAGATAATGACTTTTGGGTTTTCATTGGCTGTAAGCCATAATCATCAACATTAACAGAAATAAACACGTGAAATAGATCACTCTGTGTGTAATGGCTCTATATAATAAAGTGCCTTGCAAATGTATTCGGCCCCCTGGAACTTTTCAACCTTTTCCCACATATCATGCTTCAAACATAAAGATACGAAATGTAAATTTTTGGTGAAGAATCAACAACAAGTGGGACACAATTGTGAAGTTGAATGAAATTTATTGGTTATTTTAAATTTTTTGTGGAAATGCAAAAACTGAAAAGTGGGGCATGCAATATTATTCGGCCCCTTTAACTTAATACTTTGTTGGGCCACCTTTTGCTGCGATTACAGCTGCAGTCGCTTGGGGTATGTCTCTATCAGTCTTGTACATCGAGAGACTGAAATTCTTGCCCATTCTTCCTTGGCAAACAGCTCGAGCTCAGTGAGGTTGGATGGAGATCGTTTGTGAACAGCAGTTTTCAGCTCTTTCCACAGACTCTCGATTGGATTCAGGTCTGGACTTTGACTTGGCCATTCTAACACCTGGATACGTTTATTTGTGAACCATTCCATTGTAGATTTTGCTTTATGTTTGGGATTATTGTCTTGTTGGAAGACAAATCTCCGTCCCAGTCTCAGGTTTTTTGCAGACTCCAACAGGCTTTCTTCAAGAAAACTGTACATGAGTTCAGTATCATCTCTACGCTGATGACACACAGATCTACATCTCTGGACCAGATATCACCTCCCTACTAACCAGAATCCCTCAATGTCTGTCCACTATTTCATCCTTCTTCTCCACTAGATTTCTGAAACTCAACATGGACAAAACAGAATTCATCATCCTTCCCCCATCTCATGTGACCCCCCCCCCCAACGAACCTATCAATTACAGTAAATGGCTGCCCACTCTCCCCAGTCCCACAAGCTCGCTGCCTCGGAGTAATCCTTGACGCTGATCTCTCCTTCAAACCACATATCCAAGCCCTTTCCACTTCCTGCCGACTTCAACTCAAAAATATTTCACGAATCCGTTCATTCCTCACCCAAGTATCTTCAAAAACCCTAGTCCATGCCCTCATCATCTCTCGCCTTAACTACTGCAAACTCCTGCTCTGTGGCCTCCCCTCAAACTCTCTCGCACCCCTCCAATCTATTCTAAACTCTGCTGCCTGACTAATCCACCTGTCCCCCCGCTATTCCCCAGCTTCTCCCCTCTGTCAATCCCTTCACTGGCTCCCCATTGCCCAGAGACTCCATTACAAACCCCTAACCATGACATACAAAGCCATCCACAACCTGTCTCCACCATACATCTGTGACCTCGTCTCCCGGTACTTTCCCACATGCAACCTCCGATCCTCACATGATCTCCTTCTCTACTCCCCTCTTATCTCCTCTTCCCACAATCACATACAAGATTTCTCTCGCGCATCACCCCTACTCTGGAACTCTCTACCACAACATATCAGACTCTCACCTACCATCGAAACCTTCAAAAAGAGCGTGAAGACCCACCTCTTCCGACAAGCCTATAACCTGCAGTAACCACCGATCGACCAAACCGCTACACGACCAGCTCTACCCTCGCCTACTGTATTCTCACCCATCCCTTGTAGATTGTGAGCCCTCGCGGGCAGGGTCCTCTCTCCTCCTGTACCAGTTATAACTTGTATTGTTTAAGATTATTGTACTTGTTTTTATTATGTATACCCCTCCTTACATGTAAAGCGCCATGGAATAAATGGCGCTATAACAATAAATAATAATAATATGAGTTTCATTTTTGAATTGAAGAACTGAAATAAATTAACTTTTTGATGATATTTTAATTTTGTGAGAAGCACCTGTACATCATGTTCAACATGGGTTTCCATAGCCATGATCTCTATAAATAGTGCTATAACTTTAATGTTAATTTTTCCTCTGGGATATAAATGCAGGATAGGGCCTGTGATGTGTCCCACTCGCTATGTCTGAGGTACTTGGTGCAATGACATGTATTATTTTCATTTTTCTTCACATTTTGATCTGCTCCTTTGTCTTCGGGACTTTTATTACTTATACATTGGTTCTATGGTGTAATTATAGCTTCACATTTGTCTGGGCGGTGAGGGGGCAATTGGCGTAAAGGAATTTACCAACACTCTCAGAACGTCGGTGAGTCTTGCGGAAAACTCCGGTATTCAAGAAACTGTTGGCACTACTAAAGTCTTCCAAAATCTCCTGAAAATCAGTGCTTTCAGAAAGATTACTTGTGGACGATGCCAAAATGTTTCATCATCAGAGAAACCCCCAGCATCTAGGGCTAGCTGTATTGCCGAAGGATTGAAAATCTTTTTTAACAACCAGCTGTAATTTCACATTTGTCTAGGGAGGTCTGGTGTAAAGTCATCGGCCAACTCTCTTTGAACGTCTGTGAGTCTTAGGCCGGGGTCAGACTAGCGTATGGCATCCGATGCGAGCGGGAGCCGAGGGTCATGCTACTGTGCTCCAAGCATCTCGCACAGAGAGGATCGGAGCACAGCTGCGGTGGAGAAATGAATTTCTCCATCTCCTCCATTGCCGGGGTCAGCATATATCGCACATCAGTCGGGAGATATTCGAGTGATGTGCGCTGTCTCACTCGCACTCACAGGCTTATATGGGTGCGAATGAGCCGAGATACGGCCGAGTGTCGGTGACAATCACAGCATGCTGTGATTTCACTCGCATGTTGAAAACTGACGAGAAAAAAAAAATGCTGATGTGAGCTGCCCCATAGATAAATACTAGCCCGAGTGCTATGCGATGTTTTATCACATAGCACTCATCTATATTCATCGCTAGTGTGACGCAGGCCTTAAGGGAACAGTCAATACCTCCTGGACTCCAGAAACAGTTGGCAAATGTACTAGGCACCACTGCAAAACCTCCTGAAAAACAGTGGTTTTAGAAAGGTTTCTTAAGGGTGATGCCAGAATCATAGGTTTCACCCGTCTCGGATTTTCCAGGGAGGAGTGGGAGTGTTCTGGGTGCAGGGGCAAGACTTAAATATCACACATAAATAATGACAATGATGAGAAATGCCCAATCATCAAATAGAACATTAATGTCTGGACTGGACTTAGCATGGCTGTGGGTAAAAATGTTGGTGTTCATGTTCCTCAAATATCTAATCTCAGAACTGTGGCTGCAAAAGTCGGCAATCGTGTCTGTAACACCCGTGCCGGTTAACGTCCCTCCTATGCCTGCTTTGGCCGCTAGGCAGTGCCGTGCATATGTTGCATGTGTGATAGCATTGGTCCTGTTTAATACCTGGGACTTTTGGTGCCACTAGATCAGGAAGTTATGGGGTTAATTGTCTGGATTTTTTTATTACTCCTTTATAAGAGCCTTGGGTGGGGCAGACTGTTATTTAAACCCCTTGGTCTCTGACTTCCACTGCCAGACAGTTTGGTTTGCTACTTGACTTGTACTCTTGTCCTTGCTTCTGCCGGTTTCCTGAGTCCTCCTATTTCTTATCTTGGTGTGAATTTTGACCATTCTCTTGTCTTACGATTCTGTTCCTGATGGGACTTTTTGGCTCTGACCGTGCTTGACAACCCTTCCTGCTTCTGGTTCTCTCCTTTGGACAGAAGCCCTTATGCGGACGCAATGTTGTAAGACCAGTTCCCTGCAGAGGGAATAAAGGGTGAAGGTTGGGAAACATCTGGAATCTGCCCGACAGTGTGGCTTGTGCCAAGTCTGTCCAAGGCCGCCTTTTTGAACTTGTGCCTCTAACTCACATGAAAAGGTCCCCCTTAGGATTTGAGTCTGTATTTCTTTTGAAGTTTCGGACAAAGGGGTTCATAATCACTACATGTTAAAAAAAATATTGGCACTCAAAGGAGGACCTTTCACAAGGTCCCGTGATCAGTTTTTCCTCATACTTTATTCCGCTGTTCTTCTGAGTATACCATATTTAGGTTTTGTTTTTTTTAATTGGCCATGTGGTTGCAAAGATATAGGTATTTACATCTAGCGATAATTTTTATGATCTCTACAAGGAGGCATGGCTCACAGGGTAATAATGCACAGTAGTCTAAAGACACGCCCCCAGATACTCTGAGAGCCACGCCCCTTGAATGAAGACAATTAAAATTGGTACCAAATAAATAGGCCCATATCTCTGGAACCCTATGGCGGATTTAAGAAAAGAAAAAACCGGAAAACTCAGAGGAGGAGCGGGAACAGAACAAGAGCAAAAAGTTTACACTTTTGACCTCTTGACAGGTCCCCTTTAATACAACGCTTCTGTGAATATCCCTGATTCCACCTATTAATAGTAGACTACATGTATTACTGGGAGGTTGCTGGGTGATTTCCCCATTGATTGCTATATGATTTCTCCATAAGATGCTGACAGTCCTCCAGAGAAGTGGGACAGACATCCCCCATTAATCATTTCTCGGATACCCACAAAACCTCAAAGTACAAGCCGTCTCACGGAATAATTCATCTGATCCAGGAACGTTCACCAAGCAACATCATCCTCACACAAACCACTGATTTCCTGATCATATATATATATATATATATATATATATATATATATATATATATATAACTGTAAAACGACAGTAAATGATAGATCTGAGCCAGAGTCCCTCATTTTCATATAATTGTTGTGCGGAGTATTGTGGGATAGAAACATCCTGCTAGGAATCAGACTACACCGCGGCTCGGGCTGTTTTAATTAATGGGATGGATTAATGTAATTAAGCAGGATTATAAATTGAAGGATATCGCTTGTTTTGGAATCACAGCAGTTCCTGGAGTCACCAGCAGATGGCAGTGAGGGCGCATTGCTCTTTTCTGCATCCTCCATTGTGATCGCTGTGATCTGGGGTCCGATCCCCCGAGAAATGACTGTCATGTCAGCAGTAGCAGTTACCTCTCTGCTCCTACAGGCACTGACACACATGGATTACATAAGGCACCAGTGACGGCTGGTAAATAAAAGGGTTGTCAGACTCAGTCAGTCATTGGGAAATTGAATGAAATAATAAAAGACACGTTACGTAAATCCGCCACCATTACAGCATCGAAACATTGTAAGTCGGAAAGAGAAGAATAACATCACCTGTATCTAAGCCCATCATCAGTGATACTGTCTGCTTAGCTGGAGTACCTAAATCCACCTTATCTAACATAGCCTGAAGTATCTACATTTCAAGTGTGATACTTGTGTATCCACGCCAATCCTGTGTATCTAATCCGATCGTGATTGATACTGTCTGTCTTATCTCAATGTATCATGGGTGATACTACACAGCGTATCTAAGCTTATCTTACTGTCTGGTGCATCTGATATTTCTGTGTGAACCCAGCGTATCTAAGCTTATGATGTGTACTATTGTCTAGTGTACCTAAACTTCAACTGTCACATTTATGTGTTGACAAAGTGTATCTAAGCCTATAATTCTTGACATTGGTGTATCTAATTGTATATTACCATACGTAATAATATCTAGTGTATCTATACCTCAGGTGTGACATTTTTGAGGGGATACAGTGTATTCAATCCTATCATGTCTCATATCTGCTGAGCTAGTATATCTAAGTCTGACATAAAATATCCTGTTGTACCTAAGTGTATCACGTGCGATGCTGCCTGGCGTATCTGAGGCTATCACGTGCGATGCTGCCTGGCGTATCTGAGGCTATCACGTGCGATGCTGCCTGGCGCATCTGAGCCTGTCACGTGCGATGCTGCCTGGCGCATCTGAGCCTGTCACGTGCGATGCTGCCTTGCGTATCTGAGGCTATCACGTGCGATGCTGCCTGGCGTATCTGAGGCTATCACGTGCGATGCTGCCTGGCGTATCTGACCCTATCACGTGCGATACTGCCTGACGTATCTGAGGCTATCACGTGCGATGCTGCCTGGCGTATCTGAGGCTATCACGTGCGATGCTGCCTGGCGTATCTGAGGCTATCACGTGCGATGCTGCCTGGCGTATCTGAGGCTATCACGTGCGATGCTGCCTGGCGTATCTGACCCTATCACGTGCGATACTGCCTGACGTATCTGAGCCTATCACGTGCGATGCTGCCTGGCGTATCTGAGGCTATCACGTGCGATGCTGCCTGGCGTATCTGAGGCTATCACGTGCGATGCTGCCTGGCGTATCTGAGGCTATCACGTGCGATGCTGCCTGGCGTATCTGAGGCTATCACGTGCGATGCTGCCTGGCGCATCTGAGGCTATCACGTGCGATGCTGCCTGGCGTATCTGACCCTATCACGTGCGATACTGCCTGACGTATCTGAGCCTATCACGTGCGATGCTGCCTGACGTATCTGAGCCTATCACGTGGGATGCTGCCTGGCGTATCTGAGCCTATCACGTGGGATGCTGCCTGGCGTATCTGAGCCTGTTACGTGTGATGCTGCCTGGCGTATCTGAGCCCATCACGTGCGATGCTGCCTGGCGTATCTGAGCCTATGATGTGCGATGCTGCTTGGCGTATCTGAGCCTATCATGTGCGATGCTGTCTGGCGTATCTGAGCCCATCACGTGCGATGCTGTCTGGCGTATCTGAGCTTATCACGTGCGATGCTGCCTGGCGTATCTGAGCCTATCATGTGCGATGCTGTCTGGCGTATCTGAGCCCATCACGTGCGATGCTGTCTGGCGTATCTGAGCCCATCACGTGCGATGCTGTCTGGCGTATCTGAGCCTATCTCGTGCGATGCTGCCTGGCGTATCTGAGCCCTTCACGTGCGATGCTGCCTGGCGTATCTGAGGCTATCACGTGCGATGCTGTCTGGCGTATCTGAGCCCATCACGTGCGATGCTGTCTGGCGTATCTGAGCCTATGACGTGCGATGCTGCCTGGCGTATCTGAGCCTATCACGTGCGATGCTGCCTGGCGTATCTGAGCCTATGACGTGCGATGCTGCCTGGCGTATCTGAGCCTATGATGTGCGATGCTGCCTGGCGTATCTGAGCCTATCACATGCGATGCTGCCTGGCGTATCTAAGCCTCTCATGTATAATCCTATATAGTGTATCTAAGCCAGGTATATATGATACAGTCTGCCGGGTCGGTGTATCTCAGGCGATCATTATCCTGAGCGCTGGATCCCATTTTCACATATTTTCAGTCTTTGTTTTTATCATTTACAAACCCCCCACTAATAATAATCATGTCTTCCGTCTCAGCGGTCAGATGTCACGTTTGCTGTCTGAGGTTTTTACCGACCTGTTGATTTTAATGGGCGAATCAGACATTTCTCCGCCCAATCCGTCTGTACATGATGTGAAAAGCCTCACAGACTGTAGTGGTTCGTGCTCTGCCCAAGAGAACCACAGAAAGACCACATGCAGGAGACACGGACGTCTGGGGGAGGTAGAAGGCTGTACGGGGGGGGGGAATAAGTATTTGACCCCTTGCTGATTTTGTAAGTTTATTCATTTCTCATTATGTTTTAGGGGTGCTTGAAGCCAAGGGCTCAGGACTACTTCACCTCATCAATGGCAGATTGGATGGAGTCATGTACCAGAAAATCCTGAGTGACAACCTCCTTCTCACCGCCCGGACAGTAGAAATGAGTCTTCCAGCAAGCATCAAGAAAAAGGATTCTTCAGGGGAGTTTGGGGCAATGTATAGGGGTCAGCATACCCCCTCAGGCACTGTCACCCGCTGATACGGTGCAATGCCACAGAGCGGCACTCCCCTGAAGAATCCTTTTAGGAAGAAACGCGTCGGAAGAGGCGTCATCATCTTCGGTGATCTCACCACCTGAGGGATGGAGTGATCCTCTGCGTGAGATCACGGGGTGAGATTGCTCCTAATCTTGGGTCCTAATATGTGCAATATGTCTAGCATAGGCCCTTGGTTTTCTATTTGTACATAACTGGGTGTTGGTATATGTTGTTCGGACTGATGACATTTACTGTGGCTTTACTTTCCATTGATAGACTGGTTTGCGGTAATCATCATATGGGAAGTTGCAATTGCCTTGAATATACTATCTGCCCTAATACTAGCTATTATGAGCTGAAATAGCGGTGTACACTGATTGGACTGGTTACTATATACACTAATCTGGACTCAGGATAGAGTGGCACAGTTGTGTAATAAGTAGAGATGAGCCACTTTGCCTTTTTTAGGGTCAAGGCGGGTTTCATGATACCCGACTTTCTCAAAAGTCGAGTCGAACGAAATCGGCCGACTATCGGGAAAAGTCGTGAAACACGAAACCCAATGCAAGTCAATGGGGAGAAAAGTCGTCAGTGAGTGGAGGACTGTAAACACACCTGGCATGAATTTTAACCCTAGAGGCAGCAAAATCTCTCTCTCTTCTCCCTCTCTCCCACTCCCTCTCCAGCTCCGCTCCCGCTCCTCTCATTGGCTGAAAGAAGTCACGTGCAAGCATTCGGCAAAACCCGACTTTGGCGCTTGGGTCGCCGACCGCATGGCCGACTTCACACTTCAACTTCACACTTCAACTTCAAACTTCAAAACACTTCGTTTCATGAAACCCGACTTTTGAATCTGACCTACCTGTTTCGCTCAACTCTAGTAATAAGCACTTGTTTGCACTTTACCTTTTTTTTCTTGTCACTTTTTTTGTAATATATAGTGACATACTCATGAGCTTTTATGAAAAATAGTAAAATTATTTTTATGTAATTTGTATTAAAAGTTATATTATAAGTTTACTTCCAAGTTGCTACATTTATATGATCTGTTTTTTGGAGGATATACCCGTTGCTTTTTTGTGTTCCATAACCCCTCAGCAGTGCACAGGCTGATCGCCTCCATGCCACGCCGCATTGATGCCGTTATTGATTCAAAAGGAGCCCCGACCAAGTATTGAGTGCATTTACTGATCATACATTTCAGTAGGCCAACATTTCAGATTTTAAAATCATTTTTCAATCTGGTGCAAGGGCTGTATAGGTGGACATTAGGGAGAGGGGCTGCACAGCCAAAGGAGAAGTTGGCTACTGGTAAGTGCGCCACGGCAGATTTGAAGATGAAATGTATTTTCATTTTAGATGAAGTGGCCAGAGGGAGGGAATGGTTGAGTTCACTGCAAGGGCACATAAAGGAGCAAGGGAGAACATTATGAGGCAAAGGAGGATATTATGGGGCATAGTATAGAGCAGGGCAGTTGGGGATAATATGCAGAGTAATTGTGGGGGAGATATGGAGAGGGGCATTTTCTGGTGATATTATGGAGAGGCAGAGTGGGGGGTTTATTATGGAGAGGGGCTGTATGGTGGTATATTAGGAGAGGGGCAGTGTAGGGGGTTTATTACAGAGAGGGGCAGTATTGGGGATATTTTGTGCAGGAAACACAACAATATTTATATTTTTGGGCTAGTATAATAATACTTTTATTTTTAAGGGCACCATGTCAGGATGTGCTGCTGAAGACTGAGAAGAGGGAATTTTTGAGATACGAGCTCAGGGCATGAAATCTCATCATGGCATCTGGACAAAATGAAGAAGAAAAGAAGAACAACTTCAATCAGAGCAGATGTCACCTATGAGGTACCTGGATGTAAATATTTGTGATACTGACTGCATCTCATCAGTAATGTGCTTCCTGTATGGCTGCAGTCTGATGATGACTAGTAACAGCAACTCGCAGCATCTCCTTACCATTGTTAAGGACATACTGGAAGTTGTAGGTCCATGCAGTACAATTGTACATGGGGCTGACCTGACATTGCCATTGATCGTTGCCCTAAGCTTGGTGCTGTATAGATGTATTGACTGTGTTTCTGGACCTGCAGTCATGTACTAATGGTGGTTCTGTTGCTGCACCCACATGATGACGGTGGTTCTGATCTTATTCACACGTAGGAATTCATAATCTGCTTCATGGCTATGTAAGGGGGTGAAGCACTGAAGGAACCGAGGGGGAGTTGCCTTCCTAGCTCCGTGCCCGGAACCATCGAGCAGGGCATTAGGCTCCCCGGGGGATGCTTTAGTGGACTGCGCAAGCACCAGGAACAGGAAGAGGGCAGGATGGAGAGCGGGAGAATTGGGCGCGCTTTCAGCAGAGCAGCGCAGGGACAGGAGCAGAGAGGACGCTGACAGGCTCAGCGACTGAACACTGAGGGACCGCAGACACAGGCGGTGAGCACTGAGTACGAGAAGCCTGTCACTGCACTGCCTGGTGGGCTGGTCGCTCCCCTCCTGTTAGAGACTTTGTCACACCGACAGACTGCGCGCCTTAAGACGCTCCCCTGCAGTGAGGCCCTGCTTTATCCTGAGACTGTGACCGAGGAACATACTGTAGCGTGACACCGACCTGCCAAGAGAGACTGTCCCAGGCAGAGCCCCTGACCCTGGTGAGGGAACGCCGCTGCCGCAGCAGAGGGAAGGACCCTGCAAACAGGGGGATACCGCCATCAGCATACCCCTTGAACTCTCACGTTAACCCCCCATACGCCAGTTGGACTATACCTAGGACCCCAGAGACAGACGACATCAAGCACCCCTGGTGCCTGGGTGCCTACGTGGGAGAAGAGTGATCTCTACAAGCAAGATCTCCAGGAACTGATAAGTTTCATCCCCATAAGAGAATAACTGTCTGTTGTTTTGCACTTCTGTTATTACCTGTTACAGCATTTTCTCTGTTATATTATATGTTCACCAGATATTCTCCCTGTAAATAAATCTCCCCTTTTACTGTTGGTCTGCTTGCTCCATGGTGACATATATTCCTCCTGCACATTATTACAGCTATGTTGAAACTTAAAAATCCTCAAAGCTTAGGAATTCGAGATTATGAGCAGGAATTGGCAAGTTTCTACTCCAAAAACTCAATTTAAGTTAGCGTATGTTCACACCGATTTTTTTTTAGCAGAAACTCTCCAAATCCTCCTCAAATACACAAAACTTGGTTCTAGTGATGTACTAACAGTGGTTCCGGTGATGTTTTAATGTAATTATCTCTGTAATGGTTTTTGTGGCCTTCAAGATTGATTCATTCTGGGAAGGGTGGAGACACCGTGTGTCTGAAAATCTTTGGGTGTAGCTTGATTGAGCTGCTTGAGGGAAGTCGTCAAATTAGGAATTAAAGCTCGAGGGAGCGGTGCATTCTTTGAAGAGTGAAGAGCTGCCACTTGTCTGAATATCTTTGAATGTAGCTGAACTGCTTGAAGGAAATAGTCAAAAAGTTGAACAACAGTTCATTTCGTTCAACATGGAGGAGATTACTAATATGGTGTGCTCCAACGTATGCTACATGTTTACAGACTTACCAAAGGAAAAGACAAAGTTTACGTGCCAGAAGTGCAAGCTTGTGACTCTGTTAGAGAAAAAGGTGCAAAGTCTTCAGGAGAAAATAGCTACACTGAAGCTCATCAAAGAAGATGAGGAATGGTGGTCATAAGGAATTCCATACTGAGATGAACAGAAGCCGCTATCTGCTGACCAGACATCACCTCACGAGAAGTGTGCTATCTTCCTGTGCTCAAATCAAAAGTGTGTCTGATAGGGTATCAAAACTCTTCAGTGCTACAGACGACTACATATGCCTGCTAATACATAAAAGAACAAACGACACAGTAAAAAAGGACCTAGAACTTACAGTATGTGCAGAGACTTTGAAGACCTAGGATGGAAAGTAAAGGAACTTGCAGCACAGGTCGTCTTCTAATCCATCCACCTAGTGAATGGAAATGGAACAAGGAGATTGAACAGGATTCTAAAGGTGAACATGTGGCTGTCGATGATGCGTGAGCAACGTTTTGGGTTTCTTCACCATGGAATTATCTGTATGATGGACTACTTGCTAGAGATGGATTGCATTTTACAAAAACATAAAAACACATATTTGTTAATCACCTTGCTACACTCATCAGGAGCGCGTTAAACTAGAACAATATGGGATGGGAAATATACTGCCAGGAAATATTATGCAGATATTGAATTCTTTTGTGAAGCCTGCTGATAGAATAGGATATAACAAAAACAAAAAATTCAGAATAAAAATAGAAAAGCAAGAGAAACCGACTACAAACATCTACAAATCAGTCTATGCAAATACACAGATCATGGGAAACAGAGAATATGAGCTGCTAACACAAAGACCGAGATAATAGGCATCACTGAAATTTGGTGGGATGATACAAATGATTGGAATAAAACTTGAAGGCTACAACTTATTAGAAACAGGATTAACAAGAGGGGAGGAGGTGTTGCACAGTATGTTAAGGAAGCTCCACAGAGTTCCAAGCTTCAGAGCCTGGTAGCTCTGTGGAAACTGGGTATGAATACAAATAGAGAAGAACAGAAGGTACACTATTGTAGGTGATTACTATAGGCCACCTGGACAGACTGAAGATATGGCTGAATTCTTTAAAAATCAGATGTCTTTGTTCTCAATAAAAAGTATGATACAGTGATCATGAGAGATTTTAACTATCCAGATATTTGTTGGGAATCTCTCTCAAGTAATATGTCTAAAAAATAGTTATCTGCTCTTACTGACAACTTTATCTTTCAAAAAGTAGAAGAGAGAACAAAAGGATCTGCAATCTTGGACCTAAGAGTTACCAACAGGGAGAAAATGGTTGAGGATGTAAAAGTGGCTGGGAATTTAGGAAGCAGCAATCATGCTATCCTCAAATTTTGAATTACAAGAGGAGGAAGACCAGCGATGACTCAGACTTTAGGTAGAACTTCAGAAAGGCAGATTTTAAAGGACTGAGATAGAGGGTAGGAAATGTCCAATGGCTGGATGTTCTAAAGGACAGAAATGTCCAAGAAGGATGGGAGATTTTGCTAAATGAAAATCGCACTGCGCAATCAGTAAAAATCCCAAAAAGAAGGAAGAATTGGAAGCAATTAAAGAGAGGATGGATGAACACAGAACTTAATCACTTGCGAAAAAAGAAAACACTGTCAAAGGCCTGGGCCAATATCATGACACTCTCCTAGCATTCATGCCCTGATAACCAGGTATTTTTGACAAGGAGGAAAAGTTTTTAAAGATAGTAATATCTGTCTGACAAAACCAATGTACTACCTAATTCGCTGTGACGTTAAGCCATTGAGTCTCAAAGCTGGACACCTGAAATGATCTGTCCCTCTATGTCTTGGAGTTGTGCTGCCCTACCGCTAGCACTTGTCTGATTGGGTTTTTAGTGTCGCCCCGGGGGTCATAACAGACAGGCATTTTCAGCTGTCAACATAAAATACTGACATGCTCACTCTGATAAAAATGAACACCACCATAAGATGACAGCAGCACATAAAGTGTTTTCACTCTTCAATATTTGAAGGAGGCCTGCAAGTTTTTGCCTTCAAAGTTCTATGGATACCTGGATGACCCTCCTTACAATTTTTTCCTGGCTTTGCAATTTGTTCAAAGTCTTTATGAGTGTAGGAGCACATCAACTACACTTTCAAAATATTTAAAAGGGGCCTGCCAGTTGTTGCCTTTAAGGGTCTATGGATGACTGGATGACCCTTCTCATATTTTTTTCCTGGCTTTGAACTGTGTGCAAAGTTTTTATGCGTGTAGAAGTCTCACAACTACACTTTCTTAATTTTTTTATGAGCCACTCCGGTTGGTGCCTTCAAGGGTGTATGGAAGACCCTCCTTATAATTTGTCTGGCTTTGCACTGTGTGCAGAGCCTTTATGAGTGTAGGAGAACAACACCTACACTTTCTCAATATTTGAATGAGGCACTACATTTGGTGCCTTGAAGAGTGTTTGGAAGACCTTGTTGTAATTTTTGGCAGGCTTTGCACTTAGTGCAGATCTTTTATGAGTGTGTGAGTACCACACTCCTGTAAGCGTACACTGACACTATATACAGAGCTTCTATGTTTAATGTTGCTGGTGATCACTGTATTACCTGTACACTGACACTATACACAGAGCTCCTGTATATAATGTCACTGGTGATCATATTAGTGTTAAGACTGTGCTTTTTTGTTAATGATAATATGATGGTATTATTTGGTCACATGGTGGTGGTAATATGTGGTCTGGTGGCAGTGTTTGTTCTTTGTCTGTGGCATTATTCGGTCACTGTATGGTGGTTATACTTGACCTGATTATGATGCGATGATATTTGGCCCTTTAGGGTTGTAATATTCAGTCACTTTATAGTGCAAATATATGGTCTGGTCATGGTGTGGAGGTATTTCTCCCATCTATGTGGTACTGTTCAGTCGCTATGTGGTGGTAATATGTGGTTGGTCATGGTGTGGTATTTGTTCCTTGTATGTGGTATTATTCGGTCACTATGCAGCGGTAATATGTGGTCTGGTCATGCTGTGGCCATATTTGTTCCTTGTATGTGGTATTATTTGGTCACTATGTGGTTGTAATATGTAGTTTGGTCATGGTATGATTGTATTTGCCCCTTGAATGTGGTTTTATTTGGTCACTATGTGGTGGTAATATGTGGTTTGGTCATGGTGTGGTGGTATTTGTTCCTTGTCTGTGGAATTATTTGGTCACTATATGGAGGTAATAGTAGTGTGTTCCTTTTCTTTTCAATGATTTATTTAATGAAATTTGCAAAGTTACCCAAAAACATCAATCAAAATGACTTGAAAATTATTATATAACCTACAGATTTCACTTTTCAAAGGTTAAACAGGGAACATTGAAAATCCATACATGACAATAACTATTAATATACAGATGTCTAGGGATAGCCACAACCCTAACGGCACATCCGGCAACGAAAGTATAACTGAATTCAAATCCGTGTTCCCGCCATCCACGTATCCCCAATTACCGAGCCGATGTCATGATGTCAGACAAACGAAGAATCAATATAGGGAGTAAAGGGACAGGGAGTCGAGCAGAGAGAGGGTGGAGTTGAAAGATAGGGGTGAGACATAGAGGAAGTGGGAGGGGGAAGGGGACAATGATAGGCAAGGATTCTGTCTGTGTTATTAAAACTGAACAAAGAGGCCTCTATAGTCTTATTAACTTTTAAGAGTGGATCTGAATCGGATCCATGGGCGCCAGATTCTTTCAAAAGTTGAGTGGGAGCCGTTTACCAGGGCTGCGAGTTTGGCTACCTGATATAGCATGTCAATCTTTTCCTGTAGATGGGATATAGACAGAAAAATTGTTGTCTTCCACTACATAGGAATCAAAAGTTTTGCTGCTGAAAGTATGTGTTGCACCAACAGGGCAATATACTTATGTCCAGTCGGTGTCAGGAAATTTAAAAGCACTATTTCCGGTGTCCATTTGATCGTTTTGCCCACTATTTTCCAAATAAAATTTTCCATCAAATGCCAGAACTGTAATAGGAGTGGACAAGACCACCACATATGTAGATAAGTGCCTTCCGTACCTTCACATCTCCAGCATTTAATAGAAGATCCTGTCCGCCATTGATTATTTTGTTTTGGTGTGATATACCATCTGGTGACTATTTTAAAAGAGTTCTCTTGCGCTCTAACGCACTGTGATGGGCCATGAGAAGAATTAGAAATGTGTGAAATTTGGCTAGGGGTAAACTTGCATCCCAAATCCTTTTCCCAGTATGTTATGTAAGCTCTTTTGAGACAGCAGTCAGAGGTATTCAAGATCTGGTAAAGAGACGACTTTATCTTCTTGAGCTTATGCCTTGTTGCGCAGAGAGCCTCAAATGTAGTTAATGGGCGTGTAATGTCCGATCTTTAAAGATACTGTGTCAAGGAATCTCTAATAGAGCCGAATTGTATAAAGGTCAAATTTGAGAGGCCCGGTAGTTTCCTCAGTTCATGAAACGAGGGGAGTGTCCCATCCACCAAGAGCCTATCAACCGCTACATTTGCCAAGAAACCAGGTTTGATCACATCATTGTCCCAGGAATAAGACGCGGTGGCATTATATCTGCTAACTTGAGTAAGGGGGATAGAGGGGGGGGCAGAGTGTTTACTAAGCCTTTCCACAATTTTAAAGAAGCTTTAGTGTGTATATTATGTAGTATTTCGCTTGTGTGTTTTTACGAGAACACGCCAAAAAGGTGGATCTCAGGGGATAGGGGGCCAGTGCCTCCTTCGCCTCAATTCACTGCTTATTGCTAGAAGACCGCAGCAGGTCCACCACTCTGGTTAGCATTGCCACGTGGTAATACCTTACTATGTTTGGAGCACCCATACTGCCCTTTGACTTATTTCGTGTTAAAGTCCTATAGGCCAAGCGGGACTTCTGTTTTTTCGAAATATAGCTGCGAAATAGTGAATTAATTTTAAGAAGACACGATTTGGGAATGGTTATAGGAAGCATTTGGAAGATATATATGAACTTGGGTAAAATTAGGCTTTTCAGTAAATTTTTCCTTCCCATCCATGTCACATATGAGTCCTTCCATGATTTCATGGTGGATTCTACTGAGGCGATTAGAGGTGGAATATTCAGCTGAAAAAGGTCTCTGTCTGATCTTCCTATCTTTACTCCCAGATACTTGATATATTGTTTTGGCCAGGTGAATGGATATGTATTTTTTCAATCTTGCTAGGGTACTCAGGGGTATGTGTAAGTCTAACGCTTCAGACTTGGACATATTTACTTTAAAATTGGAGAAATTGCCATATTGATCTATGAGATCCATCAATGCTGGGAGTTCCAATATAGGGTTAGTCATTAAGATTAAAAGATCGTCAGCAAATGCCGCTGTTTTATAGTGTGTCTTATTAATTTGGATACCCTCTATTCCCACGTGTAGTTGTATGGCATTTAAAAGAGGTTCCATTGCTAGCACAAATAGCAGTGGAGATAGGGGGCAACCCTGTCTCGTTCCATAGTAGTGTGTTCCTGGTATGGTGGTATTTTTTCCTGGTGTGTTATATTGTCATATTGTATTTCTCCCATCTATGTGGTACTGTTCGGGTGCTATGTGGTGGTAATATGTGGTCTGGTCATGGTGTGGCGGTATTTGTTCCTTGTATGTGGTATTATTCGGTCACTATGCGGCAGTAATATGTGGTCTGGTCATGGTGTGGTATTTATCCTTTGTATGTGGTATTATTCAGTGACTATGTGGTGGTAATATGTGGTCTGGTCATGTGTGGTATTTATCCTTTGTATGTGGTATTATTCAGTGACTATGTGGTGGTAATATGTGGTCTGGTCATGGTGTGGCGGTATTTGTTCCTTGTATGTGGTATTATTCGGTCACTATGCGGCGGTAATATGTGGTCTGGTCATGTGTGGTATTTATCCTTTGTATGTGGTATTATTCAGTGACTATGTGGTGGTAATATGTGGTCTGGTCATGGTGTGGTATTTATCCTTTGTATGTGGTATTATTCGGTGACTATGTGGTGGTAATATGTGGTCTGGTCATGTTGTGGCCATATTTGTTCCTTGTATGTGGTATTATTCTTTCACTATGTGGTGGTAATATGTGATCTGGTCATGGTGTGGTATTTGTCCCTTGTATGTGGTATTATTCAGTGACTATGTGGTGGTAATATGTGGTCTGGTCATGGTGTGGTATTTGTTCCTTGTATGTGGTATTATTCGGTCACTATGCAGCGGTAATATCTGGTCTGGTCATGGTGTGGTATTTATCCTTTGTATGTGGTATTATTCAGTGACTATGTGGTGGTAATATGTGGTCTGGTCATGGTGTGGTATTTATCCTTTGTATGTGGTATTATTCAGTGACTATGTGGTGGTAATATGTGGTCTGGTCATGGTGTGGTATTTGTTCCTTGTATGTGGCATTATTCGGTCACTATGCGGCGGTAATATGTGGTCTGGTCATGGTGTGGTATTTGTTCCTTGTATGTGGTATTATTCGGTCACTATGTGGTGGTAATATGTGGTCTGGTCATGTGTGGTATTTATCCTTTGTATGTGGTATTATTCAGTGACTATGTGGTGGTAATATGTGGTCTGGTCAAGGTGAGGTATTTGTTCCTTGTATGTGGTATTATTCGGTCACTATGCGGCGGTAATATGTGGTCTGGTCATGGTGTGGCCATATTTGTTCCTTGTATGTGGTATTATTCTTTCACTATGTGGTGGTAATATGTGGTCTGGTCATGGTGTGGTATTTGTTCCTTGTATGTGGTATTATTCGGTGACTATGTGGTGGTAATATGTGGTCTGGTCATGGTGCGGCGGTATTTGTTCCTTGTATGTGGTATTATTCAGTGACTATGTGGTGGTAATATCTGGTCTGGTCATGGTGTGGTATTTGTTCCTTGTATGTGGTATTATTTGGTGACTATGTGGTGGTAATATATGGTCTGGTCATGGTGCGGCGGTATTTGTTCCTTGTATGTGGTATTATTCAGTGACTATGTGGTGGTAATATGTGGTCTGGTCATGGTGTGGTATTTATCCTTTGTATGTGGTATTATTCAGTGACTATGTGGTGGTAATATGTGGTCTGGTCATGGTGTGGTATTTATCCTTTGTATGTGGTATTATTCGGTGACTATGTGGTGGTAATATGTGGTCTGGTCATGGTGTGGCGGTATTTGTTCCTTGTATGTGGTATTATTCGGTCACTATGCGGCGGTAATATGTGGTCTGGTCATGGTGTGGTATTTATCCTTTGTATGTGGTATTATTCAGTGACTATGTGGTGGTAATATGTGGTCTGGTCATGGTGTGGTATTTATCCTTTGTATGTGGTATTATTCGGTGACTATGTGGTGGTAATATGTGGTCTGGTCATGGTGTGGCGGTATTTGTTCCTTGTATGTGGTATTATTCGGTCACTATGCGGCGGTAATATGTGGTCTGGTCATGGTGTGGTATTTATCCTTTGTATGTGGTATTATTCAGTGACTATGTGGTGGTAATATGTGGTCTGGTCATGGTGTGGTATTTATCCTTTGTATGTGGTATTATTCGGTGACTATGTGGTGGTAATATGTGGTCTGGTCATGGTGTGGCGGTATTTGTTCCTTGTATGTGGTATTATTCGGTCACTATGTGGTGGTAATATGTGGTCTGGTCATGGTGTGGTATTTATCCTTTGTATGTGGTATTATTCAGTGACTATGTGGTGGTAATATGTGGTCTGGTCATGGTGTGGTATTTATCCTTTGTATGTGGTATTATTCGGTGACTATGTGGTGGTAATATGTGGTCTGGTCATGGTGTGGCGGTATTTGTTCCTTGTATGTGGTATTATTCGGTCACTATGCGGCGGTAATATGTGGTCTGGTCATGGTGTGGTATTTATCCTTTGTATGTGGTATTATTCAGTGACTATGTGGTGGTAATATGTGGTCTGGTCATGGTGTGGTATTTATCCTTTGTATGTGGTATTATTCGGTGACTATGTGGTGGTAATATGTGGTCTGGTCATGGTGTGGCGGTATTTGTTCCTTGTATGTGGTATTATTCGGTCACTATGCGGCGGTAATATGTGGTCTGGTCATGGTGTGGCCATATTTGTTCCTTGTATGTGGTATTATTCTTTCACTATGTGGTGGTAATATGTGATCTGGTCATGGTGTGGTATTTGTCCCTTGTATGTGGTATTATTCAGTGACTATGTGGTGGTAATATGTGGTCTGGTCATGGTGTGGTATTTGTTCCTTGTATGTGGTATTATTCGGTCACTATGCGGCGGTAATATCTGGTCTGGTCATGGTGTGGTATTTATCCTTTATATGTGGTATTATTCAGTGACTATGTGGTGGTAATATGTGGTCTGGTCATGGTGTGGTATTTATCCTTTGTATGTGGTATTATTCAGTGACTATGTGGTGGTAATATGTGGTCTGGTCATGGTGTGGTATTTGTTCCTTGTATGTGGCATTATTCGGTCACTATGCGGCGGTAATATGTGGTCTGGTCATGGTGTGGTATTTGTTCCTTGTATGTGGTATTATTCGGTCACTATGTGGTGGTAATATGTGGTCTGGTCATGTGTGGTATTTATCCTTTGTATGTGGTATTATTCAGTGACTATGTGGTGGTAATATGTGGTCTGGTCAAGGTGAGGTATTTGTTCCTTGTATGTGGTATTATTCGGTCACTATGCGGCGGTAATATGTGGTCTGGTCATGGTGTGGCCATATTTGTTCCTTGTATGTGGTATTATTCTTTCACTATGTGGTGGTAATATGTGGTCTGGTCATGGTGTGGCATTATTCGGTGACTATGTGGTGGTAATATGTGGTCTGGTCATGGTGCGGCGGTATTTGTTCCTTGTATGTGGTATTATTCAGTGACTATGTGGTGGTAATATCTGGTCTGGTCATGGTGTGGTATTTGTTCCTTGTATGTGGTATTATTTGGTGACTATGTGGTGGTAATATATGGTCTGGTCATGGTGCGGCGGTATTTGTTCCTTGTATGTGGTATTATTCAGTGACTATGTGGTGGTAATATCTGGTCTGGTCAAGGTGTGGTATTTGTTCCTTGTATGTGGTATTATTCGGTCACTATGCGGCGGTAATATGTGGTCTGGCCATGGTGTGGCGGTATTTGTTCCTTGTATGTGGTATTATTCGGTCACTATGTGGTGGTAATATGTGGTCTGGTCATGGTGTGGTATTTGTTCCTTGTATGTGGTATTATTCGGTGACTATGTGGTGGTAATGCTGTGGCCATATTTGTGCCTTGTATGTGGTATTATTCAGTCACCATGTGGTGATAATATGTGGTCTGGTCATGGTGTGGAGATGTTTCTTCTCTGTATGTGGTATTATTGGTCTTGGTACAGTGATTTGTGTTGTTCTCTCTGATATCAATAAGGGGAAGATTGTTTCCATTAGATATTAAATACTTGGGTGTTTAACCCCTCCCTGTATTGTGACTATTACCCAGTAGCAAATAGGCACTTACAGGGGTTCTCCGGTGAAAACAAGTGATCGCCTCTCCACAGAATAAGTGATTGGTCGGACTGCTGGGACCTGGCCGATTGACAGAATGTGGCACATTTTCCCCATTAGAATGCTACCGCATACATGGCTCGGCCCGTGTCCATTCATTCCCTAAGGGGTTACACTTGGCTTTTTCGGTTAACACCAAAGAGGTTAAATGGAGCAGAGGTCAGACATGACACCTGCCGCTTTACTTTGAAAGTTCTCTATTTTGCTGATTTCACCAACTTATTTTCACCAAGGAACACTTTTAATGCAAACTCTCATAATGGTAAACCCCAGTTATGGGGGCGCACAGTAGACGTGCAGGAGCCTTCTGTATTTTACAGCCAACGCTCCACTATAACGCGGACAGACAGCTGCATATAGATGTAGTGTGGGCCACTAGAGTCTGAACTACCTGTGGCCCTCTGGGCACCCCTGTCCCACCCCTGTTTTGAAGTGGGGGTGTGCTGGATCAGATGCCCCCATCCTGTCCCAGCTCTGAACACTTTGTCAGAGTCAGACAAAAATGGCGTGAGAATCGCTGGCATAAAAGTTTGATGAAGCAGGTCTATAGAGTTTTAACATATTGTATACAGTGTAAGAAAATACTACTAATAATATGTCAAATATTAATATTTTATTGGCTTATAAGAATGCAATTAAAATAATTATTATTAAAAACAAAATAGAAATTTTTCCTCTGACATAACATCATTGAAATTTTTTTTAAAAGTTATTGCTGCTGAACTGTTGAGGCAGAAAACTATGAAATTTAGCCGGTCATGAGGGACTAACTGGAGCAGATCATTAAATGGTTAAATGATGTTACCTGCCAGCAGCCACTAGAGGTCGCTCATATACAACGTTTGGTTCCCCACTGATGATTCCTGCCATCAGTGCGAGAAAGTGAGACTATATGTGGAGGTGCAACAGAAGGGCGGACAGATGTATGGTGAGCAGCCCGCTAGGTAGGCCCAACAGCTGCACCGCCGCCAGCCGACTATCCTACCTGCATCCCAATTGATAACTTAGGTTTCCTACTCTTCTCAGCATGGGGGGAAGCATTTTTAGGAAACCCACACCAATGGAACGGTTAGGAAAGAGGCAGGCAACAACACAAGGAACACATGTGATAAAAAGACAAATCAGATACTGGTACCCCAAATAGTGCGGCGGCCACATTGAGGGACAGAGAACATGGAGCACAGGCAAGATGCACAAGAGAAAGCTGCATGGGTGAAAAATCTCAGATAAAGCCGGCCCTAGCAACCAAAGCAGAGGAACGCCATGTTTTTGCTGCCCTCATCTTTGACCACTAGAGCGGAGCGAATCGATTAATGATTGCATAAAAATTCTACCACACCCAAATCCTTTCAAATCCAGCAATCTGCCATTGAATTATAGAGGGATGGGAAGGGGTTAAAAAAAATTATACTCACCGGGCATTGACTTGTCTCATCTCCAAGAAACATATTGTCTTCTGTCTGGTGGGCTGTCTGTCTCTAGCTCCTGGCATCATGATAATGCGGGGCCAAGTTAGCGGCAAATACCTCAGAAAGAGACCACATTGGACTAAAGAAGACTACCGGACCAGGGCCGGGCTGTGCGGCGGGACAGGAGACAGATGGGTGAATATAATTTATTCTATATTTTTTTTTGCTATGTTTATTATGCTCTGGTGCGTTATAACTAGAGTTGAGCAAAACTGGTCGGTCAGATTCAAAAGTCACCGACTTTCGCCAAAGTCGGGTTTCATGATGCGAAACCCGACCACAGTGTGAAGTTGGTCATGCGGTCGGCGACCCAAGCGCCAATGTCGGGTTTTGCTTGCACGTGACTTTTTTCAGCCAATGAGAGAAGCGTAGCATAGCGGGAGCGTAGCTGGAGTGGGAGAGAGAGGGAGTGGGAGAGAGAGAAAAAAGAGAGATTTCGCCGCCTCTAGGGTTAAAATTCATGCCAGGTGTGTTTAGTCCTCCGCTCACTGCCGACTTTTCTCCCCATTGACTTGCATTGGGTTTCGTGTTTCACGACTTTTCCCTATAGTCGGCCGATTTCGTTCGACTCGACTTTTGAGAAAGTCGGGTTTCATGAAACCCGACTCGACCCTAAAAAAAGGCAAAGTCACTCATCTCTAGTTATAACTATATTATTGTATAATCAATTTTTAGCAGATTCTCACATCCTTACCCACAAGTTAAAACTGCTTTTGGTGCAGATACTGGTCTAATATATACAAAATCTTCCCCAATTCTCATGCTCTGCAACTTATCCTCCACTCCTATTCAGTGGATGGTTTCTCTTGATTCAGAATCATAGATGCTGGAACTGCTCAGCATACAATGCCTTTCCTCCCCTGAAATGAAAGCCTGCCTCACTGTTATGCTTAAATGCAGTATGACAGACAAAAGAGGAGAAATAAAGACTAAAATCCACCCCTACTTCCTCCAGAGAGCGACACCCACCACTTTCTGAAGACAAGTCCTGCACCACTTCCTGTAGATAGCTATGCTTCACTTCCTGTAGACACTCAAAGCCCTGACACCACTTCCTGTAGATAAACAACACATGGCACCACTTCCTGTAACTGACAAAGCCCAGTCGCTGGACAAAGTCTTGTTCTCACTTCCTTTAGATGTACAATACAAAATAATATTGTGGTACTGTGTTAGCCAGAAAAATAGATGTAAATACTTATGTCCCCAAATACTTTTGGGGACATAAGTATTTACATCCACTTCCTTTAGACAAAGTTTTGATCTCATTTCCTATAAATTACAAAGCCCTGCCCTGACTTCCTGTAGACAGATAAAGCCCTGCCCCCACTTCCTGCAGATAAAGCTCTGCCCTACTTGCTGTAGACAGATAAAGCCCTGCCCCCACTTCCTGCAGACAAAGCTCTGCCCCAACTTCCTGTAGACAAAGCTCTGCCCTACTTCCTGTAGATAGATAAAGCCCTGCCCCCACTTCCTGCAGACAAAGCCCTGCCTCCACTTCCTGTAGACAAAGCTCT
Source organism: Dendrobates tinctorius (assembly GCF_039654945.1). Taxonomy (NCBI): domain Eukaryota; kingdom Metazoa; phylum Chordata; class Amphibia; order Anura; family Dendrobatidae; genus Dendrobates; species Dendrobates tinctorius. Next base: position 2,293,148 of record NW_027361818.1, on the reverse strand, counting down.
GCCCTACTTCCTGTAGATAGATAAAGCTCTGCCCCGACTTCCTGCAGACAAAGCTCTGTCCCACTTGCTGTAGACAGATAAAGCTCCGCCCCGACTTCCTGTAGACAGATAAAGCCCTGCCTCCACTTCCTTCAGACAAAGCACTGCCCCAACTTCCTGTACACAGATAAAGCTCTGCCTCCACTTCCTGTAGACAAAGCTCTGCCCTACTTGCTGTAGACAGGTAAAGCCTTGCCTCCACTTCCTGTAGACAAAGCTCTGCCCCACTTGCTGTACACTGATAAAGCCCTGCCCCCATTTCCTGCAGACAAAGCTCTGCCCCACTTGCTATAGACAGATAAAGCCCTGCCTCCACTTCCTGTAGACAAAGCCCTGCCCCGACTTCCTGTAGACAGATAAAGCCCTGCCCTCACTTCCTGCAGATAAAGCTCTGCCCTACTTGCTGTAGACAGATAAAGCTCTGCCCCGACTTCCTGTAGACAAAGCCCTGCCTCCACTTCCTGTAGACAAAGCTCTGCCCTACTTGCTGTAGACAGGTAAAGCCTTGCCTCCACTTCCTGTAGACAAAGCTCTGCCCCACTTGCTGTACACTGATAAAGCCCTGCCCCCATTTCCTGCAGACAAAGCTCTGCCCCACTTGCTATAGACAGATAAAGCCCTGCCTCCACTTCCTGTAGACAAAGCCCTGCCCCGACTTCCTGTAGACAGATAAAGCCCTGCCCTCACTTCCTGCAGATAAAGCTCTGCCCTACTTGCTGTAGACAGATAAAGCTCTGCCCCGACTTCCTGTAGACAAAGCCCTGCCTCCACTTCCTGTAGACAAAGCACTGCCCTGACTTCCTGTACACAGATAAATTTCTGCCTCCACTTCCTGTAGACAAAGCTCTGCCCTACTTGCTGTAGACAGGTAAAGCCTTGCCTCCACTTCCTGTAGACAAAGCTCTGTCCCACTTGCTGTAGACAGATAAAGCCCTGCCCCGACTTCCTGTACACAGATAAAGCCCTGCCCCCACTTCCTGTAGACAAAGCTCTTCCCCACTTCCTGTAGACAGATAAAGCCCTGCCCCCACTTCCTGTAGACAAAGCTCTTCCCCACTTCCTGTAGACAGATAAAGCCCTGCCCCTACTTCCTGTAGAAAGATAAGTTCTGCCCCACTTGCTGTACACTGATAAAGCCCTGCCCCCATTTCCTGCAAAGCTCTGCCCCACTTGCTATAGACAAAGCCCTGCCTCCACTTCCTCTAGACAAAGCACTGCCCTGACTTCCTGTACACAGATAAAGCTCTTCCCCACTTCCTGTAGACAGATAAAGCCCTGCCCCTACTTCCTGTAGAAAGATAAAGTTCTGCCCCCACTTCCTCTAGACAAAGCACTGCCCTGACTTCCTGTACACAGATAAAGCTCTTCCCCACTTCCTGTAGACAGATAAAGCCCTGCCTCCACTTCCTGTAGACAAAGCTCTTCCCCACTTCCTGTAGACAGATAAAGCCCTGCCCCGACTTCCTGTAGAAAGATAAAGTTCTGCCCCCACTTCCTCTAGACAAAGCACTGCCCTGACTTCCTGTACACAGATAAAGCTCTTCCCCACTTCCTGTAGACAGATAAAGCCCTGCCTCCACTTCCTGTAGACAAAGCTCTTCCCCACTTCCTGTAGACAGATAAAGCCCTGCCCCGACTTCCTGTAGAAAGATAAAGTTCTGCCCCCACTTCCTCTAGACAAAGCACTGCCCTGACTTCCTGTACACAGATAAAGCTCTTCCCTACTTCCTGTAGACAGATAAAGCCCTGCCCCCACTTCCTGTAGACAAAGCTCTTCCCCACTTCCTGTAGACAGATAAAGTTCTGCCCCTACTTCCTGTAGAAAGATAAAGTTCTGCCCCCACTTCCTGCAGACAAAGCCCTGCCCCCTACTTCCTGTAGACAAAGTCCTGCCTTGACTTCCTGTAGAAAGATAAAGCTCTGCCCCCACTTCCTGCAGACAGATAACGCATTTCTCCACTTCCTGTAAATGACAAAACCCTGCTGCCAAATCCTGATAACACAATCCTATTCCCACTTCCTGTAGACAAAGCCCTTCCCCCACTTCCCTGACACCATTTCCTGCAGACAGACAACACATTGCACCACTTCCCGTAAATGACAAAGACCTTCCGCCAACAGGACAAAGTCTTGTTCTCACTTTAGACAGGCCTAATCCTGTTCTCATTTCCTGTAAATTGCAAAGCCCTGCCCCACTTCTTGTAGACAAAACCCTGCCATCTCCCCTCTTGCACCATGAAGTCTCATAAAGAGAAGCTACAGCTGCCCCCTCCACTCTCACAGCATGCAGAATCATAGAGAGAATCTACAGATGCCTCTTCTCTCATCGTATGCAGTGTCTGTGAGAAATTGCTGGGAATTAATGGACTGTAAGCAGTTAAGGAAAAAGACAGCGTTATTCCCCATGGTATTATCATGGAGAACGGGTTCTACAGCCCCTTTTTGATTGTCTCTGAGACTGTCAGAAAAAGCCAAGCGCTGCACTCCGCAATCCCATACACAATGGATGGAGTGGAGATTGAGCATGTGCATCTCCGTTCCATTCAGAAAGGGACTGCAGGATTGTATGGTATCCTGATCAGCAAATAATCCCCTACAGCATGAATTGGGGGTAATATTTTTTTGCTGGTGGATGGGAGAAGGGAATAACCCTTTAATCTATATCACTTTCTATCTCAACATCTCTTCTTACAATCAGTGAATTTGAACTGAAAACCCCATCCTAACCATACTCATCTGCAGGGACACAAGATTTGATACACATGATAGGTCAGTTACAAGACAGGTTTTTTTTTGGCATGTAATAAAATGTGTTTGACTTTTATAGTAGGCAAGAAGAAATCTTGAAAGTGGTGATGAATTCCAACACAAAGTGTTGTAGGGTTTTCATTACAAAATTAAGTTCCTTGTACATAAAACTGAAGAGTTTACCAGTTCATCAATGAGAACAATAAAGCTACACAGATCTCTACTATATACCTGTGGATCAGAAAGTAAAAGTCCATCTAGCCTAGAAAGTTTCCAGCATGATTGGCACATTCAAATTCTTTCGTTTCTAGAAGACTTGGGTACAAGCTTCCGGTGGTTACCTGTATCTCATGTTCTTCTCTTTCACTGAAACTCCATGTGTCCTCATGAAGCCCTCCAACCCATGGTCTATCTGCCGAGTAGAAACCCAATGATTAGGTGGTGAAAGAGTCTCCCCCGATCCAGAGCCCAAAATTCTTCGTTTCCACCTTCCTCCACCCTTGCGATGAGGGCTCCCGAAGATATCATTGCAGGATGCTTTATAGGCATACATGAGAAGAGGATGAAGGAGAAGACCCTCCAGGAGATCGACAGATTTAAAAAAATGAAGAAAGATGATATGAAAAAGACCAAGAGCAAGACAAAAGTAAAGAAGTGGGAAGAGATGATGGTGAGAATTAGGAATGAAGAAGGAGTATGAAGGAATGACATGGGGATGAAGAATATGAGGTTAAAGGATGATACAGAAAGGAGACCACGGGAGAAGAAGAGATCAGGAAACATTACGAGTGAAAGCTGTGTTTAAAGTGAACACTAGAGAGATGGCGCATTAGTCTCGCCTGAGATATCTCACAGACACACAGAGCACGACATACGTGTCCCTTCTGTGTCTGGAAGCCTGAGGGGGCACAGCTGAGGCACAGAACCGTGCCAGCGAGCTTGGACTGGATAAAAGGATGAGAAAGAAGAGGCAAAGGGCAGCGGGGAGAGGAGCCGACTGAGCGAAAGACTGAGATTAGAGCAGACAACTCGACATAAGCAACATTAATGGACCAAGGAGGGAGAGATGGGAACACTTGTAGGCACTGTCAGTACAGAAACCGTCTGTAGTTGACTCTGGACCTGGTCACATCTATCAGTAGTTTTTACGACTACATAGGTAAAAGACACTGGAAATAGAAAATCACAAATCGATCCTATTGATATCTTTAAGACTAATTGGATTGAAAATGAATTCTCCATCATTGTCATGTCAAAAAGTTTACAGAGAAGTGATCTGTTGGAAATCAGTGAGATTCATAATAATAAAGGGATGTACTTTAGTAACATTGACCGAAAAGGAGGAAAATCTAAAATTGGGCAATGACACACATGGGCTTCTTGCTTCTTGGCATGGCCCTTTTTCCTCTGTGGCAATACTATTTCTTCTTTTGTGTTATTTGGAAAATGTGACTATTTTTTTTAGACAATCCCTTCTGACAATGTGCAGATCACAACGTAACCTGCTGTCAGGACCCGGCACAACCAGCCCCACGGGGTAGCAGCCATCAAGGTAATCAATGGATCACCCAATAGGTATGGCTAGTAAAAAGGAGTAACTAAATTAGAGATGAGTGGATCATTCCAATTAGAATTTTCCTGAAAGGTTTGATATGCGGCAAATAAATTTGCATGAGTCTCAAAACTGGAAAGTTTGTAATTGGATGGAAAATACATGTCGAGGAAGGAACAGAGAACCTCGCTGACAATAAGAGCATAGACTCTTCAGAGGAGAGAGAGGACCCCACTGACCATAGGAGTTTACATTCGACAGGAGAGCGAGAGGATCCTGCGGACTGTATTAGCTTACAGTCTACAGGATAAAGAGCAAAAGGACCCCATTGACATAACACTTTACATACTACAGAGAGAGAGCGAGAACCTCGCTAACCATTAGTGCTTAGACTCTTCAGGATAGAGAGGACCCCACTGACCATAGGAGCTTACACTCTACAGGAGAGAGAGGACCCCGCTGACCATTAGAGCTTAGACTCTTCAGGAGAGAGAGAACCCCACTGACCATAGGAGCTTACACTCTACAGGAGAGAGGTTTCCACTGACCATAAGAGCTTACACTCTACAGGAGAGAGAGGACCTCACTGACTATGAGAGCTTACACTCTACAGGAGAGAGTACTCTGTTGATCATAAGAGTTAGACTCTACAGTAGAGAGAGAGGACCCCACTGACCATAAGAGCATACACTCTACAGTAGAGAGGACCCCACTGACCATAAGAGCATACACTCTACAGTACAAAGAGAGGACCCCGCTGATCATAAGAGCTTACACTCTACAGAAGAGAGAGAGGACCCCACTGACCATAGGAGTTTACATTCGACAGGAGAGAGAGAGGATTGTTGTGAGTTCATTTTCCCCTTCGTCACCGGGGTCTGGTGAGCTCCCTATTCTGGTAAAGGAAGGTAATGAGCCTGATTATCAGGCAACTGAGTCTAATGAGGATGACTGGCTGAGTGGAGTCACGGACTGGATATAAGGCTGCCGACACCCTTCTGCCCTGCGGGTGATTTCTCTGTGGACTTCTAGGACACCAGTCTGATTCCTGCTCCTCTAAAGTTAAGTTTTCTGCTTTGCCTGTTAGCATTAGTGTTTTGTTTTTGTTTTCCTTGCTTTTCTGGATTCTGCCATTCCCTGCTGGGGTGAGCTGAATCTCCTTTTGCCAGTAGCTCTGTCTTCAGAATATTCCTGAGTACTGACATAGCTTTTTTGAAGCCTAGCGTCTTCAGGGCCTTTTTCACGGTCAGTCTGTTGGCTCTTATTTTCATAGGGTTTTTCAAGGATTGCAGACAGCAGCCTTCCTGTCCTTTTCTATCTAGTTTAGCTTGGGCCCTGTCTTTGCTCAGTCTATCGTTCTGCCTGTGTTAGTATTTTCATCTTGCTTCACCGTCATTATATGTTGGGGGCTGCCTTTTGCTTTGGGGTCTGCTCTGGGGCAGTTTAGATTTCCCCTTTCTTTCTTTAGGCCTATTTATTTCTCCGGCTGTGATCGAGGGGTCTAGGGCATCGTAGGAACCCCCCACGGCTACTGCTAGTTGTGTTGATAGGTTCAGGGGTCTGCAATCCGATAGCTGCCAACTTCTCTGGTTTTATGGACTTAGCTAGTATTTGTTTTTGCCTCCTACGGTGACTCAATCATAACAGAGGATCCTGCGGACTGTATTAGCTTACAGTCTACAGGATAAAGAGCAAAAGGACCCTGCTGACATAACACTTTACATACTACAGAGAGAGAGCGAGAACCTCGCTAACCATTAGTGCTTAGACTCTTCAGGACAGAAAGGACCCCACTGACCATACACTCTACAGTAGAGAGAGAGGACCCCACTGACCATAAGAGCTTACACTCTACAGAAGAGAGAGAGGACCCCACTGACCATAAGAGCTTACACTCTACAGTAGAGAGAGAGGACCCCACTGACCATAAGAGCTTACACTCTACAGTAGAGAGAGAGGACCCCGCTGATCATGAGAGCTTACACTCCACAGGAATGAAGACCCCACTAATCATAAGAGCTTACACTCTACAGGACAGAAAACCCTGTTGACCATAAGATCTTAAGCTATACAGGAAAAGAGAAAGAGGACAAATTGTTCTACTGGAGGCCACTGATCTGTGAAGGCCCAGGTACTGATCACCACTGTACAAGGTGTGATAATCCACTAGATGTCATACCTGTAGGGCATTATGGGGAAGTCGCATGACAACACAAAATGATGTTTTCCCACTCTTTGAAGCTCCAGCAATGTGGGAAATTGGGCCAGGCAAGTTTTTTGTGTGAACCGTGAATCAAATATTGTATTGTTTAAACTTGCATGAAACTTTGGATTTCAGAAAACTCAACTCGATTCTCGGCAGATCGATCAGCTCATCTCTACTCTAAATGCAAGCATTTAATTTTCTCCTTGATTTTACCATCTAAATCATAGAGGATGATCTACATCGATATGCAAAATGATAACGTTTTCTACAAAGGTCTATACAATTCTGAAAGAAAAATTTCCGACACCTTCAATCCAGTCCGAGACTTTTTAACTGTTTATTTTTTTTCAGGCATTGGCCACCAGTGGTCAAATACATGAGTCCCAACTGTTTCTACAATCTAATGTCCATTATGGCTGGAAGAAAAAAATGTATAGATTAGGCTGATATTTATTAGGAACCTACAACCTTGTTATCATTTTGGGAAACACCACACTTCAGTAGCAAATTCACAAATCTCAGACTTGAGACAAAACAATGTTTGATAACCAAACAATCCAGCTTCAAGATCATACCTCAGACAAATAAAGGCAATGGCGTGTGGTTTTCTAAATTTACTAAAGAAATAACTTATGGCATCGCTCAATGTTGGGCAAAAAATTATGAAATCACTGTGAAATTTGGATTACTAAAAGGAATACAGGTGCAAAACACAAAGGGTTATTCGAGCTATGCTTCCACATTGTGGATGGTGAGTAGGGCCAGGGACATCATCTGCTGGGACAGTGCATGAGTGGCAAGTATCATGCAACTCTAGGACAAGTGCATGATAGTTGCTCATACATGAGACCTATGAAATCACCAGGTCAGCTCACCAACCAATGCAGATGTGGAGCAGGAATACCTCTTTAGGCTTTGTGCTAGTGTTCATTTTAGAAGTGGAAATTACAAGGTGATTGCAAATAATTTTCCTCAACATTGAGCAGAGCTGGAATACTCTTCTAAGGTGCAAATGGAAAGAGAGTGATTACTGATCGTAACAGTCCATGGGCCTGGTTAATAAGCATCCAAAGGGTCTTTAGTCTAGAGCGTCGTGCTTTTAAAGGTCTCAATGGCTGCATGGGTAATTGTGCAGCTATGGGTTGGGTTTCTGGCCATCAAACTCAGCCAGGCACTGCCAGGGGAAGGCAGGAGTGGTATTTTACTGATTCCCAAGGGGAACTGTCCCCCTAAGAAACGCCAGGCTTTATATATAAAAAGAATAAAGAAATAATAACTCGTAAATGTTTCTAATTAGCAAATTTTGTTTAATGAGGAAATCACTGTACACCCTCTCGATTTTTTTAATTTGCTCGACAATGTGAGCACGATTTTCATTATGCAAATTTTTAATTTATGGCTTTTTTGAAATGTTGACTTTTTTTCTGTAATTTATCTCATTTTTATTGCGCTGTTGAAAACTAATGAGAAAGACATTTTAAAGCTAATTGAAAGGATAGTGCAATGTTTTACTCTGATTAAGATGCAAAAAAAAAAGCATGTTTAAAATTGTCCCCAATTTATCAAGTCTTGTGTAAAGTTCACCAGCAAAAACAGAAAAACAAGACATTAAAAAAAGGGTAAAAATTATTAAAAATATGCATATACAAATAGATATGAACTGCCAACCCAGCAGGCTTTTTGGACCCCTAAGTAGGTATTGCTTCAGCTTTTCACAACAGGTCAGCCGACTCCCTTGTTAATTTTACGGGGGATAACTGTTTCCTTGGAGGAAGTGTAAGTAGAAGTGCTGGGTTAGTGCATCATATTTATAGGTATACGGTGCATATACCGGTCATGTTTTTTCTGACATATTGTTGGTCTTCTGCGCTATATTCTTTACATTTTGCCGATGTGCAATTCATCATATGTAAAAAATTAATTCCACAATTCATGTAACAAGGCCTATAATAATACAGGCAGGAAACCCACGTTTCGCTTAGAGATGCTTCATCAGAGGAAAACGCGAGTCAGAAGATCCAGGTCCCTGCATGGTATTAACCAGTTCCCTGCTAGATATTATGTAGTCTTTTGACACTAGTCAGATCTTTTTAATATTACTAGACTAGGCGTTCTCCGATGTAGCCGCATTATCATACAATTTATAGACACTGTACATATATGCTTTATATGAGGGGCTCAATATTAATGTTTTTAGACTTTTAGGTCTCAATAAAGTGATCCTTTTTATATGGTTTGCATTTTTCGATTATTGCTGTTGATTCATTATACTGTATATAACCAATATATTGTGACCTATGCACTGGGCACGCTACAACCTGATCCCCGGCTCCCAGATTTCAGTCTGTGAGTCTTTCCACACTTATGTGTTTGTTTTTAAACAATTATTTCATGAGGCTATATCTAATAAAGTTCCCATTTCATCCTAATAGACAGTAAATTTTGAGATACTTTGGATACTGAAGAAAGCTATGCAAAAAGATTCATTCATAGGACCGTGGTCCAGTGGCCACTGGGCCAGAGTCCTGTGAGCTTCCTTGTCCCTGCAGGCATCTCTGTATCCTCTACTGATTAGTTGGTCCAGCACAATGTCCTTGTTGGTGTGCAACGCATGCACGAGATTGTACCAACTCCTCTAAACAGGTCCAGACATGACAGTGGGTACAAGGAAGTTTGTAGGGCTCTGATCCGCGGGCCATGGACAACCGACAAGGCTGGTGGACCAGGGTCCTGTGAATCATTTTGCTCAACTCAAATACGGTGCCACTTACTTATGAGTAGGCCTTTTGTCTGTACTGTAGGACTATAAAGGGTAAAAGTCAAAACAAGGGAATAACTTTCCCTTTTTGGCAACTTTAAAATTGTTTTAGAGCTTGTTTTGGGATGAACCAAATTTTTCACTGGCACTGTTTCAGGCAATTGTTTGAAGAACTAGTTTTATGCTGTTTACTATTAAGGCAAATTTGCATAGATTTTTAATGTTTTAGTATTTTTCCAAAAGAAAGACATATTTTAATTGCATAAAATATAGTTTGTGTCATCACAACTTTTTTCTTTTTTTTTTCTTAATCTACGAGATGCTGTTTTCATTATTGACTGTGGAATCTAAGTGGGTTAAATAGCCGTAATCTGTAACCAGCAACGTATAGTTTTTTTTCCATGTGCTCATGCTATTTAATTTTTGTAACTATCTGTTTTTGGAAAACTCTGCTTACATAACAGGTTCTACGGAAACCAAAGAGAACCTGCTATCAAATTACCCGCTTCCAGCATCGGTCAATATGTCATTGGTGCAATGCCCAAACAAGCCAAGCCCTTCAGTGAAGAGACACTACTAAGGGTATCATTACACATAGCGATGCTCCAGCGATCCCGACAATGATACGACCTGGTAAGGATCGCTGGTGTGTCGCTAGTAAGCTGTCAAACAGGCAGATCTACTCAACGATGCAGCAACGATACGGCGATCCATATGACGACCTCGGCGGTCGTTGGGACCTTGTCACAGCAGCTATTCTGACGACTCAGACCTCAATATGCGTGAGTTCTGCGTCGCCAATGAGGTCGCTTGTCGTTGTTATGGTGTCAAACACAGCGATGCATGCTGGCCAGCGGGACACCAAGGATCAAAAAATGGTCTGGGACATTCGAGCAAGATCAGCGATATTGCAGCGAGGGGCCGGTCGCCACTATGTGTCACACATAGTGAGATCGCTGGCGAGGTCACTGTGGCATCACAAAACCTGTGACGTTTCAGTGATCTCGCTAACGATCTCGCTATATGAGACGGGGCCTTAAGAGCGTTGGCTTCTATTACATTTAATTGCCTTGATAATCAATAGGAAAAGGGTTCTAACATGCAGAACACATAATATCATGGTCTTGTGCAGATGATGCCACTGAACATATCAGCGTGGTTTATTTACGCTCACACACCTCATATGAGAAGTAAAGGGTTGCTCCTGCTGAAGCCTTCTTGTTTCCTCCTTGGACTTGCCACATTGGCTCATCTTGGACATCATAGATCATGGAAACTTGCAACCATGTAGAAAGTAACCAAGGCATACAAAGGGTAAATGGCAAGGATTGGAGATTTTTCTGATCCCAGCTGTTACAGCTAAAGCCCAGCTGTTAACCACAGCCAAGCTCTTGTGGAGATCACGCGGCCACAGCGTCTTATCGCGCACGATAAAAAGGACATCCTATTAAAAGACTGCAGTAAGGACACAATTGAGCGTCCAGTTTTGAGAAGGGGTTAAATAAAAAGAAAACGTTTATCAAATTATGGGTTAAATAAAGTAGAAGATTGGAACCTGAGAGAGAAGCGAGGAAATAATGAGAGATATGATAATCCCGGAAGCCCTAACTAAGCCAGATGGGAGGAAAAGGTTGAGAGCGATAAGAAACAGACAGAGCGCAGGTGGTTAACTGAAAAAAATAAGAATAATGGGACACGATTTGCCAAAACACATGAGCGGATTGAGAAGATAGAGAAGATATTGGGATAGAAGCTACATCTGGCAGGAACCTGTGAATTGTCTGCCTCATGTCTTATGACCTCCGACTCTGTTCTCCAGAACAAGCTGAGAAGAATTGTGAGAAGATGGAAAAACTGCTTGGGGCACACACTGTTCTGACGCTAACTGCCCCTGACACCTTTTAGGACAAGTCCTCCCTCCCTGTGTGAGTCACATGCATGTTCATCATAACCCACAGCTTGTTTCCAGTTTACGTATTCCCCCTCCCAAGCCTTGGTCAGTGAATACGAGGATGGAAAGCATTCTGCTCGCTTCATCTGTGCTCACAAATACATTCAGAGCATGTTAAGAGAACTAGGGCTCCTTACTTCCTACTAGGAACTTCCTCCTACTACTTCCTACTACTACTTCCTACTAGGGCTCCTTACTTCCTACTAGGAACTTCCTCCTACTACTTCCTACTACTACTTCCTACTAGGGCTCCTTACTTCCTTCAGCATGCACTGCTAAAGAAACTGGCATTACCCACGAGTTCCTTTCTAGATCATAGAAAGTTGACTTTTCTGATCACTGATCTGTATGTGAATTCTGACAACTCTTAAAAGGACTTCCACAGGCAGTCTGTCTGCTAGTTACTCTTCTTAGCAGGTCCCAAAGAATGTTTTGGTGAACAAGGATCTTCCCTTCAATGCAAAAGCCAATATGTTGAGAAGGCCGAACTTTTAATTTCCTATTTTGAATCTGTGTCCTCTAAGAAAGCAATTGTTACATTTCACAGTCCTATAGTAGGAATAAAAAAATCCACACTCTCTATAACCAGAGAGATGGTGAGAGAACACTTAGCTAATTTAAATGGATTTAAATCTCCTGGTCCAGATAAATTACATCCTAGGGTACTGAAAGAGATAGCAGAGGAAACTGCAGAATCACTAGCCAGAATTTTTGAAAAATCCTGGAAAACAGGAGAAGTCCCAGAGGATTGGAAAAGGGCAAACGTTGTCCCTATCTTCAAAAAAGGAAAGAAGATGAAGCCAGGAAATTACAGAGGAGTGAGCCTAACTTTTATACCAGGAAAGATCTTTGAACAAATTATTTAATGGCATGTATGTAAGTACTTAGATCAGAATACAGTAAGTAGGCAGAGCCAGCATGGGTTTGTAGCAAACAAGTCATGTCAGACTAATGTAATTTTCTTCTATGATAGAATCACTGACTGGGTGGGTCAGGGAAATGCAGTATATATATATATATATATATATATATATATATATATATCTCGACTTCAGCAAAGCATTTGACAAAGTATATCATACTATACTTATTGAAAAAATGACCAAGCTCGGGGTTGACAAGTTTACAGTTAGGTGGATTCATAACTGGCTCAGTGATGTTACTCAAAGAGTGGTAATAAATGTTCGCACATCCAGTTGTAAGAGTGTTTCAAGTGGGGTACCACAAGGCAGTGTTGTCTGGCAAAATGGTAAATAGGGCGCCATGCTCTTGCATTGGCCATCAAACATCACTAAACCGGTCATTGGCCGGTCAGCAATTATATAAAGTAAAAGAATGAGCACAGCTTCTTAAGGCCCCGTCACACACAGCGAGATCGATAGCAAGATCGCGGAGTTTGTGACGCCACAGCGATCTCGCCAGCGACATCGCTGTGTGTGACACACATCAGCGACAGGCCCCCCCGCTGGGTATCGCTGATCGTGCTCGAACGTCCTGGGCCGTTTTTTGATCGTTGGTCTCCCGCTGGCCAGCGCGCATCGCTGCGTGTGACAGCGAAAGACCAACGATCAGCAACGCTGGGAGCTGGTTTCCAAGGTAGAGGGTATCTAAGAGCCGCGCGGCTCTTAGATACCCGCTGTTTACCTTGAAAACCAGCGTGCAGGCTGGTCCTGATCGCTGGTGAGCCTGTCTATGTGACAGCTCACCAGCGATCAGCTAACTATGTCCCAGCGATCGGATCCACGCCGGATCATTGGTGGGATCGCTGGGACATTGAAGCGTGTAACGGGGCCCTTAGTGTCAGAACAGACTTTTCATTTAGTAGAAGGACAAGCTGGGGGCAGAGAGTGTGCTGTCGAGTGATAATATCAACACTGCTCTGTCTGCTATCAGGAACACTCACCAAGTCAGAGCGGCAGCACCCGACAGCTAAGGCAGATTACAGTAATGTGAAAATCTACTATATTACATACTTGCCCAATTTTTTTAACCTCTCTCCAAGATGAATGGTTTGTAGAAAATATTTAGCCATAGCCAAAGTCGCTTTTAGGGCCATAACTGCCACGACTATTGCCTGCCCTCCATGCTCAGCTCCCACTGCTCCATGCCCTGTTCTCTGTATACCATGTCTAGCTTTTACTCAAAGAAAAAAAAAAACTTTCTGGAATTGCTAGTTTCTTGTTTTGGGCTATTTCCGTTAGGCACAGGAGATTTGTAGACTCTTGTGGAAATATGGGAGTCAAATTTTCTAGAAGCTTCAGAGATCTTCAGAGAGCATGTATGCTTCATCCTGGATTCTAACAGTATGAAATGGACAATATGTCAGACCAGGCAGATTAAAAGGGGTGTTAAATGCCAATATTTCCTGACCATAATGCAGTAAGGTGCTATGGTATCCCAAAGATAAATGCACCAAATAGAAAAAGTAGCCAATGACCAAAATGTTTAAGTGGTCCCACTACTGAGACCTACTGATACCAGTATGGTTCTTTGATAGGAGCCACCAACTCCACTTATGACCACCTCTGATATTAACATCAGCTGCCCTTGCAGTACCCTGCCACTGCCCTTGGAGCTTCATGGCCGAGAAGCTGCATGCAGCCGTACATCGCCAAGTACAATGCTGAGCGTTGGATTGAATGGTGTAAAGCCGCCACCACTGGACTCTGGAGGAATCATGTTCTGTGCAGTGACGGATCACATTTCTTTATCTGGCGTCTGATGGAAGAGCCTTGGTTTGATGAGTGCCAGGATAATGTTACCCCCTTACTGCACTGTTCCCACTACACAGAAGGTGGAGGGGGATAATGCTATCATTTGCTCTCAGGGCTCGACCTCGGCCCCTCAGTTCCAGTGATGGGAAATCTTAATACTTCAGCACAAGACATTGTGGAAAATTGTTGTTTTCAGCTTTGTGGAAACAATTTAGGGAAGGCCCTTTACTGTTCCCCATGCCTGTGCCCAGTGCACAAGGTCCAATACAGACAAGGTTGGGAAAGAACAAGACCAGCCGTACAGAAACTGGACCTCCTCTCCAACATCAGGGTCTGACCTCACAAATGCTCTTCTGGATGAAGGGGAAAAACTCCCATAGACCACTCCAAAATCTTGTATAAATCCTTCCCAGAAGAGCAGGAGCAACTCCATATGAAGGTCTATGGATGTAGAATGTGAGTTCAGTAAAGCTTCAGTAGGATGTGGAGGTGGGCACATATTCTTCTGCATACAGTGTATTTTTGGAAACAGGCCTCTTAAATTAATCATTAACCTTTAAAGTGTACCTCCAGGTATATTCTTCTGTTCTTTTTATATACAGTACTAGGGTGGAAAGATGTCATTGAGAGACAATTATACGACGCTGAGCGAGATTGAAGCACTGGTCCTAATAATTAGAAAATGACCCAAACACGATACTTATTGGGCGTCAAAGCGTTGCCTGGACATTTATACTACTTAACGCAAAGTCGCATACCTCTATGCCCAATATACTTGGAGTTGCATAACTTATGATAATTTATTGATCGGTGGAGGTCTGACTGTGGTGATTTTCACCGATCGACAGAACAAGGCGCTTTTATCCTAGGACGTGTGACCGTTTTTTTTTTTCTTTATCGAAAGCCGAATTTGTGTCTAAACCCTGGTGCACTGAAAAAAGTGACTAATTGCCACAAAAAAAGTGAACTAGGATGCTGGTCATCTTGAAACCCTCTGCAAAAGGAAAAGGGTCCCACAACATTCCCATCCCTCCAAGCCAGAAGGCCACAGCGAAGGACAGGGACAAATGACCTCCTCCAGCCGAAGCCAGAGGAGACCCAATCTTACCTCCAGCATCTGCCCAAGATCTCACCCAAGCAAGACACTGGGAGCTTAATAAGACACACGTGACCCCTGCTCCGTTCAATCCATATTGGGCTTCCGAGCGCTGCCCTTGATTTCTTTTATTTTTCTAGCAGGCTCCATAGAGAAAGTCATCACTGGCTACCTGAGGGAGAGCGGTGGCATACATTATTAATATTCGTGATACGCTAATTATGTGCGTTCATTCAGCCGACCCTAAATACATTGATTACCGTAAACCATATTTTGTTATAATTTATCAGCAATGCGCTCATTTGCATAGACGCTACCACAGGCTGACTAGGACTATAGATGACAAGTGATTAGATGGCAAGATGCTCATTTAAATAAACACACCCCTACAACATCATCATCTCTGAAACACGCCCCCTAAAATGTAGTTACCAACAACAGGAGACGAGGTGGCCGAGTGGTTAAGGCGATGGACTGCTAATCCATTGTGCTCTGCACGCGTGGGTTCGAATCCCATCCTCGTCGCTGCATTTTTTTATTTTTTTTCACCATTAGTAATAGTATCTCTAACGATATACAAGTGACGAGTCTCGTATTTATCAGTCATTAATAGGCAACAGGTATAATCTCTAATCACAAAAGTAACGTCCAGACATGTCAGGACACTGTAACTCAACTGTTACTCACAAAGTAAGAGGCTCCCAGCTGAAGGCAAAATAATGCCTATCCGCACAACAGGCCATGACTGGTGGAAATCCGACTGCTGGGAACAGCACCGATCGATAACAAGGGGCACTTTTATCCCCATTACATTGGTGCAGTAGTAGCTATGATCGACCACAACTCCATTCATTCGCTCCAGAGCTGCAGAGTGACACGCTCAACTTTTTCTGGCAGCACCATAGAGAAGAAATAGAGTGACTTACTTGGGCATCTGACCTGTCGCCCAATTTTGTAACAGATATAAGAACTCCCTGTTCTGCTGATCTGCGCGGGACCTGTGGACAGGTGATTACCCTTTAAGTGTTTTTTTCATGCACTAATTGGTGGTCCAATTTTACTTTGTGGATGCCCAGGTGATGAGAAAACCAAAGTTTTCAGCATGTCCTGATTCTGTAGGACATTTTCATTAGGAATCTAATAGTGATTAGCATGCTCGGGTGTAACCGAGTGTCTTCGGCGTGCTCGAATAACACGTTTGAGTCCCCGCATGTCTCGTGGCTGTTTGACAGCCGCAACACATACAGGGATTGCCTAACAAACAGGCTGTCGAACAGCAGCGAGACATGCAGCCGCCGGGACTCGAACATATTGGCTACATTTGGCAACATTGCGTTAAAGAGGTATTCTCAAGGTTGAAAGCTATTCCCTGGGGGTACCGACTGCTAGTGCCCCCCACAAGTCCTGAGAACTGGTGCTCGGAACAGTCCCAGCTGAATGAAGTGGAGGGCGACTATGTGCAACCACCTATAAAAGATGTTGTGGGCATGTGCCCTTACTTGAGATGTCTATATACTAAAACAATAAATGGGCTGTCTTGGATTAAAAAAAAAAAAAAAAAAAGGCTGATCCCCCTCCCTCCTCCAAGAACAGCACCACATCTGCCCCCAGGCTGTTTGTAGTATTGCCCCTCAGCTTCATTCACTAAGACATGACATAGACAAAACTGCAGCCATGCTTTTCTAATCCCATCCAGGGCCGGACTGGCCATCTGGCAAATGCCAGAAGGGCCTGTCTGGTCATGGGCCGCCTTGTGTGCTACGTTGTTAACAGAATCGGTGTTCTCAAGACACTCATACTGTTAAGAGTAGTGAAGGAGCACAAAGTTGCAGACTCCATCACTTACCCCAGCAGGCCACCGGTATCATTAGAAATATTGGTCTTGTAGAAAATCTTCCTTTCCTCCATCCAGGGTAATAGTAGTATTAGTTTGTTTTTTTCTATGGAATAATCTGAAAAATGTCCTGATTTATTTTCTGATTGTTTTTATTGGACATGGGATTATTACAGAAAGTAGAATTCCAAAACATTACTATCTACTGACCATGACATCAGGAGGACATAGAGCATAACTCATGGTGCTGTCATAAGCCCTGGACATCATCGCTGTGGTTTGTCCTGGTGAAGAGGCGTGATCACCTCGAAACGCGTTGACAATTAAAACCTCATCCATACTGCATCTGGTCTCCTATTGTATATTGGATTTTCGGCAGCACAGTTTTACATCCATGTACTGTCTGTCTTACTTATCTGTTTAGCGGATCTGCAGCAGCCATCTTTGCTTATAAACTAACAAAGGGGTTGTGACTTTCACAACCCCTCCAGGTGAGCAAATTACATTTTACTACGTCTTTTGTTACCCGGATAAAACTCTATTTTGCTTATTGTCATTCCAGATTTTATCCACACACAAGCCCTGGACAGACAGATCTTTGTGAAGAAGTTGGTATGTACGAGATAATGTAAACTACAGCCAAAAAGTTACACCAATGTTTTGAAACTCAAGGATTCGGCTTTGACCAATCACCCAACAGAACATCACATACATCATTATTTTACAAGATACTGTATATGTAACCTTAAGAGGACTTGTCACCATATTACCATATTAAAAAGTGGCTAGGTTTTCCTCTTATTTTTTTTTTTCCTGTTTTTTTAGCTTTTCGTATTTTTAAAATCCTCTATACTGTTCCAGAGATCTGACTTTTTATTTAGTGCTAATTGTTATGGTCTTCATAAAGGGGCGTGGCTCACAGAGTAATTATGCGGAAGAGCCTAAAGACACTCCCTAGAGCAGGGGTCCCCAACCGCCGGTCCGCGGACCAGCACCGGGCCGCTGCAGTGCCCTTGCCGGTCCGCAGACACAAGGGGAGCCAGGGGCGGTCAGTGGCGTAGCGGGGGCTGGGGCGGCGCGCAGCAATTCTTAGACTGCCCTCACGTGTAGCGGCGGCCAGGGAGCGATCCAAGCAGCTCCGCTGCCTGCAAGAGGGAATAGCAGGAGCGGAGCTGCAAGGACCCGTCCAGCTTCCTGCCCGCCGCCCGCGCTTCCTGTCTCTGACTGACACAGAGAGGAGCGCGGCTGCTGCTGTGTCAGAGCGAGGAAGCGCGGGCGATGCTGCGGACAGGTGAGAGGAGAGAGGTGGTGTGGGTGTGTAGATATAATGTGTGTGTGTGTATGTCTGTCTGTGTGTATACATGTATGTCTGTGTGTGTGTGTGTATGTATGTCTGTGTGTGTGCTTGTCTGTGTTTGTGTAGGTGGAGCCTGGCCCTGGAGGAGATGGGGACATGAGGAGAAGACCGTGATGGGGAGAGAAGGCCATGAGGGGGTAATGGGAGAAGGCCATGATGGGGGTGATGGAGAGACGTCAGTGATGGGGTGAAGGCAATGATGGGGAGAAGGGAGTGATGGGGTGAAGACAATGATGGGGAGAAGGGAGTGATGGGGTGAAGGCAATGATGGAGAGACAGCAGTGATGGGGTGAAGGCAATGATGGAGAGACAGCAGTGATGGAGTGAAGGCAATGATGGAGAGACAGCAGTGATGGGGTGAAGGCAATGATGGAGAGACGGCAGTGATGGGGTGAAGGCAATGATGGAGAGACAGCAGTGATGGGGTGAAGGCAATGATGGAGAGACGGCAGTGATGGGGTGAAGGCAATGATGGAGAGACGGCAGTGATGGGGTGAAGGCAATGATGGGGAGAAGGGAGTGATGGGGTGAAGGCAATGATGGAGAGACAGCAGTGATGGGGTGAAGGCAATGATGGGGAGAAGGGAGTGATGGGGTGAAGGCAATGATGGAGAGACAGCAGTGATGGGGTGAAGGCAATGATGGAGAGACGGCAGTGATGGGGTGAAGGCAATGATGGGGAGAAGGGAGTGATGGGGTGAAGGCAATGATGGGGAGAAGGGAGTGATGGGGAGAAGGGAGTGATGGAGTGAAGGCAATGATGGAGAGACAGCAGTGATGGGGTGAAGGCAATGATGGAGAGACAGCAGTGATGGGGTGAAGGCAATGATGGAGAGACGGCAGTGATGGGGTGAAGGCAATGATGGGGAGAAGGGAGTGATGGGGAGAAGGGAGTGATGGAGTGAAGGCAATGATGGAGAGACAGCAGTGATGGGGTGAAGGCAATGATGGAGAGACAGCAGTGATGGGGTGAAGGCAATGATGGAGAGACGGCAGTGATGGGGTGAAGGCAATGATGGGGAGAAGGGAGTGATGGGGTGAAGGCAATGATGGGGAGAAGGGAGTGATGGGGTGAAGGCAATGATGGAGAGACGGCAGTGATGGGGTGAAGGCAATGATGGGGAGAAGGGAGTGATGGGGTGAAGGCAATGATGGAGAGACGGCAGTGATGGGGTGAAGGCAATGATGGGGAGAAGGGAGTGATGGGGTGAAGGCAATGATGGGGAGAAGGGAGTGATGGGGAGAAGGGAGTGATGGAGTGAAGGCAATGATGGAGAGACAGCAGTGATGGGGTGAAGGCAATGATGGAGAGACGGCAGTGATGGGGTGAAGGCAATGATGGAGAGACGGCAGTGATGGGGTGAAGGCAATGATGGGGAGAAGGGAGTGATGGGGAGAAGGGAGTGATGGAGTGAAGGCAATGATGGAGAGACAGCAGTGATGGGGTGAAGGCAATGATGGAGAGACAGCAGTGATGGGGTGAAGGCAATGATGGAGAGACGGCAGTGATGGGGTGAAGGCAATGATGGGGAGAAGGGAGTGATGGGGTGAAGGCAATGATGGGGAGAAGGCAGTGATGGGGTGAAGGCAATGATGGGGAGAAGGGAGTGATGGGGTGAAGGCAATGATGGAGAGACGGCAGTGATGGGGTGAAGGCAATGATGGGGAGAAGGGAGTGATGGGGAGAAGGGAGTGATGGAGTGAAGGCAATGATGGAGAGACAGCAGTGATGGGGTGAAGGCAATGATGGAGAGACAGCAGTGATGGGGTGAAGGCAATGATGGAGAGACGGCAGTGATGGGGTGAAGGCAATGATGGGGAGAAGGGAATGATAGGGTGAAGGCAATGATGGGGAGAAGGGGGTGATGGAGCACTCATTCAAAACCTATGGTGAGTTGAGTCACATTATAAATGTTATTTAATTATAAGTATGCACTGCTACACTACAACCTAGTCCCGCCCCTTATAACCAAAGCCCCGCCCCTGCCACACCTCCATCCCCGCCCTGCCGGGCCATGGAAGAATGGTCTTGCTTGAAACCGGTCCCTGGTGCAAAAAAGGGTGGGGACCACTGCCCTAGAGGATCCTGTGAGCCACGCCTCCTAAGTAAAGGCCATAAAAACGTGGATTAAAAAGCCCATATCTCTGAAACTGTGTGGCGGATTTAAAAAAAAAAATAGAAAAGAAAATAATCAGAGGAACAGGGGGAATAAAAAGAGAACAAAGACTGACCACTTTTGAGCTGGTGACAGATCTTAAACAAGTCCAATAATTGGAAGATAGTCTGTGAGCCAAGGCTCAAGCCAAGCAACATGCCATGTTAGAATGACTTGAAGATTTACAATAGTTGAGCATGTTAATCCAATGTGAGACTTAAAAGTTTCCTCAACTTTCCTCACGGAAGTTACAGTTAAGTCATCAAGTTCAACCTTTGTCAGCCACTTATGCATGTTGTCAAGTGAACTTGGATGTGTTCACACAGGTTTTTTTTTTGCAGAGTTTTGTGGACAGAAACTTTCTAAAAACCATGAGAAGTTCAAAAACCACAAGCTTTGATTGGAGACAAAAAAGCAAGAAGAAATAAAAACTCAGAGTGAAAACACTCCAAGACTGAGTTATTTTGACACATTCCAAAAAAATGAGATTTTCAAGAAAAACCCCTTCAGGAAAGGCTCATTTTTTAGGCAATGTGCATACATCTCTCTTGGGTAGATTCCACCTGGAATCTGCATAAAAAAGAACAGCAAAGTATGGACGTAATGTTCAACAATGTCAAAACGAGATTACTGCGCATATGTTCCAGCTTATGTCCCTTCTTTTAACAGACTCCGGGTTCGGAAACCCTGAAAAAGTTAAAAGTAGTAACAAGTTCATTCTTCAGGCGACTTTGTTGCCCGCTCTCTATAATTGAAGACATAGATAATAGACGCCAGCGACCAAGCCGCGGCGAAGACAAAATGTAAAAGTGCTGGAGAAGGCACTTCAACAAAACAGCCACTGACTTTTTCCCGAAGCAGCTTTGTAAAAGAAAACTCGGTCAGATAAAAACCGTCGCGTACACATAGCATTAAACAATTTTTGATGGATTTTTTTTTCTTCTGAAATGATTTTGAAAAGTTTTTGAAGTGTCTCAGATTTTTTTTTCTTCCAGAAACATTTTTTGCAGCCCTTTGATTGGCCAGTGTCAGGTCTAGTGCAGATTCTTTCGGGTTCCATTTAAAAGAAGTGACATCTGATTTTTTATTATTCCACGAATTTTTCAAATTCTGAACATGGGAAAAAAAAAAGGCCAAAAAAAACTGTTTATGGCAAAACTCCTGACAAAGCTGGTCTCCACACAATTCAGCCACCTGACTTACTTATTGGGCTTCTACTGATAAAATATTGGGACTGATCATTTTGTGGTAGTTAGTAAGGTTAAATAGGGTTGTCCACTAAATTAACAATGATGGCTCATTTTTAGGATAGGTCATCAATGTCTGATCGGTGGAGGTGCGATTTCCAGCACTCTCGCAGAACAGAGTAGTGGACAACCTCCTCTTTAAGAGCAAAAACTGAATCCGATTAGAAACATAACAAATAGTAAGGTACAGGGAAACCTTTCTGAAGATCAAATCTTTGAGAAAACCATCTGCTATGCAGATTACTGGTCAGTATTATCATATACTAGACGTACTGACCTTCAGGAACATACTTTGGAAAAATGTTTCAATACAATTTTAGGTGGTCATCTCGAAGAGATTCCTGAGTTCCTGTACATGTCAACATTGTCTCATCGTTTTGAATGATAGAGTAACCGTAGAGTTACTTGCCTATATCTCATTCCGGTTGCCATTCCTTGGCTCTGGTGGCCTTGGGTTTGGGAGTCCCGAGAGAGCAGCTGAGATCCAGCAGTGCCATTTTCTCCTCTCTTCTTCAAATCTATTCGGGGCTTCAACTTCTTGGAGACATTGAAGCCATACAGGTCATCAACACTGAACCTTCCAGCCCGCCTCTGACTGCCACGACGATGGGAGAACATCCCAGACAGAAGAAAGACCAGGGAAATAGTGGAAACAAAAGAGATCCAAGGACAGAGACAAAGACAGAGAAGAGATAGAACCATATAGTATCACAGGTAGTAATGGATGGAGACTAAGGATGTTTATATAAGTAGGGAGCATAAAGATGAAGAACAGGGAGGATAATGCAGGCAAATAGGACTGAGAACAAGGATGCTAATACAGTTAGGTACTGGACTACAGAGATAAAAGAGAATAATATAGGGCGTAGAATAGGACAAAGAAAAAGATAATACAGACAGGATGGATAAAAGAAAATATTACAGTTGGGGAAACAGAATAAGAAAATAAAATGAATAGTGAAAGATGAAGGAGGAGGAAAATACAGGTAGGTAGTGGAGGATTGAGACTATTGAGGCCCTCTAGAGCTCACAAGTAGATTGTGGAGGATAGATGATAATACTTGTAGTAGTGAAGGATAAAGAAAGTGTATAGTGGAGGGAAATAATAGTGGAAAGTAGAGGATATTGGGGATAATAGATGGGCACTATAGAAAAACAAACATTTATGGGTATTGAAGGATAGTGCAGGTGGGTATGGAGGACCAAAATTGGTGAGTAAATTATGGTAAGTAGTAGACCATGTAGTGGATCATACTGACCAGTGAAGCGGAGTAGAGAAAGATAAAAATTAATACACTTGGTAATGGAGAACATGAACAATAATACAGGTGGTAGTGGAGAAAATGTAGAATAATACAGGTGGTAGTGGAGGATAATATAGGTGATGGTGGAGGATATTGAGGATATACAGTATAATGCGGATGGTAGTGGATAATATGGAGGATAATAGAGGTGGAAGTGGAGGATACAAAAGATAATATAGGTGGTAGTGGAGGATATGGAGGATAATACGGGTGGTAGTTAGGGATATGGAGGATAACAGGTGGTATTTGAGGATATGGAGGATAATACGGGTGGTAGTAGAGGATAATACGAGTGGTAATACAGGATATGGAGGATAATATGGGGCGACAGTGGAGGATATACAGTATAACACAGGGGGTACTTGAGGATATGGAGGATAATACGGATGGTAGTGGAGGATAACACCGGTAGTATTTGAGGATATGAAGGATAATACAGGTGGTATTTGAGGATCTGGGCTAAAACACAGGTGTAGTTAAGGATCTGGAGAATATACGTAGGCAGGAAAGGACTATACAGCTGGGTTTCTGTAGGATAATATTGGTGGGTAATTACATTACAGAAGAGCTGGAGGAGCGGTAATTGACACAAGAGATATAGCACAGCAGCAAAGTGACAAACGAAGTGTGAGCTCTACGGACGTGATGATCCTTAGATTCTTCATCTCCTTCTATATGATTTCCATGGTAAGTCTTACTTCCCCTATTTCCTCTGCCTGTCTTCGCTCTGGCATGGAGCGCTGTCTCCTCTAGATGTACCCAGCATCATCACCGCCACCTCGGAGTCCCTAGGTCACACCTGTAGCTCTGCTCGCTCTCTTGTCCCTGTAAGTCAGTCTCTGCTCCCCCTCCACTTCCTACTCCAGATTAAAGCGATTAGCAGCTCACATCCAGCCAGACAGATGGTATGCAGGGCATCGCCTTTCCTCCATCCTACCAGAGTCCTGCAGAGCATTGCTCTCCTCAGCCTCTGCCAGAAACATATAGGGCATCATCTCATCCAATCCTAGCCTCTGGCAGATCACCTCTCCCAATAACAGAGCTTCTCATATCAATCTGCGTGGCGCACATCTGTCGTTTTAAAATGCCCTCACATACAACACTATTTTAAGTAATTTCAAAAAGAACTACTCCAAAAATTAAAAGGTTGAATTCCCCTTCAGATAAAGATGGGCAGAGAAGACAACGTGAAACAATCCTGGTCGCCATCTTACGTAGTATTCTGAAGTTATTTACCTGTATGTCTCGGAATAGAGTCTATCTAATGGTGTGATATAATCCGGCTTTATGACATCTTTCACCGGCGAGGAGTCTAATAGTGGGTCCAGTAACATGGTTATATTTAGGTAACATAAACCAGACCTTGTTAGGTTTGATAAAACGACTGAAGTTACGCTTTACATCTACGTACCCTGACACTGGATCTTTGGTCTAACTCAAGGTGCCAAGCGATTCAGAAATAGAGTCAATGTTCTAATACCTGGTAGGGTTTTTTTTTATTAATATGTTTTTGAATCTTTAAAAACGTAAGAATGAATGCTATTCATTCACTAGAGAGCACTGGCATGACTAAAATGCAAGCTAGCCACTCACTACAGGGGAACAGTGACATAACTGAGAATGCCACCTATCATAGGTGTCACATCACTGAGAATGCAAGCTATCCACTGACTAGAGAGCAGTAGAGACATCACTGAGAATGCAAGCTATCCACTGACTAGAGAGCAGTAGAGACATCACTGAGAATGCAAGCTATCCACTGACTAGAGAGCAGTAGAGACATCAATGAGAATGCATGCTATCCACTGACTAGAGAGCAGTAGAGACATCACTGAGAATGCAAGCTATCCACTGACTAGAGAGCAGTAGAGACATCACTGAGAATGCAAGCTATCCACTGACTAGAGAGCAGTAGAGACATCACTGAGAATGCAAGCTATCCACTCACTAGAGAGCAGTAGAGACATCACTGAGAATGCAAGCTATCCATTCATTAGAGAGCACTAGAGACATCACTGAAAATTCAAGCTATCCACTCACTAGAGAGCAGTAGAGACATCAATGAGAATACAAAATATCCACTCACTAGAGAGTACTAGAGACATCACTGAAAATTCAAGCTATCCACTGACTAGAGAGTAGTAGAGACATCAATGAGAATGCATGCTATCCACTGACTAGAGAGCAGTAGAGACATCACTGAGAATGCAAGCTATCCATTCATTAGAGAGCAGTAGAGACATCACTGAAAATTCAAGCTATCCACTGACTAGAGAGCAGTAGAGACATCACTGAGAATGCAAGCTATCCATTCATTAGAGAGCAGTAGAGACATCACTGAAAATTCAAGCTATCCACTGACTAGAGAGCAGTAGAGACATCACTGAGAATGCAAGCTATCCATTCATTAGAGAGCAGTAGAGACATCAATGAGAATGCAAGCTATCCACTCACTAGAGAGCACTAGAGACATCACTGAGAATGCAAGCTATCCACTGACTAGAGAGCAGTAGTGACATCACTGAGAATACAAAATATCCACTCACTAGAGAGCAGTAGAGACATCAATGAGAATGCAAGCTATCCACTGACTAGAGAGTAGTGACATCACTGAGAATACAAAATATCCACTGACTAGAGAGCAGTAGACATCACTGAGAATACAAAATATCCACTGACTAGAGAGCAGTAGAGACATCACTGAAAATCCAAGCTATCCACTCACTAGAGAGCAGTAGAGACATCATTGAGAATGCAAGCTATCCACTCATTAGAGAGTTGTGTGGGCATCACTGAGAGTACAAGTCATCTACTCACTAGAGAGCAGTAGTGACATCACTGAGAATACAAGCTATCCACTCACTAGAGAGGAGCGGTGACATAACTGAGAATACAAACTATAACAAACACTGCTCTTCGGAATAAACTACATCAGTGAATAACCGAAAAAATGAAGTGATCCAAAAACACAATTAAAACTATATTTTATTCATAAAATTATTATAATTTTCAAACGCAAAAACAAAAAATGCCCAATAGGAGGCGCTCAATCCCTAATAACAATGTGATTACATAGATATTTCACAAAGTAGATATATGAAGTTAGCCAAATGATTATTCCATATAGCAAATATAATAATCCCAGTACAAAGAATGAAAGATAATTATAAAGGCAAACCTAATGGTTATAATCTCCTAAATTGTAACATGACATTATATGTCTAAGTACCTATGTAAACTGCCCAAAATAGACTATACTGATGGCATAGAGTTAGCGATAACAAATAATGACAATAAAGCCATGACAATACCTGAATGCTGTGTAAATAATAATGGGCGCCGCAGCCTCCTCACCCCAACGCGCGTTTCGCACCAAGCTTTTTCCGGGGGCGTTGGATCACTTCAATTTTTCGGTCATTCACTGATGTAGTTTATTCCAAAGAGCAGTGTTTGTTATATATGGTTAGAAGTGCCAGATAATTTGTGGACTACTATTGTGGTGTATTGAGAATACAAGCTATCCAGTCACTAGATAAGAGGAATGACATCACTGAGAATACAAGCTATCCACTCACTAGAGAGCAGCAGTGACATAACTGAGAATACAAGCTATCCACTCACTAGATAAGAGGAATGACATCACTGAGAATACAAGCTATCCACTCACTAGAGAGCAGCAGTGACATAACTGAGAATACAAGCTATCCACTCACTAGAGAGGAGCGGTGACCTCACTAAGAATGCTAGCTATCCACTCACTAGAGTGGAGTGGTGACTTCACTGAGAATGCAAGCTATCCAGTCACTAGAGAGCAGTAGTGACATCACTGAGAATACAAGCTATCCACTCACTAGAGTGGAGCAGTGACATCACTGAGAATACAAGCTATCCACTCACTAGAGAGGAGCGGTGACATTGCTGCTATCTTTAATTGGGTCCATTGCACCCTGATAGTGCATTTCTTTGGAGGCCTGGGCAGGTAAGCATCTCTGCCTTTTTTCTGAGATTTTTAAAAATTTTGGGGGGATTTCTAAGTCCTCTTTTTTTGTGGAGACTTACAGAAAACGTTTGACATCTGTTATAGCCAACAAAGGATATATAATAAAATATTGAGATGAACTTTTGTTAATGACCAAATACTTATTTTCCACCATAATTTGCAAAATAAATCTTGCCAAATCAGACAAGGTGATTTTCTGGGTTTGTTTTCTTATTTTGACTCTCATCGTTGTGGTCTACCTATGATGTCAATTACAGGCCTCTCATCTTTTTAAGTGGGAGAACTTGCACAATTGGTGGCTGACTAAATCCTTTTTTCTCCACTGTATTTTGGTCACATCATACGAAGACAGCAGACACTAGAGAAGGACATCATGGCTGGAAGAATAGAAGGAACAAGGCCAAAAGGAAGATAAGCATTCCAATGGCTTGATACCATCAGGACAACGGCAGAGAAGAACCTGGTGGACTTATTTAGGATTGTACAAGATGGATCTTCCTACAGATCGTTCATCCATCAAGTCACCATGGCTCGAAATCGAGACGAAGGCCAATAAATACATAAAATAAATTAGTATACAGAATTATAATTCAACTAAATGAAGAACATACATTTTCCTCATCAATTGTTATTTTCATTTGCTACAACCAATAACCATACAATATGTAATGTAATAACCAAGCACCCCAAAATGTACAAAAATACATTTATGACAGTTAAAAAACATGGATTTTTGTGATAACTCACAGTAAAATCCTTTTCTCCGAGACGCTCATTGCAGGACACAGGACTGTGGGTGTATGCTACCGCCGCCTGGAGGCTGACACTAAGCGAACAAAAAGAGGTTAGCTCCTCCTTCGCCGCATACACCCTCGCCCCGATTGCGGGCGGAAACCAGTTTCATGCAACAGAAGTAGAACAAAAAATCAGCCTTAATGCAGATAATATGTCTGGAAAGGAACCACCCTAACATCAACAAAAATGCACATTAATTAAATAAACAAAAGCCAACTGGTTAACAGGGTGGGTGCTGTGTCCCCCAATAAGCGTCTCGGAGAAAAGGATTTTACAGTGAGTTATCACAAAAATCCATGTTTCTCCTTCGTCTCATTGGGGGACACAGGACGAAGGGACGTCCTAAAGCAGTCCCTGGGTGGGAAGTTGACTCATCAATCCAAGCTACATGCACCTCATTCTAAAGGTGCGCCACTGCTGCTTGGAGAATCCTTCTACCCAGGCTCGCATCTGACGAAGCCTGAGTATGGACATTGTAATGTTTAGTAAACATGTGCAGGCTGGACCAGGTTGCTGCCTTGCACACCTGTTCAGTCGAAGCCTGGTGCCGAAGCGCCCAAGAGGCGCCCACTGCCCGAGTAGAGTGTGCTCTGATCCCTGCTGGAACCGGCGCACCTCTGATGCAGTAGGACTCCTGAATAGTTAGACGGATCCACCTGGCTATGGTCGATTTTGAGGCTGCGAGTCCTTTCCTGCGTCCCTCGGGGAGCACGAACAGTGTGTCTGTCTGCCGAAAGGGTGCCGTCCGCGATGTGTACCTTCTGAGTGCTCTCACCAGGTCCAATGTGTGAAGAGCCTTTTCCACGCAGTGTACTGGCGCTGGACAAAATGAGAGCAAGACAATATCCTCATTAATGTGGAACGAGGAAACGACCTTCGGCAGAAAGGGGGGAGCTGGTCTAGGCACCACCTTATCCCTGTAGAAGGTAAGAAACGGTGCTCGGCAGGATAGGGCCGCCAACTCCGAGACTCGCCTAATGGAAGTGTCACGGGGTCCTTCTCCGATACCACACAATCAACAGAGCGAGGGAAGTGTGAACAATCCCAAGACCTTTATTACAGGCAAAATTAGAAGGTTCATAAACAATCCA
Source organism: Dendrobates tinctorius (assembly GCF_039654945.1). Classification (NCBI taxonomy): domain Eukaryota; kingdom Metazoa; phylum Chordata; class Amphibia; order Anura; family Dendrobatidae; genus Dendrobates; species Dendrobates tinctorius. The sequence continues at coordinate 2,264,300 of NW_027361818.1, read as the reverse complement.
CCACACTGAGGATACAGTAGTCCAGAACAAGAATGTAGGCCAGTAACAGGATAAAATGTACAGGGAGATGAGATTCCAAAACTCTAGCATCCAGAGGATAAAATGGGTCCAAACGCTTCCTTCTCTCTGTGATAGTCTTTACACGATGCTCTCCACACAGGAACTGAGTTGTCCAGCTCCTGTCCTCCCCACCCCCTTTCTTGTGTCCAGAGGTAGTCAAACAGGTTGGGGCGGTTTGCAGGCCTCCCAGAGGAGAACAAAGGATCCTTGGGGATCGAGGAACTATAGGGTGCCATCAAGAGACAGATACAGTCAGGCTGTAGACTTACAAGGCAACAAGAAAAACACTATGAAAATAAGTGAAATAGAAATAGACACAAAATGATATCCACATAGCATATCCCACCATCACAGGAAGTTATGGCTACAAGGAATACCACCGGTGGCTAGCCCGAAGGGCAGTGCTGCAAACTGGAAATGTCGGCTATTGATGGCGAAACATAGAAACCTTTGATGCAGAGGAAAAATGGGGACGTGTAGGTAGGCATCCTGGATGTCGATAGAGGCCAAGTATTCTCCTTGCCCCATGGCCAATATAACTGAACGGAGCGATTCCATTTGGAAATGTTTGATCCTGATGAACTTGTTCAGGAACTTCAGGTCCAAAAGAGGCCCAACTGTCCTGTCCTTTTTGGGGACCGCAAACAGATTGGAATAAAAGCCCTGAGCCTTCTCGTGCTCTGGCATGGGAATAATGATTCCATTGTGCTGGAGTGACTCAATGGCCCCTATCAACGCCCATGCCAGGGCCTCCCCTTTGGGAAGACAGGAAAGAAAGAACGGTTTTGGGGGGTACATGACAAACTATCTTGTACCCCGAGGACACTAATTCAGTCACCCATGAGTCGTGTGCTACCGTGACCCAGACGTGGCGAAACCAGAGCAGGCGGCTGCCTACTCTGCTGATGTCGCCTAAAAAGAGCTCCGAGTCATTTAGCTGAGGATCTCTGGGACCTGGTTCCCCTCGACCTGGGCTGGCGAGCATGCATCCTCCCCAACGGGTTGGCTCTATATGAGGCCTGCCGATCCCTATCTTGGTTGGTGGAACTGGCAACTGCCGTGCACCCTGGGTTGCGAAAGGCCCAAAACCGTGCCTGAGCCTGCTGGCGAAACGGCGGTTTGACCCTTTGTTGCGGGAGGAAACTACTCTTTACCCCTGTAGCATCGGAGATGAGCTGGTCTAACCTTTCTCCGAATAGGCGGCCGCCCTGATAAGGCAGGGAAGTCAAGGACTTCTTGGAAGTTGAATCGGCCCGCCATGTCCTTAACCATAGGGCCCTCCTAATGGAAATTGCGTTTGCGGCCACAAGCGCCGCGCAATTGGCTGCATCCAAGGAAGCATTAAGTAATCACCAGCCGTAGCGATCTGACTCGCGATCTCCGATACCTAAGTCGGCAGGTCCCTATCCTGCAAGGCTTTGTTCAATGATTCTGACCATGACCTCATGGCCTTGGCTACCCACGTCGCCGCGAACGAGGGAGAGAGTGTTGATCCTGATGCTTCAAATACTGAACGAGCCAAGCTCTCTATGAGCCGATCAGTGGGATCCTTGATAGAAGAACCACTAGGTACAGATAACAGGGTTTTAGAGGGCAAGGGTGACAATGGTGGATCCACCACTGGGAATTCCGCCCATTTCTTACAGAGATCCGGGGCAAACGGATATCTTGCCTCGAGTGTCTTCTGGCCCGACAAACGCCTATCCGGCTGTTCTCTGTGACGTTGCACTAGTTCCTCGAACTCTGGGTGAGTGCAAAATACTCTATGCGGTCGCTTAGCTCGCTTAAAAGATACCTTCTGGCCTGAGGCCAGGGTGACATCATCCTCAATCCCCAGAGTCTGATTGACGGCTTCGATGAGGCTGTCAACTGTTTATCGACACCCCGGGGTATCTAGGTCCAGGGGTTCGTCTGAGTCATAATCTGAACTCTGCCCGCTCTCAACTGCTGGCGAAGGAGAGCGAGACGCCGACGTCACGGATGCCGAGGCACCGGATGGGCTGGGAGACGCCGTGTGGGTTCCTTTCCGCCTGCCTGGAGTGAGAGCGGCCCCTGCAGGCCGGAGGCTCTTGTGAGGTGGATGACCCCTCCCAGACAGGTGAGCCACTAGCCCTGCCCCTATCTGGGGCGTGAAGGGACTCAATCGCCTTTGTAAGCAATGCCATAGACTGTGATAGTGATAGGGCCCATTCCGGGGGATTTGGAACACTGGGCTCGGTCGCAGGGGATGGCTCCTGGGCGCGTTTGGAGTCGCAGGCTTTGCATAGGAGATGCATGCAGCGTATAGGAACGTGTGCGTCTTCCCCTTCCTGGCCATATTGTGTCTGCTAGGTATCAGTACTGCCCTGCTGGGGGGTGGGGGTGGGGGGAGGGCACTCCTTGATTATACTAGTGTGGCCTCTAGGGTCAGGGTCGCACTTACCCCGGTCCTGTGTCCCCCCCACGTGTCCTTGTTGCGCGCTGCTCCTCTCCGCGATGCGCGCACTTCAGCTGTGGGTGGGCTGACAGAGGCAGCCGTCCTTTCCCGTTTGCGGCCTACCCTGGAGTGAAGCCGGGGGCTCAATTTATTCGGCGCCCGCCCAGGCCTAACCCCGGCAGAAGCCGCGGGCTGGATTTTTAGTGTCCGCCCGCAGAGGGGTGGCGGGCAGGCCGCCGCATACAAGGGAGCGGTTGGCGTCGGGACCCGGCATCAGGCACGCTGCCAGGGAGGTAGAGGAGGAGCCTGAATATGGACCTTCGCGAGCTGCTGCTCCTCGATTGCATGAAGCTAAGGGCTCCAGCCCTCTGGACGCTGCCGCAGGGCCCTCCCAGGCCATCCATCCATGATGACTTCGCCGATCAGGTAGGGGAGGCAATATCCAGGACGGTGCAAGCACCCTAGCTCCATCCTCCTTCCAGGGATGAGGAGAGGGACCGTCTGCCGCCTTGCAGCACCGCCGTCTAGCGTTGGTGGAGCAGTGGGGGCCGCTCGGACTGTCTTGTGCCTCTGTACAGCCCATGGTTTCGATACCTAGGGGTGGTCAGGGCTAAGGCCGGCATCATGTCCCACATCGCGGGAGAGGATACGTGGAGGGACACTCACACGTGCTCGCCCGTTGATGGTTTGGGGAAATCGGACCCTTTCAAGAGGGTCTGTTGCCCCTGTCTTATCTTCATAGGAGAAAAAAAAAAAAGTCTGTGGAAAACGGCCCAGATATGTCCCACGGTGCGGGAGAGGATACGTGGAGGCGATACTCACACGTGCTCGCCCGTTGTTGGTTTGGGGAGATTGGACCCTTTCAATAGGGTCCGTCGCCCCTGTCTCATCTTCGTAGAAAAAGCGAAAAATAAAAAGAAGTCTGGAGAAAACCAGACGTGTGTGCCTCTAAAGTACACTAAGCATAAAACTGGTTTCCGTCCGCAATTGGGGCGAGGGTGTATGCGGCGGCGGAAGAGCTAACCTCTTTTTTTTAGTGTCAGCATCCAGTCGGCAGTAGCATACACCCACAGTCCTGTGTCCTCCAATGAGACGAAAGAGAAAATCTCAGTGACCGATAAAGTAATATAGTCGCCCCTTCTCTTCACTAAGTCCATCCATGGAGACTGTCAGTTTCTTAATCTGTTGACGATCAACTTTTTGGGATGCACCAACAGGCACTGATCAGAAAGGTGACTGTTTGCCTTCACCGAAAATCTCTTGTGTAAGAAAGGCCCACAAGTTCTCACTAGGGTTTAAATGCGGTCAGGATGATGCCCCGTCATTATTCTTCATCGTTAAGGCCTATACTGGCAGCCAAGTAGTGGAAACTTCAAAGCTGCAATGGAGCTTTATCCATTGAAAAAATTCTGGTTTTATTGAAAGACGCACTTTTTCATATACCACAACTTGAAGAAAGCGTCCTCTAAACACTGGCAGGTTTGGGAGTTGATTTTGAGTCCATCTTGAAATGAAAAAGGTCCAGCTAGCTAAACTTTAACAATAACAGCCCATAGTGGAGCTTTTATTATTAGTGGAGGTCTGTGCCCATTAGAGATCCAGCCAAGGGCCCATCTGTCTGCTCGTCAAGTGTCACTCTCATCCTGTGAACAATCTGACTTCAGTAATTTCTTGGCCCTGTCTTAACGTTTCACCTTCTGTGTCTTGCTCACTGGTGGTCGTGTTCAGACTGCTCACCTCGGCCGTGTCTCTGAGCACCGATCTTGCACTTCTGTGTCTTGCTCAGTGGTTCAGCCTCCTCATATAGGCCTTGCTTTTGAGAACTGAACACCATGTACTTCTGACTCTTGATAAAAAACTACTGATATCCTTAGGCAACACCTCTCTTATTACACAAATACACATCACCTGATCTGCTTAACCTGGCAAAAAATGATAATGTAGTCAAAATACTCACCTAATAGTGCACATGGTGTAGATAGCAGTGACACCATTGAGAGTGCAGCCTTTCCATTCACTAGAGAGCATTGACGTCACTGAGAATGCAGACAATCCATGCACTAGAGAGCGGTGACATCACAGAGTGCAGCCTATCCATTCACTAGAGAGCAGTGACGTCACTGCCTTTCCATTCGCTAGAGAGCAGTGACATTACTGAGAATGCAGCCTACCAATTCACAGGAGAGCAGTGACATCACTGAGCATGCAGCCTATCCATTCACTAGAGAGCAGTGACATCACTGAGAATGCAGCCTTTCTATTCACTAGAGAGCGACATCACTGCCTTTCCATTCACTAGAGAGCGGTGACATCACTGAGAATGCCGCCCATCCATTCACTAGAAAGCAGCGACATCACTGCCTTTCCATTCACTAGAGAGCGGTGACATCACCGAGACTGCAGCCTATCCATTCATTAGAGATCAGCGGTGACATCACCGAGACTGCAGCCTATCCATCACTAGAGAGCAGTGACATCACTGAGACTGCAGCCTATCCATCACTAGAGATTGGTGACATCACTGAGACTGCAGCCTATCCTTCACTAGAGAGCGGTGACATTACTGAGAGTGCAGCCTATCCATCACCAGCGAGCGGTGACATCACTGAGAGTGCAGCCTATCCATCACCAGCGAGCGGTGACATCACTGAGACTGCAGCCTATCCATCACTAGAGAGCGGTGACATCACTGAGACTGCAGCCTATCCATCACTAGAGAGCGGTGACATCACTGAGACTGCAGCGTATCCATCACTAGAGAGCAGTGACATCACTGGGAGAGAGGGAGCGCGGGAGAGAGGGAGCGCGGGAGAGAGGGAGCGCGGGAGAGAGAGAGCGCGGGAGAGGGGGAGAGAGAGAGCCCGGGCAGGAGCAGCCATCGCTCCTGGCAGAGACAGCCAAGTCTTGGCTTTAAATTAAGCCAAGCTCCCAGAGATGATGGCACAGCTTCTGTGCCCCGTACGATCACCATGAAGTACCCATACATCAAATGTCAGGAACCCCCATCCGACCATGATGCGTGGATACGTCAAAGATCATGAAGGCGTTGAATAAACGTTACATTCAGGGTTTTTTGCCATTACTTCCCATCCATTGTATGTACATTTTGTATGGTGCTGGAGACAAATGGAGGGTTTCCTATAGCTTAAAAAGTTGTTTTGATAAAGAGATAAACTGGGGTCACCTTTGGATTCAGAAGCCAAAATTTAATTTAAAAGAAAGTGTCCGCTATAAGTCAATGAAAACTGTGAGAGACCCTAAAGCAGCACAGAACCAGGAGCTGCAGAGCTGCGGTCACACTGGGAGCACAAATCAGCAAAGAAATTGAATCCTACTTGAATTTTAGAAGAATCCGGATTCATCAAAATGTGGATTTTTTTTTGTAATTCACTTTGATACATATTTAGCCAAATGGCGACTGCTGAAGCGTTCCAGGCCTTATGAGCTGTTGCAGCGAGGATCAGAAGATGCAAGGAGGACTGGATGAGTGGCTGCGAGGAGCCAAAAAGGGGAGTGTAAGTATTATGTGGAATATCAAAATTACTTATCTGTCAATTAAAAATCTGAGAGAAATGGCGATTTCACATTTTGACCGATTCACTAATCTCTACTCCTGGTGTACACTGTAACAACGCCGTACACCCCATCACCTGACAGAGGCCACTGTAGCTCCGTACCACCATGCATTGGGAAAGACACTCGTAGCTTCTCCTATCTGTATCACCCTGCAGGGGGAGGAGACTAATAGTTCCTCCTATTTGCATTCCCCCTGTAGGGGGAGGAGACTCATAGCTCCTCCTATCTGTATTCCCCCTGTAGGGTGGAGGAGACTCATAGCTCCTCCTATCTGTATACCCCCTCTAGGGGGAGGAGACTCATAGCTCTTCTTATCTGTATCACCCTGCAGGAGGAGGAGACTAGTAGCTCCTCCCATCTTTAGCACACTGCAAGGGAGAAGACTTGTAGCTCCTCCTATCTGTAGCCCCCTGTAGGGGGAGGAGACTCCTAGCTCTTCTTATCTGTATTCCCTCTGCAGGAGGAGACTAATAGCTCCTCCTATCTGTATTCCCCCTGTAGGGGGGAGCAGACTCGTAGCTCCTCCTCTCTGTATCACCCTGCAGGAGGAGGAGACTAGTAGCTCCTCCCACCTTTAGCACCCTGCAGGGCAGAAGACTTGTAGCTCCTACTATCTGTAGCCTCCTGCATGAGGAGGAGACTCGTAGCTCCTCCTATCAGTATCACCTTGCAGTGGTAGGAGACTCTCACCTAGTGGCTCTGTCTGCAGCTTCCTAGCATGAAGAAAACAAATCTGTTCTCTACTCCACTCATTGCTCTTTATTCCACCTGCACTTTCACAGATTATAGTAATTGAATAAACATGTAACATTCCACCCCATTTTCCCTCTCCCCATTACACAACTGCTATAGATCACAGGTATTCATCACACATGAGAGTCCATATAACAGGAAAGAAAACAAGTCACTGCTTCTTGGTGTCATTTCTGAATTATTGGAGCCTCTTCCCTCCATATCTGGGCCATATCTGATAACATTTCTTCACCCCACAAACACGAGGACTGACCGTTACCCAAAAGCCTCATGTTACATGCGTATAATCATTCGTACGTGTAAGTGGGAGACAACAGTAATGACAGCGGGACGGTAGATTCTCAGGTATTGACCTAATGTCTTCTGCCGTTGAGATTGGATGCACGGGAGCTTCCAAGCCAATTCGTCTACTGCGAGGCTTGGTGGCTGCTCGGAGTTGGCGCAGTATGTCCGGCTGATTGTGCCTAACCTGCTCGTGCAGAGAAGTAGGGGAGGCTGCGGATAAAGCTGTCCAGTTTGCTTTTAAAAAGTTCACTTTGAATGGGTTCATTGAGAGAACAGAGGGAATTCTTCACCACATATTCCACGTAGATCTGAAGGAAAGAAAACGGGAAATATCCATCGTACATCACCAAAATATCGCCTACAGGTTTAGTCAATATTACAGTATTAACGAGGTGGTCAACTAGAGCCCGGCCTCCTATAAAGAGGGCTCGGTCTATAATCTGGACTAGGAATCGCAGTGTGAGGTTCTTGGCTTGGCACACCATCAATGTCCTCACAAATCAATGGCTACTATAGATTTCCATACTGACGTACAGGTGACCGTAGACGTGCCCAAACCCAGCTTGCGAAATTACGGATTATCTGAATAGACACCAATGCGACCTCCAGTATCTTAAACATCTAGCCAAAAACACAGGGAAAGATCTTCACTTTTCATCTACAGTCACCTTATCCTAAACTGCACCTTGTGAACCGAGATTTCTTTCCACTACACAGTCCATGTTTCCTCACCGTGCTGTAGATCTGATGTAAGACGTCCCGTGTGCCCCCCACACTCAGATCTGTGTTCATCACCATCTTCAGACCACTTGGGGTTTCATAGTAGTGAAGCTTGTACTTGCTCGTTTGGAAGCACAAGAAGCCATCTTTCCTAAGTGAAGCTGGTTAAAGACCATAATGACTCCACTTACACAGATTCTTCTATGTAGGAGCAGTATTATAGTAGTTATATTCTTTTATATAGGGGCAGTATTATAGTAGTTATATTCTTGTACATAGGGGGCAGTATTACAGTAGTTATATTCTTGTACATAGGGGCAGTATTATAGTAGTTATATTCTTGTACATAGGGGGCAGTATTACAGTAGTTATATTCTTGTACATAGGGGCAGTATTATAGTAGTTATATTCTTGTACATAGGAGCAGTATTATAGTAGTTATATTCTTGTACATAGGGGACAGTATTACAGTAGTTATATTCTTGTACATAGGGGCAGTATTATAGTAGTTATATTCTTGTACATAGGGGGCAGTATTATAGTAGTTATATTCTTGTACATAGGGGGCAGTATTATAGTAGTTATATTCTTGTACATAGGAGCAGTATTATAGTAATATTCTTGTACATAGGGGCCAGTATTACAGTAGTTATATTCTTGTACAAAGGGAGCAGTATTATCAGAGGCGTATCTAGGCTTTCTAGCACCCGGGGCAAGAATTCAGTTCAGCGCCCCCCCCCTCCAAATCCCCCCACACATTAACCCAATCCCCACTCATCAACCCCCATCACCACTCAAAATCCCCCCACACATTAAATAACCCCCATCCCCACTCCAAATACCCCCACACATTAACCCCATCCCCACTCATTAACCCCCAGACACATTAACCCCCATTCCCACTCATTAACCCCCACACATTACCCCTTATCCCCACTTATTAACGCCCCCACACATTAACCCCCATTCCCACTCATTAACCCCCCCCACATATTAACCTCCATCCCCATTCATTAACCCCCATGCCGTCTACAAATCCCCCCACACATTAATCCCCATCCCCTCTCCAAATCCCCCCCATCGCCCATCTTCGGTGGTTCTTCAGCTCCACAGTGGAGCACACTTACCACCAGGGTTCTCTCTGGGCGCCGGGGAGTGACGTCAGCAGCGTGATCACATGACCTGATCACGCTGCTAACGTCACTCTGACCCGGCGGTCAGAGCTGCAATTTCACTGGCGTCTGTATAGACGCCAGTACAATTGCTCCGTGGGAGCCGGCACGCGCTCCTTCTCTGCGCCGGCTGTCAGCTTGACAGCTGACACAGAGAACCGCCGACTCTCAGGCCAGGGGAGCGGAAGAACGCAGCCGCCAGGGAGGACACTGCGGACCGCTGCATTAGGCGGCCCAACTGCGCCCCCCTGCTGGCTGCGCCCAGGGCAACTGCCCCGGCTGCCCCCCCCAGATACGCCACTGAGTATTATAGTAGTTATATTCTTGTATATAGTGAGCAGTATTATAGCAGTTATGTTCTTGTATATAGTGAGCAGTATTATAGCAGTTATATTCTTGTACATGGGGGCAGTATTATAGTAGTTATATTCTTGTATATAGGGGGCAGTATTATAGTAGTTATATTCTTGTACATAGGGGCAGTATTATAGTAGTTATATTCTTGTACATAGGGGCAGTATTATAGTAGTTATATTCTTGTACATAGGGGCAGTATTATAGTAGTTATATTCTTGTACATAGGGAGCAGTATTATAGTAGTTATATTCTTGTACATAGGAGCAGTATTATAGTAGTTATATTCTTGTACATAGAGGCAGTATTATAGGAGTTATATTTTTGTACATGGGGCAGTATCATAGTAGTTATATTCTTGTACATAGGAGCAGTATTATAGTAATTATATTCTTGTACATAGGAGCAGTACTATAGTAATTATATTCTTGTACATATGGAGCAGTATTATAGTAGTTATATTCTTGTACATAGGGGACAGTATTCTAGTAGTTATATTCTTGTACATAGGGGACAGTATTATAGTAGTTATATTCTTGTACATAGGGGGCAGTATTATAGTAGTTATATTCTTGTACATAGGGGGCAGTATTATAGTAGTTATATTCTTGTACATAGGAGCAGTATTATAGTAGCTATATTCTTGTATATAGCAGCAGTATTATAGTAGTTATATTCTTGTACATAGGAGCAGTATTATAGTAGTTATATTCTTGTACATAGGAGCAGTATTATAGTAGTTATATTCTTGTAGATAGGGGGCAGTATTATAGTAGTTATATTCTTGTACATAGGAGCAGTATTATAGTAGTTATATTCTTGTACATAGGGGCAGTATTATAGTAGTTATATTCTTGTACATAGGAGCAGTATTATAGTAGTTATATTCTTGTACATAGGGGGCAGTATTATAGTAGTTATATTCTTGTACATAGGGGGCAGTATTATAGTAGTTATATTTTTGTATATAGCAGCAGTATTATAGTAGTTATATTCTTGTACATAGGGGGCAGTATTATAGTAGTTATATTCTTGTATATAGCAGCAGTATTATAGTAGTTATATTCTTGTACATAGGAGCAGTATTATAGTAGTTATATTCTTGTATATAGCAGCAGTATTATAGTAGTTATATTCTTGTACATAGGAGCAGTATTATGGTAGTTATATTCTTGTACATAGGGGCAGTGATATAGTAGTTATATTCTTGTACATAGGGGGCAGTATTATAGTAGTTATATTCTTGTACATAGGGGCAGTGTTATAGTAGTTATATTCTTGTACATTGGGGGCAGTATTATAGTAGTTATATTCTTGTAGATAGGGGGCAGTATTACAGTAGTTATACTGGGGTGCACAGGCAGTTTTGCACAAGAGTAACTGGTCAGGATACATATCCACGGGGCTCATTTTACTAACGAAGGAGCGGATGGAGAAGAGCATTCCGTACATCAGCTTGAATTCCTGGAGAGATAAGAAGGAACATTGCTAGAAAGACAGTGTAGACCACTGCACAATGTAAAAGGTGCTGGAAGCAATAAAAGTACTTTTAGTTGTCCTATGTATAAGTCACCTCATCTTTCGAGATGCCGGCTTGTTTCCTGCGGTTCCACTCGCTGTAGTGAAGACAAGTCCCATTGCGGTCGAATATGTACAGGTTGTGGATAGTCATCTGGGAAATGGAAAATGAAAAGCCCAAATGTTATTAGGCACATGGTGCTTGTAAAAAAAAGCTGTGCAAGAAGTTAAGTGCGCCAGCGAAGAACAGGAGCAGGGAATACAGTGAAGCAGGGAGCAATAGGGAGTAAGTGACTGATGAGTCTATGCGGCGTATGGAGCAGCACATGTTCAACCAGCAATCTAAACAAGACCTGCAGGTCGTAACCTTAGGCAACAAGCAATCAATATTTCTAACTGGCGAGTGAACATTAATTTAATCACTTTATATGAAAAGGGGATCTTCAAGCAAAATAATAGCGACTGGATGTGTAAAATTAATAAAAAAGGAATAAACTCATTAATTATAAAATATTGGAGCTGTAGGTGGTAAATTAAAGGATTAATTCACGGAAAAAACTGGCGTGGGCTCCCATGCAATTTTCTCCGCCAGAGAGGGAAAGCCAGTGACTGAGGGCAGATATTAATAAAAAGCTTCTGAAAATTTTCCCACGCTGTCAGTTCACCTCAGGTTAGGTGGGGAGGCTACGCAGTTTCACAGACGTCAGCGGTAGTCACTGAGGCTGCGTAGACTCCCCGCCAAACCTGAGGTGAACTGACAGCGTGGGAAAATTTTCAGAAACTTTCCCACTCTAATCAGTTCATCTCCGGTCAGACGGGGAGGCTGCGCAGGCAGGTTTTTGTCAGGAACACCGCACTGAACTTGCTCACTGAGCCAGTGTGCGTGTCCTGAGTAAAACGAACAGTGTTCAAAGAGACCTGTGGAGCGGGCAGCAGCCGAGTAGATGCGTACTTCAGAGCCGCAGGACCTGAAGCACGTGACTGCTAGGGGCGTAGCCTAAACTCCAGAGAGCTAGGAGCTGCAAGATAACTCCTAGCAGGGTAACTGCGAGACAAAGTTACCAGGGGGCATAGACAGGGAGAATAGTCAAGACGTAGTCAATGAGTCACACACAGTGATAGCTGCTAAGGTACAAGAGGGGCGAGCAGAGAGTAGTCAGGTCACAGGCAATGAGTCATACACAGAGATAATAACGCAGTACAAAATCAACAGGCAAACTCACAACGGGAAACAGAACCGGGTCAGAACCATATAAACAAGCTATAGCAACAAACAGGCACACAGGGGTCAGCACACTAGGCCAAAGGCAAAAGTATAACTGGCAGGGATTGAAGCTTCCTAGGGGTTTAAGAAGCTCTCCCAGAACCAGAAAGAGGCCACAATCATTAACCCCAGGTGTGCAGGTCAAAACCTGCACCGAGCTCCAGACATTAACCCCAGGTGTGCAGCTCCAAAACCTGCACTGGGATCATGACAGTAACCCCCTCTCAACGGGGGGCCTCTGGACCCCCAGGCTTTCCCGGGTACTTGGCATGGAAAGCCCGAACCAGGCGATCTGCATGTACCGAGCGAGCAGGGACCCATGAACGCTCCTGTGGTCCATGTCGCTTCCAGTGGACCAGGTACTGCAAAGAGCGGCGCACCCGCCGAGAGTCCACAATGTGTCCGACCTCATACTCCAATTGACCCTCCACCAGCACTGGACGAACAACAGACTCATAGTTCTCTTTGACAGATCCTGCGGGTTTCAACAGAGATTTATGGAACACATTGGATATTTTTAAGGAGGCGGGGAGACGCAACCTATATGCCACTGGGTTGACTATCTCCATAATCTCATACGGACCAATGAACTTTGGTCCCAACTTAGCTGATGGTACGTGTGGAGAGCCAAACCTTCTCTCCCACCTGAAACATGTCTCCCGAGGCTCTTTTTTTGTCAGCAAAATATTTGTATCTCCCCTGGGCCCGAGAGATATTACGCCGGACTTCAGCCCAGAGGTTTTTTAACCGTTTATCGGACCCCTCTGACCCTGGAAAACCGGAATCCACCCAAGAAAACTCCCCAAAATGCAGATTAAACCCATAGTTAATCAGGAATGCGGACATGTTGGTGGACTGACTCACCCGGTTGTTAAAAGCGAATTCAGCCAACGGTAACGCATCACACCAATCCTCCTGTCTGGCGGAGGTCAGACACCTGAGAATTTGTTCCAGGGATTGATTGGTGCGTTCTATTACTCTCCTGGTGATATGCCGACAAGAAGGAGAGTGAGATGCCCAATTTCATACAGAACGCCCTCCAAAATTTGGCCACAAACTGCACACCTCTGTCAGACACAACATTCAGGGGTACCCTGTTATGAGTCACCGAAGGAGGAAAAAACAAAATACTAGCTAAAGTCCAGAAAAACCAGAGAGGTTGGCAGCTATCGGATTGCAGACCCCCGAACCTATCCACAACAACTAGCAGTAGCCGTGGGGGGTTCCTACGGTGCCCTAGACCCCTCGATCACAGCCGGAGAACTACATAGCCTAAAGACAGAAAGGGGAAAAACTAAACTGCCCCAGAGCATACCCCAAAGCAATAGGCAGCCCCCAACATATAATGACGGTGAAGCAAGATGAAAACACTAACACAGATAGAAAGATAGGTTGAGCAAATGATGGGGCCTAAGCTAACTACATAGGACAGGATAGGAAAGCTGCTGTCTGCCATCCGCAAAAACCCTATCCAAAATGTGCCAACCGACTGATAGAAAAACAGGCCCTGAAGTCGCTAGGCTTCAAAAGACTAAATCAGCACTCAGGTATATTCTGAAGACAGAGCAAAAGATCAACAGATCAGAGACAAGAATGGAATTCAGCTCACCCCCGGCCGGGGATGGCAGAACTCCCAAAAAACAAGGCAAAACAAAAACAAAACTGAAGTGTACAAAGCAGAGCAGAAAAACTTAGCTTTGAGACGCAAGAATCAGACTGGTCTCCAAGAATCCAGCAGGATCACCAGCAAGGCAGAAGGGCGTCGACTGCCTTATATCCAGCCCTCAATTCCAGCCACCCAGTCATCATCTAGCTGCCCACGTGTTAGGTAATCAGCCTCACTACCTTCCTTCACCAGAGGAGGGAGTTCATCAGACCTCAACGGTGAAGGGAAAAAATGAACTCACAACAGTACCCCATGCAATCGGACCACATGGTGCACAAACAACCTTGACAATGTTTTTGCAGAGGGTAATGCTGCCAAGGGAATGAAATGGGCCTGTTTAGAAAACCTATCCACCACTACCCAGATCACGGTATTGCTCCTGGAAGGTGGAAGGCCGGTAATAAAATCCATGGAAAGATGAGTCCATGGCCTATGAGGAACCGGTAAAGGTATGAGTTCCCCAGCCGGTCGGTTATGCGACCTTTTGGAACGGGCACACATGCCACAAGCAGAAACAAATTCCTTGACATCGGACCTTAATGAAGGCCACCAAAAACCCCTGGCTACTGCCTCTCTAGTGGCTGTGATTCCTGGATGAGCACTCAGCCTAGACTCATGAAACTCCTGCAGAAGTCTAGGCCGCAATGAAACTGGAACAAACAGTTTATCCCCTGGCCTGGTTGCCAGAGCTAGGGCCTGAGCCCTTAGAATTTCTTGTTCCAACTCAGTTGAGACCTCCGCCACTAGCACCCCTCGGGGAAGAATGGAGGATGGCGGCTCAGGGGGCGACACTGGATCAAAACTTCTGGACAAGGCATCCGCTTTAACATTTTTGGACCCCGGTCGAAAAGTAATGGAGAACTGAAATCGTGAAAAAAAAAAGTGACCAACTGGCTTGTCTAGGAGTAAGCCTCTTAGCAGATTCATGGTATGTCAAATTTTTGTGATCCGTGACAACCGTGATAGGGTGAGCTGCCCCTTCCAAAAAGTGCCTCCATTCCTCAAACGCCAGCTTGACCGCAAGAAGTTCCCTATTGCCTACATCATAGTTATTCTCAGCTGAAGAGAACTTCTTGGAGAAGAAGGCACAGGGTTTGAGATTGGCAAGGGTGGCCGGACCCTGGGACAGCACAGCCCCCACCCCCACTTCAGAAGCATCCACTTCCACAATGAATGGTTTGGACGGGTCAGGTTGTACCAACACCGGCGCAGACATGAAATATTTCTTAATCGCTGAGAAGGATTCCTTAGCGGGTACAGACCAATTTTTTACATCAGCGCCCTTCTGGGTAAGATCCGTGAGTGGTTTAACCACTTGTGAGAAACCTTTAATGAATCTCCGATAATAGTTCGCAAATCCTAAGAAGCGCTGGAGCCCCTTGAGATCTCGAGGCTGAACCCAGTCAGCGATTGCCAGCACCTTCTTAGGATCCATACGAAACCCCTCACAGGACACAATCAACCCCAAAAAAGACAGCTCCTGTACAAAAAGCGAACATTTTTCCAATTTAGCGAACAATTGTTTCTTCCTGAGTCTCTGAAGAACTGTTTTTAGATGTTGCAAGTGAGATTGACTGTCCGGGGAATACACCAAAATGTCATCCAAATAAATAAAAACAAAACGGCCAATCAGATCAGAAAACACAAGATTGATGAA
Source organism: Dendrobates tinctorius (assembly GCF_039654945.1). Lineage (NCBI taxonomy): Eukaryota > Metazoa > Chordata > Amphibia > Anura > Dendrobatidae > Dendrobates > Dendrobates tinctorius. The sequence goes on along the minus strand of NW_027361818.1, from coordinate 2,248,859 downwards.
ATTCTGGAAAATAGCAGGTGCATTAGTTAACCCAAACGGCATTACCAGGTTCTCAAAGAGTCCTTCTCATGTGAGGAATGCAGTTTTCCACTCGTCCCCTTCCCGAACCCTTATCAGATTGTAGGCCCCCGCAGATGTAACTTGGAGAACCATTGGGCCCCAGCTAACTGGTTACCTAAGTCTGACATTAGGGGAAGCGGGTAAGAGTTCCTAACCGTTATCTTGTTCAGTTTCCGAAAGTCGAGGCACGGCCGCAAACCACCATCTTTTTTCTTCACAAAGAAGAACCCTGCTGCCGCAGGTGACACAGAAGGCCTGATATGCCCTTTGCGGAGACTCTCAGCTATGTACTCCCTCATGGCTTGGCGCTCAGGCCCAGACAAATTGAACAATCGAGCCTTAGGTAACTTGGCTCCAGGTACTAAATCAATGGCACAATCGTAGGGTCTATGTGGTGGCAGCGCCTCAGCCTCACTTTCGGAAAAAACGTCTTCGAAATCCTTCAGGTACTCCGGAATACCTTCCAGACCGACAGACGACACAGACACGGATTTAACAGCGTTAGCAAGATGTCCCAGGTTACCACATTTATTATTGCATCCCCACTGAGTGATTTCCCCTCTAACCCAATCAATGGTAGGATTATGGCGTTGAAGCCAAGGCATCCCCAGTACCAGTCCTGCAGGCAAGTTATCTAGCACAAGATAACTTAATTTTTCCACGAGTGGAACCCACTTTTAGAGAAAAAAGTTCAAACCTGCAACAGATAGCGTCTTGGGTAAGAGGCGACGAGTCAATTGCCACAAGTTTAACAGGATCGTGAAGCCTGACTGTCCCTATCTTATTAAGAGTCATAACCTTGGTATCAATCAGGTTCACAGCAGAACCGCAGTCAATAAAAGCAGTAGTCTGAACAGGACCATAACCAAGTTCCAGTTCCACCTGCAGCACCATTTTTGCACATGAGGAAAATTGTACCTGAAGGTCTGGGTAGCCTCCTTGACTACTACCCAGACCTAGTCGTTTCCCGCCACCTTGGAGGATGACGGACAGGAGGGGCAGTCCTTCTTCCAATGTCCAGATTTCCCACAATAGAAGCACAACTGCTTTTCCCGGCGGCGTCTTCTTTCCTTTTCCTCACAGGTGACAGCGCTCACCTCCATAGCCACAGGAAGAGTCCGGGTCTCATCTCCACTGAAGAATAATGGTGTTTCCCGTTGCATAATGCCTCTAGCCCGCAGCCTGCGATCCATGCAAACCGCTTGGGTCATGGCATCCTCCAGGGAGTCAGGCGGAGGATGAAGTGCTAAAGCATCCTACAGAACCATTCTGCCGAGTGCTCCCCCTGACAGACACTCATCACCTTGTCCTCAGCCAACCGCACTCTATCAGGCTCATCATAAATAAGCCCTAAGGCTTCAAAAAACACATCCACAGACATTCTCTCAGGGGCAGAAGAGGAAAGCGAAAATGCCCAGGCTTGTGGGGACTCCCTAAGCAGGGACTTCACCACCCCCACCCTCTGTTTCTCATCTCCAGAGGAGCGGGGTCTCAAAGAGAAAAAGAGCTTACAGCCCTCCTTAAATGTCCTGAAATCATCCTTGTTACCAGAAAATGTATCTGGCAATTTTACCGGGGATTCGGGTGGGACTAAAATTACATCTCTATTCCCCACCTGCTGGAAGCCTGCGGAAAGCACCTCCTGAACTGAGTCCTCAACCTGCTGCTGGGACTGGGCCAGAGCTTGGTGTTCCAAACTTAGCTTCTGCAGCGACTGAGTCAAGCATTTCACCTGCTCAGATAAAGCACACATTGGGTCCATGCTGCAGAAGTGAGGAGAGAAAAAATATTGCAGGCCAGTTATAATGTCAGAGACACCGCACTGAACTTGCTCACTGAGCCAGTGCACGTGTCCTGAGTAAAGCGAACAGTGTTCAAAGATACCTGTGGAGCGGGCAGCAGCCGAGTAGATGTGTACTTCAGAGCCGCAGGACCGGAAGCACGTGACTGCTGGGGGCGTGGCCTAAACTCTAGAGAGCTAGGAGCTGCAAGATAACTCCTAGTAGGGTAACTGCGAGACAAAGTTACCAGGGGGCATAGACAGAGAGGATAGTCAGGACGTAGCCAATGAGTCACACACAGAGATAGCTGCAAAGGTACAAGAGAGGCGAGCAGAGAGTAGTCAGGTCACAGGCAATGAGTCATACACAGAGATAATAACGCAGTACAAAATCAACAGGCAAACTCACAACGGGAAACAGAGCCGGGTCAGAACCATATAAACAAGCTATAGCAACAAACAGGCACACGGGGGTCAGCACACTAGGCCAAAGGCAAAAGTATAACTGGCAGGGATTGAAGTTTCTCAGGGGTTTAAGAAGCTCTCCCAGAACCAGAAAGAGGCCACAATCATTAACCCCAGGTGTGCAGGTCAAAACCTGCACCGCGCTCCAGACATTAACCCCAGGTGTGCAGCTCAAAAACCTGCACTGGGATCATGACAGTTTTCCTTCATTCCTTCGTGGTTTACAGCCGGGTCGGTCGCATTAGCACCACTCCCGGTTGAAAACTATTTAACCCCTTAAGATGGATTGCGGCAAGGGACATGACTGTATGGCGGACAGGTATGGGATATTGTTGCTATTTTATTTTGGATTTTTTACAGAACGATGGCTTCAATTGGATTGGGAGTGAAATAAAGATGGCAAAAATGTGTGTTTAATTATTTCATTAAGTCTTTTTTCTTAATGTCTGTGTTTTTTTTTTTTTTTTTTTTAACTCTTTCAGACTAGTGGATTAATAATGGAATAATGGACTAATGGACCGGCGTCTTATAGACACCTCTCCATTATTAATCCGGGCTTAATGTCACCTTGCAATATTAAGGTGACATTAACCCCTTATTACCCCATATACCACTGCTACAGGGCAATGGGAAGAGACAGGCTAAGTGCTGGAAAAGGCGCATCTTATAGATGCGCCATTTCTGGGGGCAGATGTTTTTAACCGGGGGGAGGCAAAAACAATGGTCCCTCTCTAGGCTATTAATTTCTGCCCACAGTCACTGGCTTGCCCTCTGTGGTGGAGAAATTACCGCGGGAGCCCACACCAGTTTTTTCCATGAATTAATCCTTTAATTTAACACCTACAGCTCCAATATTTTACACACATACACTACTAACATTATTAGTGAGGGGCATATATACACTCACTGGCCACTTTATTAGGTACACCATGCTAGTAACGGGTTGGACCCCCTTTTGCCTTCAGAACTGCCTCAATTCTTCGTGGCAGAGATTCAACAAGGTGCTGGAAGCATTCCTCAGAGATTTTGGACCATATTGACATGATGGCATCACACAGTTGGCGCAGATTTGTCGGCTGCACATCCCTGATGCGAATCTCCCGTTCCACCACATCCCAAAGATGCTCTATTGGATTGAGATCTGGTGACTGAGGAGGCCATTTGAGTACAGTGAACTCATTGTCATGTTCAAGAAACCAATCTGAGATGATTCGAGCTTTATGACATGGCGCATTATCCTGCTGAAAGTAGCCATCAGATGTTGGGTACATTGTGGTCATAAAGGGATGGACATGGTCAGCAACAATACTCAGGTAGGCTGTGGCGTTGCAACGATGCTCAATTGGTACCAAGGGGCCCAAAGAGTGCCAAGAAAAAATTCCCCACACCATGACACCACCACCACCAGCCTGAACCGTTGATACAAGGCTGGATGGATCCATGCTTTCATGTTGTTTACGCCAAATTCTGACCCTACCATCCGAATGTCGCAGCAGAAATCGAGACTCATCAGACCAGGCAACGTTTTTCCAATCTTCTACTGTCCAATTTCGATGAGCTTGTGCAAATTGTAGCCTCAGTTTCCTGTTCTTAGCTGAGAGGAGTGGTACCCAGTGTGGTCTTCTGCTGCTGTAGCCCATCTGCCTCAAAGTTCGACGCACTGTGCGTTCAGAGATGCTCTTCTGCCTACCTTGGTTGTAACGGGTGGCAATTTGAGTCACTGTTGCCTTTCTATCAGCTCGAACCAGTCTGCCCATTCTCCTCTGACCTCTGGCATCAACAAGGCATTTCCGCCCACAGAACTGCCGCTCACTGGATTTTTTTTCTTTTTCGGACCATTCTCTGTAAACCCTAGAGATGGTTGTGCGTGAAAATCCCAGTAGATCAGCAGTTTCTGAAATTCTCAGACCAGCCCTTCTGGCACCAACAATCATGCCACGTTCAAAGGCACTCAAATCACCTTTCTTCCCCATACTGATGCTCGGTTTGAACTGCAGGAGATTGTCTTGACCATGTCTACATGCCTAAATGCACTGAGTTGCCGCCATGTGATTGGCTGATTAGAAATTAAGTCTTAACACACAGTTGGACAGGTGTACCTAATAAAGTGGCCAGTGAGTGTAGATCTAACGGATATGAAATGGTTTACTGTATGTAACCCATGCCTCATATCCTGTCGGGTTCTGCAGTGATTTTACAGATTCCGACAATTGAATTATCGGCTATTCTGCTATGTATCTCTCTATGAAATATAAATATATATACGGTATGTGTGTCACTGACATCTATAACGCTGTAAGCGTCACTCTGTCCGAAGCCTTTATAGACTGCGCAGTCTGGCTCCTGACAGAATGAGGCATCCAGCGGTGAGGAGTGTGTATGGCGCCCGGAGATGGCTGTACCGTACACACTGCATACCGCCATCTCCGACGCCATACTTACCTGACCGGGAGCAGCGTTGCCGTGGCACTTCTCTTCGGCCGGGGCTGGAGTGCGGCCGGAATTGCGCTTGCACATAGCGCGATCCGGCGCCATTTTATTGAAGACACACTTGCAGTTTGTCTTCAGCAATATGCATGCACGATTCCGGCCACACTCCTGCCCCGGCCTCCAGCAGAACGTGACAGCGCTGGAGCACAGGAAAGAAGGGTGAGTATAAATGTTTTTTTTTTTTTTTTTTGTATGTGAGTAGTTTTAATAGGAGTGAATACCAGGATAGGGGGGTGAGGGGGCCATGCATACCAGGATAGGGGGTTGAGGGGGCCATGCATACCAGGATAGGGGGGTGAGGGGGCCATGCATACCAGGATAGGGGGGTGAGGGGGCCATGCATACCAGGATAGGGGGGTGAGGGGACCATGCATACCAGGATAGGGGGGTGAGGGGACCATGCACACCAGGAAAGGGGGGTGAGGGGGCCATGCATACCAGGATAGGGGGGTGAGGGGGCCATGCATACCAGGATAGGGGGGTGAGGGGGCCATGCATACCAGGATAGGGGGGTGAGGGGGCCATGCATACCAGGATAGGGGGGGTGAGGGGGCCATGTATACCAGGATGGGGGGGTGAGGGGAACCATGCATACCAGGATAGGGGGGTGAGGGGACCATGCATACCAGGATTGGGGGGTGAGGGGACCATGCATACCAGGATTGGGGGGTGAGGGGACCATGCATACCAGGATTGGGGGGTGAGGGGACCATGCATACCAGGATAGGGGGGTGAGGGGACCATGCATACCAGGATAGGGGGGTGAGGGGACCATGCACATCAGGAAAGGGGGGTGAGGGGACCATGCACACCAGGAAAGGGGGGTGAGGGGACCATGCACACCAGGAAAGGGGGGTGAGGGAACCATGCACACCAGGAAAGGGGGGTGAGGGGACCATGCACACCAGGAAAGGGGGGTGAGGGCACCATGCATACCAGGACTGGGGGGTGAGGGGACCATGCATACCAGGACTGGGGGGTGAGGGGACCATGCATACCAGGACTGGGGGGTGAGGGGACCATGCATACCAGGATAGGGGGGATGAGGGGACCATGCATACCAGGATAGGGGGGATGAGGGGACCATGCATACCAGGATAGGGGGGATGAGGGGACCATGCATACCAGGATAGGGGGGATGAGGGGTACCATGCATACCAGGATAGGGGGGATGAGGGGACCATGCATACCAGGATGGGGGGGTGAGGGGTACCATGCATACCAGGATGGGGGGGACGGGTACCATGCATACCAGGATGGGGGGGATGAGGGGACCATGCATACCAGGATGGGGGGGTGAGGGGTACCATGCATACCAGGATGGGGGGGACGGGTACCATGCATACCAGGATGGGGGGATGAGGGGTACCATGCATACCAGGATGGGGGGATGAGGGGTACCATGCATACCAGGATTGGGGGATGAGGGGTACCATGCATACCAGGATTGGGGGATGAGGGGTACCATGCATACCAGGATTGGGGGATGAGGGGTACCATGCATACCAGGATTGGGGGATGAGGGGTACCATGCATACCAGGATTGGGGGATGAGGGGTACCATGCATACCAGGATTGGGGGATGAGGGGTACCATGCATACCAGGATTGGGGGTGGTGAGAGGACCATACATTCCAGGATTGGGGGATGAGGGGACCATACATACCAGGATAGGAGGATGAGGGGTACCATGCATACCAGGATTGGGGGATGAGGGGTACCATGCATACCAGGATTGGGGGTGGTGAGAGGACCATACATTCCAGGATTGGGGGTGGTGAGAGGACCATACCAGGATTGGGGGTGGTGAGAGGACCATACCAGGATTGGGGGATGAGGGGACCATACATACCAGGATTGGGGGATGAGGGGACCATACATACCAGGATAGGGGGATGAGGGGTACCATGCATACCAGGATTGGGGGATGAGGGGTACCATGCATACCAGGATTGGGGGATGAGGGGTACCATGCATACCAGGATTGGGGGATGAGGGGTACCATGCATACCAGGATTGGGGGATGAGGGGTACCATGCATACCAGGATTGGGGGATGAGGGGACCATGCATACCAGGATGGGGGGGTGAGGGGTACCATGCATACCAGGATTGGGGGATGAGGGGTACCCTGCATACTAGGATGGGGGGGTGAGGGGACCATACATACCAGGATTGGGGGATGAGGGGTACCATGCATACCAGGATTGGGGGATGAGGGGACCATGCATACCAGGATTGGGGGATGAGGGGACCATGCATACCAGGATGGGGGGGTGAGGGGTACCATGCATACCAGGAATGGGGGATGAGGGGACCATGCACACCAGGATAGGAGGGGGGCAGCATATACCAGGATTGGGGGATGAGGGGTGCCATGCGTACCAGGATAGGAGGGTGGCAGCACATACCAGGGTAGGAGACCATTTACCAATAAAAATGCTCACCACCCGGGCGTAGAACGGGTTCATAGCTATTAATGTATATATAGACTGTATATATGTTTTCACCAATATTTGAGGCTATGGACCCATTATATGCACAGAGGGAGGAGACTGGAGGGGAGATGGATGTAACCGGGGGGTTCGAGCGCAAATAGGACGTCTAACCACGACCCGCACTGACACCCGGACACCTGTCTGCGGCCCCACAGTCAGGCTAAGTGCACACGTACCGGAACTCTCGCGGAAATTACCGCGAGAATTCCGGAATTCCAGTCCGCGGGAAAATCGCATTTTAAATTCCCGCGATTTTCCCACGGAAAAACTAGCATTTTGCAAGCGTATTTAGCTTGCAAAATGCTAGCGTTCTCCAAGCGATCTGGAGCATCACTTGGAGAACTGATTGACAGGTTGGTCACACTCGTCAAACACAGTGTTTGACGAGTGTGACCAACTTTTTACTACTGAGGCCGCCTATGCAGCATCAGTAGTAAAAGATAGAATGTAAAAAAAAAAAAAAAAAAAGTGTTATTCTCACCCTCCGACGTCCCGCGCATCCGTTCCCAGTAATCCTTTGCGAAAATGCCCGCGATGACGTCAGTTCTCGCGGGAACGCGACGTCTCGCGGTAATTCGCGATGACGTCGCGCGAATTACCGCGAGACTTCGCGATCCCGCGAGATCGAGATCGGACGCCATCGCGGGCATTTTCGCAAAGGACTACTGGGAACGAAAGCGTGAAGAGAGGCGGGAAGGCTGCGCGGGACGTCGGAAGGTGAGAATAACAATATTTTTTATTTTAAATTCTTTTTTTTTACAGGGATATGGTACCCGGAGGACAGTCTCCTCTCCTCCGGACCGTGGGTACCATCCGCAAATATTCTGCTTACTTTCCGCATGGTGTGCACAGCCACATGCGGGAAGCAAGCGGAACAATGCATTCCTATGGGTGCGGGATCGCCGCGATTCCGCAAAATAATGAGCATGCTGCGGTTTTTACCGCGAAGCGATTCCGCCGCGGTAAAAACCGCAGCATTAGCACAACATTGCGGAATCCCATAGGAATGCATGGGATGCTTATTTTTCGCGGCAAAATCGCGCGGTTAAAACTGCCGCGGAAACGCGAAAAAAACGCTACGTGTGAACTCAGCCTCACAGTATACCGGGCGTTGCTATGGCTGTCGTCAAGAGAAGCGTCGCGTCATGTGGAAACTTCCAATGTATGAGGATTATAGGCGAAGGAAGGCCAATATGAGAAAGGACTACAAGTACCAGCCAGCGCGTCACATGACAGCCCTGACTCCGAGCACAGCCACCTACCTCCTCCTGACAAGCCTGCAGCCTCACTTCCGTCGCGTCACGTCTGCGCATGCGCGTACACCCCACCCTCTCTGGGACGTCATCACGCCATGACAGCGAGTAACGCGGCGCCTGATGCGAGTTTGCCCTCAGTGTTTGGCCGCACGCTGGTGAGTGAGGCGGAGGAGAGACCGGAGCCCGCCCCGAGCGTTATGTATACAGGACAGTATGTATATACAGGGAGTACAAAGATGGCGACTGAGCGCCGTTGCCATGGTGAATCGGTTAGCTGGTGCGGCGCGGGAGAGTGACGTCACACGGCGGCTCTGGAAGCGGGGTTCAAAGACAGAAGACGTCTGCAGAGTGAGGAGGCGGCCGCGCCTGGACTGTGCTGTGAGTGCGGCTTCTGTGCGGTATTACAGTGCGGTATTATGGACTATTCTAGGGGTTTCTACCTCCCTGTTATTTCCCGGACCTCCCCTTGAAGAGCAGCCCTGGACCTCGTCATGTGACCTCCTTAGTAGCCATAACCGGCTTTTACAGGCACGGATCGGCCACTCAGGACCCCAGGGGCACCGTACTGAGCCCACTCCTGGTGTGCGGACCCCGAGGTTACCCCACCCAGTATTCTCTCTTCAGGAATGACGTATCCATAGGAGGGGTCATCAGTATGACATCTCTGGGGTCCGATCAGAACTCCGCGATGCCACGTACGGCCCTCCATCCCCAGTCACTGGCATTACATCAGTGTCGGACCCCCATGGTTCTAATATTGATGGCCTATCCCCAGGAGTCCAGGATGCCTAGCAGCATGGAGTGCCTTAAAGGGGTGGTCCATGACGTGGATATTTCTCACCCAGCCTCATGTTAGGTTATTAAAAGGGTTTTCCACTTTCACAAAGAATGGCAGACATGTAAAACAACAAGCTGTGATAGTTACCCCCCGGGACCAGCGTCTGCTCCCCGCCACTGCACAGCGATGACATCACCGCTGCAGACAATCGGTGAGCTTGGGGGGGGGCGGTGTTGTCTACTTCTACAGAGCCACCGAGGCAGTGATTGGCTGCAGTGGTGACATGTGCTGTAGTCATGACATCACCGCTGCAGCCACAACAAAGAGGTCCTAATAGCCTCAGGGGCCAGCGCTGGTCCCAGGACACGCAGACCACTGCCTGTATCCATTCCTTTTCATGTAAAGAGGGGATCCGTGTGACATCGGAGACCCCACTGATCGGCTGTAGGAACAGCTCCGTACACCGTGTAGTGGCCGTTCTTAGAATTGCAGCTCTTCTCTCATTCACTTCAGTAGACTGTGAGCTGCAGTACCTGAGAACGGCCACTACAAGCAGCATTGAGTTGTGCACTCCACTTGTAGGAGCTGAGTACAGCAGCTCACTTTGGGGGAGCGGGTGTCAGACCCCCCCATCAATGACCTCTCCTAACGACAGGGCATTCCTGATTTGGTCCTGGACAGCCCCTGTAAATCTCCAGTCTCTGTATGACCGCTGCAGCCCATCGCTGGCCCTGTTATCAGCATCTGTTACTACATATTTGTGACTTGTAATGTTGTTGGGGGGTGGGGCAGATATTTAACCCTTCTGTTACAATATTAGTAATCCGTGTCTTCCCTCCTCTCTCCTGCAGCTTCTCGCTCCCGCTGTCTCTTCTCATGGCGCTCCCTCACGCCTTCTCTCTCCAGGACTCTTCGCTCCTCAGCGGCATTGAACCCCTTCCTCTGTCCTCTCCTCCCTCTCCGCGTCACTCCATCACCGATCTTTGCTCCCCTCCTCTCCTCCCGTCTCCATCTCTCCGACGCGCTGTCTCCTCCCAGGTCACCGCTCAGCTCTACGCTTCCCTGAGACGCAGCCAAGAAGTGGATGAAGAAGAGGAGATCCACCAAGTCTCAGGAAGGACAGAGTCGGCCCAGGGTCCTGCCATGACCTCCAAGGTGGAGGAGCTAGCCGATGAGTTGTCCGTGCGACTCCAGGAGGGCGTGGAGACTTCCTGGAGAAGGGTATGTCGTGATGAGACCCGCTGCCCAGTATCATGTGTGGTATCACCATACAGAAATGTGGGGGATGGGGAGCGTCTTCCAAACACCTCTGGCTTTCACTATCCCTCTTCCAACGGGTTGTCCATCCATGTGGCAAATGGACTGTGTTTTGCCCATTGTAAGACTCACTGGGCCACAAGACGCTCCCCAAATTTTGGAATGCAAAATAGTATTTTTTTTATTTTTTTGTTAAATAAAATGGTGGTGCGTCTTATATTGCCTTCTAACGATATCTTACCTAGGGTCGGCGGCGGTGGATCGGGGTCACAGGAGACATGGTCGGTGCGGCAGGAGCGGTGCCTGGGATCACAGAAGGTGTCAGGGCCGAGATCTCAATCTGCGCATGCGCCTCCAGATGCACCCATTTTCCCAAAGCCCACCACAGGCATGTTATAGGGGAAATGGACTCCGCTCATCGCAGCATTGCCCGCTCCTGCCGCCACCGGCCTCATGAAGCAGCGACCCTGTGACCCGCTCCGCTGGCCCCTGATAAGTTCACTTCCTCCCAAATTTCGAGGCAAAAAGTGCGTCTTATATTCCGAAAAATACCATCTTCATTTTTCTTAGACAATGTATTTTAGCTGAAAAATCATTTTTGCAATTGGATTTCATTATTATCTGCACATTCTGCTTTCATGTGGTCATAAATCAGGAGAGAAGCTAAAGAAAACCCCCCAAACAAGGTACAAACTCTCCACTCAGAACCTGACAATGAGCTCACTGACAGATGTTCCGAAGCACAAACTGTCTCGATGATGAGGACCATGTTTGTGCTTCTGGGTGGTTCTGTGGGGGCAGGTCTGTGGGTGGTTCTGTGGGGGCGGGTCTGTAAGGCAGTTCTGTGGCGGCAGGTCTATGGGTGGTTCTGTGGGGGCGGGTCTGTAAGACAGTCCTGTGGCGGCAGGTCTATGGGTGGTTCTGTGGGGGCGGGTCTGTAAGACAGTCCTGTGGTGGCAGGTCTGTGGGTGGTTCTGTGGGGGCAGGTCTGTGGGTGGTTCTGGGGGCGGGTCTGTTAGGCAGTTCTGTGGGGACGGGACTAGGAGCGGGTCTGTGGGCCACTGTTTCAGCCCTTCAGCTGTTTCGGTCAGACTGGAAGAGCTAGGGGGCCGGATGTGGCCCACGGGCCGCAGTTTGCCTTGTCAAAGAGCCATAGCGTCTCATTTGTGTGTCATTATACCGGTATGACGGCTTGGTGTTTCCAGGATGAGGTGTAGTTCCTGATGACACCGTCCATTTTATCACGTAATGCACTGAAAACCGGGGAGTAAATCCCAATTGCGGTGAAATAAAGGTGGTTTGTTTTCCCGTTGCATTTTGGGTTTCGTCTGTACAGCGTTCATTGTGCAGTAACGGAGCCGGTGACGTGATCCTGCAGCACAGTGTGATCACCGCCGTACAGAGCATTCTGATGGGTTTGTTTGTGTGTTTTACAATTTGGTTTCTGTCTTCGACTTCTGCAACTTGTGACTCGGATGTTTCTGCTGAGGGTCCGGTCTGAGGACTCGTCCTTCCCTCAGGGGGCTGCTGTTTTCATTGATACCACTTTGTGGTGCAGACGACAATTTGGTCTCTTTTCACTGCAATTTTTAAGAGACCTGCGGCGACAGGTCAGATTTCCAGCAAGCTGACATCGTTTGCTGAGCAGATTAAATAATGTAATATAGCCTCAGGACCACCCGCCACCACACTCCTGCTGGTCTCTGCTGCATAGAACACATTGGCCCTGGTATTGTAATGTCTTCATAGTTGTCATTTCTGGGGACATCTGCACCCCAGCCTCACCTCATGCTTCCCAGAACGCCCCGACCAACTTAAACGCCAGGGATAGGTGTCATGTATGGGCCTGCATAGCCGGGTGTTCTGGGCACTTCTTAGCGTTGCATCCCTTTTAAGTGTTCCCTAAGTCAGCCCGTCTTTCTCAGAATCGGGGGGTACCCAAGTACACAGACTACCACTGATCATATCCTAGGGATATGCCAGCAACTTTATAAGGAGAGAAAACTTATAGGTTATTCCCACCTCTGCATTGGATGTGTGATAAAGTACTGATTGCTGAACGGCCCTTTTTGAAGGGACTGATGGCCACTCATGTACTCCACCACTCCACTCATGGACTGATGGCCACTAATGCGCTCCACTCATGGACTGATTGCCACTTTTGCGCTCCACGGCTCCGCTCATGGACTGATGGCCGCTCATGGACTGATGGCCGCTCATGGACTGATGGCCGCTCATGGACTGATGGCCGCTCATGGACTGATGGCCACCGCTCCGCTTATGTACTGATTGCCACTCATGTGCTGCGCTCATGGACTGATGACCGCTTATGTGCTCCACCACTCCGCTCATGGATTGATGGCCGCTCATGTGCTCTACTGCTCCGCTCATGGACTGATGGCCGCTCATTCACTCCACCACTTCGCTCATGGACTGATGGCCGCTTATGTGCTCCACCACTCCGCTCATGGATTGATGGCCGCTCATGTGCTCTACTGCTCCGCTCATGGACTGATGGCCTCTCATTCACTCCACCACTTCGCTCTTGGACTGATGGCTGCTTATGTGCTCCACCACTCCGCTCATGGACTGATGGCCGCTTATGTGCTCCACCACTCCGCTCATGGACTGATGGCCGCTCATGCGCTCCACCACTTCGCTCATGGACTGATGGCCGCTTATGTGCTCCACCACTCCGCTCATGGACTGATGGCCGCTTATGTGCTCCACCACTCCGCTCATGGATTGATGGCCGCTCATGTGCTCTACTGCTCCGCTCATGGACTGATGGCCTCTCATTCACTCCACCACTTCGCTCTTGGACTGATGGCTGCTTATGTGCTCCACCACTCCGCTCATGGACTGATGGCCGCTTATGTGCTCCACCACTCCGCTCATGGACTGATGGCCGCTCATGCGCTCCACCACTTCGCTCATGGACTGATGGCCGCTTATGTGCTCCACCACTCCGCTCATGGACTGATGGCCGCTTATGTGCTCCACCACTCCGCTCATAGACTGATGGCCGCTCATGCGCTCCACCACTTCGCTCATGGACTGATGGCCGCTGATGTGCTCCACCACTCCGCTCATGGACTGATGGCCCCTGATGTGCTCCACCACTCCGCTCATGGACTGATGGCCCCTTATGTGCTCCCCCACTCCGCTCATGGACTGATGGCCGCTCATGCGCTCCACCACTCCACTCATGGACTGATGGCCACTTATGTGCTCCACCACTCCGCTCATGGACTGATGGCCGCTCATGCACTCCACCACTCCGCTCATGGATTGATGGCCGCTCATGTGCTCTACTGCTCCGCTCAGACCTCATCTGGAATACTGTGTCCAGTTTTGGGCGCCACATTTTAAGAAAGACATCAACAAACTGGAGCAAGTTCAGAAAAGAGCGACCAGAATGGTGACCGGTCTGCAAACCCTGTCTTATGAGGAAAGGTTGCAGGATTTGGGATTGTTTAGTTTGCAAAAGAGAAGACTGAGAGGAGACTTAATAGCTGTCTACAAATATCTAAAGGGCTGTCACATTGTAGAAGGATCAACTTTATTCTCATTTGCACAAGGAAAGACTAGAAGAAATGGGATGAAACTGAATGGGAGGAGACACAGATTAGATATTAGAAAAAACTTTTTGACAGAGTGATCAATGAGTGGAACAAGCTGCCACGAGAGGTGGTGAGTTCTCCTTCAATGGAAGTCTTCAAACAGAGGCTGGACAGACATCTGACTGGGATGATTTAGCGAATCCTGCTTTGAGCAGGTGGTTGGACCAGATGGCCCAGGAGGTCCCTTCCAACTCTACCATTCTATTCTATTCATGGACTGATGGCCGCTCGTGTTCTCCGCTCATGCCCTGTGTGACTGGCTGAAGAAACTGCAGGAATTAAACAATGGATACCTCTTTGGTTCTCGTGCTCGGCCGTGGGGTATCAAAGTCCATTCTCCCAGAGGATCATAGGTGTCTGAAGGGCTGGACCCCCACGTAACAACTTACTAAGATGGAAATAACCATTTGAAGCTTTATTTACATTAAATTGGAAAATCACTTTAAGGCTGTGTGCCCACGATGCGATTTTTAAGTGTTTTTGCAGCGATTTTCGGCGCGAAAACGCTGCGAAAACGTTTAAAAATCGTATACAGAACGCCCCCCATGCATTCCTATGGCATTCCGCACATGCTGTGCTAATGCTGCGCTTTTTTCCGCGGCGGAATCGCATCACGGAAAAAATCGCAGCATGCTCATTCTTTTGTGCGGAATCGCAAAGAATTGCCGAGATTCCGCACCCATAGGAATGCATGAGAATAGCTTACTTCCCGCATGTGGCTATGCCCACCATGCGGGAAGTTAAGCGTCTCATGTGCGGTTGGTACCCACGGTGTGGAGGAGAGGAGACTGTCCTCCAGGCCCTGGGTACCATATCCCTGTAAAAAAAAAGAATAAAATAAAAAATCGGGGTATTTTTACCTTCCGGCGTCCCGCGCTGCATTACCGGCCTAAGCGTTCCCAGTAATGCCTTGCGGCAAGGTCCTGTGATGACGTAGTCTCCCGAGATCGCTATAGTAACACGAGACCAACGTCATCACAGGTCTCGCAAGGCATTACTGGGAACGCTGAGGCCGGGAATGCAGCGCGGGACGTCGGAAGGTAAATATACCCTGATTTTTTTTATTATTTTTTACATTCTATCTTTTACTACTGATGCTGCATAGGCGGCCTCAATAGTAAAAACCTGGTCACACTTGTCAAACACTGTTTGATGAGTGTGAACAACCTGTCAATCACTTTCCAAGCGATGCTTCAAATCGCTTGGAAAGTGCTTGAATATCGCATGCGAAAATCGCGGTGAAATCGCGCGGAAAAAAACGCGTGATTTCTGGGAAGGAGTCCGGTTTTCAGTGTCCGGATTAAAACGCTACATGGGCACATAGCCTAAAATAGGAAATCCACCCATCAGTGACGTGACTAGTCTTGTTCTGGCTTCTTTGGGGCTCCTGAGGTGAGTAGTCCGCAGCGCTTACAGTTCAGTAACTGGTCCATATGGGCCAACTCCTCCCATGTGATCTGATGCTTGAAGCGGAGTTTCCACTGAATTTCCGCCTTGTTTTTGGTCCCCTCCGTCACTATAACGGCAGTGCGTTTCTCCACAGGAGCCCTCTCCGTACATCACGCAGATGGAGTCCTTACGGTGTCACCTGAAGACAATGCTCAGCCTGGGCAGCACTGGGATGTCACACGGTGAGTGAGACCGGACGGAGGGAAACCATGGGGGGATGGGCAGCTTCATCTCAGTCATCATTACCTCCTGTAGGTGAGGCCGCTGAAAAGAGACTGGAGCAGCAGAGCGACACCACGAGCGCCTTGCTCAGGTAAGGGTCATCCATGTGTGCGCAGCATGTAATCACGTTACAGCAGGTGCGGACACCGCCGGGCACCGCTTCTGCACTTTCACGTCACGGTTGGGCATATACTGTCCCCATATGGGCAGGACGCCCCTTTCTGTACAGCAGACTGGTGCTGTGCATCTGATACTGACCTGCGGATAACGTACCTCTCTGTTTCTCAGTGCCCATCTTGGCCAGGACCTCTCACCTCCCCTGTCTCTCGCGGGCTTGGAAGGGCTCTTTCCTCGATATTCCACCCTGTACAATGCCCCCTTACCCGACCTCCAACTGAGAGACGCCCTGGACAAAGAGACGGCACGACGCAAGGTAATGCCATCCATGGACCGCTCTGTGCGCCTCACTAATTTTCTCTCTTCCTTTCTTTGTGTGTTTTTTTTTTTTTGTTCATTCTGCACCTCTTTTTTCATTAGTGGTCTCGTTTTTTTTTTTTTTTTTTCCTCTCCCATCTTTCCCTTTTTTTTCTGCAATGGTCTCAATCCTTTCCTCTCTTTTTCTTCTTTCCTACATCACTCTTTTTTATTGACTTTCTCCCCTTACTTTATCTCTGTCTCCTTTTTTTTCCCATTAGCCGTCTTTCTCCTCAATCACTCATCATCAGTTACTGTGACTCCTCATCTCATCTCCAGCCTATGTCTGTGATTCCCCCGTCTCTTCACTTGCCTCTCTCTGTGATTCCCCCGTCTTTCTCCTGCCTCGCTCTCTGCCATTCCCTCGTATTTTCCACTACCTCGGTCTCTGTGATTCCCCCGTCTCTTCTCCTGCCTCGCTCTGTGATTCCCCCGTCTCTTCTCCTGCCTCGCTCTGTGATTCCCTCGTCTCTTTCCCTGCCTCACTCTGTGATTCCCCTGTCTCTTCCCCTGCCTTGCTCTCTGTGATTCCCCTGTCTCTTTCCCTGCCTCGCTCTGTGTGATTCCCCCGTCTCTTCTTGTCCCCCCCCCCCCCCCCCGATCTCCTCGGTCACTCCGTCATCTGTCATGACTGTGGATCAGCAGCTAAGCCTTTGTGTGATGTAATCCTGTTAGCCTGTCATGTGGTGGCCAGCTCATCTATCTCCTTGTTCCCTGATGTCCCTTCCCCCAATGTCAGTGTCTCTCTCCGCAGCACCTGGAGCGTCACATCCAGAACCTGCAGAGCGAGATGCTGGAGCTCCAGCAGGGGGCGTCCGTGATGCTGGCGGCCGACCGCAGGAAGGATTGTATGATCCAGCAGCTGGACCAGGTGACCTTCGTCATACCACTGCCTCCCACAGTGGGGCGTCCTCCACACACTAACACCTGCCGGTGTGCTCTGCTCCCACATGGCTGAGAGGTGTGGCAGGTATTGCACACTTGTCCTACCTGTTGGCTGTCTGGAGGTCACTACGCTTGCAGCATCTCTCAGCTCCTGAAGTGAAATGCACTGGACAATCCCTTTAAAACAATGGGAGGAGGTCCCCTCTTGTCAGTCCGCTTCATAAGGAAATGTGTGCTGGCAGAACAGTGAAGGAGAAATTCTTAGGTGACGGCGCCCTCCATATTACCTCTGCTGCATACGCCGGTCAGCCATAACCTTAAAAGGGATAGTCTAAAACTAGTGTTTGATGACTTATCCTTAAGTTAGGTGGCCGGGGATCTGTTTCTTGGCAGCCTCCGCTGATCGGCTGGATGTACACAGTGTAGTGGCCGTTCTCAGTACTGCAGCTCTGCTCCCATTCACTTTCCTGTGATCTACACTGCCTTACCCCAGAACGACCACATGTGTGGAGCCACAATGTTCTGGCTTCTTACACCCTTCACATCAGGCCGTCGGACTCCTACCAACCTGATCACTTATTTGAAGGATAGCTCATCGACTTCCAAGTTCTGCTTGATATCGTGTAGTTTCCACTCTGGCCCATGGAGGCATGGACCCCTGCACCCGATATGATCCCTGAAAGTGATTAAGCTTCAGATCTGTTAACCCTCTTGCTGTCCCGGGTTTATTTTTTGGACATCGTTCTGTCTAGTCCCAACAAGTGGGACGATGCGTTCTGGCTCCGGTTTCTGAACATGTACAAACCTTTGTGCCCTCAGACTCTGGCGCTGGTGGTCGGAGGTTGGAAGCAGCAGGAACATCAGAGAGAAGAGACCATGCGCAGACTCGGGCAGGAGAAGGAGGAGGCGGAACAGGCCCGTACCAGGGACCAAGAGGTGAGAAATCACACGGCCACCGAAGTTACCTAAACATGTGAACTTCGGTCACCTAGCAGGGAAGCGAGGGTCAACACAGAACTTGACTTAAAGGGCCATTTTTTTTCTCCTTTGTTTGGAAACGAGTCCCCTTTTCTCCTTGTCGCTATATCTCTGCCAAGACAAGTGAAATTCAAGTCTGTGGCACCGAAGAAGATGGCCCAGTGCCAACCTAATTGGAGTGGCAGATTCTAAATTCTCCGGGTCCACACTCTATTTTCCAGGGAAAAATTGGGGACACAAGTACCCCATTCTTATGATCAGCGGGACCCCTCACTGACCTAATGGTATGCCCGCATACAGTGGATACAGTTAGTCTGGAATGCGGCTAAAAGAATTCTTAGCTACCCCCTTATCTGAGAGTAGTGATCAAGGTTCCTTTTTTCTGTTCAGTGCCAGTCACTTCCGATGTCCCCTCACTCGACAGATCTTGGCACAAGTGGAGCAGCGTCTGGCCGAGGCCATGGAGTCGTTGGGTCGGGAGCAGGTTGCCGCCAAGGAGCAGCAGACAGAACTGCAGAGACAGGTGAGCGTTGCACTGCCGTTGTGCGAGCTCCATACCTGTGCTGGGCCTCTGCGCCTTTCTGATATGATGACGTCTTCTACAGGTCGAGGAGCAGAAGGCTCATGTGTCTCAGCTCCAGATAGAGCGGAAAGCGGAGGAGGAAGCGAGAGAGCAGGAAAGGCGAGAGCTGGAGACATTGCAGCAGCGAGCACAGGAGCAGCAGAGATCCTGGGAGCAGCGGGAGCTGGAGCTGCAGGAGGAGTGCAGACGAGTGCAGGACAGAGGAACGAGGGAGGTGGAGAAGGAAAAGGTAACCGCAAGGCTAAAAGGGCACAAATCCAGTGACCACTTCCCCAGATCCAACAGTTATTCTGTAAATCTGCCCTGATATAGGCTTCACATCTCCTAGAGGTGCTGCGCTCTGTCCCCTGCTGTTGCTCCCCTGCCACGACTTGGTCGAAGAGTGCCAGTGGGTTACTGTGGCAGTCATGGGGCGTGTGTATGAGTTTGTGGCTGCCCGTGGGCTTCATAAGAGGGGCATTTTGACTTCAAAGTACAATGGAAAACTATTGCAGAAAATAGAGCAAAATATTATTACAGCGCCATTTATTCCACGGCGCTTTACATGTGATATTAATTGATCCATCACAGTCCAGGTGCCCCTCTGCCGTCTAATAAATAGAAATCAAATGTAAAAAAAAGAAAGTTTTTTTGTTGCTGTTAATCTAAATGTTGTATTCCCTCCCCCTTCTGTTACTAAATCCGGAAAAGTGCATTCTAGGAAAATATAAAATGTATTAAATGCCTTAAAGAGAAAAGAAAAAAACAACCTCAACTCCAGAAGTGCAGTTTATTTAGTCGTCGCATCTTCCTAAAAAAAAAAAAAAAAATTTACAATGAAAAGTGATCAAACATTGATCGTCCCTCTTAAAACGAGCCCCCCCCCCCCTACGGCGAGGACATGACCTTTTGCAAGTTTTGACCTCCGGAAGAAAGGGAGAAAATGAACAAATTTGGCTGCAGCGAGAAGGAGTTGGACACATTTCAACTTGTCACTGAGATCTCTGTAGTGGAGGTCCGTGCCCTGCGGCCCTCGCTACTCACCAGAATGAGCCGCACAGTGCCCCCTATCTCTCCTGACCGGAATAGCTTTGAGATTCCTTGCCCGGCAGGCTTACCATTCCATCCACATAAGACAATGGCCAGGAGTCGGGTCATTTTTGTGATTGTCGCTGGTGGAATCGAGGTTGGTTCCTCCTCACGATATTTCCATCCATGATTCTCTCCCCTTTCTTCCTGCAGGCTTTCTCTCAACAGGAGACCCAAAAGTCTCAGCAGTTACAGCTGGCACTCGCCGCCCAACATGGAGAAGTCTTGCGTTTGGAGCGCGAGCTGCAAACATCTCACCGAGAGAGAGATACTCTGCAGATGGAGCTCAACTTGGAGAAGGTAACGACTCTCTGCAGTCTACCTCTCTGTCATTCTTCCCATTGGCTACATGACAAAAGCTTAAAGGGGGTTATTCTCGTGTTCATAAATGGGTATTATTGGATAGTGCTCATAAATACAAGCAACTTTGCCATTGACTGGCACTGCGAATGTTTAACAGTTCTTGAGATAGTGACACTTTTTTTGTCTCATTCCCTTGGAGACCGACCACCACTGCTAGACAGCAGAACACGCACAGTGCCTACAGGCTCTTTTGTATTGAGCTTGTAAGCACTGTTTAGAAGCTGGCTAGGATCGCCGGAGCAGGTTTCTTTCGAATCCCACTCTGCTTATAAGCTAGACAGCAGAGTTGGTCGTTCTCCTAGGTTGATCGGTCTCCTAACAACTGTAAAGTGTCTAGATTCTCAAAAAGTCCTGCAAATTTTAATAAACAGTAAATTGTAAATTTATCTCTGTTTACCAGCGCTATCCAAATGTGAAGGGGGGGGGGTGTTGACACTTTAACCCCTTTAACGCCCTTTACCCCCGAGGGTGATTTGCACGTTAATGACCAGGCTAATTTTTACAATTCTCGCCACTGTCCCTTTATGAGGTGGTAATAACCCTGGAACACTTCCATAGATCCCGGTGATTGTGACATTGTTTTTTTCATGACATATTGTACATCATGTTAGTGGTAAAATTTATTTGATAGGACTTGCGTTTATTTGTGAAAAAAATGGAAATTTGGCAAAAATTTTGCAATTTTCCAGCTTTTAATTTTTATGCCCTTAAATCACAGAGAGAGGTTACACAAAATAGTTAAATAACTTTTCCCACATGTTTACTTTACATCAGCACAATTTAGGAGCCATAATTTTTTACTTGGTTAGGAAATAATAAGGGTTAAAAGTTGACCAGCGATTTCTCATTATTTTCAACAAAATTTACAAAACAATTTTTTTTTTTAGGGACCATATCACATTTGAAGTCACTTTGAGGGGTCTATATGATAGAAAATACCCAAAAATGACCCCATTATAAAAACTGATGTACCTAAACAGTGAATATCCCCCACAAGTGACCCCATTTTGGAAACTAGACCCCTCTGGAAACTGATCTAGATGTGTGGTGAGCACATTGAACCCTCAGGTGCTTCACAGAAGTTTGTAACGTTGAGCCGTAAGGCTGAATTCACACGTAGCGTTTTTTTTGCATTTTCGCTGTGATTTTAAACGCGCGATTTTGCCGCGAAAACGCAAAAATACAACATCCCATGCATTCCTATGGGATTCCGCAATTCTGTGCTATTGCTGCGGATTTTCCCACGGTGGAATCGCATCGTGGTAAAATCCGCAAGATGCTAATTAATTTTGCGGAATTGCGGCGATCCCGCACCCATAGGAATGCATTGTTCTGCTTACTTTCCGCATGTGGCTGTGCACACCATGTAAAAAGTAAGTAGAACATTTGCGGATGGTACCCACGGTCCGGAGGAGAGGAGACTGTCCTCTGGGCTCTGGGTACCATATCCCTGTAAAAAATAGAATTAAAATAAAAAATATTGTTATTCTCACCTTCCGATAGCCGGCGCTCTTCTTCCCGCCTCCCTCCACGCTCCCGGCATCTTCCGGTCCCAGTAATCCTTTGCGAGAATGACCGCGATGATGTTGCGGTCTCGCGGTCATTCGCGATGACGTCGCGGGAGCGCGACGTCTCGCGGTCATTTGTGCAAAGGATTACTGGGACCGGAAGATGCCGGGAGCGTGGAGAGAGGCGGGAAGAAGAGCGCCGGCCATCGGAAGGTGAGTATATATATATATATATATATATATATATATATATATATATATATATATATATATATATATATATATATATATACACTCACTGGCCACTTTATTAGGTACACCATGCTAGTAAGGGGTTGGACCCCCTTTTGCCTTCAGAACTGCCTCAATTCTTCGTGGCAGAGATTCAACAAGGTGCTCAGAGATTTTGGACCATATTGACATGATGGCATCACACAGTTGGCGCAGATTTGTCGGCTGCACATCCCTGATGCGAATCTCCCGTTCCACCACATCCCAAAGATGCTCTATTGGATTGAGATCTGGTGACTGAGGAGGCCATTTGAGTACAGTAAACTCATTGTCATGTTCAAGAAACCAATCTGAGATGATTCGAGCTTTATGACATGGCGCATTATCCTGCTGAAAGTAGCCATCAGATGTTGGGTACATTGTGGTCATAAAGGGATGGACATGGTCAGCAACAATACTCAGGTAGGCTGTGGCGTTGCAACGATGCTCAATTGGTACCAAGGGGCCCAAAGAGTGCCCAGAAAAAATTCCCCACACCATGACACCACCACCACCAGCCTGAACCGTTGATACAAGGCAGGATGGATCCATGCTTTCATGTTGTTTACGCCAAATTCTGACCCTACCATCCGAATGTCGCAGCAGAAATCGAGACTCATCAGACCAGGCAACGTTTTTCCAATCTTCTACTGTCCAATTTCGATGAGCTTGTGCAAATTGTAGCCTCAGTTTCCTGTTCTTAGCTGAGAGGAGTGGTACCCAGTGTGGTCTTCTGCTGCTGTAGCCCATCTGCCTCAAAGTTCGACGCACTGTGCGTTCAGAGATGCTCTTCTGCCTACCTTGGTTGTAACGGGTGGCAATTTGAGTCACTGTTGCCTTTCTATCAGCTCGAACCAGTCTGCCCATTCTCCTCTGACCTCTGGCATCAACATGGCATTTCCGGCCACAGAACTGCCGCTCACTGGATTTTTTTTCTTTTTCGGACCATTCTCTGTAAACCCTAGAGATGGTTGTGCGTGAAAATCCCAGTAGATCAGCAGTTTCTGAAATTCTCAGACCAGCCCTTCTGGCACCAACAATCATGCCACGTTCAAAGGCACTCAAATCACCTTTCTTCCCCATACTGATGCTCGGTTTGAACTGCAGGAGATTGTCTTGACCATGTCTACATGCCTAAATGCACTGAGTTGCCGCCATGTGATTGGCTGATTAGAAATTAAGTCTTAACACACAGTTGGACAGGTGTACCTAATAAAGTGGCCAGTGAGTGTATATATATATATATATATATATATATATATTATATATTTATTTATTCATTTATTTTTTTTAATTATTTTTTACATCCTATCTTTTACTACTGATGCTGCATAGGCGGCCTCAATAGTAAAAAGTTGGTCACACTCGTCACACACTATGTTTGATGAGTGTGACCAACCTGTCAATCACTTTTCCAAGCAATGCTACAGATCACTTGGAAAACACTTGCATTCTTCTTACGCTTGCAAATCGCTAGTTTTTCTGCTGAAAAATTGCGGGAATTTAAAATGCGAGTTCCGCTACGTGTGAACTTGGCCTAAAAATAAAAAAATCTAATTTTCCCCACAAATATGTTTTTAGCACAAAATATTGCATGTTCATAAGTGTAACAGGAGAAATTGCACCATACAAATAGTTGTGCAATTTTGCCTGAGTACGCCGGTACCCCATATGTGGGGGAACCTTTGAGGCTCAGTGGAAATCTGAGAAGGGAAGAGGCACCATATTGGAGTTCAGCTTTTGCTGGAATGGTTTGAGGGTGCCATGTCACACTGGCAGAACCCCTGAGGTGCCAGAACAACAGAAATCATTTTACAAACTACACTGCCCAATGAATTCGTCTAGGGGTGCGGTGATCATATTGACACCACATGTGCCTCACAGAATTTTATACCACTGATCGGTAAAGAAAGAATAAATTACATTTTTACCACTGAACTTAGCCCCAAGTTTTTAATTTTTCTAAGGGCTAATAGGAATTTTTTTTTTTTTTTTCTACAACAAACCAATGTCCATTTTTTTCGTGAGTGCGCCAATACCCTACATGTACAAGGAACACCAGATTTTACTGTTATGGTTTGTAGGTTCCATGACCCACTGGGAGAGCCCATGAGGTGCCAGAACAGCAGAACCCCCATAAGTGACCCCATTTTAAACTAAACCTCTCAGTGAATTCTTCTAGGGGTGCAGTGATCATATTGACACCACGGGTGTCACAGAATGTTACTCCATTGGGCAGTGAAGAGGAAATAACTACATTTTTACCAAGAAAATTTAGTTTTAGCCCCAGATTTTACATTTTCACACAAGAAGTGGGTAAAAATGACACCATAAATTGTCCCACAATTTCTACTGAGCGTGGCAATACCCCATATGTGGCAGTACAGCGCTACTTAGCCATACGGGGAGACTCGGGGAGGAACGGTGCGCTATTTGCCTCCTGGAGCGCAGATGTTCCTGGAATAGGTCGAGGACTCCATATACAGAGCCCCTAATTGCTAGAAGAGCAGAATCCCCCCTCGAGTGACCCCATTTTGGAAACTGTACCCCTTGGGGAATTTATCTACAGGTGTATTGTTGATTTGGACTCCATGGATGTTTTCCAGAAGAAAGCAGCAATGAATGTTGCCGAGTGAAGATTGCAAACTGGCGTTGTAGTGACCAGTACATTGTAGTGACCAGTATGTTGCAATCATAAGTACGTTATGCCCAGCCCGTGCTACTGGAGGCATGCACTCGTACGTTCATCGCTTCAGAAATGTCAGCCCTCTGCCGGTTCCCGGAATGCTGCGATTGCGTTAGATCGCAGCATTTCGGGGGTCAGAGTTCCGGGAGCGGTGCATGACTGGATCAGCGACACCCGGCGGTGATTGCCCGTACACCACCCGTGTGCGCAGGCGATCAAAATGACGTAATAATCTTAACCCAGAAGGGGTTAAGAACGACTACTTTCGCCATTTCTCCTTATAGGCACGAAACGAGTCAGAGAAAGTGCGGATTGAAAGCGAGCACAAAATGAGGGTGGAAGAGGTGATGACGGAGAGACTGGGTGCGATTCAGGAAGAAAGCGCCCAACACTTGTGCACAGTTCGGGACCATCACAGGTAGGGAGCTGAAGGGCTATGAGTGTACAGACGGCAGCGCACACGCTGGAAGTGCTGCGGAGCGTCCATCCTGATTAATAGGCAGTAAATGAGGCTGTGTTATGCACCTTATTAGAGAACTTTTTTTTTTTTTTTTTTAATTTGTGCTTGTAAATTTGCACATGACTTTATCAATAAAGTTTTATCTTAGAGAAATTAAAACCTGACATGAAAATGAGGCAAAAAATGGGGAAAAAAACCCACTAGAAAAATCACAACCTAAAATGACTAATGGGTACAGAAAAGTAGCATGAAAAACGCACCATATATTCTTAGTGGGAACTTAGCCCTAGACTTACCGCGTCCTGAATGTTGTGTCCCAGGAAGCAGCTGCTGGAACTGACGTCCCAGCACGAGGCAGAACTGTGCCGCCAGATGTCCCAGTTCAAGGGCGAATTACAGGAGCGAGAGCAACGCCATCGAGACATCGTCGTGGACTTGGAGCTGAAGTGAGTCCCTCACCCGGCCACGTGCTGTCATGGCTGACATGTCGTTGTGTCAGGAATCGTGGCCATCTGATCCGTCTGTGTCCCTCTCCTCCTAACCGCTTTCTCCTACTTTTCTGCTTTTGCAGGTTTTTTGTTTGTTCTTCTCTTTTCAAGCTTTTTTTTTTTTTTTTTTTTTTGTTCCCTTAATGAGTTCTGGGTTTTCATTGTCTTTCGGATTATATTTTTACTGTGTTCAGTAATGTGGTTGTCCAGACCAGTACAATTACGGCGACACCAATCTTGTAAAGTGTTTTGTTTTTTTTTTGTTTTTTTTTATTAAAGGTTAAAAAAAAAAATCCAAATTTTGTAAAAAAAAAAAAAAAAATAATGAACACTGTAGCTTAGTTGTATGCCTTTCTTAAATGTTTCCGTCTGACATCGTGTGAGGGCTTTTTTTTACTTTTGCGATCCAAGGTGATGTTTTTATCGAGACCATTTTTGGGGAAGTGCGACGCTGCATCAGTTAAGGAGATACAAAAAACGACTTTTCTGTCGTTATGCTTCTTTTTTTTTTTTTAAACTAGAGAAAAAGGAGGATTTAGCCTTTTTTTTTTTATTATAGTTTTTTTTTCTTTTTTTTTTTTAGTCTATTTCTTGCTGCAGAATGAGCTTACCGGAAAAATCATCAGCGAACTCGTTCTAACTGGAGAGTTTATAACTCCTTTTATGTGCCCTTTTTTTT
This sequence comes from Dendrobates tinctorius, assembly GCF_039654945.1. Taxonomy (NCBI): domain Eukaryota; kingdom Metazoa; phylum Chordata; class Amphibia; order Anura; family Dendrobatidae; genus Dendrobates; species Dendrobates tinctorius. The sequence continues at coordinate 2,222,540 of NW_027361818.1, read as the reverse complement.
GTTCTCCTCCTCCCAGCTGATTTAATGCAACAGAACACAGTGCAGTAAAACAAACAGGGTCTGTAAAAAAACGAAAGGAGCCAAAAGTTTAAATGAAATCCAATTAAAAAAATTACTTATAGCCTAAAATAGATGCAATTAGGTTAAAAAAAATGATATATATATTTCCTCCCATTTTAAAGTTTTCTCTTTTGCAGGCTGTCTCGCTCAGAGGAACACTGCCAGGAACTGTCTCGGTCCCTTCGGCGGTTGGAGAGCGAGAGAGCAGACATGTTGTCGCAGCTTCAGGACGTTATGAAGAGTCACTGGAGTCAGACCTTACGAGTCCTTGCTGCCAAGGTCGGAGCCCGGAGCTGCTTACCTTTCTGACTCCTCATCTGAAGTACTCTGTGCTAGAGTTGAGCGACTTTGGTCGGATCGGGTTTCGTGAAACCCGAATGAAACAAAATAAGTTTCAGATGAAACTCGTCCGACTAGAGCAAAAAAAGTCGGAGTTTCGTCCGAAACCCGACCCCAATGCAAGTCAATGGGAAATAAAAGTCGGACGAAACTCCGACTTTTTTTTGCTCTAGTCGGACGAGTTTCATCTGAAACTTATTTTGTTTCATTCGGGTTTCACGAAACCCGATCCGACCAAAGTCGCTCAACTCTACTCTGTGCTGCTGTTCCCTCCACTGTGATGTGGAAATGTTTTAAGCTCCTAACAACACAGTATTTGAAGCAATAACGCTCTATTTTCATCACCCACGTAGGTTCCTTCTGAGAGCTCCACCACTGCCGGATTCCACCAACAGACCGAGACCTCTGACCAGTGGACGTCCCAGCTACCAAGAGAAGTCGTCTATGGGGAGGAAACCAGCGTCCCTGCAAGACGAGGGATAGTCGAGGCTGACAACCTTCCGGGGATCGGCAATCTGCACCTGAAAGACAGTACTGACTCAAGGAAAGAGACTCATGGACACTTTCAGAGGGGCGGAAGCCAACCTTTAGAGGATAGTCATGGAGGCAGACGAGTTGGCGACAGATTTCTTACAGACAGCAGAGGCTCTGACTTGATTCACTTCAATCGAATTATGGATGAGAAAAGCCAAAGCTTGATCAAGCTAAGTTCTGTAAATGGAACAAGTCAGAGATTTCTGGGAGACGGAGCACATGTGGGTAACGATACCGGACTGAGCGTTACTCAGTCAGACAGCCATGTTGGGCATTTGGGCAACGCTCCAGGAACCCCGGGTACTACCAGTCTGTTTAGGACCAAGGACCTCCACACACTTCAGGACATTCTGGCCAGTTATACAATAGGTAAATATATTGCTGGCCAGTCAGTGGAGGATAAGAGCCAATGTTTTACCTACCCAGAGATGACCAGCCTCAGTAAGCAAAGCAAGAATACCAGCGATAATGCGGTCACAGGAAGCGTGATTCTTACACAGAGAGATAGCCGTAGCCGTCTAGTAGATGACATCCATCAGTCATTGACACAAGGGAACCAACATATCCCATCTTCAGAAAAAAACACATTCAGCCAGTATAAAAGTTCGGGAGCTTATTCTTTTACTACTAATCATAAGCAGCCTCAAAGTACTGTACAGATCCATCACCACATGAAAGAAGACTCTGCTCCCACCACCCCAGGGGTCAGTAACCATTTGAGGGAAGCTAGTAACCCCACTGTTCACCCTAGCCTGGATCAGGCTCCGATAACTGTTCCTAACTTCAGTCCTATATCCAAGATGACTATCCAAGGAAACGGCCGCGAGATTAGAATCCCTGCTACGTATCGAGAACGCCAAGATAGTAGTCACCAGCCAAGTAACAGAGTCTGTGACCCAGAAGAAAGCTTCTACCCAATGCAGATGGAGGAACTGAGCCACAGCTTCAGTAGCTATCATGGATTTTTTCCTCTGGAACCTCACCCAGATGGCACAATGACTACAACAGGTGAGTGTGATCTCCAGGGATGGCTCCAGGTAAGGGTAGGTGGGAGGTTAGTTATGTCATTGCATTGGCTATGGATAGGTTACGTTCTTTGTGATGTCATTAGTCTCACAAGGGTGAATAGGCTACTTTGTCTGTGATATCATCAGTCTCCCTTGAAGGATTTCAGGTGACATTCAGTGGTTCGTGGAGACCTTTTTCGTGAAGATTTTTGGCGGCGTTGTACGTTGTGCTTCCCTTTTTCTCCCTTTACAAGACAGAGTATTGCGCACGTCTGTCCAGTAGACTTTACATATGTTCTACTTTTTATCCTGCAGACAAGTTATTTTGGTGGGACATAACTTTAGATATTTTTTTCTAAATGTAATTATCAAATGTAATCATATAATAGTGTTAACCACTTAATGCCACAGCGATTTGTGGCATGAAGTGGTAACAGCCGGTCAGACAGCTGCGGTTTCCACACTGTTAAAAGACAGCGTGCACACTCAGCTGTGATCAGAGGTATAAAGTTTATTTCTGGTCACTGGTGTCAGCTGATGAAACTACTGCTCCCGTCAGCCGACGCCTGTTCCCGCTAATAACAGTGAGAGCAGGAGCGGCAGTTTGGAGTATTCATCACTCTGCACCTGCCCTGTAAATATATAATAAAAATTAAAAAAAAAACAAAAAAAAACAGCTTTGGTTCCCCTGTATTTTTGATAACCAGCCAGGCAAAACTCTCAGCTTGGGGCTGCAAAGCTCAGCTGTAAGTTTCAGCAGCGAATAGAGGGTTCCCCACGCTTTTTAAAAAAACATATTTAAATAGATAATTAAAAAAACAACGTGAGGTCCCCCCCCTCATTTTTGACAACCAGCCTTATGGATATTGCCCCCCCTCCAGCCTAAAAATAGCAGCCCGCAGCTGCCCAGAAAATGCACATCAATTCTGGTGCTTTGCCCAGCTCTTCCCACTTTCCTTGTAGTGGTGGCAAGTGGGGTTCATATTTGTGGGTTGATGTCACTTTTGTTGTTAGGTGACATGAAGCCCAAGGATTACTAATGGAGAAGCCTCTATAAGACCCCTATCCATTTCTAATCCTATAGTTACATGGTAAATAAAGACACAGTCAGAATAGTCATTTATTTGAAATAACACAGAACACGCTTATTTTTCTATTTAAAGATAACAAGCACAGTTTTACTCACCTAACACATATTCCACCGAAGCCCTCGTTCTCCTGTAATAAAGCTAAAATGAAAAAACAACAATGTCCCTCATCTGACGGTCGTTCTGTCTCATGCCTTGATCCATGTCTGGGGAATAAACAGAATTCAACCTTGACGGTGCCAAGATGCGTCCGTCCATTCTGAGAACCACTCATGAATGAGCTGCTGTGAGCGCAGCATCAGTGACTAGCGGTGAAGTCATTGAGGTTACTGCCGGTCACTGAGGATGCGTTCTTTGCCTGGCTGAACTGTGGTAACCTCTGTGAGATCCCCACTAGCACCGTGAGAAAGTCTTACTGTGCAGAGGCGAGTTCATCCCAGTTCACCGGGAGAATTTCACTGTGGTGAATTTGAACTGCGGTGATCACAGCTGCACACTCACAGAACTGCGGTTGTCTAACCGGCGGTGATGATTTTACTGCCGATCAGAAACATGACAGCGTGACAAACACCTGGTGTTTGGGGGGGCCGAATCTGAACAGTAAGATGGACTTCCTGGTGAAGTCCGTTTCGGTGTCCGTGCCCGAACAGTATGAGTTGGATACGAACGCCAAACTTTACTGTTTGGGTTTGCCCATCTCTAGCTGTTCTACATCTGTCATCTGCCTGGTATGAGATTATTATTATTAGCTCCTCCTGAGCCCGCTCAATACATGAGAACCTGACATAGGGCGTTCTATTACATCTTGCGTTCAGATCGTATGATGCCATCTGAACGGCATGGCTGTGATTACACTTTTAATTTTATGTTGGTGGCGCTGCAAAGGAAATTGAATATTGTTGCCTATTTAGAACTCAAATTACAGCCCATCATATGGGTTTCCAGGAGTGTGTCACAGTGCGAGGAGATAAACACTGTCCAAAGTATAGAGAACACTTTAAAGGGGTTGTCCGTGCTTTTCACATAATGTCAGTACATATCTGGGCAGCAGAATGGTGACAATAAGTAATTTACCTTCTGTCACCAGTTTGCAGGGTTTTCTAGATATCACTCTCTTGCTTCTGACCGGAACGTCCAAGGGGGGGGGGTGTTCTGGCATCGAAATGAGAACTGGTCGTTTCCTCCTACTCTACTAAAAACCTGCCCTCTATAGCAACAGGCCCTCCCCGTCCACATGAACAAGCCCTCCTCTCACAGTAACAAATCCTCCCCCTCTAGCAGCCTCACTGCAGAGAGCAGAACCACCCAGCTGCTCCTCCCCAGACACAACGCTGAACAGTGATCTATGGAAAGTGAAACTGCTGAGGAGGCAAAATCGTCCTGTATTCTGGGCCACTCCATGATTACAATACATAACTCATTATCAGTGATTCCTTCCCTCAGTGTCCCAGGCTGCTGGCAGCAGTGAGAACAGACTGTGTGATGGCCAGTGATGGGGGTCTGCAGCTTCTAATCTGCACAGGGGATGGCAGTCACTGATGTAATCTGTTGTGTGACAAAGCCTCTGCTGTGTGAATGAGACAGCTCTGTGTCCCTGATGTCTTCACACAGCAGCAGATTTGGTGCAGTGTATGTGTGAGCATGTCTATTTGATATACAGCCTGCAGCAGCCATCTATTGTGTATACAGCCTGCAGCAGCCATCTATTGTGTATACAGCCTGCAGCGGCCATCTATTGTGTATACAGCCTGCAGCGGCCATCTATTGTGTATACAGCCTGCAGCAGCCATCTATTGTGTATACAGCCTGCAGCAGCTATCTATTGTGTATACAGCCTGCAGCAGCTATCTATTGTGTATACAGCCTGCAGCAGCTATCTATTGTGTATACAGCCTGCAGCAGCCATCTATTGTGTATACAGCCTGCAGCGGCCATCTATTGTGTATACAGCCTGCAGCAGCCATCTATTGTGTATACAGCCTGCAGCAGCCATCTATTGTGTATACAGCCTGCAGCGGCTATCTATTGTGTATACAGCCTGCAGCGGCCATCTATTGTGTATACAGCCTGCAGCGGCCATCTATTGTGTGTACAGCCTGCAGCGGCCATCTATTGTGTGTACAGCCTGCAGCGGCCATCTATTGTGTGTACAGCCTGCAGCGGCCATCTATTGTGTGTACAGCCTGCAGCGGCCATCTATTGTGTGTACAGCCTGCAGCGGCCATCTATTGTGTATACAGCCTGCAGCGGCCATCTATTGTGTATACAGCCTGCAGCGGCCATCTATTGTGTGTACAGCCTGCAGCGGCCATCTATTGTGTGTACAGCCTGCAGCGGCCATCTATTGTGTATACAGCCTGCAGCGGCCATCTATTGTGTATACAGCCTGCAGCGGCCATCTATTGTGTGTACAGCCTGCAGCGGCCATCTATTGTGTGTACAGCCTGCAGCGGCCATCTATTGTGTGTACAGCCTGCAGCGGCCATCTATTGTGTGTACAGCCTGCAGCGGCCATCTATTGTGTATACAGCCTGCAGCGGCCATCTATTGTGTGTACAGCCTGCAGCGGCCATCTATTGTGTATACAGCCTGCAGCGGCCATCTATTGTGTATACAGCCTGCAGCGGCCATCTATTGTGTTTACAGCCTGCAGCGGCCATCTATTGTGTGTACAGCCTGCAGCGGCCATCTATTGTGTATACAGCCTGCAGCGGCCATCTATTGTGTGTACAGCCTGCAGCGGCCATCTATTGTGTATACAGCCTGCAGCGGCCATCTATTGTGTGTACAGCCTGCAGCGGCCATCTATTGTGTATACAGCCTGCAGCGGCCATCTATTGTGTATACAGCCTGCAGCGGCCATCTATTGTGTATACAGCCTGCAGCGGCCATCTATTGTGTGTACAGCCTGCAGCGGCCATCTATTGTGTATACAGCCTGCAGCGGCCATCTATTGTGTATACAGCCTGCAGCGGCCATCTATTGTGTATACAGCCTGCAGCAGCCATCTATTGTGTATACAGCCTGCAGCGGCCATCTATTGTGTATACAGCCTGCAGCAGCCATCTATTGTGTGTACAGCCTGCAGCGGCCATCTATTGTGTATACAGCCTGCAGCAGCCATCTATTGTGTATACAGCCTGCAGCAGCCATCTATTGTGTGTACAGCCTGCAGCGGCCATCTATTGTGTGTACAGCCTGCAGCGGCCATCTATTGTGTATACAGCCTGCAGCGGCCATCTATTGTGTATACAGCCTGCAGCAGCCATCTATTGTGTGTACAGCCTGCAGCAGCCATCTATTGTGTGTACAGCCTGCAGCAGCCATCTATTGTGTGTACAGCCTGCAGCGGCCATCTATTGTGTGTACAGCCAGCAACAATCTATATTGTGTGTGTGTATATGTAATATATATATATTAGCTGAAGAGCCCGGCGCTGCCCGGGCATAGTAACTAACTGTGGTTAGTTATAACAAATTATAATTATCCTCCATCCCATGCCCATATACCCATCATAAATATCCACCATCCCATAGTCCCGTGCCCATATACCCGTCATACATATCCTCCATCCCATAGTCCCGTGCCCATATACCCATCATACATATCCACCATCCCATAGTCCCGTGCCCATATACCCATCATAAATATCCTCCATCCCATAGTCCCGTGCCCATATACCCATCATAAATATCCACCATCCCATAGTCCCGTGCCCATATACCCATCATACATAGCCACCATCCCATAGTCCCGTGCCCATATACCCATCATAAATATCCTCCATCCCATAGTCCCGTGCCCATATACCCATCATAAATATCCACCATCCCATAGTCCCGTGCCCATATACCCATCATACATATCCACCATCCCATAGTCCCGTGCCCATATACCCGTCATACATATCCTCCATCCCATAGTCCCGTGCCCATATACCCGTCACACATATTCTCCATCCCATAGTCCCGTGCCCATATACCCGTCATACATATCCGCCATCCCATAGTCCCGTGCCCATATACCCGTCACACATATTCTCCATCCCATAGTCCCGTGCCCATATACCCATCATACATATCCACCATCCCATAGTCCCGTGCCCATATACCCGTCATACATATCCTCCATCCCATAGTCCCGTGCCCATATACCCGTCACACATATTCTCCATCCCATAGTCCCGTGCCCATATACCCGTCATACATATCCTCCATCCCATAGTCCCGTGCCCATATACCCGTCACACATATTCTCCATCCCATAGGCCCGTGCCCATATACCCGTCATACATGTCCAGTGCCCATATGCCCATCACACATCCTCCATCCCATAGTCAACCATTATGACATGATAATGAGGGGCGGGGCTTGGCGCGCACACACTGTTTCCCCATTATGTAGACAGGGGCAAAATTGTTTGGTGAATTGGAACGCGCAGGGTTAAAATTTCGCCTCACAACATAGCTTAGGACGCTTTCGGGGTCCAGAAGTGTGACTGTGCCAAATTTTGTGGCTGTGGCTGTAGCTGCGACGGTGCGGATGCCAATCCCGGGGACGGACACACATACATACACACTTTGAGCTTTATATATTAGATATTATGCTGGAATGGAGGCAGAGCTGGAGTGGAGGATGGGCGGCATCTCCAGGGGACCCGAATATGTTGTCAGTAAGGGACCCTGAAATTTCGAGTGTCAGCCCTGCAGGGATGAGAGCATTGATGGAAGAAGACATCAAGGTGGAGAGAGCACAGAGGGGAGAAGACGGCACAGGAAGAAGAGAGAGCGGACAGGGTGAAAGACAGCTCCACAGAGCTCACCCCATCGTGACATCACTGCCCTCCTGATGCAATAGCATCGGGCCCACATCTAGTATATATATTATACACATATATCTACTGTAGACTTGCATTAGGTGCTATATATAGTTTTCATTATACAATTATCTACAAGGAGTATGGCATGGAACATGTAATGGCCCTATCTATTACCATTGTGGATGTGATGTAGATTGTGCTGCTTTCACAAATACAGGATCACTGCGGTGTTCTTTCCAATGCTGGAATGATGATAAAGATGAGTGCTGGTGCAGTTTACTGACAACCAATGAGTGGGTGGTGCTGGTCACTGGAGCTTGGTGGGAGCTTCACACATACACTGCACCAAATATACACAATAGATGGCCGCTGCAGGCTGTATACACAATAGATGGCCGCTGCAGGCTGTACACACAATAGATGGCCGCTGCAGGCTGTACACACAATAGATGGCCGCTGCAGGCTGTATACACAATAGATGGCCGCTGCAGGCTGTACACACAATAGATGGCCGCTGCAGGCTGTATACACAATAGATGGCCGCTGCAGGCTGTATACACAATAGATGGCCGCTGCAGGCTGTACACACAATAGATGGCTGCTGCAGGCTGTACACACAATAGATGGCTGCTGCAGGCTGTATACACAATAGATGGCCGCTGCAGGCTGTATACACAATAGATGGCCGCTGCAGGCTGTACACACAATAGATGGCTGCTGCAGGCTGTACACACAATAGATGGCCGCTGCAGGCTGTATACACAATAGATGGCCGCTGCAGGCTGTATACACAATAGATGGCCGCTGCAGGCTGTATACACAATAGATGGCCGCTGCAGGCTGTACACACAATAGATGGCTGCTGCAGGCTGTACACACAATAGATGGCCGCTGCAGGCTGTATACACAATAGATGGCCGCTGCAGGCTGTATACACAATAGATGGCCGCTGCAGGCTGTATACACAATAGATGGCCGCTGCAGGCTGTATACACAATAGATGGCCGCTGCAGGCTGTATACACAATAGATGGCCGCTGCAGGCTGTATACACAATAGATGGCCGCTGCAGGCTGTATACACAATAGATGGCTGCTGCAGGCTGTATACACAATAGATGGCTGCTGCAGGCTGTATACACAATAGATGGCCGCTGCAGGCTGTATACACAATAGATGGCTGCTGCAGGCTGTATACACAATAGATGGCTGCTGCAGGCTGTATACACAATAGATGGCCGCTGCAGGCTGTATACACAATAGATGGCCGCTGCAGGCTGTATACACAATAGATGGCCGCTGCAGGCTGTATACACAATAGATGGCCGCTGCAGGCTGTATACACAATACATTGGCCGCTGCAGGCTGTACACACAATAGATGGCCGCTGCAGGCTGTACACACAATAGATGGCCGCTGCAGGCTGTACACACAATAGATGGCCGCTGCAGGCTGTATACACAATAGATGGCCGCTGCAGGCTGTATACACAATAGATGGCCGCTGCAGGCTGTATACACAATAGATGGCCGCTGCAGGCTGTATACACAATAGATGGCCGCTGCAGGCTGTATACACAATAGATGGCCGCTGCAGGCTGTATACACAATAGATGGCCGCTGCAGGCTGTATACACAATAGATGGCCGCTGCAGGCTGTATACACAATAGATGGCCGCTGCAGACTGTATACACAATAGATGGCCGCTGCAGGCTGTACACACAATAGATGGCCGCTGCAGGCTGTACACACAATAGATGGCCGCTGCAGGCTGTATACACAATAGATGGCCGCTGCAGGCTGTATACACAATAGATGGCCGCTGCAGGCTGTATACACAATAGATGGCCGCTGCAGGCTGTATACACAATAGATGGCCGCTGCAGGCTGTATATACAATAGATGGCCGCTGCAGGCTGTATACACAATAGATGGCCGCTGCAGGCTGTATACACAATAGATGGCCGCTGCAGACTGTATACACAATAGATGGCCGCTGCAGGCTGTACACACAATAGATGGCTGCTGCAGGCTGTGTATCAAATAGACATGCTCACACATACACTGCACCAAATCTGCTGCTGTGTGAAGACATCAGGGACACAGCTGTCTCATTCACACAGCAGAAGCTTTGTCACACAACAGATTACATCAGTGACTGCCATCCCCAGATTAGAAGCTGCAGACCCCCATCACTGGCCATCACACAGTCTGTTCTCACTGCTGGCAGCAGCCTGGGACACTGAGGGAAGGAATCACTGATAATGAGTTATGTATTGTAATCATGGAGTGGCCCAGAATACAGGACGATTTTGCCTTCTAAGCAGTTTCACTTTCCATAGATCACTGTTCAGCGTGTGTCTGGGGGAGGAGCAGCTGGGTGGTCTGCTCTCTGCACTGAGGCTGCTAGAGGGGGAGGATTTGTTACTGTGTGAGGAGGGCTTGTTCATGTGGATGTGGAGGGCCTTTTACTGTGGAGGGTGGGGTTGTTGTTATAGAGGGCAGGTTTTTAGCAGAGTAGGAGGAAACGACCAGTTCTCATTTCGATGCCAGAACCCCCCCCCCCTTGGACGTTCTGCTCAGAAGCAAGAGAGTGATATCTAGAAAACCCTGCAAACTGGTGACAGAAGGTAAATTACTTATTGTCACCATTCTGCAGCCCAGATATGTACTGATATTATGTGAAAAGCCCGGACAACCCCTTTAAGCATTGCTGTCCCAGAGATTCAACGCCACAATAACATTCATACAAGGGTTTTCGTTTTGCGCTAAACATTATGTAAGTCCATATTTACCAGGTTGCTCTTTATCTTTCTCAGATATTTTTCATTTATTTTGTGTAGGTAAAGTTGTGATTTATGACTACAGCAGGGCTACTGTACCTGCAGGGAGTCTGAGGTTGTCTGAGACACGCCTCCTTCCTCATGATTCGTTAAGGCAGCTGCTTTCTCCCTCCCACCTGTAATTCCGCCTCTCCTGATTGGCTCCTGGGTATAAATATGAATCACAATTTTTTTCTTTTCTATTTAACCTTTCTAAAATTATAGTGGTAAAAAGGGCCGTCAGGACCTCTCCTCCCCCCACCGGCCACCCTATACATGCATCTGCCCTGCTAATTCAGTGCTATATCACATCACAGTCCTCGCCAGGAGACATGCTTCCAGGTTTCGGGGCATAGAAAATCCAGGCTAAGCAGAGAGAGGATTTACTAGGGGGATGAAAATGCAACAGAGAAGCCACACTTTACTTGTCCTGGAGGACTGACATTTACGCTTTCCCCTTTTTGCCTTCTGGATTTTGTAGTGAAAATATTTGTGTCATCAACCACTTAAGGACTGTCTACAATTTAATCGGCAAGAATTGTGTGCTTATGTGTGTGTGTGTATATGTGTATGTGTGTGTGTGTGTGTGTGTGTGTGTGTGTGTGTATGTATATATATATATATATATATATATATATATATATATATACACAGTGGGGCAAAAAAGTATTGAGTCAGTCAGCAATAGTGCAAGTTCCACCACTTAAAAAGATGAGAGGCGTCTGTAATTTACATCATAGGTAGACCTCAACTATGGGAGACAAACTGAGAAAAAAAAATCCAGAAAATCACATTGTCTGTTTTTTTTTTCCTTTTATTTGCATATTATGGTGGAAAATAAGTATTTGGTCAGAAACAAAATTTCATCTCAATACTTTGTGATATATCCTTTGTTGGCAATGACAGAGGTCAAACGTTTTCTGTAAGTCTTCACAAGTTGCCACACACTGTTGTTGGTATGTTGGCCCATTCCTCCATGCAGATCTCCTCTAGAGCAGTGATGTTTTTGGCTTTTCGCTTGGCAACACAGACTTTCAACTCCCTCCAAAGGTTTTCTATAGGGTTGAGATCTGGAGACTGGCTAGCCCACTCCAGGACCTTGAAATGCTTCTTACGAAGCCACTCCTTCGTTGCCCTGGCGGTGTGCTTTGGATCATTGTCATGTTGAAAGATCCAGCCACGTTTCATCATCAATGCCCTTGCTGATGGAAGGAGGTTTGCACTCAAAATCTCACAATACATTGCCCCATTCATTCTTTCATGTACCCGGATCAGTCGTCCTGGCCCCTTTGCAGAGAAACAGCCCCAAAGCATGATGTTTCCACCACCATGCTTTACAGTAGGTATGGTGTTTGATGGATGCAACTCAGTATTCTTTTTCCTCCAAACACGACAAGTTGTGTTTCTACCAAACAGTTCCAGTTTGGTTTCATCAGACCATAGGACATTCTCCCAAAACTCCTCTGGATCATCCAAATGCTCTTTAGCAAACTTCAGACGGGCCCGGACATGTACAGGCTTAAGCAGTGGGACACGTCTGGCACTGCAGGATCTGAGTCCATGGTGGCGTAGTGTGTTACTTATGGTAGGCCTTGTTACATTGGTCCCAGCTCTCTGCAGTTCATTCACTAGGTCCCCCCGCGTGGTTCTGGGATTTTTGCTCACCGTTCTTGTGATCATTCTGACCCCACGGGGTGGGATTTTGCGTGGAGCACCAGATCGAGGGAGATTATCAGTGGTCTTGTATGTCTTCCATTTTCTAATTATTGCTCCCACAGTTGATTTCTTCACTCCAAGCTGGTTGGCTATTGCAGATTCAGTCTTCCCAGCCTGGTGCAGGGCTACAATTTTGTTTCTGTGTCCTTTGACAGCTC